>NC_067490.1:66674066-67401466 GCF_947179515.1 Apodemus sylvaticus
GATTAAAGAAAAATATGTACATATTAGAAACACTTTACGAGAAGAAATAACGCATCGTACAAAATTAGCTTGTATCTCCAAAACTACACGTTGTAACTCGAAAAGAATTGTTGTTGCGTGTACGTCTTAACATGTAGCATCAAAAGAGAACCCAAAGGAGAATTTTCTTTCGTCAAAATTTTTCAGAAAATCACGTTCTAAGGAGATCCCGCATCGTACAAAATTATCTTGTTTTTCCTAAACAACACGTTGTAACTCGAAAAGCTTTCGTGCTGCGTGTATGTCTAAGTGGGTAGCCTCAAAAGAGAAGTCACAGGAGAGTTTTCTCTCGAAAGAATATGTAAGAATACCACTTCATGAGGAAATACAGTTTTGCAGATTAAAGACATATACGTACGTATTGGAAACTCTTTATGAGTAGAAATAACGCATAGTACAAAATTAGCTTGTATCTCCAAAACTACACGTTGTAACTCGAAAAGAAATGGTGTGGCGTGTACGTCTTAACGTGTAGCATCAAAAGAGACCCGAAAGGAGAATTTTCTTTAGTCAAAATTTTTCAGAAAATCAGGTTTTAAGGAAATCACGCATCGTGCGAAATTATCTTGTTTTTCCTAAACAACACGTTGTAACTCGAAAAGCTTTCGTGTTGCGTGTATGTCTAAGTGTGTAGCCTCAAAAGAGAAGGCACAGGAGAGTTTACTCTCGAAAGAATATGTAAGAATACCACTTCATAAGGAAATACAGTTTTGCAGAGTAAAGACATATATGTAGGTATTTGAAACTCTTTACGAGAAGAAATAATGCATAGTACAAAATTAGATTGTATCTCCAAAACTACACTTTGTAACTAGAAAAGAATTGGTGTTGCGTGTACCTCTTAACGTATAATCTCAAAGAGAGCCCAAAGGAGTATTTTCTTTCGTCAAAATTTTCAGAAAATCACGTTTTAAGGAAATCCCGCATCATACGAAATTATCTTGTTTTTCCTAAACAACACGTTGTAACTTGAAAAGCTTTCGTGTTGCGTGTATGTCTAAGTGTGTAGCCCAAAAACAGAAGGAACAGGAGAGTTTTCTCTCGAAAGAATATCGTAGAATACCACGTTATAAGGAATTACAATTTTTCAGAGTAAAGACAAATACGTACATATTGGAAACACTTTATGAGAAGAAATAACGCATCTTACAAAATTAGCTTGTATCTCCAAAACTACACGTTGTAACTCGAAAAGAATTGTTGTGGCGTGTACGTCTTAACGTGTAGCATCAAACTAGACCCCAAAGGAGAATTTTCTTTCGTCAAAATTTTTCAGAAAATCACGTTTTAAGGAAATCCCGCATCGTGCGAAATTATCTTGTTTTTCCTAAACAACACGTTGTAACTCGAAAAGCTTTCGTGTTGCGTGTATGTCTAAGTGTGTAGCCTCAAAAGAGAAGGCACAGGAGAGTTTTTTGTCGAAAGAATATGTAAGAATACCACTTCATAAGGAAATACAGTTTTGCAGAGTAAAGACATATACGTACGTATTGGAAACTCTTTATGAGTAGAAATAACGCATAGTACAAAATTAGCTTGTATCTCCAAAACTACACGTTGTAACTCGAAAAGAATTGGTGTGGCGTGTAGTCTCAAAAGAGAGCCCAAAGTTGAATTTTCTTTCGTCAAAATTTTTCAGAAAATCACGTTTTAAGGAAATCCCGCATCATGCGAAATTATCTTGTTTTTCCTAAACAACACCTTGTAACTCGAAAAGCTTTCGTGTTGCGTGTATGTCAAAGTGTGTAGCCTCAAAACAGAAGGCACAGGAGAGTTTTCTGTCGAAAGAATATTGTAGAATACCACGTTATAAGGAAATACAATTTTGCAGAGTAAAGACAAATATGTACATATTAGAAACACTTTACGAGAAGAAATAATGCATCATACAAAATTAGCTTGTATCTCCAAAACTACACGTTGTAACTCAAAAAGAATTGTTGTGGCGTGAACGTCTTAACATGTAGCATCAAAAGAGAACCCAAAGGAGAATTTTCTTTCGTCAAAATTTTTCAGATAATCACGTTTTAAGGAAATCCCGCATCGTGCAAAATTATCTTCTTTTTCCTAAACAACACGTTGTAACTCGAAATGCTTTCGTGTTGCGTGTATGTGTAAGTGTGTAGCTTCAAAAGAGAAGGCACAGGAGAGTTTTCTCTCGACAGAATATGTAAGAATACCACTTCATAAGGAAATACAGTTTTGCAGAGTAAAGACATATACGTACATATTGGAAACTCTTTACGAGAAGAAATAACAGATAGTTCAAAATTAGCTTGTGTCTCCAAAACTACACATTGTAACTCGAAAAGAATTGGTGTGGCGTGTACGACTTAACGTGTAGTCTCAAAAGAGAGCCCAAAGGAGAATTTTCTTTCTTCAAAATTTTCAGAAAATCACGTTTTAAGGAAATCCCGCATCATGCGAAATTATCTTATTTTTCCTAAACAACACATTGTAACTCGAAAAGCTTTCGTGTTGCGTGTATGTCTAAGTGTGTAGCCTCAAAACAGAAGGAACAGGAGAGTTTTCTGTCGAAAGAATATTGTAGAATACCACGTTATAAGGAAATACAATTTTGCAGAGTAAAGACAAATACTTACGTTATTGGAAACACTTTACGAGAAGAAAAAACGCATCTTACAAAATTAGCTTGTATCTCCAAAACTACACGTTGTAACTCGAAAAGAATTGTTGTGGCGTGTACGTCTTAATATGTTGCATCTAAAGAGAACCAAAAGGAGAATTTTCTTTCGTCAAAATTTTTCAGAAAATCACGTTTTAAGGAAATCCCGCATCGTGCGAAATTATCTTGTTTTTCCTAAACAACACATTGTAAGTCGAAAACCTTTCATGTTGCGTGTATGTCTAAGTGTGTAGCCTCAAAAGAGAAGGCACAGGAGAGTTTTCTCTCGAAGGAATATGTAAGAATACCACTTCCTAAGGAAATACAGTTTTGCAGAGTAAAGACATATATGTATGTATTGGAAACACTTTACGAGAAGAAATAACGCATCGTACAAAATTAGCTTGTATCTCCAAAACTACAAGTTGTAACTCGAAAAGAATTGTTGTGGCGTGTACGTCTTAACGTGTAGCATCAAAGGAAAATCGAAAGGAGAATTTTCTTTCGTCAAAATTTTTCAGAAAATCACTTTTTAAGGAAATCCCGCATCGTGCGAAATTATCTTGTTTTTCCTAAACAACACGTTGTAACTCGAAAAGCTTTCGTGTTGCGTGTATGTCAAACTGTGTAGCCTCAAAAGAGAAGGCACAGGAGAGTTTTCTCTCGAAAGAATATGTAAGAATACCACTTCATAAGGAAATACAGTTTTGCAGAGTAAAGACATATACTTAGGTATTGGAAAGTCTTTACGAGAAGAAATAATGCATAGTGCAAAATTAGCTGGTATCTCCAAAACTACACGTTGTAACTCGAAAAGAATTGGTGTGGCATGTACCTCTTAACGTGTAGTCTCAAAGAGAGCCCAAAGGAGAATTTTCTTTCGTCAAAATTTTCAGAAAATCACGTTTTAAGTAAATCCCGTATCATGCGAAATTATCTTGTTTTTCCTAAACAACACGTTGTAACTCGAAAAGCTTTCGTGTTCGTGTATGTCTAAGTGTGTACCCTCAAAACAGAATGCACAGGAGAGTTTTCTGTCTAAAGAATATTGTAGAATACCACGTTATAAGGAACTACAATTTTGCAGAGTAAAGACAAATACTTACGTTAATGGAAACACTTTATGAGCAGAAATAACGCATCATACAAAATTAGCTTGTATCTCCAAAACTACACGTTATAACTCCAAAAGAATTGTTGTGGCGTGTACGTCTTAATATGTTGCATCTAAAGAGAACCAAAAGGAGAATTTTCTTTCGTCAAAATTTTTCAGAAAATCACGTTTTATGGAAATCCCGCATCGTGCGAAATTATCTTGTTTTTCCTAAACAACACGTTGTAAGTCGAAAAGCTTTCATGTTGCGTGTATGTCTAAGTGTATAGCCTCAAAAGAGAAGGCACAGGAGAGTTTTCTCTCAAAAGAATATGTAAGAATACCACATCATAAGGAAATACAGTTTTGCAGAGTAAAGACATATATGTACGTATTGGAAACACTTTACGAGAAGAAATAATGCATCTTACAAAATTAGCTTGTATCTCCAAAACTACACGTTGTAACTCGAAAAGAATTGTTGTGGCGTGTACGTCTTACCATGTAGCATCAAAAGAGAACCCAAAGGAGAATTTTCTTTCGTCAAAATTTTTCAGAAAATCACGTTTTAAGGAAATCCCGCACACTGCAAAATTATCTTGTTTTTCCTAAACAACACGTTGTAACTCGAATTGCTTTCGTGTTGCGTGTATGTCTAAGTGTGTAGCTTCAAAAGAGAAGGCACAGGAGAGTTTTCTCTCGAAAGAATATGTAAGAATACCACTTCATAAGGAAATACAGTTTTGCAGAGTAAAGACATATACGTATGTATTGGAAACTCTTTACGAGAAGAAATAACACATAGTACAAAATTAGCTTGGATCTCCAAAACTACACGTTGTAACTCGAAAAGAATTTGTGTGGCGTGTACGTCTTAACGTGTAGTCTCAAAAGAGAGCCCAAAGGAGAATTTTCTTTCGTCAAAATTTTTCAGAAAATCACGTTTTAAGGAAATCCCGCATCATGCGAAATTATCTTGTTTTTCCTAAACAACACATTGTAACTCGAAAAGCTTTCGTGTTGCGTGTATGTCTAAGTGTGTAGCCTCAAAACAGAAGGAACAGGAGAGTTTTCTGTCGAAAGAATATTGTAGAATACCACGTTATAAGGAAATACAATTTTGCAGAGTAAAGACAAATACTTACGTTATTGGAAACACTTTACGAGAAGAAAAAACGCATCTTACAAAATTAGCTTGTATCTCCAAAACTACACGTTGTAACTCGAAAAGAATTGTTGTGGCGTGTACGTCTTAATATGTTGCATCTAAAGAGAACCAAAAGGAGAATTTTCTTTCGTCAAAATTTTTCAGAAAATCACGTTTTAAGGAAATCCCGCATCGTGCGAAATTATCTTGTTTTTCCTAAACAACACGTTGTAAGTCGAAAACCTTTCATGTTGCGTGTATGTCTAAGTGTGTAGCCTCAAAAGAGAAGGCACAGGAGAGTTTTCTCTCGAAAGAATATGTAAGAATACCACTTCATAAGGAAATACAGTTTTGCATAGTAAAGACCTATATGTATGTATTGGAAACACTTTACGAGAAGAAATAACGCATCGTACAAAATTAGCTTGTATCTCCAAAACTACACGTTGTAACTCGAAAAGAATTGTTGTGGCGTGTACGTCTTAACGTGTAGCATCAAAGGAAAAACGAAAGGAGAATTTTCATTCGTCAAAATTTTTCAGAAAATCACTTTTTAAGGAAATCCCGCATCGTGCGAAATTATCTTGTTTTTCCTAAACAACACGTTGTAACTCGAAAAGCTTTCGTGTTGCGTGTATGTCTAACTGTGTAGCCTCAAAAGAGAAGGCACAGGAGAGTTTTCTCTCGAAGGAATATGTAAGAATACCACTTCATAAGGAAATACAGTTTTGCAGAATAAAGACATATACGTAGGTATTGGAAACTCTTTACGAGAAGAAATAATGCATAGTACAAAATTAGCTTGTATCTCCAAAACTACACGTTGTAACTCGAAAAGAATATGTGTGGCATGTACCTCTTAACGTGTAGTCTCAAAGAGAGCCCAAAGGAGAATTTTCTTTCGTCAAAATTTTCAGAAAATCACGTTTTAAGGAAATCCCGCATCATGCGAAATTATCTTGTTTTTCCTAAACAACACGTTGTAACTCGAAAAGCTTTCGTGTTCGTGTATGTCTAAGTGTGTACCCTCAAAACAGAATGCACAGGAGAGTTTTCTGTCGAAAGAATATTGTAGAATACCACGTTATAAGGAACTACAATTTTGCAGAGTAAAGACAAATACTTACGTTAATGGAAACACTTTATGAGCAGAAATAACGCATCATACAAAATTAGCTTGTATCTCCAAAACTACACGTTATAACTCCAAAAGAATTGTTATGGCGTGTACGTCTTAATATGTTGCATCTAAAGAGAACCAAAAGGAGAATTTTCTTTCGTCAAAATTTTTCAGAAAATCACGTTTTATGGAAATCCCGCATCGTGCGAAATTATCTTGTTTTTCCTAAACAACACGTTGTAAGTCGAAAAGCTTTCATGTTGCATGTATGTCTAAGTGTATAGCCTCAAAAGAGAAGGCACAGGAGAGTTTTCTCTCAAAAGAATATGTAAGAATACCACATCATAAGGAAATACAGTTTTGCAGAGTAAAGACATATATGTACGTATTGGAAACACTTTACGAGAAGAAATAATGCATCTTACAAAATTAGCTTGTATCTCCAAAACTACACGTTGTAACTCGAAAAGAATTGTTGTGGCGTGTACGTCTTACCATGTAGCATCAAAAGAGAACCAAAAGGAGAATTTTCTTTCGTCAAAATTTTTCAGAAAATCACGTTTTAAGGAAATCCCGCATCGTGCAAAATTATCTTGTTTTTCCTAAACAACACGTTGTAACTCGAATTGCTTTCGTGTTGCGTGTATGTCTAAGTGTGTAGCTTCAAAAGAGAAGGCACAGGAGAGTTTTCTCTCGAAAGAATATGTAAGAATACCACTTCATAAGGAAATACAGTTTTGCAGAGTAAAGACATATACGTACGTATTGGAAACTCTTTACGAGAAGAAATAACACATAGTACAAAATTAGCTTGGATCTCTAAAACTACACGTTGTAACTCGAAAAGAATTGGTGTGGCGTGTACGTCTTAACGTGTAGTCTCAAAAGAGAGCCCAAAGGAGAATTTTCTTTCGTCAAAATTTTTCAGAAAATCACGTTTTAAGGAAATCCCGCATCATGCGAAATTATCTTGTTTTTCCTAAACAACACATTGTAACTCGAAAAGCTTTCGTGTTGCGTGTATGTCTAAGTGTGTAGCCTCAAAACAGAAGGAACAGGAGAGTTTTCTGTCGAAAGAATATTGTAGAATACCACGTTATAAGGAAATACAATTTTGAAGAGTAAAGACAAATACTTACGTTATTGGAAACACTTTACGAGAAGAAATAACGCATCTTACAAAATTAGCTTGTATCTCCAAAACTACACGTTGTAACTCGAAAAGAATTGTTGTGGCGTATACGTCTTAATATGTTGCATCTAAAGAGAACCAAAAGGAGAATTTTATTCCGTCAAAATTTTTCAGAAAATCACGTTTTAAGGAAATCCCGCATCGTGCGAAATTATCTTGTTTTTCCTAAACAACACGTTGTAAGTCGAAAACCTTTCATGTTGCGTGTATGTCTAAGTGTGTAGCCTCAAAAGAGAAGGCACAGGAGAGTTTTCTCTCGGAAGAATATGTAAGAATACCACTTCATAAGGAAATACAGTTTTGCATAGTAAAGACATATATGTATGTATTGGAAACACTTTACGAGAAGAAATAACGCATCGTACAAAATTAGCTTGTATCTCCAAAACTACACGTTGTAACTCGAAAAGAATTGTTGTGGCGTGTACGTCTTAACGTGTAGCATCAAAGGAAAAACGAAAGGAGAATTTTCATTCGTCAAAATTTTTCAGCAAATCACTTTTTAAGGAAATCCCGCATCGTGCGATATTATCTTGTTTTTCCTAAACAACACGTTGTAACTCGAAAAGCTTTCGTGTTGCGTGTATGTCTAACTGTGTAGCCTCAAAAGAGAAGGCACAGGAGACTTTTCTCTCGAAAGAATATGTAAGAATACCACTTCATAAGGAAATACAGTTTTGCAGAGTAAAGACATATACGTAGGTATTGGAAACTCTTTACGAGAAGAAATAATGCATAGTACAAAATTAGCTTGTATCTCCAAAACTACACGTTGTAACTCGAAAAGAATATGTGTGGCATGTACCTCTTAACGTGTAGTCTCAAAGAGAGCCCAAAGGAGAATTTTCTTTCGTCAAAATTTTCAGAAAATCACGTTTTAAGGAAATCCCGCATCATGCAAAATTATCTTGTTTTTCCTAAACAACACGTTGTAACTCGAAAAGCTTTCGTGTTCGTGTATGTCTAAGTGTGTACCCTCAAAACAGAATGCACAGGAGAGTTTTCTGTCGAAAGAATATTGTAGAATACCACGTTATAAGGAACTACAATTTTGCAGAGTAAAGACAAATACTTACGTTAATGGAAACACTTTATGAGCAGAAATAACGCATCATACAAAATTAGCTTGTATCTCCAAAACTACACGTTATAACTCCAAAAGAATTGTTGTGGCGTGTACGTCTTAATATGTTGCATCTAAAGAGAACCAAAAGGAGAATTTTCTTTCGTCAAAATTTTTCAGAAAATCACGTTTTAAGGAAATCCCGCATCGTGCGAAATTATCTTGTTTTCCTAAACAACACGTTGTAAGTCGAAAACCTTTCATGTTGCGTGTATGTCTAAGTGTGTAGCCTCAAAAGAGAAGGCACAGGAGAGTTTTCTCTCGAAAGAATATGTAAGAATACCATTTCATAAGGAAATACAGTTTTGCAGAGTAAAGACATATATGTATGTATTGGAAACACTTTAGGAGAAGAAATAACGCATCGTACAAAATTAGCTTGTATCTCCAAAACTACACGTTGTAACTCGAAAAGAATTGTTGTGGCGTGTACGTCTTAACGTGTAGCATCAAAGGAAAAACGAAAGGAGAATTTTCTTTCGTCAAAATTTTTCAGAAAATCACTTTTTAAGGAAATCCCGCATCGTGCGAAATTATCTTGTTTTTCCTAAACAACACATTGTAACTCGAAAAGCTTTCGTGTTGCGTGTATGTCTAACTATGTAGCCTCAAAAGAGAAGGCACAGGAGAGTTTTCTCTCGAAAGAATATGTAAGAATACCACTTCATAAGGAAATACAGTTTTGCAGAGTAAAGACATATACTTAGGTATTGGAAAGTCTTTACGAGAAGAAATAATGCATAGTGCAAAATTAGCTTGTATCTCCAAAACTACACGTTGTAACTCGAAAAGAATTGGTGTGGCATGTACCTCTTAACGTGTAGTCTCAAAGAGAGCCCAAAGGAGAATTTTCTTTCGTCAAAATTTTCAGAAAATCATGTTTTAAGGAAATCCCGCATCATGCGAAATTATCTTGTTTTTCCTAAACAACACGTTGTAACTCGAAAAGCTTTCGTGTTGCGTGTATGTCTAAGTGTGTAGCCTCAAAACAGAATGCACATGGGAGTTTTCTGTCGAAAGAATAATGTTGAATACCACGTTATAAGGAAATACAATTTTGCAGAGTAAAGACAAATACTTACGTTAATGGAAACACTTTATGAGAATAAATAACGCATCATACAAAATTAGCTTGTATCTCCAAAACTACACGTTATAACTCGAAAAGAATTGTTGTGGCGTGTACGTCTTAATATGTTGCATCTAAAGAGAACCAAAAGGAGAATTTTCTTTCGTCAAAATTTCTCAGAAAATCACGTTTTAAGGAAATCCCGCATCGTGCGAAATTATATTGTCTTTCCTAAACAACACGTTGTAAGTCGAAAAGCTTTCATGTTGCGTGTATGTCTAAGTGTATAGCCTCAAAAGAGAAGGCACAGGAGAGTTTTCTCTCAAAAGAATATGTAAGAATACCACTTCATAAGGAAATACAGTTTTGCAGAGTAAAGACATATATGTACGTATTGGAAACACTTTACGAGAAGAAATAATGCATCTTACAAAATTAGCTTGTATCTCCAAAACTACACGTTGTAACTCGAAAAGAATTGTTGTGGCGTGTACGTCTTAACGTGTAGCATCAAAGGAAAAACGAAAGGAGAATTTTCTTTCGTCAAAATTTTTCAGAAAATCACTTTTTAAGGAAATCCCGCAACGTGCGAAATTATCTTGTTTTTCCTAAACAACACGTTGTAACTCGAAAAGCTTTCGTGTTGCGTGTATGTCTAACTGTGTAGCCTCAAAAGAGAAGGCACAGGAGAGTTTTCTCTCAAAAGAATATGTAAGAATACCACTTCATAAGGAAATACAGTTTTGCAGAGTAAAGACATATACGTAGGTATTGGAAAGTCTTTACGAGAAGAAATAATGCATAGTACAAAATTAGCTTGTATCTCCAAAACTACACGTTGTAACTCGAAAACAATTGGTGTGGCATGTACCTCTTAACGTGTAGTCTCAAAGAGAGCCCAAAGGAGAATTTTCTTTCGTCAAAATTTTCAGAAAATCACGTTTTAAGGAAATCCCGAATCATGCGAAATTATCTTGTTTTTCCTAAACAACACGTTGTAACTCGAAAAGCTTTCGTGTTGCGTGTATGTCTAAGTGTGTAGCCTCAAAACAGAATGCACAGGAGAGTTTTCTGTCGAAAGAATATTGTAGAATACCACGTTATAAGGAACTACAATATTGCAGAGTAAAGACAAATACTTACGTTAATGGAAACACTTTATGAGAAGAAATAACGCATCATACAAAATTAGCTTGTATCTCCAAAACTACACGTTATAACTCAAAAAGAATTGTTGTGGCGTGTACGTCTTAATATGTTGCATCAAACGAGACCCCAAAGGAGAATTTTCTTTTGTCAAAATTTTTCAGAAAATCACGTTTTAAGGAAATCCCGCATCGTGCGAAATTATCTTGTTTTTCCTAAACAACATGTTGTAAGTCGAAAAGCTTTCATGTTGCGTGTATGTCTAAGTGTATAGCCTCAAAAGAGAAGGCACAGGAGAGTTTTCTCTCAAAAGAATATGTAAGAATACCACTTCATAAGGAAATACAGTTTTGCAGAGTAAAGACATATATGTTCGTATTGGAAACACTTTACGAGAAGAAATAATGCATCTTACAAAATTAGCTTGTATCTCCAAAACTACACGTTGTAACTTGAAAAGAATTGTTGTGGCTTGTATGTCTTAACGTGTAGCATCAAAGGAAAAACGAAAGGAGAATTTTCTTTCGTCAAAATTTTTCAGAAAATCACTTTTTAAGGAAATCCCGTATCGTGCTAAATTATCTTATTTTCCTAAACAACACGTTGTAACTCGAAAAGCTTTCGTGTTGCGTGTATGTCTAACTGTGTAGCCTCAAAAGAGAAGGCACAGGAGAGTTTTCTCTCGAAAGAATATGTAAGAATACCACTTCATAAGGAAATACAGTTTTGCAGAGTAAAGACATATACGTAGGTATTGGAAAGTCTTTACGAGAAGAAATAATGCATAGTACAAAATTAGCTTGTATCTCCAAAACTACACGTTGTAACTCGAAAAGAATTGGTGTGGCATGTACCTCTTAACGTGTAGTCTCAAAGAGAGCCCAAAGGAGAATTTTCTTTCATCAAAATTTTTCAGAAACCACGTTTTAAGGAAATCCAGCATCGTGCGAAATTATCTTGTTTTTCCTAAACAACACGTTGTAACTCGAAAAGCTTTCGTGTTGCGTGTATGTCAAAGTGTGCAGCCTCAAAACAGAAGGCACAGGAGAGTTTTCTGTCGAAAGAATATAGTAGAATACCACGTTATAAGGAAATACAATTTTGCAGAGTAAAGACAAATATGTACGTATTGGAAACACTTTACGAGAAGAAATAATGCATCGTACAAAATTAGCTTGTATCTCCAAAACTACACGTTGTAACTCGAAAAGAATTGTTGTGGCGTGTACATCTTAACATGTAGCATCAAAAGAGAACCCAAAGGAGAATTTTCTTTAGTCAAAATTTTTCAGAAAATCACGTTTTAAGGAAATCCCGCATCGTGCAAAATTATCTTGTTTTTCCTAAACAACACGTTGTAACTCGAAAAGCTTTCGTGTTGCGTGTATGTCTAACTGTGTAGCCTCAAAAGAGAAGGCACAGGAGAGTTTTCTCTCGAAAGAATATGTAAGAATACCACTTCATAAGGAAATACAGTTTTGCAGAGTAAAGACATATACGTAGGTATTGGAAAGTCTTTACGAGAAGAAATAATGCATAGTACAAAATTAGCTTGTATCTCCAAAACTACACATTGTAACTCGAAAAGAATTGGTGTGGCATGTACCTCTTAACGTGTAGTCTCAAAGAGAGCCCAAAGGAGAATTTTCTTTCATCAAAATTTTTCAGAAATCACGTTTTAAGGAAATCCAGCATCGTGCGAAATTATCTTGTTTTTCCTAAACAACACGTTGTAACTCGAAAAGCTTTCGTGTTGCGTGTATGTCAAAGTGTGCAGCCTCAAAACAGAAGGCACAGGAGAGTTTTCTGTCGAAAGAATATAGTAGAATACCACGTTATAAGGAAATACAATTTTGCAGAGTAAAGACAAATATGTACGTATTGGAAACACTTTACGAGAAGAAATAATGCATCGTACAAAATTAGCTTGTATCTCCAAAACTACACGTTGTAACTCGAAAAGAATTGTTGTGGCGTGTACGTCTTAACATGTAGCATCAAAAGAGAACCCAAAGGAGAATTTTCTTTCGTCAAAATTTTTCAGAAAATCACGTTTTAAGGAAATCCCGCATCGTGCGAAATTATCTTGTTTTTCCTAAACAACACGTTGTAACTCGAAAAGCTTTCGTGTTGTGTGTATGTCTAAGTGTGTAGCCTCAAAAGTGAAGGCACAGGAGAGTTTTCTCTCGAAAGAATATGTAAGAATACCACTTCATAAGGAAATACAGTTTTGCAGAGTAAAGACATATACGTAGGTATTGGAAACTCTTTACGAGACGAAATAATGCATAGTACAAAATTAGCTTGTATCTCCAAAACTACACTTTGTAACTCGAAAAGAATGGGTGTGGCGTGTACCTCTTAACGTATAGTCTCAAAGAGAGCCCAAATGAGTATTTTCTTTCGTCAAAATTTTCAGAAAATCACGTTTTAAGGAAATCCCGTAACATATGAAATTATCTTGTTTTTCCTAAACAACACGTTGTAACTCGAAAAGCTTTCGTGTTGCGTGTATGTCTAAGTGTGTAGCCCCAAAACAGAAGGCACAGGAGAGTTTTCTGTCGAAAGAATATTGTAGAATACCACGTTATAAGGAAATACAATTTTGCAGAGTAAAGACAAATACGTATGTATTGGAAACACTTTAGGAGAAGAAATAACGCTTCGTACAAAATTAGCTTGTATCTCCAAAACTACACGTTGTAACTCGAAAAGAATTGTTGTGGCGTGTACGTGTTAACATGTAGCATCAAAAGAGAAGCCAAAGGAGAATTTTCTTTCTTCAAAATTTTTCAGAAAATCACGTTTTAAGGAAATCCCGCATCGTGCGAAATTATCTTGTTTTTCCTAAACAACACTTTGTAACTCGAAAAGCTTTCGTGTTGCGTGTATGTCAAAGTGTGTAGCATCAAAACAGAAGGCACAGGAGAGTTTTCTGTCGAAAGAATATTGTAGAATACCACGTTATAAGGAAATACAATTTTGCAGAGTAAAGACAAATATGTACGTATTGGAAACACTTTACGAGAAGAAATAATGCATCGTACAAAATTAGCTTGTAATTCCAAAACTACACGTTGTAACTCGAAAAGAATTGTTTTGGCGTGTACGTCTTAACATGTAGCATCAAAAGAGAACCCAAAGGAGAATTTTCTTTCGTCAAAATTTTTCAGAAAATCACGTTTTAAGGAAATCCCGCATCGTGCAAAATTATCTTGTTTTTCCTAAACAACACGTTGTAACTCGAAATGCTTTCGTGTTGCGTGTATGTCTAAGTGTGTAGCATCAAAAGAGAAGGCACAGGAGAGTTTTCTCTCGAAAGAATATGTAAGAATACCACTTCATAAGGAAATACAGTTTTGCAGAGTAAAGACATATACGTACGTATTGGAAACTCTTTACTAGAAGAAATAACGCATAGTACAAAATTAGCTTGTATCTCCAAAACTACACGTTGTAACTCCAAAAGATTTGGTGTGGCGTGAACGTCTAAACATGTAGCCTCAAAAGAGAAACCACAGGAGAATTTTCGTTCGTCAAAATTTTTCAGAAAACCACGTTTTAAGGAAATCCTGCATCGTGCGAAATTATTTTGTTTTTCCAAAACAACACGTTGTAACTCGAAAAGCTTTGGTGTTGCGTGAATGTCTAAGCGTGTAGCCTCAAAAGAGAACGCACAGGAGAGGTTTCTCTCGAAAGAATATTTAAGAATACCACGTTATATGGAAATACAGTGTTGCAGAGTAAAGACAAATATGTACATATTGGAAACACTTTACAAGACGAAATAATGCATGGTACAAAATTAGCCTGTATCTCCTAAACAACATGTTGTGACTCAAAAGGATTTGATGTGGTGATTACATCTAAACATGTAGCCTCAAAACAGAACCCACAGGAGTAATTGCTTTCGTCACATTTTTTTCAGAAAACCACGTTTTAAGGAAATCCCGCATCGTGCGAAATTATTTTGTTTTTCCTAAACAACACGTTGTAAGTCGAAAAGCTTTCATGTTGCGTGTATGTCTAAGTGTATAGCCTCAAAAGAGAAGGCACAGGAGAGTTTTCTCTCAAAAGAATATGTAAGAATACCACTTCATAAGGAAATACAGTTTTGCAGAGTAAAGACATATATGTTCGTATTGGAAACACTTTACGAGAAGAAATAATGCATCTTACAAAATTAGCTTGTATCTCCAAAACTACACGTTGTAACTTGAAAAGAATTGTTGTGGCTTGTATGTCTTAACGTGTAGCATCAAAGGAAAAACGAAAGGAGAATTTTCTTTAGTCAAAATTTTTCAGAAAATCACTTTTTAAGGAAATCCCGCATCGTTCTAAATTATCTTATTTTCCTAAACAACACGTTGTAACTCGAAAAGCTTTCGTGTTGCGTGTATGTCTAACTGTGTAGCCTCAAAAGAGAAGGCACAGGAGAGTTTTCTCTCGAAAGAATATGTAAGAATACCACTTCATAAGGAAATACAGTTTTGCAGAGTAAAGACATATACGTAGGTATTGGAAAGTCTTTACGAGAAGAAATAATGCATAGTACAAAATTAGCTTGTATCTCCAAAACTACACGTTGTAACTCGAAAAGAATTGGTGTGGCATGTACCTCTTAACGTGTAGTCTCAAAGAGAGCCCAAAGGAGAATTTTCTTTCATCAAAATTTTTCAGAAATCACGTTTTAAGGAAATCCAGCATCGTGCGAAATTATCTTGTTTTTCCTAAACAACACGTTGTAACTCGAAAAGCTTTCGTGTTGCGTGTATGTCAAAGTGTGCAGCCTCAAAACAGAAGGCACAGGAGAGTTTTCTGTCGAAAGAATATAGTAGAATACCACGTTATAAGGAAATACAATTTTGCAGAGTAAAGACAAATATGTACGTATTGGAAACACTTTACGAGAAGAAATAATGCATCGTACAAAATTAGCTTGTATCTCCAAATCTACACGTTGTAACTCGAAAAGAATTGTTGTGGCGTGTACGTCTTAACATGTAGCATCAAAAGAGAACCCAAAGGAGAATTTTCTTTCGTCAAAATTTTTCAGAAAATCACGTTTTAAGGAAATCCCGCATCGTGCAAAATTATCTTGTTTTTCCTAAACAACACGTTGTAACTCGAAATACTTTCGTGTTGCGTGTATGTCTAAGTGTGTAGCTTCAAAAGAGAAGGCACAGGAGAGTTTTCTCTCGAAAGAATATGTAAGAATACCACTTCATAAGGAAATACAGTTTTGCAGAGTAAAGACATATACGTACGTATTGGAAACTCTTAACGAGAAGAAAAAACGCATAGTACAAAATTAGCTTGTATCTCCAAAACTACACGTTGTAACTCGAAAAGAATTTGTGTGGCGTGTACGTCTTAACGTGTAGTCTCAAAAAAGAACCCAAAGGAGAATTTTCTTTCGTCAAAATGTTTCAGAAAATCACGTTTTAAGGAAATCCCGCATCATGCGAAATTATCTTGCTTTTCCTAAACAACACGTTGTAACTCGAAAAGCTTTCTTGTTGCGTGTATGTCTAAGTGTGTAGCCTCAAAAGAGAAGGCACAGGAGAGTTTTCTCTCGAAAGAATATGTAAGAATACCACTTCATAAGGAAATACAGTTTTCCAGAGTAAAGACATATACGTAGGTATTGGAAACTCTTTACGAGAAGAAATAATGCATAGTACAAAATTAGCTTGTATCTCCAAAACTACACGTTGTAACTCGAAAAGAATTGGTGGGGCTTGTACCTCTTAACGTATAGTCTCAAAGAGAGCCCAAATGAGTATTTTCTTTCGTCAAAATTTTCAGAAAATCACGTTTTAAGGAAATCCCGCATCATACGAAATTTTCTTGTTTTTCCTAAACAACACGTTGTAACTCGAAAAGCTTTTGTGTTGCGTGTATGTCTAAGTGTGTAGCCCCAAAACAGAAGGCACAGGAGAATTTTCTCTCGAAAGAATATTGTAGAATACCACGTTATAAGGAAATACAATTTTGCAGAGTAAAGACAAATACGTACGTATTGGAAACACTTTACGAGAAGAAATAACGCTTCGTACAAAATTAGCTTGTATCTCCAAAACTACACGTTGTAACTCGAAAAGAATTGTTGTGGCGTGTACGTCTTAACATGTAGCATCAAAAGAGAACCCAAAGGAGAATTTTCTTTCTTCAAAATTTTTCAGAAAATCACGTTTTAAGGAAATCCCGCATCGTGCGAAATTATCTTGTTTTTCCTAAACAACACGTTGTAACTCGAAAAGCTTTCGTGTTGCGTGTATGTCTAACTGTGTAGCCTCAAAAGAGAAGGCACAGGAGAGTTTTCTCTCGAAAGAATATGTAAGAATACCACTTTATAAGGAAATACAGTTTTGCAGAGTAAAGACATATACGTAGGTATTGGAAAGTCTTTACGAGAAGAAATAATGCATAGTACAAAATTAGCTTGTATCTCCAAAACTACACGTTGTAACTCGAAAAGAATTGGTGTGGCATGTACCTCTTAACGTGTAGTCTCAAAGAGAGCCCAAAGGAGAATTTTCTTTCATCAAAATTTTTCAGAAATCACGTTTTAAGGAAATCCAGCATCGTGCGAAATTATCTTGTTTTTCCTAAACAACACGTTGTAACTCGAAAAGCTTTCGTGTTGCGTGTATGTCAAAGTGTGCAGCCTCAAAACAGAAGGCACAGGAGAGTTTTCTGTCGAAAAAATATAGTAGAATACCACGTTATAAGGAAATACAATTTTGCAGAGTAAAGACAAATATGTACGTATTGGAAACACTTTACGAGAAGAAATAATGCATCGTACAAAATTAGCTTGTATCTCCAAAACTACACGTTGTAACTCGAAAAGAATTGTTGTGGCGTGTACGTCTTAACATGTAGCATCAAAAGAGAACCCAAAGGAGAATTTTCTTTCGTCAAAATTTTTCAGAAAATCACGTTTTAAGGAAATCCCGCATCGTGCAAAATTATCTTGTTTTTCCTAAACAACACGTTGTAACTCGAAATACTTTCGTGTTGCGTGTATGTCTAAGTGTGTAGCTTCAAAAGAGAAGGCACAGGAGAGTTTTCTCTCGAAAGAATATGTAAGAATACCACTTCATAAGGAAATACAGTTTTGCAGAGTAAAGACATATACGTACGTATTGGAAACTCTTAACGAGAAGAAAAAACGCATAGTACAAAATTAGCTTGTATCTCCAAAACTACACGTTGTAACTCGAAAAGAATTTGTGTGGCGTGTACGTCTTAACGTGTAGTCACAAAAAAGAACCCAAAGGAGAATTTTCTTTCGTCAAAATGTTTCAGAAAATCACGTTTTAAGGAAATCCCGCATCATGCGAAATTATCTTGTTTTTCCTAAACAACACGTTGTAACTCGAAAAGCTTTCTTGTTGCGTGTATGTCTAAGTGTGTAGCCTCAAAAGAGAAGGCACAGGAGAGTTTTCTCTCGAAAGAATATGTAAGAATACCACTTCATAAGGAAATACAGTTTTCCAGAGTAAAGACATATACGTAGGTATTGGAAACTCTTTACGAGAAGAAATAATGCATAGTACAAAATTAGCTTGTATCTCCAAAACTACACGTTGTAACTCGAAAAGAATTGGTGTGGCTTGTACCTCTTAACGTATAGTCTCAAAGAGAGCCCAAATGAGTATTTTCTTTCGTCAAAATTTTCAGAAAATCACGTTTTAAGGAAATCCCGCATCATAGGAAATTTTCTTGTTTTTCCTAAACAACACGTTGTAACTCGAAAAGCTTTTGTGTTGCGTGTATGTCTAAGTGTGTAGCCCCAAAACAGAAGGCACAGGAGAATTTTCTCTCGAAAGAATATTGTAGAATACCACGTTATAAGGAAATACAATTTTGCAGAGTAAAGACAAATATGTACGTATTGGAAACACTTTACGAGAAGAAATAACGCTTCGTACAAAATTAGCTTGTATCTCCAAAACTACACGTTGTAACTCGAAAAGAATTGTTGTGGCGTGTACGTCTTAACATGTAGCATCAAAAGAGAACCCAAAGGAGAATTTTCTTTCTTCAAAATTTTTCAGAAAATCACGTTTTATGGAAATCCCGCATCGTGCGAAATTATCTTGTTTTTCCTAAACAACACGTTGTTACTCGAAAAGCTTTCGTGTTGCGTGTATGTCAAAGTGTGTAGCCTCAAAACAGAAGGCACAGGAGAGTTTTCTGTCGAAAGAATATTGTAGAATACCACGTTATAAGGAAATACAATTTTGCAGAGTAAAGACAAATATGTACGTATTGGAAACACTTTACGAGAAGAAATAATGCATCGTACAAAATTAGTTTGTATCTCCAAAACTACACGTTGTAACTCGAAAAGAATTGTTGTGGCGTGTACGTCTTAACATGTAGCATCAAAAGAGAACCAAAAGGAGAATTTTCTTTCGTCAAAATTTTTCAGAAAATCACGTTTTAAGGAAATCCCGCATCGTGCAAAATTATCTTGTTTTTCCTAAACAACACGTTGTAACTCGAAATGCTTTCGTGTTGCGTGTATGTCTAAGTGTGTAGCTTCAAAAGAGAAGGCACAGGAGAGTTTTCTCTCGAAAGAATATGTAAGAATACCACTTCATAAGGAAATACAGTTTTGCAGAGTAAAGACATATACGTACGTATTGGAAACTCTTTACTAGAAGAAATAACGCATAGTACAAAATTAGCTTGTATCTCCAAAACTACACGTTGTAACTCCAAAAGATTTGCTGTGGCGTGAACGTCTAATCGTGTAGCCTCAAAAGAGAAACCACAGGAGAATTTTCGTTCGTCAAAATTTTTCAGAAAACCACGTTTTAAGGAAATCCCGCATCCTGCGAAATTATTTTGTTTTTCTAAAACAACACATTGTAACTCGAAAAGCTTTGGTGTTGCGTGTATGTCTAAGCGTGTAGCCTCAAAAGAGAACACACAGGAGAGGTTTCTCTCGAAAGAATATTTAAGAATACCACGTTATATGGAAATACAGTGTTGCAGAGTAAAGACAAATATGTACATATTGGAAACACTTTACAAGACAAAATAATGCATGGTACAAAATTAGCCTGTATCTCCTAAACAACATGTTGTGACGCAAAAGGATTTGATGTGGTGATTACATCTAAACATGTAGCCTCAAAACAGAACCCACAGGAGTAATTGCTTTCGTCACATTTTTTCAGAAAACCACGTTTTAAGAAAATCCCGCATAGTGCGAAATTATCTTGTTTTTCCTAAACACGTTGTAAGTCGAAAAGCTTTCATGTTGCGTGTATGTCTAAGTGTATAGCCTCAAAAGAGAAGGCACAGGAGAGTTTTCTCTCAAAAGAATATGTAAGAATACCACTTCATAAGGAAATACAGTTTTGCAGAGTAAAGACATATATGTTCGTATTGGAAACACTTTACGAGAAGAAATAATGCATCTTACAAAATTAGCTTGTATCTCCAAAACCACACCTTGTAATTCGAAAAGAATTGTTGTGGCGTGTATGTCTTAACGTGTAGCATTAAAGGAAAAACGAAAGGAGAATTTTCTTTCGTCAAAATTTTTCAGAAAATCACTTTTTAAGGAAATCCCGCATCGTGCGAAATTATCTTGTTTTTCCTAAACAACATGTTGTAACTCAAAAAGCTTTCGTGTTGCGTGTATGTCTAACTGTGTAGCCTCAAAAGAGAAGGCACAGGAGAGTTTTCTCTCGAAAGAATATGTAAGAATACCACTTCATAAGGAAATACAGTTTTGCAGAGTAAAGACATATACGTAGGTCTTGGAAAGTCTTTACGAGAAGAAATAATGCATAGTACAAAATTAGCTTGTATCTCCAAAACTACACGTTGTAACTCGAAAAGAATTGGTGTGGCATGTACCTCTTAACATGTAGTCTCAAAGAGAGCCCAAAGGAGAATTTTCTTTCTTCAAAATTTTTCAGAAATCACGTTTTAAGGATATCCAGCATCATGCGAAATTATCTTGTTTTTCCTAAACAACACGTTGTAACTCGAAAAGCTTTCGTGTTGCGTGTATGTCAAAGTGTGTAGCATCAAAACAGAAGGCACAGGAGAGTTTTCTGTCGAAAGAATATAGTAGAATACCACATTATAAGGAAATACAATTTTGCAGAGTAAAGACAAATATGTACGTATTGGAAACATTTTACGAGAAGAAATAATGCATCGTACAAAATTAGCTTGTATCTCCAAAACTACACGTTGTAACTCGAAAAGAATTGTTGTGGCGTGTACGTCTTAACATGTAGCATCAAAAGAGAACCCAAAGGAGAATTTTCTTTCGTCAAAATTTTTCAGAAAATCACGTTTTAAGGAAATCCCGCTTCGTGCAAAATTATCTTGTTTTTCCTAAACAACACGTTGTAACTCGAAATGCTTTCGTGTTGCGTGTATGTCTAAGTGTGTAGCTTCAAAAGAGAAGGCACAGGAGAGTTTTCTCTCGAAAGAATATGTAAGAATACCACTTCATAAGGAAATACAGTTTTGCAGAGTAAAGACATATACGTACGTATTGGAAACTCTTAACGAGAAGAAAAAACGCATAGTACAAAATTAGCTTGTAACTCCAAAACTACACGTTGTAACTCGAAAAGAATTTGTGTGGCCTGTACGTCTTAACGTGAAGTCTCAAAAAAGAACCCAAAGGAGAATTTTCTTTCGTCAAAATGTTTCAGAAAATTACGTTTTAAGGAAATCCCGCATCATGCGAAATTATCTTGTTTTTCCTAAACAACACGTTGTAACTCGAAAAGCTTTCTTGTTGCGTGTATGTCTAAGTGTGTAGCCTCAAAAGGGAAGGCACAGGAGAGTTTTCTCTCGAAAGAATATGTAAGAATACCACTTCATAAGGAAATACAGTTTTCCAGAGTAAAGACATATACGTAGGTATTGGAAACTCTTTACGAGAAGAAATAATGCATAGTACAAAATTAGCTTGTATCTCCAAAACTACACGTTGTAACTCGAAAAGAATTGGTGTGGCTTGTACCTCTTAACGTATAGTCTCAAAGAGAGCCCAAATGAGTATTTTCTTTCGTCAAAATTTTCAGAAAATCACGTTTTAAGGAAATCCCGCATCATACGAAATTTTCTTGTTTTTCCTAAACAACACGTTGTAACTCGAAAAGCGTTCGTGTTGCGTGTTTGTCTAAGTGTTTAGCCTTAAAACAGAAGGCACAGGAGAGTATTCTCTCGAAAGAATATTGTAGAATACCACGTTATAAGGAAATACAATTTTGCAGAGTAAAGACAAATATGTACGTATTGGAAACACTTTACGAGAAGAAATAATGCATCGTACAAAATTAGCTTGTATCTCCAAAACTACACTTTGTAACTCGAAAAGAATTGTTGTGGTGTGTACGTCTTAACATGTAGCATCAAAAGAGAACCCAAAGGAGAATTTTCTTTCGTCAAAATTTTTCAGAAAATCACGTTTTAAGGAAATCCCGCATCGTGCAAAATTATCTTGTTTTTCCTAAACAACACGTTGTAACTCGAAATGCTTTCGTGTTGCGTGTATCTCTAAGTGTGTAGCTTCAAAAGAGCAGGCACAGGAGAGTTTTCTCTCGAAAGAATATGTAAGAATACCACTTCATAAGGAAATACAGTTTTGCAGAGTAAAGACATATACGTACGTATTGGAAACTCTTTACTAGAAGAAATAACGCATAGTACAAAATTAGCTTGTATCTCCAAAACTACACGTTGTAACTCCAAAAGATTTGCTGTGGCGTGAACGTCTAAACGTGTAGCCTCAAAAGAGAAACCACAGGAGAATTTTCGTTCGTCAAAATTTTTCAGAAAACCACGTTTTAAGGAAATCCCGCATCGTGCAAAATTATTTTGTTTTTCTAAAACAACACGTTGTAACTCGAAAAGCTTTGGTGTTGCGTGTATGTCTAAGCGTGTAGCCTCAAAAGAGGACGCACAGGAGATGTTTCCCTCGAAAGAATATTTAAGAATACCACGTTATATGGAAATACAGTGTTGCAGAGTAAAGACAAATATGTACATATTGGAAATACTTTACAAGACGAAATAATGCATGGTACAATATTAGCCTGTATCTCCTAAACAACATGTTGTGACTCAAAAGGATTTGATGTGGTGATTACATCTAAACATGTAGCCTCAAATCAGAACCCACAGGAGTAATTGCTTTCGTCACATTTTTTTCAGAAAACCATGTTTTAAGGAAATCCCGCATCGTGCGAAATTATCTTGTTTTTCCTAAACAACACGTTGTAAGTCGAAAAGCTTCCATGTTGCGTGTATGTCTAAGTGTATAGCCTCAAAAGAGAAGGCACAGGAGAGTTTTCTCTCAAAAGAATATGTAAGAATACCACTTCATAAGGAAATATAGTTTTGCAGAGTAAAGACATATATGTTCGTATTGGAAACACTTTACGAGAAGAAATAATGCATCTTACAAAATTAGCTTGTATCTCCAAAACTACACGTTGTAACTCGAAAAGAATTGTTGTGGCGTGTATGTCTTAACGTGTAGCATCAAAGGAAAAACGAAAGGAGAATTTTCTTTCGTCAAAATTTTTCAGAAAATCACTTTTTAAGGAAATCCCGCATCGTGCCAAATTATCTTGTTTTTCCTAAACAACACGTTGTAACTCGAAAAGCTTTCGTGTTGCGTGTATGTCTAACTGTGTAGCCACAAAAGAGAAGGCACAGGAGAGTTTTCTCTCGAAAAAATATGTAAGAATACCACTTCATAAGGAAATACAGTTTTGCAGAGTAAAGACATATAAGTAGGTATTGGAAAGTCTTTATGAGAAGAAATAATGCATAGTACAAAATTAGCTTGTATCTCCAAAACTACACGTTGTAACTCGAAAAGAATTGGTGTGGCATGTACCTCTTAACGTATAGTCTCAAAGAGAGCCCAAATGAGTATTTTCTTTCGTCAAAATTTTCAGAAAATCACGTTTTAAGGAAATCCCGCATCATACGAAATTATCTTGTTTTTCCTAAACAACACGTTGTAATTCGAAAAGCTTTCGTGTTGCGTGTATGTCTAAGTGTGTAGCCCCAAAACAGAAGGCACAGGAGAGTTTTCTCTCGAAAGAATATTGTAGAATACCACGTTATAAGGAAATACAATTTTGCAGAGTAAAGACAAATACGTACGTATTGGAAACACTTTACGAGAAGAAATAACGCTTCGTACAAAATTAGCTGGTATCTCCAAAACTACACGTTGTAACTCGAAAAGATTTGTTGTGGCGTGTACGTCTTAACATGTAGCATCAAAAGAGAACCCAAAGGAGAATTTTCTTTCTTCAAAATTTTTCAGAAAATCACGTTTTAAGGAAATCCCGCATCGTGCGAAATTATCTTGTTTTTCCTAAACAACACGTTGTAACTCGAAAAGCTTTCGTGTTGCGTGTATGTCAAAGTGTGTAGCCTCAAAACAGAAGGCACAGGAGAATTTTCTGTCGAAAGAATATTGTAGAATACCACGTTATAAGGAAATACAATTTTGCAGAGTAAAGACAAATATGTACGTATTGGAAACACTTTACTAGAAGAAATAATGCATCGTACAAAATTAGCTTGTATCTCCAAAACTACACGTTGAAACTCGAAAAGAATTGTTGTGGCGTGTATGTCTTAATGTGTAGCATCAAAGGAAAAACGAAAGGAGAATTTTCTTTCGTCAAAATTTTTCAGAAAATCACTTTTTAAGGAAATCCCGCATCGTGCGAAATTATCTTGTTTTTCCTAAACAACACGTTGTAACTCGAAAAGCTTTCGTGTTGCGTGTATGTCTAACTGTGTAGCCACAAAAGAGAAGGCACAGGAGAGTTTTCTCTCGAAAGAATATGTAAGAATACCACTTCATAAGGAAATACAATTTTGCAGAGTAAAGACATATACGTAGGTATTGGAAAGTCTTTACGAGAAGAAATAATGCATAGTACAAAATTAGCTTGTATCTCCAAAACTACACGTTGTAACTCGAAAAGAATTGGTGTGGTATGTACCTCTTAACGTGTAGTCTCAAAGAGAGCCCAAAGGAGAATTTTCTTTCTTCAAAATTTTTCAGAAATCACGTTTTAAGGAAATCCAGCATCGTGCGAAATTATCTTGTTTTTCCTAAACAACACGTTGTAACTCGAAAAGCTTTCGTGTTGAGTGTATGTCAAAGTGTGTAGCCTCAAAACAGAAGGCACAGAAGAGTTTTCTCTCGAAAGAATATTGTAGAATACCACGTTATAAGGAAATACAATTTTGCAGAGTAAAGACAAATACGTACATATTGGAAACACTTTACGAGAAGAAATAACGCTTCGTACAAAATTAGCTTGTATCTCCAAAACTACACGTTGTAACTCGAAAAGAATTGTTGTGGCGTGTACGTCTTAACATGTAGCATCAAAAGAGAACCCAAAGGAGAATTTTCTTTCTTCAAAATTTTTCAGAAAATCACGTTTTAAGGAAATCCCGCATCGTGCGAAATTATCTTGTTTTTCCTAAACAACACGTTGTAACTCGAAAAGCTTTCGTGTTGCGTGTATGTCAAAGTGTGTAGCCTCAAAACAGAAGGCACAGGAGAGTTTTCTGTCGAAAGAATATGTAAGAATACCACTTCATAAGGAAATACAGTTTTGCAGAGTAAAGACAAATACATACGTATTGGAAACACTTTACGAGAAGAAATAATGCATCGTACAAAATTAGCCTGTATCTCCAAAACTACACGTTGTAACTCGAATAGAATTGGTGTGATGTGAACGTCTAAACGTGTAGCCTCAAAAGAGAACCGAAAGTAGAATTTTCTTTCGTCAAAATTTTTCAGAAAATCACGTTTTAAGGAAATCCCGCATCGTGCGAAATTATCTTGTTTTTCCTAAACAACAGGTTGTAAGTCGAAAAGCTTTCATGTTGCGTTTATGTCTAAGTGTGCAGCCTCAAAAGAGAAGGCCCAGGAGAGTTTTCTGTCGAAAGAATATGTAAGAATACCACGTTATAACGAAATACAGTTTTGCAGAGTAAAGACAAATACGTACTTATTGGAAACACTTTACTAGAAGAAATAAGGCATCGTACAAAATTAGCTTGTATCTCCAAAACTACACGTTGTAACTCGAAAAGAATTGTTTTGGCGTGTACGTCTTAACGTGTAGCATCAAAAGAGAACCCAAAGGAGAATTTTCATTCATCAAAATTTTTCAGAAATCACGTTTTAAGGAAATCCAGCATCGTGCAAAATTATCTTGTTTTTCCTAAACAACACGTTGTAACTCGAAATGCTTTCGTGTTGCGTGTATGTCTAAGTGTGTAGCTTCAAAAGAGAAGGCACAGGAGAGTTTTCTCTCGAAAGAATATGTAAGAATACCACTTCATAAGGAAATACAGTTTTGCAGGGTAAATACATATACGTACATATTGGAAAATCTTAACGAGAAGAAAAAACGCATAGTACAAAATTAGCTTGTATCTCCAAAACTACAAGTTGTAACTCGAAAAGAATTTGTGTGGCGTGTACGTCTTAACGTGTAGTCTCAAAAAAGAACCCAGAGGAGAATTTTCTTTCGTCAAAATGTTTCAGAAAATCACGTTTTAAGGAAATCCTGCATCATGCGAAATTATCTTGTTTTTCCTAAACAACACGTTTTAACTCGAAAAGCTTTCTTGTTGCGTGTATGTCTAAGTGTGTAGCCTCAAAAGAGAAGGCACAGGAGAGTTTTCTCTCGAAAGAATATGTAAGAATACCACTTCATAAGGAAATACAGTTTTGCAGAGTAAAGACATATACGTAAGTATTGGAAACTGTTTATGAGAAGAAATAATGCATAGTACAAAATTAGCTTGTATCTCCAAAACTACACGTTGTAACTCGAAAAGAATTGGTGTGGCGTGTACCTCTTAACGTATAGTCTCATAGAGAGCCCAAATGAGTATTTTCTATCCTCAAAATTTTCAGAAAATCACGTTTTAAGGAAATCCCGCATCATACGAAATTTTCTTGTTTTTCCTAAACAACACGTTGTAACTCGAAAAGCTTTCGTGTTGCGTGTATGTCTAAGTGTGTAGCCCCAAAACAGAAGGCACAGGAGAGTTTTCTCTCGAAAGAATATTGTAGAATACCACGTTATAAGGAAATACAATTTTGCAGAGTAAAGACAAATACGTACTTATTGGAAACACTTTACGAGAAGAAATAACGCTTCGTACAAAATTAGCTTGTATCTCCAAAACTACACGTTGTAACTCGAAAAGAATTGTTGTGGCGTGTACGTCTTAACATGTAGCATCAAAAGAGAACCCAAAGGAGAATTTTCTTTCTTCAAAATTTTTCAGAAAATCACGTTTTAAGGAAATCCCGCATCGTGCGAAATTATCTTGTTTTTCCTAAACAACACGTTGTAACTCGAAAAGCTTTCGTGTTGCGTGTATGTCAAAGTGTGTAGCCTCAAAACAGAAGGCACAGGAGAGTTTTCTGTCGAAAGAGTATTGTAGAATACCACGTTATAAGGAAATACAATTTTGCAGAGCAAAGACAAATATGTACGTATTGGAAACACTTTACGAGAAGAAATAATGCATCGTACAAAATTAGCTTGTATCTCCAAAACTACACGTTATAACTCGAAAAGAATTGTTGTGGCGTGTACGTCTTAACATGTAGCATCAAAAGAGAACCCAAAGGAGAATTTTCTTTCGTCAAAATTTTCAGAAAATCACGTTTTAAGGAAATCCCGCATCGTGCAAAATTATCTTGTTTTTCCTAAACAACACGTTGTAACTCGAAATGCTTTCGTGTTGCATGTATGTCTAAGTGTGTAGCTTCAAAAGAGAAGGCACAGGAGAGTTTTCTCTCGAAAGAATATGTAAGAATACCACTTCATAAGGAAATACAGTTTTGCAGAGTAAAGACATATACGTACGTATTGGAAACTCTTTACTAGAAGAAATAACGCATAGTACAAAATTAGCTTGTATCTCCAAAACTACACGATGTAACTCCAAAAGATTTGGTGTGGCGTGAAGGTCTAAACGTGTAGCCTCAAAAGAGAAACCACAGGAGAATTTTCATTCGTCAAAATTTTTCAGAAAACCACGTTTTAATGAAATCCCGCATCGTGCGAAATTATTTTGTTTTTCCAAAACAACACGTTGTAACTCGAAAAGCTTTGGTGTTGCGTGTATGTCTAAGCGTGTAGCCTCAAAAGAGAACGCACAGGAGAGGTTTCTCTCGAAAGAATATTTAAGAATACCACGTTATATGGAAATACAGTGTTGCAGAGTAAAGACAAATATGTACATATTGGAAACACTTTACAAGACGAAATAATGCATGGTACAAAATTAGCCTGTATCTCCTAAACAACATGTTGTGACTCAAAAGGATTTGATGTGGTGATTACATCTAAACATGTAGCCTCAAAACAGAACCCACAGGAGTAATTGCTTTCGTCACATTTTTTTCAGAAAACCACGTTTTAAGGAAATCCCGCATCGTGCGAAATTATCTTGTTTTTCCTAAACAACACGTTGTAAGTCGAAAAGCTTTCATGTTGCGTGTATGTCTAAGTGTATAGCCTCAAAAGAGAAGGCACAGGAGAGTTTTCTCTCAAAAGAATATGTAAGAATACCACTTCATAAGGAAATACAGTTTTGCAGAGTAAAGACATATATGTTCGTATTGGAAACATTTACGAGAAGAAATAATGCATCTTACAAAATTAGCTTGTATCTCCAAAACTACACGTTGTAACTCGAAAAGAATTGTTGTGGCGTGTATGTCTTAAGGTGTAGCATCAAAGGAAAAACGAAAGGAGAATTTTCTTTCGTCAAAATTTTTCAGAAAATCACTTTTTAAGGAAATCCCGCATCGTGCGAAATTATCTTGTTTTTCCTAAACAACACGTTGTAACTCGAAAAGCTTTCGTGTTGCGTGTATGTCTAACTGTGTAGCCTCAAAAGAGAAGGCACAGGAGAGTTTTCTCTCGAAAGAATATGTAAGAATACCACTTCATAAGGAAATACAGTTTTGCAGAGAAAAGACATATACGTAGGTATTGGAAAGTCTTTACGAGAAGAAATAATGCATAGTACAAAATTAGCTTGTATCTCCAAAACTACACGTTGTAACTCGAAAAGAATTGGTGTGGCATGTACCTCTTAACGTGTAGTCTCAAAGAGAGCCCAAAGGAGAATTTTCTTTCGTCAAAATTTTCAGAAAATCACGTTTTAAGGAAATCCCGCATCATGCGAAATTATCTTGTTTTTCCTAAACAACACGTTGTAACTCGAAAAGCTTTCGTGTTGCGTGTATGTCTAAGTGTGTAGCCTCAAAACAGAATGCACAGGAGAGTTTTCTGTCGAAAGAATATTGTAGAATACCACGTTATAAGGAAATACAATTTTGCAGAGTAAAGACAAATACTTACGTTAATGGAAACACTTTATGAGAAGAAATAATGCATCATACAAAATTAGCTTGTATCTCCAAAACTACACGTTATAACTCGTAAAGAATTGTTGTGGCGTGTACGTCTTAATATGTTGCATCTAAAGAGAACCAAAAGGAGAATTTTCTTTCGTCAAAATTTTTCAGAAAATCACGTTTTAAGGAAATCCCGCATCGTGAGAAATTATCTTGTTTTTCCTAAACAACACGTTGTAAGTCGAAAAGCTTTCATGTTGCGTGTATGTCTAAGTGTATAGCCTCAAAAGAGAAGGCACAGGAGAGTTTTCTCTCAAAAGAATATGTAAGAATACCACTTCATAAGGAAATACAGTTTTGCAGAGTAAAGAAATATATGTACGTATTCGGAAACACTTTACGAGAAGAAATAATGCATCTTACAAAATTAGCTTGTATCTCCAAAACTACACGTTGTAACTCGAAAAGAATTGTTGTGGCGTGTACGTCTTAACATGTAGCATCAAAAGAGAACCCAAAGGAGAATTTTCTTTCGTCAAAATTTTTCAGAAAATCACGTTTTAAGGAAATCATGCATCGTGTAAAATTATCTTGTTTTTCCTAAACAACACGTTGTAACTCGAAATGCTTTCGTGTTGCGTGTATGTCTAAGTGTGTAGCTTCAAAAGAGAAGGCACAGGAGAGTTTTCTCTCGAAAGAATATGTAAGAATACCACTTCATAAGGAAATACAGTTTTGCAGAGTAAAGACATATACGTACGTATTGGAAACTCTTTACTAGAAGAAATAACGCATAGTACAAAATTAGCTTGTATTTCCAAAACTACACGTTGTAACTCCAAAAGATTTGGTGTGGCGTGAACGTCTAAACGTGTAGCCTCAAAAGAGAAACCACAGGAGAATTTTCGTTCGTCAAAATTTTTCAGAAAACCACGTTTTAAGGAAATCCCGCATCGTGCGAAATTATTTTGTTTTTCCAAAACAACACGTTGTAACTCGAAAAGCTTTGGTGTTGCGTGTATGTCTAAGCGTGTAGCCTCAAAAGAGAACGCACAGGAGAGGTTTCTCTCGAAAGAATATTTAAGAATACCACGTTATATGGAAATACAGTGTTGCAGAGTAAAGACAAATATGTACATATTGGAAACACTTTACAAGACGAAATAATGCATGGTACAAAATTAGCCTGTATCTCCTAAAAAACATGTTGTGACTCAAAAGGATTTGATGTGGTGATTACATCTAAACATGTAGCCTCAAAACAGAACCCACAGGAGTAATTGCTTTCGTCACATTTTTTTCAGAAAACCACGTTTTAAGGAAATCCCGCATCTTGCGAAATTATCTTGTTTTTCCTAAACAACACGTTGTAAGTCGAAAAGCTTTCATGTTGCGTGTATGTCTAAGTGTATAGCCTCAAAAGAGAAGGCACAAGAGAGTTTTCTCTCAAAAGAATATGTAAGAATACCACTTCATAAGGAAATACAGTTTTGCAGAGTAAAGACATATATGTTCGTATTGGAAACACTTTACAAGAAGAAATAATGCATCTTACAAAATTAGCTTGTATCTCCAAAACTATATGTTGTAACTCGAAAAGAATTGTTGTGGCGTGTATGTCTTAACGTGTAACATCAAAGGAAAGACGAAAGGAGAATTTTCTTTCGTCAAAATTTTTCAGAAAATCACTTTTTAAGGAAATCCCGCATCGTGCGAAATTATCTTGTTTTTCCTAAACAACACGTTGTAACTCGAAAAGCTTTCGTGTTGCGTGTATGTCTAACTGTGTAGCCTCAAAAGAGAAGGCACAGGAGAGTTTTCTCTCGAAAGAATATGTAAGAATACCACTTCATAAGGAAATACAGTTTTGCAGAGTAAAGACATATAGGTAGGTATTGGAAAGTCTTTACGAGAAGAAATAATGCATAGTACAAAATTAGCTTGTATCTCCAAAACTACACGTTGTAACTCGAAAAGAATTGGTGTGGCATGTACCTCTTAACGTGTAGTCTCAAAGAGAGCCCAAAGGAGAATTTTCTTTCTTCAAAATTTTTCAGAAATCACGTTTTAAGGAAATCCAGCATCGAGCGAAATTATCTTGTTTTTCCTAAACAACACGTTGTAACTCGAAAAGCTTTCGTGTTGCGTGTATGTCAAAGTGTGTAGCCTCAAAACAGAAGGCACAGGAGAGTTTTCTGTCGAAAGAATATAGTAGAATACCACGTTATAAGGAAATACAATTTTGCAGAGTAAAGACAAATATGTACGTATTGGAAACACTTTACGAGAAGAAATAATGCATCATACAAAATTAGCTTGTATCTCCAAAACTACACGTTGTAACTCGAAAAGAATTGTTGTGGCGTGTACGTCTTAACATGTAGCATCAAAAGAGAACCCAAAGGAGAATTTTCTTTCGTCAAAATTTTTCAGAAAATCACGCTTTAAGGAAATCCCGCATCGTGCAAAATTATCTTGTTTTTTTCTAAACAACACGTTGTAACTCGAAATGCTTTCGTGTTGCGTGTATGTCTAAGTGTGTAGCTTCAAAAGAGAAGGCACAGGAGAGTTTTCTCTCGAAAGAATATGTAAGAATACCACTTCATAAGGAAATACAGTTTTGCAGGGTAAATACATATACGTACATATTGGAAAATCTTAACGAGAAGAAAAAACGCATAGTACAAAATTAGCTTGTATCTCCAAAACTACAAGTTGTAACTCGAAAAGAATTTGTGTGGCGTGTACGTCTTAACGTGTAGTCTCAAAAAAGAACCCAGAGGAGAATTTTCTTTCGTCAAAATGTTTCAGAAAATCACATTTTAAGGAAATCCTGCATCATGCGAAATTATCTTGTTTTTCCTAAACAACACGTTTTAACTCGAAAAGCTTTCTTGTTGCGTGTATGTCTAAGTGTGTAGCCTCAAAAGAGAAGGCACAGGAGAGTTTTATCTCGAAAGAATATGTAAGAATACCACTTCATAAGGAAATACAGTTTTGCAGAGTAAAGACATATACGTAGGTATTGGAAACTGTTTATGAGAAGAAATAATGCATAGTACAAAATTAGCTTGTATCTCCAAAACTACACGTTGTAACTCGAAAAGAATTGGTGTGGCGTGTACCTCTTAACGTATAGTCTCATAGAGAGCCCAAATGAGTATTTTCTATCCTCAAAATTTTCAGAAAATCACGTTTTAAGGAAATCCCGCATCATACGAAATTTTCTTGTTTTTCCTAAACAACACGTTGTAACTCGAAAAGCTTTCGTGTTGCGTGTATGTCTAAGTGTGTAGCCCCAAAACAGAAGGCACAGGAGAGTTTTCTCTCGAAAGAATATTGTAGAATACCACGTTATAAGGAAATACAATTTTGCAGAGTAAAGACAAATACGTACTTATTGGAAACACTTTAGGAGAAGAAATAACGCTTCGTACAAAATTAGCTTGTATCTCCAAAACTACACGTTGTAACTCGAAAAGAATTGTTGTGGCGTGTACGTCTTAACATGTAGCATCAAAAGAGAACCCAAAGGAGAATTTTCTTTCTTCAAAATTTTTCAGAAAATCACGTTTTAAGGAAATCCCGCATCGTGCGAAATTATCTTGTTTTTCCTAAACAACACGTTGTAACTCGAAAAGCTTTCGTGTTGCGTGTATGTCAAAGTGTGTAGCCTCAAAACAGAATGCACAGGAGAGTTTTCTGTCGAAAGAATATTGTAGAATACCACGTTATAAGGAAATACAATTTTGCAGAGTAAAGACAAATACTTACGTTAATGGAAACACTTTATGAGAAGAAATAATGCATCATACAAAATTAGCTTGTATCTCCAAAACTACACGTTATAACTCGTAAAGAATTGTTGTGGCGTGTACGTCTTAATATGTTGCATCTAAAGAGAACCAAAAGGAGAATTTTCTTTCGTCAAAATTTTTCAGAAAATCACGTTTTAAGGAAATCCCGCATCGTGAGAAATTATCTTGTTTTTCCTAAACAACACGTTGTAAGTCGAAAAGCTTTCATGTTGCGTGTATGTCTAAGTGTATAGCCTCAAAAGAGAAGGCACAGGAGAGTTTTCTCTCAAAAGAATATGTAAGAATACCACTTCATAAGGAAATACAGTTTTGCAGAGTAAAGAAATATATGTACGTATTCGGAAACACTTTATGAGAAGAAATAATGCATCTTACAAAATTAGCTTGTATCTCCAAAACTACACGTTGTAACTCGAAAAGAATTGTTGTGGCGTGTACGTCTTAACATGTAGCATCAAAAGAGAACCCAAAGGAGAATTTTCTTTCGTCAAAATTTTTCAGAAAATCACGTTTTAAGGAAATCCCGCATCGTGCAAAATTATCTTGTTTTTCCTAAACAACACGTTGTAACTCGAAAAGCTTTCATGTTGCGCGTATGTCTAAGTGTGTAGCCTCAAAACAGAAGGCTCAGGAGAGTTTTCTGTCGAAAGAATATTGTAGAATACCAGGTTATAAGGAAATACAATTTTGCAGAGTAAAGACAAATACTTACGTTATTGGAAACACTTCACGAGAAGACATAAGGCATCGTAAAAAATTAGCTTGTATCTCCAAAACTACACGTTGTAACTCGAAAAGAATTGTTGTGGCGTGTACGTCTTAACGTGTAGCATCAAAAGAGAACCCAAAGGAGAATTTTCTTTCGTCAAAATTTTTCAGAAAATCACGTTTTTTGGGAATCCCGCATCGTGCGAAATTATCTGGTTTTTCCTAAACAACACGTTGTAACTCGAAAAGCTTTCGTGTTGCGTGTATGTCTAAGTGTGTAGCCTCAAAACAGAAGGCACAGGAGAGTTTTCTCTCGAAAGAATATGTAAGAATACCACTTCATAAGGAAATACAGTTTTGCAGAGTAAAGACATATAAGTACGTATTGGAAACACTTTACTAGAAGAAATAACCCATCGTACAACATTAGCTTGTATCTCCAAAACTACACGTTGTAACTCGAAAAGAATTGGTGTGGCGTGAACGTCTAAACGTGTAGCCTCAAAAGAGAACCGAAAGGAGAATTTTCTTTCGTCAAAATTTTTCAGAAAATCACGTTTTAAGGAAACATCGCATAGTGAGAAATTATCTTGTTTTTTCCTAAACAACACGTTGTAACTCGAAAAGCTTTCATGATGCGTGTATGTCTAAGTGTTTAGCCTCAAAAGAGAAGGCCCAGGAGAGTTTTTTCTCGAAAGAATATCTAAGAATACCACGTTATAACGAAATACAGTTTTGCAGAGTAAAGACAAATACGTACTTATTGGAAACACTTTATGAGAAGAAATAACGCATCATACAAAATTAGCTTGTATCTCCAAAACTACACGTTGTAACTCGAAAAGAATTGTTGTGGCGTGAACGTCTAAACGTGCAGCCTCAAAAGAGAACCGGAAGGAGAATTTTCTCTCGTCAAATTTTTCAGAAAATCACGTTTTAAGGAAATCCCGCATCATGCGAAATTATCTTGTTTTTCCTAAACAACACGTTGTAACTCGAAAAGCTTTCTTGTTGCGTGTATGTCTAAGTGTGTATCCTCAAAACAGAAGGCACAGGAGAGTTTTCAGTCGAAAGAATATTGTAGAATGCCACGTTATAAGGAAATACAATTTTGCAGAGTTAAGACAAATACGTACGTATTGGAAACTCTTTAAGAGAAGAAATAACGCATAGTACAAAATTAGCTTGTATCTCCAAAACTACACGTTGTAACTCGAAAAGAATTGGTGTGGCGTGTACGTCTTAACGTGTAGTCTCAAAAGAGAGCCCAAAGGTGAATTTTCTTTCGTCAAAATTTTTCAGAAAATCACGTTTTAAGGAAATCCCGCATCATGCGATATTATCTTGTTTTTCCTAAACAACACGTTGTAACTCGAAATGAATTGTTGTGGCGTGTACGTCTTAACGTGTAGCATCAAACTAGACCACAAAGGAGAATTTTCTTTCGTCAAAATTTTCAGAAAATCTCTTTTTAAGGAAATCCAGCATCGTGCGAAATTATCTTGTTTTTCCTAAACAACACGTTGTAACTCGAAAAGCTTTCGTGTTGCGTGTATGTCTAAGTGTGTAGCCTCAAAAGAGAAGGCACAGGAGAGTTTTTTGTCGAAAGAATATGTAAGAATACCACTTCATAAGGAAATACAGTTTTGCAGAGTAAAGACATATACGTACGTACTGGAAACTCTTTATGAGTAGAAATAACGAATAGTACAAAATTAGCTTGTATCTCCAAAACTACACGTTGTAACTCGAAAAGAATTGGTGTGGCGTGTAGTCTCAAAAGAGAGCCCAAAGTTGAATTTTCTTTCGTCAAAATTTTTCAGAAAATCACGTTTTAAGGAAATCCCGCATCATGCGAAATTATCTTGTTTTTCCTAAACAACACCTTGTAACTCGAAAAGCTTTCGTGTTGCGTTTATGTCAAAGTGTGTAGCCTCAATACAGAAGGCACAGGAGAGTTTTCTGTCGAAAGAATATTGTAGAATACCACGTTATAAGGAAATACAATTTTGCAGAGTAAAGACAAATATGTACGTATTGGAAACACTTTACGAGAAGAAATAATGCATCATAAAAAATTAGCTTGTATCTCCAAAACTACACGTTGTAACTCGAAAAGAATTGTTGTGGCGTGTACGTCTTAACATGCAGCATCAAAAGAGAACCCAAGGGAGAATTTTCTTTCGTCAAAATTTTTCAGAAAATCACGTTTTGAGGAAATCCCGCATCGTGCAAAATTATCTTGTTTTTCCTAAACAACACGTTGTAACTCGAAATGCTTTCGTGTTGCGTGTATGCCTAAGTGTGTAGCTTCAAAAGAGAAGGCACAGGAGAGTTTTCTCTCGAAAGAATATGTAAGAATACCACTTCATAAGGAAATACAGTTTTGCAGAGTAAAGACCTATACGTACGTATTGGAAACTCTTTACGAGAAGAAATAACGCATAGTACAAAATTAGCTTGTATCTCCAAAACTACACGTTGTAACTCGAAAAGAATTGGTGTGGCGTGTACGTCTTAACGTGTAGTCTCAAAAGAGAGCCCAAAGGAGAATTTTCTTTCTTCAAAATTTTCAGAATATCACGTTTTAAGGAAATCCCGCATCATGCGAAATTATCTTATTTTTCCTAAACAACACGTTGTAACTCGAAAAGCTTTCGTGTTGCGTGTATGTCTAAGTGTGTAGCCTCAAAACAGAAGGAACAGGAGAGTTTTCTGTCGAAAGAATATTGTAGAATACCACGTTATAAGGAAATACAATTTTGCAGAGTAAAGACAAATACTTACGTTATTGGAAACACTTTACGAGAAGAAATAACGCATCTAACAAAATTAGCTTGTATCTCCAAAACTACACGTTGTAACTCGAAAAGAATTGTTGTGGCGTGTACGTATTAATATGTTGCATCTAAAGAGAACCAAAAGGAGAATTTTCTTTCGTCAAAATTTTTCAGAAAATCACGATTTAAGGAAATCCCGCATCCTGCGAATTTATCTTGTTTTTCTTAAACAACACGTTGTAACTCGAAAAGCTTTCGTGTTGCGTGTATGTCAAAGTGTGTAGCCTCAAAACAGAAGGCACAGGAGAGTTTTCTGTCGAAAGAATATTGTAGAATACCACGTTATAAGGAAATACAATTTTGCAGAGTAAAGACAAATATGTACGTATTAGAAACACTTTACGAGAATTAATAATGCATCATATAAAATTAGCTTGTATCTCCAAAACTACACGTTGTAACTCGAAAAGAATTGTTGTGGCGTGTACGTCTTAACATGTAGAATGAAAAGAGAACCCAAAGGAGAATTTTCTTTCGTCAAAATTTTTCAGAAAATCACGTTTTAAGGAAATCCCGCATCGTGCAAAATTATCTTGTTTTTCCTAAACAACACGTTGTAACTCGAAATGCTTTCGTGTTGCGTGTATGTCTAAGTGTGTAGCTTCAAAAGAGAAGGCACAGGAGAGTTTTCTCTCGAAAGAATATGTAAGAATACCACTTCATAAGGAAATACAGTTTTGCAGAGTAAAGACATATACGTACGTATTGGAAACTCTTTACTAGAAGAAATAACGCATAGTACAAAATTAGCTTGTATCTCCAAAACTACACGTTGTAACTCGAAAAGAATTGGTGTGGCGTGTACGTCTTAACGTTTTAGTCTCAAAAGAGAGCCCAAAGGAGAATTTTCTTTCGTCAAAATTTTTCAGAAAATCACGTTTTAAGGAATTCCCGCATCATGCGAAATTATCTTGTTTTTCCTAAACAACACTTTGTAACTCGAAAAGCTTTCGTGTTGCGTGTATGTCTAAGTGTGTAGCCTCAAAACAGAAGGCACAGGAGAGTTTTCTGTCGAAAGAATATTGTAGAATACCACGTTATAAGGAAATACAATTTTGCAGAGTAAAGACAAATACTTACGTTATTGGAAACACTTTACGAGAAGAAATAATGCATCTTACAAAATTAGCTTGTATCTCCAAAACTACACATTGTAACTCGAAAAGAATTGTTGTGGCGTGTACGTCTTAATATGTTGCATCTAAAGAGAACCAAAAGGAGAATTTTCTTTCGTCAAAATTTTTCAGAAAATCACGTTTTAAGGAAATCCCGCATCGTGCGAAATTATCTTGTTTTTCCTAAACAACACGTTGTAACTCGAAATGCTTTTGTGTTGCGTGTATGTCTAAGTGTGTAGCTTCAAAAGAGAAGGCACAGGAGAGTTTTCTCTCGAAAGAATATGTAAGAATACCACTTCATAAGGAAATACAGTTTTGCAGAGTAAAGACCTATACGTACGTATTGGAAACTCTTTACGAGAAGAAATAACGCATAGTACAAAATTAGCTTGTATCTCCCAAACTACACGTTGTAACTCGAAAAGAATTGGTGTGGCATGTACGTCTTAACGTGTAGTCTCAAAAGAGAGCCCAAAGGAGAATTTTCTTTCGTCAAAATTTTCAGAATATCACGTTTTAAAGAAATCCCGCCTCATGCGAAATTATCTTATTTTTCCTAAACAACACGTTGTAACTCGAAAAGCTTTCGTGTTGCGTGTATGTCTAAGTGTGTAGCCTCAAAACAGAAGGAACAGGAGAGTTTTCTGTCGAAAGAATATTGTAGAATACCACGTTATAAGGAAATACAATTTTGCAGAGTAAAGACAAATACTTACGTTATTGGAAACACTTTACGAGAAGAAATAACGCATCTAACAAAATTAGCTTGTATCTCCAAAACTACACGTTGTAACTCGAAAAGAATTGTTGTGGCGTGTACGTCTTAATATGTTGCATCTAAAGAGAACCAAAAGGAGAATTTTCTTTCGTCAAAATTTTTCAGAAAATCACGATTTAAGGAAATCCCGCATCTTGCGAATTTATCTTGTTTTTCTTAAACAACACGTTGTAACTCGAAAAGCTTTCGTGTTGCCTGTATGTCAAAGTGTGTAGCCTCAAAACAGAAGGCACAGGAGAGTTTTCTGTCGAAAGAATATTGTAGAATACAACGTTATAAGGAAATACAATTTTGCAGAGTAAAGACAAATATGTACGTATTGGAAACACTTTACGAGAAGAAATAATGCATCATATAAAATTAGCTTGTATCTCCAAAACTACACGTTGTAACTCGAAAAGAATTGTTGTGGCGTGTACGTCTTAACATGTAGCATCAAAAGAGAACCCAAAGGAGAATTTTCTTTCGTCAAAATTTTTCAGAAAATCACGTTTTAAGGAAATCCCGCATTGTGCAAAATTATCTTGTTTTTCCTAAACAACACGTTGTAACTCGAAATGCTTTCGTGTTGCGTGTATGTCTAAGTGTGTAGCTTCAAAAGAGAAGGCACAGGAGAGTTTTCTCTCGAAAGAATATGTAAGAATACCACTTCATAAGGAAATACAGTTTTGCAGAGTAAAGACATATACGTACGTATTGGAAACACTTTACGAGAAAAAATAAAGCATCATAAAATATTAGCTTGTATCTCCAAAACTACACGATGTAACTCGAAAAGAATTGGTGTGGCGTTAACGTCTAAACGTGTGTCCTCAAAAGAGAACCGAAAGGAGAATTTTCTTTCCTCAAAATTTTTCAGAAAATCACGTTTTATGGAAATCCCGCATTGTGCGAAATTATCTTGTTTTTCCTAAACAACACGTTGTAAGTCGAAAAGCTTTCATGTTGCGTGTATGTCTAAGTGTGTAGCCTCAAAAGAGAAGGCCCAGGAGAGTTTTCTCTCGAAAGAATATGTAAGAATACCACGTTATAACGAAATACAGTTTTGCAGAGTAAAGACAAATACATACTTATTGGAAACACTTTACGAGAAGTAATAAGGCATCTTACAAAATTAGCTTGTATCTCCAAAACTACACGTTGTAACTCGAAAAGAATTGTTGTGGCGTGTACGTCTTAACGTGTAGCATCAAAAGAGAACCCAAAGGAGAATTTTCTTTCGTCAAAATTTTTCAGAAAATCACGTTTTATGGGAATCCCGCATCATGCGAAATTATCATGTTTTTCCAAAACAACACGTTGTAACTCGAAAAGCTTTCGTGTTGCGTGTATGTCTAAGTGTGTAGCCTCAAAACAGAAGGCACAGGTGAGTTTTCAGTCGAAAGAATATTGTAGAATGCCACGTTATAAGGAAATACAATTTTGCAGAGTTAAGACAAATACGTACGTATTGGAAACTCTTTAAGAGAAGAAATAACGCATAGTACAAAATTAGCTTGTATCTCCAAAACTACACGTTGTAACTCGAAAAGAATTGGTGTGGCGTGTACGTCTTAACGTGTAGTCTCAAAAGAGAGCCCAAAGGTGAATTTTCTTTCCTCAAAATTTTTCAGAAAATCACGTTTTAAGGAAATCCCGCATCATGCGATATTATCTTGTTTTTCCTAAACAACACGTTGTAACTCGAAAAGCTTTCGTGTTGCGTGTATGTCAAAGTGTGTAGCCTCAAAACAGAAGGCACAGGAGAGTTTTCTCTCGAAAGAATATTGTAGAATACCATGTTATAAGGAAATACAATTTTGCAGATTAAAGAAAAATATGTACATATTAGAAACACTTTACGAGAAGAAATAACGCATCGTACAAAATTAGCTTGTATCTCCAAAACTACACGTTGTAACTCGAAAAGAATTGTTGTTGCGTGTACGTCTTAACATGTAGCATCAAAAGAGAACCCAAAGGAGAATTTTCTTTCGTCAAAATTTTTCAGAAAATCACGTTTTAAGGAAATCCCGCATCGTACAAAATTATCTTGTTTTTCCTAAACAACACGTTGTAACTCGAAAAGCTTTCGTGTTGCGTGTATGTCTAAGTGGGTAGCCTCAAAAGAGAAGGCACAGGAGAGTTTTCTCTCGAAAGAATATGTAAGAGTACCACTTCATAAGGAAATACAGTTTTCAAGAGTAAAGACATATACGTACGTATTGGAAACTCTTTATGAGTAGAAATAACGCATAGTACAAAATTAGCTTGTAACTACAAAACTACACGTTGTGACTCGAAAAGAAATGGTGTGGCGTGTACGTCTTAACGTGTAGCATCAAAAGAGACCCGAAAGGACAATTTTCTTTCGTCAAAATTTTTCAGAAAATCACGTTTTAAGGAAATCACGCATCGTGCGAAATTATCTTGTTTTTCCTAAACAACACGTTGTAACTCGAAAAGCTTTCGTGTTGCGTGTATGTCTAAGTGTGTAGCCTCAAAAGAGAAGGCACAGGAGAGTTTACTCTCGAAAGAATATGTAAGAATACCACTTCATAAGGAAATACAGTTTTGCAGAGTAAAGACATATATGTAGGTATTTGAAACTCTTTACGAGAAGAAATAATGCATAGTACAAAATTAGCTTGTATCTCCAAAACTACACGTTGTAACGCGAAAAGAATTGGTGTGGCGTGTACCTCTTAACGTATAGTCTCAAAGAGAGCCAAAAGGAGTATTTTCTTTCGTCAAAATTTTCAGAAAATCACGTTTTAAGGAAATCCCGCATCATAGGAAATTATCTTGTTTTTCCTAAACAACACGTTGTAACTTGAAAAGCTTTAGTGTTGCGTGTATGTCTAAGTGTGTAGCCCCAAAACAGAAGGCACAGGAGAGTTTTCTCTCAAAAGAATATTGTAGAATACCACGTTATAAGGAAATACAATTTTTCAGAGTAAAGACAAATACGTACATATTGGAAACTCTTTATGAGAAGAAATAACGCATCTTACAAAATTAGCTTGTATCTCCAAAACTACACGTTGTAACTCGAAAAGAATTGTTGTAGCGTGTACGTCTTAACGTGTAGCATCAAACTAGACGCAAAGGAGAATTTTCTTTCGTCAAAATTTTTCAGAAAATCTCTTTTTAAGGAAATCCCGCATCGTGCGAAATTATCTTGTTTTTCCTAAACAACACGTTGTAACTCGAAAAGCTTTCGTGTTGCGTGTATGTCTAAGTGTGTAGCCTCAAAAGAGAAGGCACAGGAGAGTTTTTTGTCGAAAGAATATGTAAGAATACCACTTCATAAGGAAATACAGTTTTGCAGATTAAAGACATATACGTACGTATTGGAAACTCTTTATGAGTAGAAATAACGCATAGTACAAAATTAGCTTGTATCTCCAAAACTACACGTTGTAACTCATAAAGAATTGGTGTGGCGTGTAGTCTCAAAAGAGAGCCCAAAGTTGAATTTTCTTTCGTCAAAATTTTTCAGAAAATCACGTTTTAAGGAAATCCCGCATCATGCGAAATTATCTTGTTTTTCCTAAACAACACCTTGTAACTCGAAAAGCTTTCGTGTTGCGTGTATGTCAAAGTGTGTAGCCTCAAAACAGAAGGCACAGGAGAGTTTTCTGTCGAAAGAATATTGTAGAAAACCACGTTATAAGGAAATACAATTTTGCAGAGTAAAGACAAATATGTACGTATTGGAAACACTTTACGAGAAGAAATAATGCATCATACAAAATTAGCTTGTATCTCCAAAACTACACGTTGTAACTCGAAAAGAATTGTTGTGGCGTGTACGTCTTAACGTGTAGCATCAAAAGAGAACCCAAAGGAGAATTTTCTTTCGTCAAAATTTTTCAGAAAATCATGTTTTATGGGAATCCCGCATCATGCGAAATTATCATGTTTTTCCAAAACAACACGTTGTAACTCGAAAAGCTTTCGTGTTGCGTGTATGTCTAAGTGTGTAGCCTCAAAACAGAAGGCACAGGAGAGTTTTCAGTCGAAAGAATATTGTAGAATGCCACGTTATAAGGAAATACAATTTTGCAGAGTTAAGACAAATACGTACGTATTGGAAACTCTTTAAGAGAAGAAATAACGCATAGTACAAAATTAGCTTGTATCTCCAAAACTACACGTTGTAACTCGAAAAGAATTGGTGTGGCGTGTACGTCTTAACGTGTAGTCTCAAAAGAGAGCCCAAAGGTGAATTTTCTTTCGTCAAAATTTTTCAGAAAATCACGTTTTAAGGAAATCCCGCATCATGCGATATTATCTTGTTTTTCCTAAACAACACGTTGTAACTCGAAAAGCTTTCGTGTTGCGTGTATGTCAAAGTGTGTAGCCTCAAAACAGAAGGCACAGGAGAGTTTTCTCTCGAAAGAATATTGTAGAATACCATGTTATAAGGAAATACAATTTTGCAGAGTAAAGACAAATATGTACGTATTGGAAACACTTTACGAGAATTAATAATGCATCATATAAAATTAGCTTGTATCTCCAAAACTACACGTTGTAACTCGAAAAGAATTGTTGTGGCGTGTACGTCTTAACATGTAGAATGAAAAGAGAACCCAAAGGAGAATTTTCTTTCGTCAAAATTTTTCAGAAAATCACGTTTTAAGGAAATCCCGCATCGTACAAAATTATCTTGTTTTTCCTAAACAACACTTTGTAACTCGAAAAGCTTTCGTGTTGCGTGTATGTCTAAGTGGGTAGCCTCAAAAGAGAAGGCACAGGAGAGTTTTCTCTCGAAAGAATATGTAAGAATTCCACTTCATAAGGAAATACAGTTTTCAAGAGTAAAGACATATACGTACGTATTGGAAACTCTTTATGATTAGAAATAACGCATAGTACAAAATTAGCTTGTATCTCCAAAACTACATATTGTAACTCGAAAAGAAATGGTGTGGCGTGTACGTCTTAACGTGTAGCATCAAAAGAGACCCGAAAGGACAATTTTCTTTCGTCAAAATTTTTCAGAAAATCACGTTTTAAGGAAATCACGCATCGTGCGATATTATCTTGTTTTTCCTAAACAACACGTTGTAACTCGAAAAGCTTTCGTGTTGCGTGTATGTCTAAGTGTGTAGCCTCAAAAGAGAAGGCACAGGAGAGTTTACTCTCGAAAGAATATGTAAGAATACCACTTCATAAGGAAATACAGTTTTGCAGAGTAAAGACATATACGTAGGTATTTGAAACTCTTTAGGAGAAGAAATAATGCATAGTACAAAATTAGCTTGTATCTCCAAAACTACAAGTTGTAACTCGAAAAGAATTGGTGTGGCGTGTACCTCTTAATGTATAGTCTCAAAGAGAGCCCAAAGGAGTATTTTCTTTCGTCAAAATTTTCAGAAAATCACGTTTTAAGGAAATCCCGCATCATACGAAATTATCTTGTTTTTCCTAAACAACACGTTGTAACTTGAAAAGTTTTCGTGTTGCGTGTATGTCTAAGTGTGTAGCCCCAAAACAGAAGGCACAGGAGAGTTTTCTCTCAAAAGAATATTGTAGAATACCACGTTATAAGGAAATACAATTTTTCAGAGTAAAGACAAATATGTACATATTGGAAACACTTTATGAGAAGAAATAACGCATCTTACAAAATTAGCTTGTATCTCCAAAACTACACGTTGTAACTCGAAAAGAATTGTTGTGGCGTGTACGTCTTAACGTGTAGCATCAAACTAGACCCCAAAGGAGAATTTACTTTCGTCAAAATTTTTCAAAAAATCTCTTTTTAAGGAAATCCAGCATCGTGCGAAATTATCTTGTTTTTCCTAAACAACACGTTGTAACTCGAAAAGCTTTCGTGTTGCGTGTATGTCTAAGTGTGTAGCCTCAAAAGAGAAGGCACAGGAGAGTTTTTTGTCGAAAGAATATGTAAGAATACCACTTCATAAGGAAATACAGTTTTGCAGAGTAAAGACATATACGTACGTATTGGAAACTCTTTATGAGTAGAAATAACGCATAGTACAAAATTAGCTTGTATCTCCAAAACTACACGTTGTAACTCGAAAAGAATTGGTGTGGCGTGTAGTCTCAAAAGAGAGCCCAAAGTTGAATTTTCTTTCGTCAAAATTTTTCAGAAAATCACGTTTTAAGGAAATCCCGCATCATGCGAAATTATCTTGTTTTTCCTAAACAACACCTTGTAACTCGAAAAGCTTTCGTGTTGCGTGTATGTCAAAGTGTGTAGCCTCAAAACAGAAGGCACAGGAGAGTTTTCTGTCGAAAGAATATTGTAGAATACCACGTTATAAGGAAATACAATTTTGCAGAGTAAAGACAAATATGTACGTATTGGAAACACTTTACGAGAAGAAATAATGCATCATACAAAATTAGCTTGTATCTCCAAAACTACACGTTGTAACTCGAAAAGAATTGTTGTGGCGTGTACGTCTTAACATGTAGCATCAAAAGAGAACCCAAAGGAGAATTTTCTTTTTTCAAAATTTTTCAGAAAATCACGTTTTAAGGAAATCCCGCATTGTGCAAAATTATCTTGTTTTTCCTAAACAACACGTTGTAACTCGAAATGCTTTCGTGTTGCGTGTATGTCTAAGTGTGTAGATTCAAAAGAGAAGGCACAGGAGAGTTTTCTCTCGAAAGAATATGTAAGAATACCACTTCATAAGGAAATACAGTTTTGCAGAGTAAAGACCTATACGTACGTATTGGAAACTCTTTACGAGAAGAAATAACGCATAGTACAAAATTAGCTTGTATCTCCAAAACTACACGTTGTAACTCGAAAAGAATTGGTGTGGCGTGTACGTCTTAACGTGTAGTCTCAAAAGAGAGCCCAAAGGAGAATTTTCTTTCGTCAAAATTTTCAGAATATCACGTTTTAAGGAAATCCCGCATCATGCGAAATTATCTTATTTTTCCTAAACAACACGTTGTAACTCGAAAAGCTTTCGTGTTGCGTGTATGTCTAAGTGTGTAGCCTCAAAACAGAAGGAACAGGAGAGTTTTCTGTCGAAAGAATATTGTAGAATACCACGTTATAAGGAAATACAATTTTGCAGAGTAAAGACAAATACTTACATTATTGGAAACACTTTACGAGAAGAAATAACGCATCTAACAAAATTAGCTTGTATCTCCAAAACTACACGTTGTAACTCGAAAAGAATTGTTGTGGCGTGTACGTATTAATATGTTGCATCTAAAGAGAACCAAAAGGAGAATTTTCTTTCGTCAAAATTTTTCAGAAAATCACGATTTAAGGAAATCCCGCATCGTGCGAATTTATCTTGTTTTTCTTAAACAACACGTTGTAACTCGAAAAGCTTTCGTGTTGCGTGTATGTCAAAGTGTGTAGCCTCAAAACAGAAGGCACAGGAGAGTTTTCTGTCGAAAGAATATTGTAGAATACCACGTTATAAGGAAATACAATTTTGCAGAGTAAAGACAAATATGTACGTATTGGAAACACTTTACGAGAATTAATAATGCATCATATAAAATTAGCTTGTATCTCCAAAACTACACGTTGTAACTCGAAAAGATTTGTTGTGGCGTGTACGTCTTAACATGTAGAATGAAAAGAGAACCCAAAGGAGAATTTTCTTTCGTCAAATTTTTTCAGAAAATCACGTTTTAAGGAAATCCCGCATCGTGCAAAATTATCTTGTTTTTCCTAAACAACACGTTGTAACTCGAAATGCTTTCGTGTTGCGTGTATGTCTAAGTGTGTAGCTTCAAAAGAGAAGGCACAGGAGAGTTTTCTCTCGAAAGAATATGTAAGAATACCACTTCATAAGGAAATACAGTTTTGCAGAGTAAAGACATATACATACGTATTGGAAACTCTTTACTAGAAGAAATAATGCATAGTACAAAATTAGCTTGTATCTCCAAAACTACACTTTGTAACTCGAAAAGAATTGGTGTGGCGTGTACGTCTTAACCTTTTAGTCTCAAAAGAGAGCCCAAAGGAGAATTTTCTTTCGTCAAAATTTTTCAGAAAATCACGTTTTAAGGAATTCCCGCATCATGCGAAATTATCTTGTTTTTCCTAAACAACACTTTGTAACTCGAAAAGCTTTCGTGTTGCGTGTATGTCTAAGTGTGTAGCCTCAAAACAGAAGGCACAGGAGAGTTTTCTGTCGAAAGAATATTGTAGAATACCACGTTATAAGGAAATACAATTTTGCAGAGTAAAGACAAATACTTACGTTATTGGAAACACTTTACGAGAAGAAATAATGCATCTTACAAAATTAGCTTGTATCTCCAAAACTACACATTGTAACTCGAAAAGAATTGTTGTGGCGTGTACGTCTTAATATGTTGCATCTAAAGAGAACCAAAAGGAGAATTTTCTTTCGTCAAAATTTTTCAGAAAATCACGTTTTAAGGAAATCCCGCATCGTGCGAAATTATCTTGTTTTTCCTAAACAACACGTTGTAACTCGAAATGCTTTCGTGTTGCGTGTATGTCTAAGTGTGTAGCTTCAAAAGAGAAGGCACAGGAGAGTTTTCTCTCGAAAGAATATGTAAGAATACCACTTCATAAGGAAATACAGTTTTGCAGAGTAAAGACCTATACGTACGTATTGGAAACTCTTTACGAGAAGAAATAACGCATAGTAAAAATTAGCTTGTATCTCCCAAACTACACGTTGTAACTCGAAAAGAATTGGTGTGGCGTGTACGTCTTAACGTGTAGTCTCAAAAGAGAGCCCAAAGGAGAATTTTCTTTCGTCAAAATTTTCAGAATATCACGTTTTAAAGAAATCCCGCATCATGCGAAATTATCTTATTTTTCCTAAACAACACGTTGTAACTCGAAAAGCTTTCGTGTTGCGTGTATGTCTAAGTGTGTAGCCTCAAAACAGAAGGAACAGGAGAGTTTTCTGTCGAAAGAATATTGTAGAATACCACGTTATAAGGAAATACAATTTTGCAGAGTAAAGACAAATACTTACGTTATTGGAAACACTTTACGAGAAGAAATAACGCATCTAACAAAATTAGCTTGTATCTCCAAAACTACACGTTGTAACTCGAAAAGAATTGTTGTGGCGTGTACGTATTAATATGTTGCATCTAAAGAGAACCAAAAGGAGAATTTTCTTTCGTCAAAATTTTTCAGAAAATCACGATTTAAGGAAATCCCGCATCTTGCGAATTTATCTTGTTTTTCTTAAACAACACGTTGTAACTCGAAAAGCTTTCGTGTTGCGTGTATGTCAAAGTGTGTAGCCTCAAAACAGAAGGCACAGGAGAGTTTTCTGTCGAAAGAATATTGTAGAATACCACGTTATAAGGAAATACAATTTTGCAGAGTAAAGACAAATATGTACGTATTGGAAACACTTTACGAGAAGAAATAATGCATCATATAAAATTAGCTTGTATCTCCAAAACTACACGTTGTAACTCGAAAAGAATTGTTGTGGCGTGTACGTCTTAACATGTAGCATCAAAAGAGAACGCAAAAGAGAATTTTCTTTCGTCAAAATTTTTCAGAAAATCACGTTTTAAGGAAATCCCGCATTGTGCAAAATTATCTTGTTTTTCCTAAACAACACGTTGTAACTCGAAATGCTTTCGTGTTGCGTGTATGTCTAAGTGTGTAGCTTCAAAAGAGAAGGCACAGGAGAGTTTTCTCTCGAAAGAATATGTAAGAATACCACTTCATAAGGAAATAGAGTTTTGCAGAGTAAAGACATATACGTACGTATTGGAAACTCTTTACTAGAAGAAATAACGCATAGTACAAAATTAGCTTGTATCTCCAAAACTACACGTTGTAACTCGAAAAGAATTGGTGTGGCGTGTACGTCTTAACGTGTAGTCTCAAAAGAGAGCCCAAAGGAGAATTTTCTTTCGTCAAAATTTTTCAGAAAATCACGTTTTAAGGAAATCCCGCATCATGCGAAATTATCTTGTTTTTCCTAAACAACACTTTGTAACTCGAAAAGCTTTCGTGTTGCGTGTATGTCTAAGTGTGTAGCCTCAAAACAGAAGGAACAGGAGAGTTTTCTGTCGAAAGAATATTGTAGAATACCACGTTATAAGGAAATACAATTTTGCAGAGTAAAGACAAATACTTACGTTATTGGAAACACTTTACGAGAAGAAATAACGCATCTAACAAAATTAGCTTGTATCTCCAAAACTACACGTTGTAACTCGAAAAGAATTGTTGTGGCGTGTACGTCTTAATATGTTGCATCTAAAGAGAACCAAAAGGAGAATTTTCTTTCGTCAAAATTTTTCAGAAAATCACGATTTAAGGAAATCCCGCATCTTGCGAATTTATCTTGTTTTTCTTAAACAACACGTTGTAACTCGAAAAGCTTTCGTGTTGCCTGTATGTCAAAGTGTGTAGCCTCAAAACAGAAGGCACAGGAGAGTTTTCTGTCGAAAAGAATATTGTAGAATACCACGTTATAAGGAAATACAATTTTGCAGAGTAAAGACAAATATGTACGTATTGGAAACACTTTACGAGAAGAAATAATGCATCATATAAAATTAGCTTGTATCTCCAAAACTACACGTTGTAACTCGAAAAGAATTGTTGTGGCGTGTACGTCTTAACATGTAGCATCAAAAGAGAACCCAAAGGAGAATTTTCTTTCGTCAAAATTTTTCAGAAAATCACGTTTTAAGGAAATCCCGCATTGTGCAAAATTATCTTGTTTTTCCTAAACAACACGTTGTAACTCGAAATGCTTTCGTGTTGCGTGTATGTCTAAGTGTGTAGCTTCAAAAGAGAAGGCACAGGAGAGTTCTCTCTCGAAAGGATATGTAAGAATACCACTTCATAAGGAAATACAGTTTTGCAGAGTAAAGACATATACGTACGTATTGGAAACTCTTTACTAGAAGAAATAACGCATAGTACAAAATTAGCTTGTATCTCCAAAACTACACGTTGTAACTCGAAAAGAATTGGTGTGGCGTGTACGTCTTAACGTGTAGTCTCAAAAGAGAGCCCAAAGGAGAATTTTCTTTCGTCAAAATTTTTCAGAAAATCACGTTTTAAGGAAATCCCGCATCATGCGAAATTATCTTGTTTTTCCTAAACAACACTTTGTAACTCGAAAAGCTTTCGTGTTGCGTGTATGTCTAAGTGTGTAGCCTCAAAACAGAAGGAACAGGAGAGTTTTCTGTCGAAAGAATATTGTAGAATACCACGTTATAAGGAAATACAATTTTGCAGAGTAAAGACAAATACTTACGTTATTGGAAACACTTTACGAGAAGAAATAACGCATCTAACAAAATTAGCTTGTATCTCCAAAACTACACATTGTAACTCGAAAAGAATTGTTGTGGCGTGTACGTCTTAATATGTTGCATCTAAAGAGAACCAAAAGGAGAATTTTCTTTCGTCAAAATTTTTCAGAAAATCACGATTTAAGGAAATCCCGCATCTTGCGAATTTATCTTGTTTTTCTTAAACAACACGTTGTAACTCGAAAAGCTTTCGTGTTGCCTGTATGTCAAAGTGTGTAGCCTCAAAACAGAAGGCACAGGAGAGTTTTCTGTCGAAAGAATATTGTGGAATACCACGTTATAAGGAAATACAATTTTGCAGAGTAAAGACAAATATGTACGTATTGGAAACACTTTACGAGAAGAAATAATGCATCATATAAAATTAGCTTGTATCTCCAAAACTACACGTTGTAACTCGAAAAGAATTGTTGTGGCGTGTACGTCTTAACATGTAGCATCAAAAGAGAACCCAAAGGAGAATTTTCTTTCGTCAAAATTTTTCAGAAAATCACGTTTTAAGGAAATCCCGCATTGTGCAAAATTATCTTGTTTTTCTAAACAACACGTTGTAACTCGAAATGCTTTCGTGTTGCGTGTATGTCTAAGTGTGTAGCTTCAAAAGAGAAGGCACAGGAGAGTTTTCTCTCGAAAGAATATGTAAGAATACCACTTCATAAGGAAATACAGTTTTGCAGAGTAAAGACATATACGTACGTATTGGAAACTCTTTACTAGAAGAAATAACGCATAGTACAAAATTAGCTTGTATCTCCAAAACTACACGTTGTAACTCGAAAAGAATTGGTGTGGCGTGTACGTCTTAACGTGTAGTCTCAAAAGAGAGCCCAAAGGAGAATTTTCTTTCGTCAAAATTTTTCAGAAAATCACGTTTTAAGGAAATCCCGCATCATGCGAAATTATCTTGTTTTTCCTAAACAACACTTTGTAATTCGAAAAGCTTTCGTGTTGCGTGTATGTCTAAGTGTGTAGCCTCAAAACAGAAGGAACAGGAGAGTTTTCTGTCGAAAGAATATTGTAGAATACCAAGTTATAAGGAAATACAATTTTGCAGAGTAAAGACAAATACTTACGTTATTGGAAACACTTTACGAGAAGAAATAACGCATCTAACAAAATTAGCTTGTATCTCCAAAACTACACATTGTAACTCGAAAAGAATTGTTGTGGCGTGTACGTCTTAATATGTTGCATCTAAAGAGAACCAAAAGGAGAATTTTCTTTCGTCAAAATTTTTCAGAATATCACGTTTTAAGGAAATCCCGCATCGTGCGAAATTATCTTGTTTTTCCTAAACAACACGTTGTAACTCGAAATGCTTTCGTGTTGCGTGTATGTCTAACTGTGTAGCCTCAAAAGAGAAGGCACAGGAGAGTTTTCTCTCGAAAGAATATGTAAGAATACCACTTCAAAAGGAAATACAGTTTTGCCGAGTAAAGACCTATACGTACGTATTGGAAACTCTTTACGAGAAGAAATAATACATCGTACAAAATTAGCTTGTATCTCCAAAACTACACATTGTAACTCGAAAAGAATTGGTGTGGCGTGTATGTCTTAACGTGTAGTCTCAAAAGAGAGCCCAAAGGAGAATTTCTTTCGTCAAAATTTTCAGAATATCACGTTTTAAGAAAATCCCGCATCATGCGAAATTATCTTATTTTTCCTAAACAACACGTTGTAACTCGAAAAGCTTTTGTGTTGCGTGTATGTCTAAGTGTGTAGCCTCAAAACAGAAGGCACAGGGTATGTCTAAGTGTGTAGCCTCAAAAGAGAAGGCACAGGAGAGTTTTCTCTCGAAAGAATATGTAAGAATACCACTTCTTAAGGAAATACAGTTTTGCAGAGTAAAGACATATATGTAAGTATTGGAAACTCTTTACGAGAAGAAATAACGCATCTAACAAAATTAGCTTGTATCACCAAAACTACACGTTGTAACTCGAAAAGAATTGTTGTGGCGTGTACGTATTAATATGTTGCATCTAAAGAGAACCAAAAGGAGAATTTTCTTTCGTCAAAATTTTTCAGAAAATCACGATTTAAGGAGATCCCACATCGTGCGAATTTATCTTGTTTTTCTTAAACAACACGTTGTAACTCGAAAAGCTTTCGTGTTGCGTGTATGTCAAAGTGTGTAGCCTCAAAACAGAAGGCACAGGAGAGTTTTCTGTCGAAAGAATATTGTAGAATACCACGTTATAAGGAAATACAATTTTGCAGAGTAAAGACAAATATGTACGTATTGGAAACACTTTACGAGAAGAAATAATGCATCATATAAAATTAGCTTGTATCTCCAAAACTACACGTTGTAACTCGAAAAGAATTGTTGTGGCGTGTACGTCTTAACATGTAGCATCAAAAGAGAACCCAAGGAGAATTTTCTTTCGTCAAAATTTTTCAGAAAATCACGTTTTAAGGAAATCCCGCATCGTGCAAAATTATCTTGTTTTTCCTAAACAACACGTTGTAACTCGAAATGCTTTCGTGTTGCGTGTATGTCTAAGTGTGTAGCTTCAAAAGAGAAGGCACAGGAGAGTTTTCTCTCAAAAGAATATGTAAGAATACCACATCATAAGGAAATACAGTTTTGCAGAGTAAAGACATATATGTACGTATTGGAAACACTTTACGAGAAGAAATAATGCATCTTACAAAATTAGCTTGTATCTCCAAAACTACACGTTGTAACTCGAAAAGAATTGTTGTGGCGTGTACGTCTTAACATGTAGCATCAAAAGAGAACCCAAAGGAGAATTTTCTTTCGTCAAAATTTTTCAGAAAATCACGTTTAAGGAAATCCCGCATCGTGCAAAATTATCTTGTTTTTCCTAAACAACACGTTGTAACTCGAAATGCTTTCGTGTTGCGTGTATGTCTAAGTGTGTAGCTTCAAAAGAGAAGGCACAGGAGAGTTTTCTCTCGAAAGAATATGTAAGAATACCACTTCATAAGGAAATACAGTTTTGCAGAGTAAAGACATATACGTACGTACTGGAAACTCTTACGAGAAGAAATAACGCATAGTACAAAATTAGCCTTATCTCCAAAACTACACGTTGTAACTCGAAAAGAATTGGTGTGGTGTGTAAGTCTTAACGTGTAGTCTCAAAAGAGAGCCCAAAGGAGAATTTTCTTTCGTCAAAATTTTTCAGAAAATCACGTTTTAAGGAAATCCCGCATCATGCGAAATTATCTTATTTTTCCTAAACAACACGTTTTAACTCGAAAAGCTTTCGTGTTGCGTGTATGTCAAAGTGTGTAGCCTCAAAACAGAAGGCACAGGAGAGTTTTCTCTCGAAAGAATATGTAAGAATACCACTTCATAAGGAAATACAGTTTTGCAGAGTAAAGACATATACGTACGTATTGGAAACTCTTTACGAGAAGAAATAACGCATAGTAAAAAATTAGCTTGTATCTCCAAAACTACACGTTGTAACTCGAAAAGAATTGGTGTGGCGTGTACGTCTTAACGTGTAGTCTCAAAAGAGAGCCCAAAGGAGAATTTTCTTTCGTCAAAATTTTCAGAATATCACGTTTTAAGGAAATCCCGCATCATGCGAAATTATCTTATTTTTCCTAAACAACACGTTGTAACTCGAAAAGCTTTCGTGTTGCGTGTATGTCTAAGTGTGTAGCCTCAAAACAGAAGGAACAGGAGAGTTTTCTGTCGAAAGAATATTGTAGAATACCACGTTATAAGGAAATACAATTTTGCAGAGTAAAGACAAATACTTACGTTATTGGAAACACTTTACGAGAAGAAATAACGCATCTAACAAAATTAGCTTGTATCTCCAAAACTACACGTTGTAACTCGAAAAGAATTGTTGTGGCGTGTACGTCTTAATATGTTGCATCTAAAGAGAACCAAAAGGAGAATTTTCTTTCGTCAAAATTTTTCAGAAAATCACGATTTAAGGAAATCCCGCATCGTGCGAATTTATCTTGTTTTTCTTAAACAACACGTTGTAACTCGAAAAGCTTTCGTGTTGCGTGTATGTCAAAATGTGTAGCCTCAAAACAGAAGGCACAGGAGAGTTTTCTGTCGAAAGAATATTGTAGAATACCACGTTATAAGGAAATACAATTTTGCAGAGTAAAGACAAATACTTACGTTATTGGAAACACTTTATGAGAAGAAATAACGCATCTTACAAAATTAGCTTGTATCTCCAAAACTACACATTGTAACTCGAAAAGAATTGTTGTGGCGTGTACGTCTTAATATGTTGCATCTAAAGAGAACCAAAAGGAGAATTTTCTTTCGTCAAAATTTTTCAGAAAATCACGTTTTAAGGAAATCCCGCATCGTGCGAAATTATCTTGTTTTTCCTAAACAACACGTTGTAACTCGAAATGCTTTCGTGTTGCGTGTATGTCTACGTGTGTAGCTTCAAAAGAGAAGGCACAGGAGAGTTTTCTCTCGAAAGAATATGTAAGAATACCACTTCATAAGGAAATACAGTTTTGCAGAGTAAAGACCTATATGTACGTATTGGAAACTCTTTATGAGAAGAAATAACGCATAGTACAAAATTAGATTGTATCTCCAAAACTACACGTTGTAACTCGAAAAGAATTGGTGTGGCATGTACCTCTTAACGTGTAGTCTCAAAGAGAGCCCAAAGGAGAATTTTCTTTCGTCAAAATTTTCAGAAAATCACGTTTTAAGGAAATCCCGCATCATGCGAAATTATCTTGTTTTTCCTAAACAACACGTTGTAACTCGAAAAGCTTTCGTGTTCGTGTATGTCTAAGTGTGTACCCTCAAAACAGAATGCACAGGAGAGTTTTCTGTCGAAAGAATATTGTAGAATACCACGTTATAAGGAACTACAATTTTGCAGAGTAAAGACAAATACTTACGTTAATGGAAACACTTTATGAGCAGAAATAACGCATCATACAAAATTAGCTTGTATCTCCAAAACTACACTTTATAACTCGAAAAGAATTGTTGTGGCGTGTACGTCTTAATATGTTGCATCTAAAGACAACCAAAAGGAGAATTTTCTTTCGTCAAAATTTTTCAGAAAATCACGTTTTAAGGAAATCCCGCATCGCACGAAATTATCTTGTTTTTCCTAAACAACACGTTCTAAGTCGAAAAGCTTTCATGTTGCGTGTATGTCTAAGTGTATAGCCTCAAAAGAGAAGGCACAGGAGAGTTTTCTCTCAAAAGAATATGTAAGAATACCACATCATAAGGAAATACAGTTTTGCAGAGTAAAGACATATATGTACGTATTGGAAACACTTTACGAGAAGAAATAATGCATCTTACAAAATTAGCTTGTATCTCCAAAACTACACGTTGTAACTCGAAAAGAATTGTTGTGGCGTGTACGTCTTAACATGTAGCATCAAAAGAGAACCCAAAGGAGAATTTTCTTTCGTCAAAATTTTTCAGAAAATCACGTTTTAAGGAAATCCCGCATCGTGCAAAATTACCTTGTTTTTCCTAAACAACACGTTGTAACTCGAAAAGCTTTCGTGTTGCGTGTATGTCTAACTGTGTAGCCTCAAAAGAGAAGGCACAGGAGAGTTTTCTCTCGAAAGAATATGTAAGAATACCACTTCGTAAGGAAATACAGTTTTGCAGAGTAAAGACATATATGTAAGTATTGGAAACTCTTTACGAGAAGAAATAATGCATAGTACAAAATTAGCTTGTATCTCCAAAACTACACGTTGTAACTCGAAAAGAATTGGTGTGGCATGTACCTCTTAACGTGTAGTCTCAAAGAGAGTCCAAAGGAGAATTTTCTTTCGTCAAAATTTTCAGAAAATCACGTTTTAAGGAAATCCTGCATCATGCGAAATTATTTTGTTTTTCCTAAACAACACGTTGTAACTCGAAAAGCTTTCGTGTTCGTGTATGTCTAAGTGTGTACCCTCAAAACAGAATGCACAGGAGAGTTTTCTGTCGAAAGAATATTGTAGAATACCACGTTATAAGGAACTACAATTTTGCAGAGTAAAGACAAATACTTACGTTAATGGAAACACTTTATGAGAAGAAATAACGCATCATACAAAATTAGCTTGTATCTCCAAAACTACACGTTATAACTCGAAAAGAATTGTTGTGGCGTGTACGTCTTAATATGTTGCATATAAAGAGAACCAAAAGGAGAATTTTCTTTCGTCAAAATTTTTCAGAAAATCACGTTTTAAGGAAATCCCGCATCGTGCGAAATTATCTTGTTTTTCCTAAACAACACGTTGTAAGTCGAAAAGCTTTCATGTTGCGTGTATGTCTAAGTGTATAGCCTCAAAAGAGAAGGCACAGGAGAGTTTTCTCTCAAAAGAATATGTAAGAATACCACATCATAAGGAAATACAGTTTTGCAGAGTAAAGACATATATGTACGTATTGGAAACACTTTACGAGAAGAAATAATGCATCTTACAAATTTAGCTTGTATCTCCAAAACAACATGTTGTAACTCGAAAAGAATTGTTGTGGCGTGTATGTCTTAACATGTAGCATCAAAAGAGAACCCAAAGGAGAATTTTCTTTCGTCAAAATTTTTTAGAAAATCACTTTTAAGGAAATCCTGCATCGTGCAAAATTATCTTGTTTTTCCTAAACAACACGTTGTAACACGAAGTGCTTTCGTGTTGCGAGTATGTCTAAGTGTGTAGCTTCAAAAGAGAAGGCACAGGAGAGTTTTCTCTCGAAAGAATATGTAAGAATACCACTTCATAAGGAAATACAGTTTTGCAGAGTAAAGACATATACGTACATATTGGAAACTCTTTACGAGAAGAAATAACGCATAGTACAAAATTAGCCTTATCTCCAAAACTACACGTTGTAACTCGAAAAGAATTGGTGTGGCGTGTAAGTCTTAACGCGTAGTCTCAAAAGAGAGCCCAAAGGAGAATTCTCTTTCGTCAAAATTTTTCAGAAAATCACGTTTTAAGGAAATCCCGCATCATGTGAAATTATCTTATTTTTCCTAAACAACACGTTGTAAGTCGAAAAGCTTTAGTGTTGCGTGTATGTCTAAGTGTGTAGCCTCAAAACAGAAGGAACAGGAGAGTTTTCTGTCGAAAGAATATTGTAGAATACCACGTTATAAGGAAATACAATTTTGCAGAGTAAAGACAAATATGTACATATTGGAAACACTTTACGAGAAGAAATAATGCATCGTACAAAATTAGCTTGTATCTCCAAAACTACACGTTGTAACTCGAAAAGAATTGTTGTGGCGTGTACGTCTTAACATGTAGCATCAAAAGAGAACCCAAAGGAGAATTTTCTTTCTTCAAAATTTTTCAGAAAATCACGTTTTAAGGAAATCCCGCATCGTGCAAAATTATCTTGTTTTTCCTAAACAACACGTTGTAACTTGAAATGCTTTCGTGTTGCGTGTATGTCTAAGTGTGTAGCTTCAAAAGAGAAGGCACAGGAGAGTTTTCTCTCGAAAGAATATGTAAGAATACCACTTCATAAGGAAATACAGTTTTGCAGAGTAAAGACATATACGTACGTATTGGAAACTCTTTACTAGAAGAAATAACGCATAGTACAAAATTAGCTTGTATCTCCAAAACTACACGTTGTAACTCCAAAAGATTTGGTGTGGCGTGAACGTCTAAACGTGTAGCCTCAAAAGAGAAACCACAGGAGAATTTTCGTTCGTCAAAATTTTTCAGAAAACCACGTTTTAAGGAAATCCCGCATCGTGCGAAATTATTTTGTTTTTCCAAAACAACACGTTGTAACTCGAAAAGCTTTGGTGTTGCGTGTATGTCTAAGCGTGTAGCCTCAAAAGAGAACGCACAGGAGAGGTTTCTCTCGAAAGAATATTTAAGAATTCCACGTTATATGGAAATACAGTGTTGCAGAGTAAAGACAAATATGTACATATTGGAAACAATTTACAAGACGAAATAATGCATGGTACAAAATTAGCCTGTATCTCCTAAACAACATGTTGTGACTCAAAAGGATTTGATGTGGTGATTACATCTAAACATGTAGCCTCAAAACAGAACCCACAGGAGTAATTGCTTTCGTCACATTTTTTTTCAGAAAACCACGTTTTAAGGAAATCCAGCATCGTGCGAAATTATCTTGTTTTTCCTAAACAGCACGTTGTAAGTCGAAAAGCTTTCATGTTGCGTGTATGTCTAAGTGTATAGCCTCAAAAGAGAAGGCACAGGAGAGTTTTCTCTCAAAAGAATATGTAAGAATACCACTTCATAAGGAAATACAGTTTTGCAGAGTAAAGACATATATGTACGTATTGGAAACACTTTACGAGAAGAAATAATGCATCTTACAAAATTAGCTTGTATCTCCAAACCTACACGTTGTAACTCGAAAAGAATTGTTGTGGCGTGTATGTCTTAACGTGTAGCATCAAAGGAAAAACGAAAGGAGAATTTTCTTTCGTCAAAATTTTTCAGAAAATCACTTTTTAAGGAAATCTCGCATGGTGCGAAATTATCTTGTTTTTCCTAAACAACACGTTGTAACTCGAAAAGCTTTCGTGTTGCGTGTATGTCTAACTGTGTAGCCTCAAAAGAGAAGGCACAGGAGAGTTTTCTCTTGAAAGAATATGTAAGAATACCACTTCATAAGGAAATACAGTTTTGCAGAGTAAAGACATATACGTAGGTATTGGAAAGTCTTTACGAGAAGAAATAATGCATAGTAAAAAATTAGCTTGTATCTCCAAAACTACACGTTGTAACTCGAAAAGAATTGGTGTGGCATGTACCTCTTAACGTGTAATCTCAAAGAGAGCCCAAAGGAGAATTTTCTTTCGTCAAAATTTTCAGAAAATCACGTTTAAAGGAAATCCCGCATCATGCGAAATTATCTTGTTTTTCCTAAACAACACGTTGTAACTCGAAAAGCTTTCGTGTTGCGTGTATGTCTAAGTGTGTAGCCTCAAAACAGAATGCACAGGAGAGTTTTCTGTTGAAAGAATATTGTAGAATACCACGTTATAAGCAAATACAATTTTGCAGAGTAAAGACAAATACTTACGTTAATGGAAACACTTTATGAGAAGAAATAACGCATAGTACAAAATTAGCTTGTATCTCCAAAACTACACGTTATAACTCGAAAAGAATTGGTGTGGCGTGTACGTCTTAATACGTTGCATCTAAAGAGAACCAAAAGGAGAATTTTCTTTCGTCAAAATTTTTCAGAAAATCACGTTTTAAGGAAATCCCGCATCGTGCGTAATTATATTGTTTTTCCTAAACAACACGTTGTAAGTCGAAAAGCTTTCATGTTGCGTGTATGTCTAAGTGTATAGCCTCAAAAGAGAAGGCACAGGAGAGTTTTCTCTCAAAAGAATATGTAAGAATACCACTTCATAAGGAAATACAGTTTTGCAGAGTAAAGACATATATGTACGTATTGGAAACACTTTACGAGAAGAAATAATGCATCTTACAAAATTAGCTTGTATCTCCAAAACTACACGTTGTAACTCGAAAAGAATTGTTGTGGCGTGTACGTCTTAACGTGTAGCATCAAAGGAAAAACGAAAGGAGAATTTTCTTTCGTCAAAATTTTTCAGAAAATCACTTTTTAAGGAAATCCCGCATCGTGCCAAATTATCTTGTTTTTCCTAAACAACACGTTGTAACTCGAAATGCTTTCGTGTTGCGTGTATGTCTAACTGTGTAGCCTCAAAAGAGAAGGCACAGGAGAGTTTTCTCTCGAAAGAATATGTAAGAATACCACTTCATAAGGAAATACAGTTTTGCAGAGTAAAGACATATACGTAGGTATTGGAAAGTCTTTATGAGAAGAAATAATGCATAGTACAAAATTAGCTTGTATCTCCAAAACTACACGTTGTAACTCGAAAACAATTGGTGTGGCATGTACCTCTTAACGTGTAGTCTCAGAGAGAGCCCAAAGGAGAATTTTCTTTCGTCAAAATTTTCAGAAAATCACGTTTTAGGGAAATCCCGCATCATGCGAAATTATCTTGTTTTTCCTAAACAACACGTTGTAACTCGAAAAGCTTTCGTGTTGCGTGTATGTCTAAGTGTGTAGCCTCAAAACAGAATGCACAGGAGAGTTTTCTGTCGAAAGAATATTGTAGAATACCACGTTATAAGGAACTACAATTTTGCAGAGTAAAGACAAATACTTTCTTTAATGGAAACAATTTATGAGAAGAAATAACGCATCATACAAAATTAGCTTGTATCTCCAAAACTACACGTTATAACTCGAAAAGAATTGTTGTGGCGTGTACGTCTTAATATGTTGCATCTAAAGAGAACCAAAAGGAGAATTTTCTTTCGTCAAAATTTTTCAGAAAATCATGTTTTAAGGAAATCCCGCATCGTGCGAAATTATCTTGTTTTTCCTAAACAACACGTTGTAAGTCGAAAAGCTTTCATGTTGCGTGTATGTCTAAGTGTATAGCCTCAAAAGAGAAGGCACAGGAGAGTTTTCTCTCAAAAGAATATGTAAGAATACCACTTCATAAGGAAATACAGTTTTGCAGAGTAAAGACATATATGTACGTATTGGAAACACTTTACGAGAAGAAATATTGCATCTTACAAAATTAGCTTTTATCTCCAAAACTACACGTTGTAACTCGAAAAGAATTGTTGTGGCGTGTACGTCTTAACGTGTAGCATCAAACGAGACCCCAAAGGAGAATTTTCTTTCCTCAAAATTTTTCAGAAAATCACGTTTTAAGGAAATCCCGCATCGTGCGAAATTATCTTGTTTTTCCTAAACAACACGTTGTAACTCGAAAAGCTTTCGTGTTGCGTGTATGTCTAAGTGTGTAGCCTCAAAAGAGAAGGCACAGGAGAGTTTTCTCTCGAAAGAATATGTAAGAATACCACTTCATAAGGAAATACAGTTTTGCAGTGTAAAGACATATACGTAGGTATTGGAAACTCTTTATGAGAAGAAATAATGCATAGTACAAAATTAGCTTGTATCTCCAAAACTACACGTTGTAACTCGAAAAGAATTGGTGTGGCGTGTACCTCTTAACGTATAGTCTCAAAGAGAGCCCAAATGAGTATTTTCTTTCGTCAAAATTTTCAGAAAATCACGTTTTAAGGAAATCCCGCATCATACGAAATTATCTTGTTTTTCCTAAACAACACGTTGTAACTCGAAAAGCTTTGGTGTTGCGTGTATGTTTAAGTGTGTAGCCCCAAAACAGAAGGCACAGGAGAGTTTTCTCTCGAAAGAATATTGTAGAATACCACGTTATAAGGAAATACAATTTTGCAGAGTAAAGACAAATACGTACGTATTGGAAACACTTTACGAGAAGAAATAACGCTTCGTACAAAATTAGCTTGTATCTCCAAAACTACACGTTGTAACTCGAAAAGAATTGTTGTGGCGTGTACGTCTTAACATGTAGCATCAAAAGAGAACCCAAAGGAGAATTTTCTTTCTTCAAAATTTTTCAGAAAATCACGTTTTAAGGAAATCCCGCATCGTGCGAAATTATCTTGTATTTCCTAAACAACACGTTGTAACTCGAAAAGCTTTCGTGTTGCGTGTATGTCAAAGTGTGTAGCCTCAAAACAGAAGGCACAGGAGAGTTTTCTGTCGAAAGAATATTGTAGAATACCACGTTATAAGGAAATACAATTTTGCAGAGTAAAGACAAATATGTACGTATTGGAAACACTTTACGAGAAGAAATAATGCATCGTACAAAATTAGCTTGTATCTCCAAAACTACACGTTGTAACTCGAAAAGAATTGTTGTGGCGTGTACGTCTTAACATGTAGCATCAAAAGAGAACCCAAAGGAGAATTTTCTTTCGTCAAAATTTTTCAGAAAATCACGTTTTAAGGAAATCCCGCATCGTGCAAAATTATCTTGTTTTTCCTAAACAACACGTTGTAACTCGAAATGCTTTCGTGTTGCGTGTATGTCTAAGTGTGTAGCTTCAAAAGAGAAGGCACAGGAGAGTTTTCTCTCGAAAGAATATGTAAGAATACCACTTCATAAGGAAATACAGTTTTGCAGAGTAAAGACATATACGTACGTATTGGAAACTCTTTACTAGAAGAAATAACGCATAGTACAAATTAGCTTGTATCTCCAAAACTACACGTTGTAACTCCAAATGATTTGGTGTGGCGTGAACGTCTAAACGTGTAGCCTCAAAAGAAAAACCACAGGAGAATTTTCGTTCGTCAAAATTTTTCAGAAAACCACGTTTTAAGGAAATCCCGCATCGTGCGAAATTATTTTGTTTTTCCAAAACAACACGTTGTAACTCGAAAAGCTTTGGTGTTGCGTGTATGTCTAAGCGTGTAGCCTCAAAAGAGAACGCACAGGAGAGGTTTCTCTCGAAAGAATATTTAAGAATACCACGTTATATGGAAATACAGTGTTGCAGAGTAAAGACAAATATGTACATATTGGAAACAATTTACAAGACGAAATAATGCATGGTACAAAATTAGCCTGTATCTCCTAAACAACATGTTGTGACTCAAAAGGATTTGATGTGGTGATTACATCTAAACATGTAGCCTCAAAACAGAACACACAGGAGTAATTTCTTTCGTCACATTTTTTTCAGAAAACCACGTTTTAAGGAAATCCATCATTGAGCGAAATTATTTTGTTTTTCCTAAACAACACGTTGTAACTCGAAAAGCTTTGGTGTTGCGTGTATGTCTAAGCGTGTAGACTCAAAAGAGAATGTACAGTAGAGTATTCTCTCGAACGAATATGTAAGAATACCACGTTATAAGGAAATACAGTGTTGCAGAGTAAAGACAGATACATACGTATTGGAAACACTTTACGAGAAGGAATAATACATCGTACAAAATTAGCTTGTATTTCCTAAACAACACGTTGTAACTCGAAAAGATTTGGTGTGGCGTGTACGTTGAAACGTGTAGCCTCAAAAGAGAACCCACAGGAGAATTTTCTTTCGTCAAAATTTGTCAGAAAACCACATTTTAAGTAAATCCCGCATATTGCGAAATTATCTTGTTTTTCCTAAACAACAGGTTTTAACTCGAGAAGCTTTGGTGTTCCGTGTATGTCTAAACGTGTGGCCTCAAAGAGAACGCACAGGAGAGTTTTCTCTGGAAAGAATATATAAGAATACCACATTATAAGGAAATACAGTGTTGAAGAGTAAAGACAAATACGTACGTATTGGAAACACTTTACGAGAAGAAGTAACGCATCGTACCAAATTAGCTTGTATCTCCTAAACAACACTATGTAACTCAAAATGATTTGGTGTGGTGTGTACGTCTAAACATGTAGCCTCAAAAGAGAACCCACAGGAGAATTTTTTTGGTCAAAATTTGTCAGAAAACCACGTATTAAGGAAATCCCGCATCGTGCGAAATTATCTTGTTTTTCCTAAACAACACGTTGTGACTCGAAAAGCTTTGGTGCTGCGTGTATGTCTAAGCGTGTAGCCTCAAAGGAGAACGCACAGGAGAGTTTTCTCTCGAAAGAATATGTAAGAATACCACGTTATAAGGAAATACAGTGTTGCAGAGTAAAGACAAATAGGTACTTATTGGAAACACTTTAAGAGAAGAAATAATGTATCGTACAAAATTAGCTTATATCTCCTAAACAACACGTTGTAACTCGAAAAGATTTTGTGTGGCATGTACGTCTAAACGTGTAGCCTCAAAAGGGAACCCACAGGAGAATTTTCTTTCGTCAAAATTTCTCAGAAAACCACGTTTTAAGGAAAACTCGCATCGTGCGAAATTATCTTGTTTTTCCTAAACAACACGTTGTGACTCGAAAAGCATTGGTGTTTCGTGTCTGTCTAAGCATGTAGCCTCAAAAGAGAACGCACAGGAGAGTTTTCTCTCCAAAGAATATGTAAGAATACCACGTTATTTGGAAATATAGTGTTGCAGAGTAAAGACCAATATGTATATATTGGAAACACTTTATGAGAAGAAATAACACATGGTAAAAAATTAGCTTGTATCTCCTAAACAACACGTTGTAACTCGAAATGGTTTGGTTTGGTGTTTACATCTAAACGTGTAGCCTCAAAAGAGAACCCACAGGAGAATTTTCTTTCGTCAAAATTTTTTCAGAAAACCACGTTTTAAGGAAATCCCGCATCATGCTAAATTATCTTGTTTTTCCTAAACAACACGTTGTAACTCGAAAAGCTTTGGGGTTGCATGTATGTCTAAACGTGTGGCCTCTAAACAGAACGCACAGGAGAGTTTTCTCTCGAAAGAATATGTAAGAATACCACGTTATAATTAAATACAGTGTTGCAGATTAAAGACAAATACGTACGTATTAGAAACACTTTAGGAGAAGAAATAACGCATCGTACAATATTAGCTTTTATCTCCAAAACTACACGTTGTAACTCGAAAAGATTTGGTGTGGCGTGTACATCTAAACGTGGAGCCTCAAAAGAGAACCCACAGGAGAATTTTCTTTCGTCAAAATTTTTCAGAAAACCACGTTTTAAGGAAATCCCGCATCGTGCATAATTATTTTGTTTTTCCAAAACAACACGTTGTAACTCGAAAAGCTTTCGTGTTGCGTGTATGTCTAAGTGTGTAGCCCCAAAACAGAAGGCACAGGAGAGTTTTCTCTCGAAAGAATATTGTAGAATACCACGTTATAAGGAAATACAATTTTGCAGAGTAAAGACAAATACTTACGTATTGGAAACACTTTACGAGAAGAAATAACGCTTCGTACAAAATTAGCTTGTATCTCCAAAACTACACATTGTAACTCGAAAAGAATTGTTGTGGCGTTTACGTCTTAACATGTAGCATCAAAAGAGAACCCAAAGGAGAATTTTCTTTCTTCAAAATTTTTCAGAAAATCACGTTTTAAGGAAATCCCGCATCGTGCGAAATTATCTTGTTTTTCCTAAACAACACGTTGTAACTCGAAAAGCTTTCGTGTTGCGTGTATGTCTAAGTGTGTAGCCTCAAAAGAGAAGGAACAGGAGAGTTTTCTGTCGAAAGAATATGTAAGAATACCACTTCATAAGGAAATACAGTTTTGCAGAGTAAAGACATATACGTACGTATTGGAAACTCTTTATGAGAAGAAATAACGCACAGTACAAAATTAGCTTGTATCTCCAAAACTACACGTTGTTACTCGAAAAGAATTGGTGTGGCGTGTACGTCTTAACGTGTAGTCTCAAAAGAGAGCCCAAATTTGAATTTTCTTTCGTCAAAATTTTTCAGAAAATCACGTTTTAAGGAAATCCCGCATCATGCGAAATTATCTTGTTTTTCCTAAACAACACCTTGTAACTCGAAAAGCTTTCGTGTTGCGTGTATGTCAAAGTGTGTAGCCTCAAAACAGAAGGCACAGGAGAGTTTTCTGTCGAAAGAATATTGTAGAATACCACGTTATAAGGAAATACAATTTTGCAGAGTAAAGACAAATATGTACGTATTGGAAACACTTTACGAGAAGAAATAATGTATCGTACAAAATTAGCTTGTATCTCCAAAACTACACGTTGTAACTCGAAAAGAATTGTTGTGGCGTGTACGTCTTAACATGTAGCATCAAAAGAGAACCCAAAGGAGAATTTTCTTTCGTCAAAATTTTTCAGAAAATCACGTTTTAAGGAAATCCCGCATCGTGCAAAATTATCTTGTTTTTCCTAAACAACACGTTGTAACTCGAAATGCTTTCGTGTTGCGTGTATGTCTCAGTGTGTAGCTTCAAAAGAGAAGGCACAGGAGAGTTTTCTCTCGAAAGAATATGTAAGAATACCACTTCATAAGGAAATACAGTTTTGCAGAGTAAATACATATACGTACGTATTGGAAACTCTTTACGAGAAGAAATAACGCATAGTACAAAATTAGCTTGTATCTCCAAAACTACACGTTGTAACTCCAAAAGATTTGGTGTGGCGTGAACGTCTAAACGTGTAGCCTCAAAAGAGAAACCACAGGAGAATTTTCGTTCGTCAAAATTTTTCAGAAAACCACGTTTTAAGGAAATCCCGCATCGTGCGAAATTATTTTGTTTTTCCAAAACAACAAGTTGTAACTCGAAAAGCTTTGGCGTTGCGTGTATGTCTAAGCGTGTAGCCTGTAAAGAGAACGCACAGGAGAGGTTTCTCTCGAAAGAATATGTAAGAATACAACGTTATATGGAAATACAGTGTTGCAGAGTAAAGACAAATATGTACGTATTGGAAACACTTTACGAGAAGAAATAACGCATGGTACAAAATTAGCTTGTATCTCCTAAACAACACGTTGTGACTCAAAAGGTTTTGATGTGGTGATTACATCTAAACGTGTAGACTCAAAAGAGAACCCACAGGAGTATTTTCTTTGGTCAAAATTTTTTTCAGAAAACCACGTTTTAAGGAAATCCAGCATCGTGCAAAATTATTTTGTTTTTCCTAAACAACACGTTGTAACTCGAAAAGCTTTGGTGTTGCGTGTATGTCTAAGCGTGTAGCCTCAAAAGAGAACGCACACTAGAGTATTCTCTCGAAAGAATATGTAAGAATACCACGTTATAAGGAAATACAGTGTTGCAGAGTAAAGACAGATACATACCTACTGGAAACACTTTACGAGAAGGAATAATACATCGTACAAAATTAGCTTGTATTTCCTAAACAACATGTTGTAACTCGAAGAGATTTGGTGTGGCGTGTACGTTGAAACGTGTAGCCTGAAAAGAGAACGCACAGGAGAATTTTCTTTCGTCAAAATTTGTCAGAAAACCACGTTTTAAGGAAATCCCGCATCGTGCGAAATTATCTTGTTTTTCCTAAACAACAAGTTTTAACTCGAAAAGCTTTGGTGTTGCGTGTAGGTCTAAACGTGTGGCCTCAAAGAGAATGCACAGGAGAGTTTTCTCTCGAAAGAATATATAAGAATACCACGTTATAAGGAAATACAATGTTGCAGAGTAAAGACAAATACATACGTATTGGAAACACTTTACGAGAAGAAATAACGCATCCTACAAAATTAGCTTGTTTCTCCTAAACAACACGTTGTAACTCGAAAAAATTTGGTGTGGCGTGTACTTCTAATCGTGTATCCTCAAAAGAGAACCCACAGGAGAATTTTCTTTGGTCAAAATTTGTCAGAAAACCACGTATTAAGGAAATCTCACATCGTGCGAAATTATCTTGTTTTTCCTAAACAACACGTTGTGACTCGAAAAGCGTTGGTGCTGCATGTATGTCTAAGCGTGTAGCCTCAAAAGAGAACGCACAGGAGAGTTTTCACTAGAAAGAATATGTAAGAATACCACGTTATAAGGAAATACAGTGTTGCAGAGTAAAGACAGATACATACATATTGGAAACACTTTACAAGAACAAATAATGCATTGTACAAAATTAGCTTTTATTTCCTAAAAAGCAAGTTGTAACTCGAAAAGATTTGGTGTGGCGTGTACGTCTAAACGTGTAGCCTCTAAAAAGAATACACGGGAGAATTTTCTTTGGACAAAATTTGTCAGAAAACCACATTTTAAGGAAATCCCGCATCGTGCGAAATTATCTTGTTTTTCCTAATCAACAAGTTGTAACTCGAAAAGCTTTGGTGTAGCGTGTATGTCTAAGCGTGTAGCCTCAAAAGAGAACGCACAGGAGAGTTTTCTCTCGAAAGAATATGTAACAATACCAAGTTATCAGGAAATACAGTGTTGCAGAATAAAGACAAATACATATGTATTGGAAACACTTTACAAGACGAAATATCGCATCGTATAAAATTAGCTTGTTTCTCCTAAACAACACGTCGTAACTCGAAAACATTTGGTGTGGCGTGTACATCTAAACGTGTAGCCTTATAAGAGAACCCACAAGAGAATTTTCTTTGGTCAAAATTTGTCAGTAAACCACGTTTTAAGGAAATCCCACATCGTGAGAAATTATCTTGTTTTTCCTAAACAACACGTTGTAACTCGAAAAGCTTTAGTATTGGGTGTATGTCTAAGAATGTAGCCTCAAAAGAGAACGCACAGGAGAGTTTTCTCTCGAAAGAATATGTAAGAATACTACGTTATATGGAAAAACAGTGTTGCAGAGTAAAGACAAATATGTACGTATTGGAAACACTTTACGAGAAGAAATAACGCATAGTAAAAAATTAGCTTGTATCTCCTAAACAACACGTTGTAACTCGAAAGGATTTGGTGTGGTGTTTACATCTAAAGGTGTAGCCTCAAAAGAGAACCCACAGTAGAATTTTATTTCGTCAAAATTTTTTCAGAAAACCACATTTTAAGGAAATCCCGCATCGTGCGAAATTATCTTGATTTTCCTAAACAACACGTTGTAACTCGAAAAGCTTTGGTGTTGCATGTATGTCTAAGCATGTAGCCTCAAAGGAGAATGCACAGGAGAGTATTCTCTCAAAAGAATATGTAAGAATACCACGTTATAAGGACATACAGTGTTGCAGAGTAAAGACACATACATATTGGAAACACTTTACAAGAAGGAATAATACATCGTACAAAATTAGCTTATATTTCCTAAACAACACGTTGTAACGCGAAAAGATTTTGTGTGACGTGTAAGTTGAAACGTGTAGCCTCAAAAGAGAACCCACAGGAGAATTTTTTTTCGTCAAAATATGTCAGAAAACCACGTTTTAAGGAAATCCCGCATCGTGCAAAATTATCTTGTTTTTCCTAAACAACACGTTGTAACTCGAAAAGCTTTGTTGTTGCTTGTATGTCTAAGCGTGTAGCCTCAAAATAGAATGCACAGGAGAGTTTTCCTCTCGAAAGAATATGTAAGAATACCACGTTATAAGGAAATACTGTGTTGCAGAATAAAGACAAATACGTATGTATTGGACACACTTTACAAGAAGAAATAACGCATCATACAAAATTCAATTGTATCTCCTAAGAAAACCTCGTAACTCGAAAAGATTTGGTGTGGCGTGTACGTCTAAACGTGTAGCCTCGAAAGAGAACCCACAGGAGAATTTTCTTTCATCTTAATTTGTCAGAATACCTCGTTTTAAGGAAATCCCGCATCGTGCTAAATTATTTTGTTTTTCCTAAACAACACGTTGTAACTCGAAAAGCTTTGGTGTTGCCTGTAGGTCTAAACGTGTGGCCTCAAAAGAGAATGCACAGGAGAGTTTTCTCTCATAAGAATATGTAAGAATACCACGTTATAATGAAATACAGTGTTGCAGATTAAAGAAAAATACGTACCTATTGGAAACTCTTTACAAGAACAAATAACGCATCATACAAAATTAGCTTGTATCTCCTAAACAACACGTTGTAACTCGAAAGATTTGGTGTGGCGTGTACATCTAAACATGTAGCCTCAAAAAAGAACCCACAGGAGAATTTTCTTTCGTCAAATGTGTCAGAAAACCACGTTTTAAGGAAATCCCGCATTGTGCGAAATTATCTTGTTTTTTCCTAAACAACACGTTGTAACTCGAAAAGCTTTGGTGCTGCGTGTATGTCTAAGCGTGTAGCCTCAAAAGAGAACGAGCAGTAGAGTTTTCTCTCGAAAGAATATGTAAGAATACCACGTTATATGGAAATACAGTGTTGCAGAATAAAGACAAATATGTACGTATTGGAAACACTTTACGAGAAGATATAACGCATGGTAAAAAATTACCTTCTATCTCCTAAACAACACGTTGTAACTCGAAAGGTTTTGGTGTGGCGTTTACATCTAAACGTGTAGCCTCAAATGAGAACCCACAGGAGAATTTTCTTACATCAAAATTTGTCAGAAAACCACATTTTAAGGAAATCCTGCATCATGCGAAATTATCCTGTTTTTCCTAATCAACACGTTGTAACTCGAAAAGCTTTGGTGTTGCGTGTATGTCTAAGCGTGTAGCCTCCAAAGAGAAGACACAGGATAGTTTTCTCTCGGGAGAATATGTGAGAATACCACGTTATAAGGAAATACAGTGTTGCAGAGTATAGTCAAATATGTACTTATTGGAAACACTTTACAAGAAGAAATAACGCATCATGCAAAATTAGCTTGTATCTCCTAAACAACACGTTGTAACTCGAAAAGATTTGGTGTGGCATGTACGTCTAAACGTGTAGCATCAAAAGAGAACCCACAGGACAATTTTCTTTCGTCAACATTTGTCAGAAAACCACGTTTTAAGGAAATCCCGCATCGTGAGAAATTATCTTGTTCTTCCTAAACAACACGTTGTAACTCGAAAAGCTTTGCTGTTGCATGTATGTCCAAGCGTGTAGCCTCAAATGAGAACGCACAGGAGAGTTTTCTCTCGAAAAATATGTAAGAATTCCACGTTATAAGGAAATACAGTTTTGCAGAGTAAAGACAAATACTTATTTATTGGAAAAACTTTATGAGAAGAAATAACGCATCGTACAAAATTAGCTTGTATCTCCTAAACAACACGTTGTAACTTAAAAAGATTTGGTGTGGCCTGTACATCTAAACGTGTAGTCTCAAAAGAGAACCCATAGGAGAATTTTCTTTGGTCAAAATTTGTCAGAAAACCACGTATTAAGGAAGTCCCTCATCGTGAGAAATTATCTTGTTTTTCCTAAACAACACGTTGTAACGCGAAAAGCTTTGGTGTTGCTTGTATATCTAAGCGTGCAGCCTCAAAAGAGAACGCACAGGAGAGTTTTCTCTCGAAAGGATATGTAAGAATACCACGTTATAAGGAAATACTGTGTTGTAGATTAAAGACAAATATGTATGTATTGGAAACCCATAAAATTTAAGAGATGAAATAAAGCATCGTACAAAATTAGCTTGTATCTCCTAAACAACACGTTGTAACTCGAAAGGATATGGTGTGGCGTGTACGTCTAAACATGTAGCCTCAAAAGAGAACCCACAGGACAATTTTCTTTCGTCAAAATTTTTCAGAAAACCACGTTTTAAGGAAATCCCGCATCGTGAGAAATTATCTTGTTCTTCCTAAACAACACGTTTTAACTCGAAAAGCTTTGGTGTTGGATGTATGTCTAAGCATGTAGCCACAAAAGAGAACGCACAGGAGAGTTTTCTCTAGAAAGAATATGTAAGAATACCACGTTATAAGGAAATACAGTGTGGCAGAGTAAAGACAAATACGTACGTAATGGAAGCACTTTATGAGAGAAATAACGCATCTTGCAAAATTAGCTTGTATGTCCTAAACAACACATTGTAACTCGAAAAGCTTTGATGTTGCGTGTATGTCTAAGCGTGTAGCCTCAAAAGAGAATGCACAGGAGAGTTTTCTCTCGAAAGAACATGTAAGAATACCAGATTATAAGGAAATACAGTTTTGCAGATTAAAGACAAATACGTATGTATTTGAAACACTCTATGAGAAGAAATAACGCATCGCAAAAAAATTAGTTTGTATCTCCTAAACAACATGTTGTAACTCGAAAAGATTTGGTGTGGCATGTACTTCTAAATGTGTAGCCTCAAAAGAGAACACACAGGAGAATTTTCTTTCGTCAAAATTTGTCAGAAAACCACTTATTAAGGAAATCCCGCATCGTGCGAAACGATCTTGTTTTTCCTAAACAACACATTGTAACTCGAAAATCTTTGGTGTTGCGTGTATGTCTAAGCATGTAGCCTTAAAAAAGAATGCACAGGAGAGATTTCTCTCGAACGAGTATGTAAGAATACCACGTTATAAGGAAATACATTGTGGCAAATTAAAGATAAATATGTTCCTTTTGGAAACACTTAAACTTTACAAGAAGATATAAAGCATCGTAAAAAATTAGCTTGTATCTCCTAAACAACACGTTGTAACTCGAAAACATTTGCTGTGGCATGTACGTCTAAACGTTTAGCCTCAAATGAAAACCCACAGGAGAATTTTCTTTCGTCAAAAGTGTCAGAAAACCACGTTTTAAGGAATTCCCGCATCGTGCGAAATTATCTTGTTTTTCCTAAACAACACGTTCTAACTCGAAATGCTTTGGTGTGGCGTGTATGTCTAAGCGTGTAGCCTCAAAAGAGAATGCACAGGAGAGTTTTCTCTCGAAAGAATATGTACGGATACCATGTTATAAGGAAATACAGTGTTGTAGAGTAAAGACAAATACGTACGTATTGGAAACACTTTAGGAGAAGAAATAACGCATCGTACAAAATTAGCTTGTTTCTCCTAAACAACACGTTGTAACTCGAAAATATTTGGTGTGGCGTGTACGTCTAAACATGTAGCCTCAAAAGAGAACCCACAGGAGAATTTTCTTTCGTCAAAATTTGTCAGAAAACCACGTTTTAAGGAAATCCCGCATTGTGTGCAATTATCTAGTTTTTCATAAACAAAACATTGTAACTCGAAAATCTTTGGTGTTGGGTGTATGTGTAAGCGTGTAGCCTCAAAAGAGAATGCACAGGAGAGTTTTCTCTCGAAAGAATATGTAAGAATACCACGTTATAAGGAAATATATTGCTGCAGTTTAAAGACAAATACTTACGTATTGGAAATATATTATGAGAAGAAATAACGCTTGGTACAAAATTTGCTTGTATCTCCTAAACAACACGTGGTAACTCAAAAAGATTTGGTGTGCCGTGTGCGTCTAAATGTGTAGCCTCAAAAGAGAACCCACAGGAGAATTTTCTTACGTCAAAATTTGTCAGAAATCCACATTTTAAGTAAATCCCTCATCGTGCGAAATTATCTTGTTTTTCCTAATCAACATATTGTAACTCGAAAAGCTTTGGTGTTGCGTGTATGTCTAAGCGTGTAGCCTCCAAAGAGAACGCACAGGATAGTTTTCTCTCGAAAGAATATGTAAGAATACCACGTTATAAGGAAATACAGTGTTGCAGAGTATAGACAAATATGTACTTATTGGAAACACTTTAAGAGAAGAAATAACGCATCATGCAAAATTAGCTTGTATCTTCTAAACAACACGTTGGAACTCGAAAAGATTTGGTGTGGCGTGTACGACTAAACGTGTAGCCTCAAAGGAGAAGCCACAGGAGAGTTTTCTTTCGTCAAAATTTGTCAGAAAACCACGTTTTAAGGAAATACCGCAACGTGCGAAATTATCTTGTTTTTCCTAAACAACATGTTGTAACTCGAAAAGCTTTGGTGTTGCGTATATGTCTAAGCGTGTAGCCTCAAAAGAGAATGCACAGGAGAGTTTTCTCCTGAAAGAATATGTAGGAATACCACGTTATAAGGAAATACAGTGTTGCAGAGTAAAGACAAATACATACTTATTGGAAACACTTAAACTTTACGAGAAGAAATAAAACATAGTACAAAATTAGCTTGTATCTCCTAAACAACACGTTGTAACTCGAAAGGATTTGGTGTGGCGTGTACGTCTAAACGTGTAGCCTCAAAAGAGAACCCACAGGACAATTTTCTTTCATCAAAATTTTTCAGAAAACCACGTTTTAAGGAAATCCCGCATCGTGCGAAATTATCTTGTTCTTCCTAAACAACACGTTTTAACTCGAAAAGCTTTGGTGTTGGGTATATGTCTAAGCATGTAGCCCCAAAAGAGAACGCACAGAAGAATTTTCTCTCGAAAGAATATGTAAGAATAACACGTTATAAGGAAATACAGTGTGGCAGAGTAAAGACAAATACGTACGTAATGGAAGCACTTTATGAGAGAAATAACGCATCTTGCAAAATTAGCTTGTATGTCCTAAACAACACGTTGTAACTCGAAAAGATTTGGTGTGGCGTGTACGTCTAAAAGTGTAGCCTCAAAAGAGAACCCACAGGAGAGTTTTCTTTCGTCAAAATTTGTCAGAAAACCACGTTTTAAGGAAATCCAGCATCGTGCGAAATTATCTTGTTTTACCTAAACAACACGTTGAAACTAGAAAAGCTTTGGTGTTGCGTGTATGCCTAAGCGTGTAGCCTCAAAAGAAAACGCACAGGAGAGTTTTCTCTCGAAAGAATATGTAAGAATACCACTTTATATGGAAATATATTGCTGCAGAGTAATGACAAGTACGTACATATTGGAAACACATTATGAGAAGAAATAACACATGGTACAAAATTAGCTTGTATCTCCGAAACAAAACGTGGTAACTCAAAAAGATTTGGTGTGGCCTGTACGTCTAAACGTGTAGCCTCAAATGAGAACCCACAGGAGAATTTTCTTACGTCAAAAATTGTCAGAAAACCACGTTTTAAGGAAATCCCGCATCGTGCGAAATTATCTTGTTTTTCCTAATCAACACGTTGTAACTCGAAAAGCTTTGGTGTTGCATGTATGTCTAAGCGTGTAGCCTCCAAAGAGAACGCACAGGATAGTTTTATCTCGAAAGAATATGTAAGAATACCACATTATAAGGAAATACAGTGTTGCAGAGTTTAGACAAATACGTACTTATTGGAAAAACTTTAGGAGAAGAAATAACGCATCATGCAAAATTAGCTTGAATCTCCTAAGCAACACGTTGTAACTCGACAAGATTTGGTGTGGCCTGTATGTCTAAACGTGTAGCCTCAAAAGAGAACCCAGAGGAGAGTTTTCTTTCGTCAAAATTTGTCATAAAACCACATTTTAAGGAAATACCGCAACGTGCGAAATTATCTTGTTTTTCCTAAACAACATGTTGTAACTCGAAAAGCTTTGGTGTTGCGTGTATGTCTAAGCGTGTGGCCTCCAAAGAGAACGCACAGGATAGTTTTCTCTCGAAAGAATATGTAAGAATACCACGTTATAAGGAAATACAGTGTTGCAGAGTTTAGACAAATACATACTTATTGGAAACACATTAGGAGAAGAAATAACGCATCATGCAAAATTAGCTTGTATCTCCTAAACAACACGTTGTAACTCGACAAGATTTGGTGTGGCGTGTATGTCTAAACGTGTAGCCTCAAAAGAGAACCCACAGGAGAGTTTTCTTTCGTCAAAATTTGTCAGAAAACCACATTTTAAGGAAATACCGCAACGTGCGAAATTATCTTGTTTTTCCTAAACAACATGTTGTAACTCGAAAAGCTTTGGTGTTGCGTGTATGTCTAAGCGTGTAGCCTCAAAAGAGAACGCACAGGAGAGTTTTCTTTTGAAAGAATATGTAGGAATACCACGTTATAAGGAAATACAGTGTTGCAGAGTAAAGACAAATACATACTTATTGGAAACACTTAAGCTTTACGAGAAGAAATAACACATAGTAAAAATTAGTTTGTATATCCTAAACAACACGTTATAACTCGAAAGGATTTGGTGTGGCGTGTATGTCTAAACATGTAGCCTCAAAAGAGAACCCACAGGAGAATTTTCTTTCATCAAAATTTGTCAGAAAACCACGTTTATGGAAATCCCGCATCATGCGAAATTATCTTGTTTTTCCTAAACATCACGTTGTAACTCGAAAAGCTTTGGTGTTGCGTGAATGTCTAAGCGTGTAGCCTCCAAAGAGAATGCACAGGAGAGTTTTCTCTCGAAAGAATATGTAAGAATACCATGTTATAAGGAAATACAGTGTTGCAGAGTAGAGGCAAATATATACATATTGGAAACACTTAAACTTTACGAGAAGAAATAATTCATCGTTAAAAAATTAGCTTGTATCTCCTAAACAAAAACTTGTAACTCAAAAAGATTTGGTGTGGCGTGTACGTCTAAACGTGTAACCTCAAAAGAGAACGCACAGGAGAGTTTTCTCCCAAAAGAATATGTAGGAATACTACGTTATAAGGAAATACAGTGTTGCAGAGTAAAGACAAATACATACTTATTGGAAACACTTAAGCTTTAAGAGAAGAAAAAACACATAGTACAAAATTAGCTTGTATATCCTAAACAATACGTTATAACTCGAAAGGATTTGGTGTGGCGTGTACGACTAAATGTGAAGCCTCAAAAGAGAACCCACAGGAGAGGCAAATACATAGGTATTGGAAACACTTAAACTTTACGAGAAGAACTAATTCATCTTAAAGAAAATTAGCTTGTATCTCCTAAACAACAAGTTGTAACTCGAAAAGATTTGGTGTGGTGTCTACGTCTAAACATTTAGACTCAAAAGAGAACCCACAGGAGAATTTTCTTTCGTCAAAATTTGTCAGAAAACCACGTTTTAAGGAAATCCCGCATCGTGCGAAATTATCTTGTTTTTCCTAAACAACACGTTGAAACTAGAAAAGCTTTGGTGTTGCGTGTATGCCTAAGCATGTAGCCTCAAAAGAGAATGCGCAGGAGAGTTTTCTCTCGAAAGAATATGTAAGAATACCACGTTATAAGGAAATACAGTGTTGCAGAGTAAAGACAAATACTTACTTATTGGAAAAACTTTATGAGAAGAAATAACGCATCAGAGAAAATTAGCTTGTATCTCCTAAACAACACGTTGAAACTTAAAAAGATTTGGTGTGGCCTGTACGTCTAAATGTGTAGTCTCAAAAGAGAACCAATAGGAGACATTTCTTTTGTCAAAATTTGTCAGAAAACCACATATTAAGGAAATCCCTCATCGTGCGAAATTATCTTGTTTTTCCTAAACAACACGTTGTAACGCGAAAAGCTTTGGTGTTGCGTGCATGTCTAAGCGTGTAGCCTCAAAAGAGGACGCACAGGAGAATTTTCTCTCGAAAGAATATGTAAGAATACCACGTTATAAGGAAATACAGTGTTGCAGACTAAAGGCAAATATGTACATATTGGAAACACTTATACTTTACGAGAAGAAATAATTCATCGTTAAAAAATTAGCTTGTATCTCCTAAACAAAAAGTTGTAACTCAAAAAGATTTGGTGTGGCGTGTACGTCTAAACGTGTAACCTCAAAAGAGAACGCACAGGAGAGTTTTCTCCCGAAAGAATATGTAGGGATACTATGTTATAAGGAAATACAGTGTTGCAGAGTAAAGACAAATACATACTTATTGGAAACACTTAAGCTTTACGAGAAGAAAAAACACATAATACAAAATTAGCTTGTATATCCTAAACAACACGTTATAACTCGAAAGGATTTGGTGTGGCGTGTACGACTAAACATGAAGCCTCAAAAGAGAATCCACAGGAGAGGCAAATACATACGTATTGGAAACACTTAAACTTTACGAGAAGAAATAATTAATCGTAAAAAAAATTAGCTTGTATCTCCTAAACAACAAGTTGTAACTCGAAAAGATTTGGTGTGGTGTCTACGTCTAAACATTTAGACTCAAAAGAAAACCCACAGGAGAATTTACATTCGTCAAAATTTGTCAGAAAACCACGTTTTAAGGAAATCCCGCATCGTGCGAAATTATCTTGTTTTTCCTAAACAACACGTTGAAACTAGAAAAGCTTTGGTGTTGCGTGTATGCCTAAGCGTGTAGCCTCAAAAGAGAATGCACAGGAGAGTTTTCTCTCGAAAGAATATGTAAGAATACCACGTTATAAGGAAATACAGTGTTGCAGAGTAAAGACAAATACTTACTTATTGGAAAAACTTTATGAGAAGAAATAACGCATCGGACAAAATTAGCTTGTATCTCCTAAACAACACGTTGAAACTTAAAAAGATTTGGTGTGGCCTGTACGTCTAAACGTGCAGTCTCAAAATAGAACCAATAGGAGAAATTTCTTTTGTCAAAATTTGTCAGAAAACCACGTATTAAGGAAATCCCTCATCGTGCGAAATTATCTTGTTTTTCCTAAACAACACGTTGTAACGCGAAAAGCTTTGGTGTTGCGTGCATGTCTAAGTGTGTAGCCTCAAAAGAGGACGCACAGGAGAGTTTTCTCTCGAAAGAATATGTAAGAATACCACGTTATAAGGAAATACAGTGTTGCAGTCTAAAGGCAAATACGTACGTATTGGAAACACTTTAGGAGAAGAAATAACGCATCTTACAAAATTAGCTTGTATCTCCTAAACAACACATTGTAACTCGAAAAGATTTGGTGTGGCGTGTATGTCTAAACGTGTAGCCTCAAAGTAGAACCCACAGGAGAATTTTTCTTCGTTAAAATTTGTCAGAAATCCATGTTTTAAGGAAATCACTCATCGTGCAAAATTATCTTTTTTTTCCTAAACAACACGTTGTAACTCGAAAAGCTTTGATGTTGCGTGTATGTCTAAGCGTGTAGCCTCAAAAGAGAACGCACAGGAGAGTTTTCTTTCGAAAGAACATGTAAGAATACCAGATTATAAGGAAATACAGTTTTGCAGATTAAAGACAAATACGTATGTATTTGAAACACTCTATGAGAAGAAATAACGCATCGCAAAAAAATTAGTTTGTATCTCCTAAACAACATGTTGTAACTCGAAAAGATTTGGTGTGGCATGTACTTCTAAATGTGTAGCCTCAAAAGAGAACACACAGGAGAATTTTCTTTCGTCAAAATTTGTCAGAAAACCACTTATTAAGGAAATCCCGCATCGTGCGAAACGATCTTGTTTTTCCTAAACAACACATTGTAACTCGAAAATCTTTGGTGTTGCGTGTATGTCTAAGCATGTAGCCTCAAAAAAGAACGCACAGGAGAGATTTCTCTCGAACGAGTATGTAAGAATACCACGTTATAAGGAAATACATTGTGGCAAATTAAAGATAAATATGTTCCTTTTGGAAACACTTAAACTTTACAAGAAGATATAAAGCATCGTAAAAAATTAGCTTGTATCTCCTAAACAACACGTTGTAACTCGAAAACATTTGGTGTGGCGTGTACGTCTAAACGTTTAGCCTCAAATGAAAACCCACAGGAGAATTTTCTTTCGTCAAAAGTGTCAGAAAACCACGTTTTAAGGAATTCCCGCATCGTGCGAAATTATCTTGTTTTTCCTAAACAACACGTTCTAACTCGAAATGCTTTGGTGTGGCGTGTATGTCTAAGCTTTTAGCCTCAAAAGAGAATGCACAGGAGAGTTTTCTCTCGAAAGAATATGTACGGATACCATGTTATAAGGAAATACAGTGTTGTAGAGTAAAGACAAGTACGTACGTATTGGAAACACTTTAGGAGAAGAAATAACGCATTGTACAAAATTAGCTTGTATCTCCTAAACAACACGTTGTAACCCGAAAATATTTGGTGTGGCGTGTACGTCTAAACATGTAGCCTCAAAAGAGAACCCACAGGAGAATTTTCTTTCGTCAAAATTTGTCAGAAAACCACGTTTTAAGGAAATCCCACATTGTGTGCAATTATCTTGTTTTTCATAAACAAAACATTGTAACTCGAAAAGCTTTGGTGTTGGGTGTATGTGTAAGCGTGTAGCCTCAAAAGAGAATGCACAGGAGAGTTTTCTCTAGAAAGAATATGTAAGAATACCACGTTATAAGGAAATATATTGCTACAGATTAAAGACAAATACTTACGTATTGGAAATATATTATGAGAAGAAATAACGCTTCGTACAAAATTTGCTTGTATCTCCTAAACAACACGTGGTAACTCAAAAAGATTTGGTGTGGCGTGTGCGTCTAAATGTGTAGCCTCAAAAGAGAACCCACAGGAGAATTTTCTTACGTCAAAATTTGTCAGAAAACCACATTTTAAGTAAATCCCTCATCGTGCGAAATTATCTTGTTTTTCCTAATCAACACATTGTAACTCGAAAAGCTTTGGTGTTGCGTGTATGTCTAAGCATGTAGCCTCCAAAGAGAACGCACAGTATAGTTTTTTCTCGAAAGAATATGTAAGAATACCACGTTATAAGGAAATACAGTGTTGCAGAGTATAGACAAATATGTACTTATTGGAAACACTTTAAGAGAAGAAATAACGCATCATGCAAAATTAGCTTTTATCTTCTAAACAACACGTTGGAACTCGAAAAGATTTGGTGTGGCGTGTACGACTAAACGTGTAGCCTCAAAGGAGAACCCACAGGAGAGTTTTCTTTCCTCAAAATTTGTCAGAAAACCACGTTTTAATGAAATCCTGCATCGTGAGAAATTATCTTGTTTTTCCTAAACAACATGTTGTAACTCGAAAAGCTTTGGTGTTGCGTATATGTCTAAGCGTCTAGCCTCAAAAGAGAATGCACAGGAGAGTTTTCTCCCGAAAGAATATGTAGGAATACCACGTTATAAGGAAATACAGTGTTGCAGAGTAAAGACAAATACATACTTATTGGAAACACTTAAACTTTACGAGAAGAAATAAAACATAGTACAAAATTAGCTTGTATATCCTAAACAACACGTTATAACTCGAAAGGATTTGGTGTGGCGTGTACGTCTAAAAGTGTAGCCTCAAAAGAGAACCCACAGGAGAATTTTCTTTAGTCAAAATTTGTCAGAAAACCACGTTTTAAGGAAATCCCGCATCATGCGAAATTATCTTGTTTTTCCTAAACAACACGTTGTAACTCTAAATGTTTTGTGTTGCGTGAATGTCTAAGCGGGTAGCCTCCAAAGAGAATGCACAGGAGAGTTTTCTCTCGAAAGAATATGTAAGAATACCACATTATAAGGAAATATAGTGTTGCAGAATAAAGGCAAATACATATGTATTGGAAACACTTAAACTTTACGAGAAGAAATAACGCATCGTAAAAAAATTAGCTTGTATCTCCTAAACAACAAGTTGTAACTCAAAAAGATTTGGTGTGGCGTGTACGTCTCAACGTGTAGCCTCAAAAGAGAACCCACAGGAGAATATTCTTTCGTCAAAATTTGTCAGAAAACCACGTTTTAAGGAAATCCCGCATCGTGAGTAATTACCTTGTTCTTCCTAAACAACACGTTGTAACTCGAAACTCTTTGCTGTTGCTTGTATGTCTAAGCGTGTAGCCTCAAATGAGAATGCACAGGAGAGTTTTCTCTCGAAAAAATATGTAAGAATACCACGTTATAAGGAAATACAGTGATGCAGAGTAAAGACAAATACTTACTTATTGGATAAACTTTATGAGAAGAAATAACGCATCAGAGAAAATTAGCTTGTATCTCCTAAACAACACGTTGAAACTTAAAAAGATTTGGTGTGGCCTGTACGTCTAAATGTGTAGTCTCAAAAGAGAACCAATAGGAGACATTTCTTTTGTCAAAATTTGTCAGAAAACCACATATTAAGGAAATCCCTCATCGTGCGAAATTATCTTGTTTTTCCTAAACAACACGTTGTAACGCGAAAAGCTTTGGTGTTGCGTGCATGTCTAAGCGTGTAGCCTCAAAAGAGGACGCACAGGAGAATTTTCTCTCGAAAGAATATGTAAGAATACCACGTTATAAGGAAATACAGTGTTGCAGACTAAAGGCAAATATGTACATATTGGAAACACTTATACTTTACGAGAAGAAATAATTCATCGTTAAAAAATTAGCTTGTATCTCCTAAACAAAAAGTTGTAACTCAAAAAGATTTGGTGTGGCGTGTACGTCTAAACGTGTAACCTCAAAAGAGAACGCACAGGAGAGTTTTCTCCCGAAAGAATATGTAGGGATACTATGTTATAAGGAAATACAGTGTTGCAGAGTAAAGACAAATACATACTTATTGGAAACACTTAAGCTTTACGAGAAGAAAAAACACATAATACAAAATTAGCTTGTATATCCTAAACAACACGTTATAACTCGAAAGGATTTGGTGTGGCGTGTACGACTAAACATGAAGCCTCAAAAGAGAATCCACAGGAGAGGCAAATACATACGTATTGGAAACACTTAAACTTTACGAGAAGAAATAATTAATCGTAAAAAAAATTAGCTTGTATCTCCTAAACAACAAGTTGTAACTCGAAAAGATTTGGTGTGGTGTCTACGTCTAAACATTTAGACTCAAAAGAAAACCCACAGGAGAATTTACATTCGTCAAAATTTGTCAGAAAACCACGTTTTAAGGAAATCCCGCATCGTGCGAAATTATCTTGTTTTTCCTAAACAACACGTTGAAACTAGAAAAGCTTTGGTGTTGCGTGTATGCCTAAGCGTGTAGCCTCAAAAGAGAATGCACAGGAGAGTTTTCTCTCGAAAGAATATGTAAGAATACCACGTTATAAGGAAATACAGTGTTGCAGAGTAAAGACAAATACTTACTTATTGGAAAAACTTTATGAGAAGAAATAACGCATCGGACAAAATTAGCTTGTATCTCCTAAACAACACGTTGAAACTTAAAAAGATTTGGTGTGGCCTGTACGTCTAAACGTGCAGTCTCAAAATAGAACCAATAGGAGAAATTTCTTTTGTCAAAATTTGTCAGAAAACCACGTATTAAGGAAATCCCTCATCGTGCGAAATTATCTTGTTTTTCCTAAACAACACGTTGTAACGCGAAAAGCTTTGGTGTTGCGTGCATGTCTAAGTGTGTAGCCTCAAAAGAGGACGCACAGGAGAGTTTTCTCTCGAAAGAATATGTAAGAATACCACGTTATAAGGAAATACAGTGTTGCAGTCTAAAGGCAAATACGTACGTATTGGAAACACTTTAGGAGAAGAAATAACGCATCTTACAAAATTAGCTTGTATCTCCTAAACAACACATTGTAACTCGAAAAGATTTGGTGTGGCGTGTATGTCTAAACGTGTAGCCTCAAAGTAGAACCCACAGGAGAATTTTTCTTCGTTAAAATTTGTCAGAAATCCATGTTTTAAGGAAATCACTCATCGTGCAAAATTATCTTTTTTTTCCTAAACAACACGTTGTAACTCGAAAAGCTTTGATGTTGCGTGTATGTCTAAGCGTGTAGCCTCAAAAGAGAACGCACAGGAGAGTTTTCTTTCGAAAGAACATGTAAGAATACCAGATTATAAGGAAATACAGTTTTGCAGATTAAAGACAAATACGTATGTATTTGAAACACTCTATGAGAAGAAATAACGCATCGCAAAAAAATTAGTTTGTATCTCCTAAACAACATGTTGTAACTCGAAAAGATTTGGTGTGGCATGTACTTCTAAATGTGTAGCCTCAAAAGAGAACACACAGGAGAATTTTCTTTCGTCAAAATTTGTCAGAAAACCACTTATTAAGGAAATCCCGCATCGTGCGAAACGATCTTGTTTTTCCTAAACAACACATTGTAACTCGAAAATCTTTGGTGTTGCGTGTATGTCTAAGCATGTAGCCTCAAAAAAGAACGCACAGGAGAGATTTCTCTCGAACGAGTATGTAAGAATACCACGTTATAAGGAAATACATTGTGGCAAATTAAAGATAAATATGTTCCTTTTGGAAACACTTAAACTTTACAAGAAGATATAAAGCATCGTAAAAAATTAGCTTGTATCTCCTAAACAACACGTTGTAACTCGAAAACATTTGGTGTGGCGTGTACGTCTAAACGTTTAGCCTCAAATGAAAACCCACAGGAGAATTTTCTTTCGTCAAAAGTGTCAGAAAACCACGTTTTAAGGAATTCCCGCATCGTGCGAAATTATCTTGTTTTTCCTAAACAACACGTTCTAACTCGAAATGCTTTGGTGTGGCGTGTATGTCTAAGCTTTTAGCCTCAAAAGAGAATGCACAGGAGAGTTTTCTCTCGAAAGAATATGTACGGATACCATGTTATAAGGAAATACAGTGTTGTAGAGTAAAGACAAGTACGTACGTATTGGAAACACTTTAGGAGAAGAAATAACGCATTGTACAAAATTAGCTTGTATCTCCTAAACAACACGTTGTAACCCGAAAATATTTGGTGTGGCGTGTACGTCTAAACATGTAGCCTCAAAAGAGAACCCACAGGAGAATTTTCTTTCGTCAAAATTTGTCAGAAAACCACGTTTTAAGGAAATCCCACATTGTGTGCAATTATCTTGTTTTTCATAAACAAAACATTGTAACTCGAAAAGCTTTGGTGTTGGGTGTATGTGTAAGCGTGTAGCCTCAAAAGAGAATGCACAGGAGAGTTTTCTCTAGAAAGAATATGTAAGAATACCACGTTATAAGGAAATATATTGCTACAGATTAAAGACAAATACTTACGTATTGGAAATATATTATGAGAAGAAATAACGCTTCGTACAAAATTTGCTTGTATCTCCTAAACAACACGTGGTAACTCAAAAAGATTTGGTGTGGCGTGTGCGTCTAAATGTGTAGCCTCAAAAGAGAACCCACAGGAGAATTTTCTTACGTCAAAATTTGTCAGAAAACCACATTTTAAGTAAATCCCTCATCGTGCGAAATTATCTTGTTTTTCCTAATCAACACATTGTAACTCGAAAAGCTTTGGTGTTGCGTGTATGTCTAAGCATGTAGCCTCCAAAGAGAACGCACAGTATAGTTTTTTCTCGAAAGAATATGTAAGAATACCACGTTATAAGGAAATACAGTGTTGCAGAGTATAGACAAATATGTACTTATTGGAAACACTTTAAGAGAAGAAATAACGCATCATGCAAAATTAGCTTTTATCTTCTAAACAACACGTTGGAACTCGAAAAGATTTGGTGTGGCGTGTACGACTAAACGTGTAGCCTCAAAGGAGAACCCACAGGAGAGTTTTCTTTCCTCAAAATTTGTCAGAAAACCACGTTTTAATGAAATCCTGCATCGTGAGAAATTATCTTGTTTTTCCTAAACAACATGTTGTAACTCGAAAAGCTTTGGTGTTGCGTATATGTCTAAGCGTCTAGCCTCAAAAGAGAATGCACAGGAGAGTTTTCTCCCGAAAGAATATGTAGGAATACCACGTTATAAGGAAATACAGTGTTGCAGAGTAAAGACAAATACATACTTATTGGAAACACTTAAACTTTACGAGAAGAAATAAAACATAGTACAAAATTAGCTTGTATATCCTAAACAACACGTTATAACTCGAAAGGATTTGGTGTGGCGTGTACGTCTAAAAGTGTAGCCTCAAAAGAGAACCCACAGGAGAATTTTCTTTAGTCAAAATTTGTCAGAAAACCACGTTTTAAGGAAATCCCGCATCATGCGAAATTATCTTGTTTTTCCTAAACAACACGTTGTAACTCTAAATGTTTTGTGTTGCGTGAATGTCTAAGCGGGTAGCCTCCAAAGAGAATGCACAGGAGAGTTTTCTCTCGAAAGAATATGTAAGAATACCACATTATAAGGAAATATAGTGTTGCAGAATAAAGGCAAATACATATGTATTGGAAACACTTAAACTTTACGAGAAGAAATAACGCATCGTAAAAAAATTAGCTTGTATCTCCTAAACAACAAGTTGTAACTCAAAAAGATTTGGTGTGGCGTGTACGTCTCAACGTGTAGCCTCAAAAGAGAACCCACAGGAGAATATTCTTTCGTCAAAATTTGTCAGAAAACCACGTTTTAAGGAAATCCCGCATCGTGAGTAATTACCTTGTTCTTCCTAAACAACACGTTGTAACTCGAAACTCTTTGCTGTTGCTTGTATGTCTAAGCGTGTAGCCTCAAATGAGAATGCACAGGAGAGTTTTCTCTCGAAAAAATATGTAAGAATACCATGTTATAAGGAAATACAGTGTTGCTGAGTAAAGACAAATACTTACTTATTGGAAAAACTTTAGGAGAAGAAATAACGCATCGTACAAAATTAGCTTGTATCTCCTAACCAACACGTTGTAACTTAAAAAGATTTGGTGTGGCCTGTACGTCTTAACGTGTAGTCTCAAAAGAGAACCCATAGGAGAATTTTCTTTGGTCAAAATTTGTCAGAAAACCACGTATTAAGGAAATCCCTCATCGTGCAAAATTATGTTGTTTTTCCTAAACAACACGTTGTAACGCGAAAAGCTTTGGTGTTGCGTATATGTCTAAGCGTGTAGCCTCAAAAGAGGACGCACAGGAGAGTTTTCTCTCGAAAGAAGATATAAGAAAACCACGTTATAAGGAAATACACTGTTGCAGACTAAAGGCAAATACGTACGTATTGAAAACACTTTAGAGAAGAAATAACACATCGTACAAAATTAGCTTCTATCTCCTAAACAACACGTTGTAACTCGAAAAGATTGCGTGTGGCATGTAAGTCTAAACATGTAGCCTCAAAAGAGAACCCACAGGAGAATTGTTTTTCGTTAAAATTTGTCAGAAAACCATGTTTTAAGGAAATCACTCATCGTGCGAAATTATCTTGTTTTTCCTAAACAACATGTTGTAACTCGAAAAGCTTTGATGTTGCGTGTATGTCTAAGCATGTAGCCTCAAAAGAGAACGCACAGGAGAGTTTTCTCTCGAAGGAATATGTAAGAATACAACATTATAAGGAAATACAGTTTTGCAGAGTAAAGACAAATACGTATGTATTTGAAACACTTTATGAGAAGAAATAACGCATCGTAAAAAATTAGTTTGTATCTCCTAAACAACACGTTAACTCGAAAAGATTTGGTGTGGTGTGTACATCTAAACGTGTAGCCTCAAAAGAGAACACACAGGGGAATTTTCTTTCGTCAAAATTTGTCAGAAAACCACTTATTAAGGAAATCCCGCATCGTGCGAAACTATCTTGTTTTTCCTAAACAACACATTGTAACTCGAAAATCTTTGGTTTGCGTGTATGTCTAAGCATGTAGCCTCAAAAGAGAACTAAAAGGAGAGATTTCTCTCGAACGAGTATGTAAGAATACCACGTTATAAGGAAATACATTGTGGCAAATTAAAGATACATACGTACCTTTTGGAAACACTTAAACTTTACGAGAAGATATAAAGTATCATAAAAAATTAGCTTGTATCTCCTAAACAACACGTTGTAACTCGAAAAGATTTGGTGTGGCGTGTATGTCTCAACGTGTAGCCGCAAATGAAAACCCTCAGAAGAATTTTCTTTAGTCAAAATTTGTCAGAAAACCACGTTTTAAGGAATTCCCGCATCCATCGAAATTATCTTATTTTTCGTAAACAACACGTTCTAACTCGAAATGCTTTGGTGTTGCGTGTATGTCTAAGCGTGTATCCTCAAAAGAGAATGCACAGGAGAGTTTTCTCTCGTAAGAATATGTACGAATACCATGTTATAAGGAAATAAACTGTTGTAGAGTAAAGACAAATACGTACATATTGGAAACACTTTAGGAGAAGAAATAACGCATCGTACAAAATTATCTTGTATATCCTAAACAACACGTTGTAACTCGAAAAGATTTGGTGTGGCGTGTACCTCTAAACTTGTAGCCTCAAAAGAGAACTCACAGGAGAATTTTCTTTCGTCAAAATTTTTCAGAAAACCACGTTTTAAGGAAATCCTGCATCGTGCGCAATTATCTTGTTTTTCATAAACAAAACATTGTAACTCGAAAAGCTTTGGTGTTGGGTGTATATCTAAGCGTGTAGCCTCAAAAGAGAATGCACAGGAGAGTTTTCTCTCGAAAGAATATGTAAGAATACCACGTTATAAGGAAATATATTGCTGCAGAGTAAAGACAAATACATACGTATTGGAAACATTTTATGAGAAGAAATAACGCATGGTACAAAATTATCTTGTATCTCCTAAACAACACGCGGTAACTCAAAAAGATTTGGTGTGGCGTGTAGTCTAAATGTGTAGCCTCAAATGAGAAACCACAGGAGAATTTTCTTACGTCAAAATTTGTCAAAAAATGACGTTTTAAGGAAATACTGCATCGTGCGAAATTATCTTGTTTTTCCTAATCAACACGTTGTAACTCAAAAAGCTTTGGTGTTGCGTGTATGTCTAAGCATGTAGCCTCCAAAGAGAACGCACAGGATAGTTTTCTCTCGAAAGAATATGTAAGAATACCACGTTATAAGGAAATACAGTGTTGCAGAGTAAAGACAAATATGTATGTATTGGAAACCCTTATACTTTACGAGATGAAATAAAGCATCGTACAAAATTAGCTTGTATCTCCTAAACAACACGTGGTATCTCGAAAGATTTGGTGTGGCCTGTACGTCTAAACGTGTAGCCTCAAATGAGAACCCAAAGGACAATTTTCTTTCGTCTAAATTTGTCAGAAAACCACGTTTTAAGGAAATCCAGCATCGTGAGAAATTATCTTGTTCTTCCTAAACAACACGTTGTAACTCAAAAAGCTTTGGTGTTGGGTGTATGTCTAAGCGTGTAGCCCCAAAAGAGAATGCACAGGAGAGTTTTCTCTCGAAAGAATATGTAAGAATACCACGTTATAAGGAAATACAGTGTGGCAGAGTAAAGACAAATAGGTACGTATTGGAAACACTTTATGAGAGAAATAACGCATCTTGCAAAATTAGCTTGTATCTCCTAAACAACACGTTGTAACTCGAAAATATTTGGTGTGGCATGTACGTCTAAATGTGTAGCCTCAAAAGAGAACCCACAGGAGAGTTTTCTTTCGTCAAAATTTGTCAGAAAACCATGTTTTAATAAAATCCCGCATCGTGCGAAATCATCTTGTTTTTCCTAAACAACACGTTGTAACTCGAAAAGCTTTGGTGTTGCGTGTATTTCTAAGCGTGTAGCCTCAAAAGAGAACGCAAAGGAGAGTTTTCTCTCGAAAGAATATGTAAGAATACCACGTTATTAGGAAATACAGTGTTGCAGAATAAAGACAAATACGCACATATTGGAAACACTTTACGAGAAGAAATAACGGATCGCACAAAATTAGCTTGAATCTCCTAAACAACACGTTGTAACTTAAAAAGATTTGGTGTGGCCTGTACGACTAAACATGTAGCCTCAAAAGAGAACCCATAGGAGAATTTTCTTTGGTCATAATTTGTCAGAAAACCACGTATTAAGGAAATCCCGCATCGTGCAAAATTATCTTGATTTTCCTAAACAACACGTTGTAACTCAAAAAGGGATTTCCTTAAAACGTGGTTTTCTGTCAAATTTTGACGAAAGAAAATTATTTTGTGGGTTCTCTTTTGAGGCTACACGTTTAGACGTACACACCACACCAAAACTAATTTTGTACGATGCCTTATTTCTTCTTGTAAAGTTTAAGTGTTTCAAATAAGTACGTATTTGTCTTTACACTGCAACACTGTATTTCCTTATAACGTGGTATTCTTACATATTCTTTCGAGAGAAAACTCTCCTGTGCGTTCTTTTCGAGTTACAACATGTTGTTTAGGACATACAAGCTAATTTTGCAAAATGCGTTATTTCTCTCATAAAGTGTTTCCAATAAGAACGTATTTGTCTTTGCTCTGCAACACTGTATTTCCTTATAACGTGGTATTCTTACATATTCTTTCGAGAGAAAATTCTCCTGTGCATTCTCTTTTGAGGCTACACGCTTTGACATACACGTAACACCAAAGCTTTTCGAGTTACAATGTGTTGTTTAGGAAAAACAAGATAAATTAGCACGATGCGGGATTTCCTTAAAATGTGGTTTTCTTACAAATTGAGGAAAGAAAATACTCCTGTGGGTTCTCTTTTGAGGCTACACATTTAGCCGTACACGCCACACCAAATCTTTTCGAGTTACAACGTGTTGTTTAGGAGATACAAGCTAATTTTTTACGATGCGTTATTTCTTCTCATAAAGTTTAAGTGTTTCCATAACGTACATATTTGCCTTTACTCTGCAACACTGTATTTCCTTATTACGTGGTTTTCTTGCATATTCTTTCGATAGAAAACTCTCCTGTGCGTTCTCCTTTGAGGCTACATTCTTAGACAAACACGCAACACCAAAGCTTTTCGAGTTACAACGTGTTGTTTATGAAAAACAACATAATTTCGAACGATGCGGGATTTCCTTAAAATGTGGTTTTCTGACAAATTTTGACAAAATAAAACTCTCCTGTGGGTACTCTTTTGAGACTACACATTTAAACGTACACGCCTCACCAAATCTTTTCGAGTTACAACGTGTTGTTTAGGACATACAAGCTAATTTGGCAAGATGCGTTATTTCTCTTATAAAGTGTTTCCAATATGTACGTATTTGTCTTTACTCTGCAACACTGTATTTCCTTATAACGTGGCATCCTTACATATTCTTTCGAGAGAAAACTCTCCTGTGCGTTCTCTTTTGAGGCTGCACGCTTAGACATACACGCAACACCAAAGCTTTTCGAGGTACAACGTGTTGTTAAGAAAAACAAGATAATTTAGCACGATGCGGGATTTCCTTAAAACGTGGTTTTCTGACAAATTTTGACGAAAGAAAATTCTCCTGTGGGTTCTCCTTTGAGGCTAAACGTTTAGACATACACGCCACACCAAATCTTTTTGAGTTTTATCGTGTTGTTTAGGAGATACAAGCTAATTTTGTACCATGCATTATTTCTTCTCGTAAAGTGTTTCCCTTACTTACGTATTTGTCTTTACTCTGCAGCACTGTGTTTCTTTATAACGTGGTATTCTTACATATTCTTTCGAGAGAAACCTCTCCTGTGCGTTCTCCTTTGAGGCTACACGCTTAGACATACATGCAACACCAAAGCTTTTCGAGTTACAATGTGTTGTTTATGAAAAACAAGATATTCGCACAATGCGGGATTTCCTTAAAACGTGGTTTTCTGAAAAATTTTGAGGAAAGAAAATTCTACTGGGGGTTCTCTTTGGAGGCTACATGTTTAGACATACACGGCACACCAAATGTTTTCAAGTTACAATGTGTTGTTTAGGACATACAAGCTAATTTTGCATGATGCGTTATTTCTCTCATAAAGTGTTTCCAATACATATGTATTTGTCTTTACTTTGCAACCCTGTATTTCGTTATAACGTGGTATTCTTACTTATTCATTCGAGAGAAAACTATCCTGTGCGTTCTCTTTTGAGGCTATACGCTTAGATATACATACAGCACATAAGCTTTTCGAGTTACAACATGTTGTTTAGAAAGAACAAGATAATTTCTCACAATGCAGGATTTCCTTAAAACTTGGTTTTCTGACAAATTTTGAAGAAAGAAAATTGTCCTGTGGGTTCTCTTTTGAGGCTACACGTTTAGACGTACAGGCCACACCAAATCCTTTTGAGTAACAACGTGTTGTTTAGGAGTTACAAGCTAATTTTGTACGATGCTTTATTTCATCTCGTAAAGTTTAAGGGTTTCCAATATGTACATTTTTGTCTTTACTCAGCAACACTGTACTTCCTTAAAGAGTGGTATTCTTACCAATTCTTTCGAGAGAAAACTCTCCTGTGTGTTCTCTTTTGAGGCTACACGCTTAGACATACACGCAACACCAAAGATTTTCGAGTTACTACGTATTGTTTAGGAAAAACAAGATAATTTCAAATGATGCTGGATTTCCTTAAAACGTGGTTTTCTGAAAATTTTGATGAAAGAAAATTCTCCTATGGGTTCTGTTTTGAGGCTACAGGTTTAGACGTACACGCCACACCAAATCTTTTCGAGTTACAACGTGTTTTTTAGGAGATACGAGCTAATTTTGTATGATGCTTTATTTCATCTCGAAAAGTTTAAGGGTTTCCAATACGTACGTATTTGTCTTTAATCTGCAACACTGTATTTCCTTATAACGTGGTATTCTTACATATTCTTTCGAAAGAAAACTCTCCTGTGTGTTCTCTTTTGTGGCTACACACTGAGAAATACACGCAACACAAAAGCTTTTCGAGTTACAACATGTTGCTTAGGAAAAAGAAGATGATTTCGCACGATGCGGGATTTCCTTAAAACGTGGTTTTCTGAAAAATTTTGAAGAAAGAAAATTCTCCTGTGGGTTCTCTTTTGAGGCTACACGTTTAGACATACACGGCACACCAAATCTTTTCGAGTTACAACGTGTTGTTTCGGAGATACAAGCTAATTTTGTAAGATGGGTTACTTCTGCTCATAAAGTTTTCCAATACGTACTTATTTGTCTTTACTCTGCAACACTGTATTTCCTTATAACATTGTATTCTTACATATTCTTTCGAGAGAAAACTCTCCTGTGCGTTCTCTTTACAGGCTACACGCTTAGACATACATGCAATGCCAAAGCTTTTTGAGTTACAAGGTGTCGTTTAGGAAAAACAAGATAATTTCGCACGATGCGAGATTTGCATAAAACGTGGTTGTCTGAAAAATTTTGACGAAAGAAAGTTCTCCTGTGGGTTCTCTTTTGAGGCTACACGTGTAGAGGTACAAGCCACACCAAATCTTTTCGAGTTACAACGTGTTGTTTAGGAGATACAAGCTAATTTTGTACGATGCATTATTTCTTCTCTTAAAGTGTTTCCAATAGTATTAGTCTGTACTCTGCAACATTATATTTCCTTATAACGTGGTATTATTTCATATTCTTCCGAGAGAAAACTCTCCTGTGCCTTCTCTTTTGAGGCTCCACGCTTAGACATACAGGCAACACCAAACCTTTTCGAGTTACAACGTGTTGTTTATGGAAAACAAGATAATTTTGCACGATGCGGGATTTCCTTAAAACGTGGTTTTCTGACAAATTTTGGCTAAAGAAAATTCTCCTGTGGCTTCTCTTTTGAGGCTACACGTTTAGACATGCACGCCACACCAAATCCTTTCGAGTTACCACGTGTTATTTAAGAGATACAAGCTAATTTTGTATGATGCGTTATTTCTTTTCGTAAAGTGGTTCCAATACATGTGTATTTGTCTTTACTCTGCAACACTGTATTTCCTTATAACGTTGTATTCTTACATGTTCTTTCGAGAGAAAACTCTCCTGTGCATTCTCTTTAGAGGCTACATGCTCAGACATACACGCAACACCAAAGCTTTTCGAGTTACAATGTGTTGTTTAGGAAAAACAAGATAATTTTGCACGATGCGGGATTTCCTTAAAACGTGGTTTTCTGACATTTTGACGAAAGAAAGTTCTCCTGTGGGTTCTCTTTTGAGGCTACACGTGTAGCCGTACGAGCCACACCAAATATTTTTGAGTTACAACGTGTTGTTTAGGAGATACAAGCAAATATTGTACGATGCGCTATTTCTTCTCGTAAAGTGTTTCCAATACGTACATATTTGTCTTTACTCTGCAACACTGTATTTCCTTATTACATGGTATTCTTACATATTCTTTCGAGGGAAAACTCTCCTGTGCCATCTCTTTTGAGGCTACACGAGTAGACAAGCACGCAACACCAAAGTTTTTCGAGTTACAACATGTTGTTTAGGAAAAAGAAGATGATTTCGCACGATGAGGGATTTCTTAAAAACCTGGTTTTCTGAAAAATTTTGACGAAAGAAAATTCTCCTTTGGGTTCTCTTTTGAGGCTACATATTTAGACGTACACGTCACACCAAATCTTTTCGAGTTACAACGTGTTGTTTAGGAAATACAAGCTAATTTTTTATAATGCGTTCATTCTCGTAAAGTGTTTCCAATACGTACGTATTTGTCTTTACTCTGCAACACTGTATTTCCTTATAACGTGGTATTCTTACATATTCTTTCGAGAGAAAACTATCCTGTGCATTGCCTTTTGAGGCTAAACACTTAGACATACAGGCAACAACAAAGCTTTTTGAGTTACAACGTGTTGTTTTTAAAAAACAAGATAATTTCGCACGATGCTGGATTTCCTTAAAACATGGTTTTCTGACAAATTTTGACGAAAGAAAATTATTCTGTTGGTTCTCTTTTGAAGCTTCACGTTTAGACATGCACGCCACACCTAATCCTTTCGAGTTACCATGTGTTGTTTAGGAGATACAAGCTAATTTTGTACGATGCTTTATTTCGTCTCGTAAAGTGTGTCCAATACGTATGTATTTGTCTTTACTCTGCAACACTGTATTTCCTTATAACGTGGTATTCTTACACATTCTTTCGAGAGAAAACTATCTTGTGCGTTCCCTTTTGAGGCTAAACACTTAGACATACAGGCAACACCAAAGCTTTTCAAGTTACAACGTGTTGTTTATGAAAAACAAGATAATTTCGCACGATGCGGGATTTCCTTAAACCTTGGTGTTCTGACAAATTTTGACGAAAGAGAATTCTCCTGTGGGTTCTCTTTTGAGGCTACATGTTTAGACGTGCACGCCACACGAAATCCTTTCGAATTATCCCGTGTTGTTTAGGAGATACAAGCTAATTTTGTACGATGCGTTATTTCTTCTCGTAAAGTGTTTCCAATATGTACGTATTTGTCTTTACTCTGCAACACTGTATTTCCTTATAACATTGTATACTTACATGTTCTTTCGAGAGAAAACTCTCCTGTGCGTTCTCTTTAGAGGCTACACGCTTAAATATATACTCAACACCAAAGCTTTTCGAGTTACAACGTGTTGTTTAGGAAAAACAAGATAATTTTGCACGATGCGGGATATCCTTAAAACGTGGTTTTCTGACAAATTTTAACGAATGAAAGTTCTCCTGTGCATTGTCTTTTGAGGCTACAGGTTTAGACGTACATGCCACACCAAATCTTTTCGAGTTATAACTTGTTGTTTAGGAGATACAAGCAAATTTTTTTCGTTGCGTTATTTCTTCTTGTAAAGTGTGTCCAAAACGTACTTAATTGTCTTTATTCTGCAACACTGTATTTCCTTATAACTTTGTATTCTTACATATTCTTTCGAGGGAAACCTCTCCTGTCCGTTCTCTTTTGGGCTACACGCTTAGACATACACGCAACGCCAAAGTTTTTCGAGTTACAACGTGTTGTTTAGGAAAAACAAGATAATTTCGCATGATGCGAGATTTCCATAAAACGTGGTTTTCTGAAAAATTTTTACGAAAGAAAGTTCTCCTGTGGGTTCTCTTTTGAGGCTCTACGTGTAGGGGTATGAGCCACACCAAATCCTTTCGAGTTACACCGTGTTGTTTAGGAGATACAAGCTAATTTAGTACGATGCATTATTTCTTCACTTAAAGTGTTTCGAATACGTACTTATTTGTCTTTACTCTGCAACACTGTATTTGCTTATAACGTGGTATTCTTACATATTCTTTCGAGAGAAAACTCTCCTGTGCAATCTCATTTGAGGCTACAAGCTTAGACATACACGCAACACCAAAGCTTTTCAAGTTAAAACGTGTTGTTTAGGAAAAAAAAAGATAATTTCGCACGATGCGAGATTTCCGTAAAACGTGGTTTCAGACAAATTTTGATGAAAGAAAATTCTCCTGTGGGTTCTCTTTTGAGGCTACACGTTTAGACATACACGTGACGCCAAATCTTTTCAAGTTACAACGTGTTGTTTAGGAGACACAAGTTAATTTTGTACGATGCGTTATTACTTCTCGTAAAGTGTTTCCAATATGTACTTATTTGTCTTTACTCTGCAAAATTGTATTTCTTTATAACATGGTATTATTACATATTCTTTCGAGAGAAAACTCTCCTGTGCCTTCTCTTTTGAGGCTCCATCCTTACACATACACGCAACACCAAAGCTTTTCGAGTTACAACATGTTGTTTAGGAAAAAGGAGATGATTTTGCACGATGCGGGATTAGCTTAAAACGTGGTTTTCTGAAAAATTTTGACGAAAGAAAATTCTCCTGTGTGTTCTCTTTTGAGGCTACATATTTAGACGTACATGCCACACCAAATCTTTTCGAATTACAACGTGTTGTTTAGGAGATACAAGCTAATTTTGTACAATGCGTTAATTCTTCTCGTAAAGTGTTTCCAATACGTACATATTTGTCTTTACTCTGCAACACTGTATTTCCTTAAAACGTGGTTTTCTTACATATTCTTTCGAGAGAAAACTATCCTGTGCGTTCCCTTTTGAGGCTACACACTTAGACATACAGGCAACACCAAAGCTTTTCGAGTTACAACTTGTTGTTTATGAAAAACAAGATAATTTCGCACGATGGGGGATTTCCTTAAAACGTGGTTTTCTGAAAAATTTTGACGAAAGAAAATTCTTCGGTGGGTTCACTTTTGAGGCTTCACGTTTAGACGTGCATGCCACACCAAATCCTTTCGAGTTACCACGTGTTGTTTAGGAGATACAAGCTAATTTTGTACGATGCGTTATTTCTTCTCATAAAGTGTTTCCAATACGTACATATTTTTCTTTACTCTGCAACACTGTATTTCTTTATAACGTTGTATTCTTACATGTTCTTTCGAGAGAAAAATCTCCTTGCGTTCTCTTAAGTGGCTACATGCATAGACATACATGCAGCACCAAAGCTTTTCGAGTTACAACGTGTTGTTTAGGAAAAACAAGATAATTTTGCACAATGCAGGATATCCTTAAAACGTGGTTTTCTGACAAATTTTGACGAAAGAACGTTCTCCTGTGGGTTCTCTTTTGAGGCTACACGTTTAGTCGTATGAGCCACACCAAATCTTTTCGAGTTACAACGTGTTGTTTACGAGATACAAGCAAATTTTTTACGATGCGTTATTTCTTCTCCTAAAGTGTTTCCAATATGTACGTATTTGTCTTTACTCTGCAACACTGTATTTCCTTATAACGTGGTATTCTTACATATTCTTTCGAGAGAAAACTCTCCTGTGCATTCTCTTTTGAGGCTACACGCTTAGACAAACACTCAACACCAAAGCTTTTCGAATTACACCGTGTTGTTTAGTAAAAACAAGATAATTTTGCACGATGCGAGTTTTCCTTAAAACGTGTTTTCTGACAAATTTTGATGAAAGAAAATTCTCCTGTGAGTTCTCTTTTGAGGCTACACGTTTAGACGTACATGTCACACCAAATCTTTTCGAGTTACAACGTGTTGTTTAGGAGATACAAGCTAATTTTTTACGATGCGTTATTTCTTCTCATAAAGTGTGTCCAATACTTACTTATTTGTCTTTACTCTGCAACACTGTATTTCCTTATAACGCGGTATTCTTACATATTCTTTTGAAAGAAAACTCTCCTGTGCGTTCTCTTTTGAGGCTACACGCTTAGACATACACGCAGCACCAAAGCTTTTCGAGTTATAACGTGTTGTTTAGAAAAAACAAGATAATTTCCACGATGCGGGATTTCCATAAAACGTGGTTTTCTGACAAATTTTGACGAAAGAAAATACTCCAGTAATTTCACTTTTGAGGCTACACGTTTAGACGTACACGCCACACCAAATCTTTTCGAGTTACATCGTGTTGTTTAGGAGATACAAGCTAATTTTGTACGATGCGTTATTTCTTCTCGTAAAGTGTTTCCAATACATACGTATTTGTCTTTACTCTGCAACACTGTATTTCCTTATAACGTGGTATTCTTATATATTCTTTCGAGAGAAAACTCTCCTGTGCGTTCTCTTTTGAGGCCACACGTTTAGACATACACGCAACACCAAAGCTTTTCGAGTTACAACGTGTCGTTTAGGAAAAACCAGATAATTTCGCACAATGCGGGATTTCCTTAAAACGTGGTTTTCTGACAAATTTTGACGAAAGAAAATTCTCCTGTGGGTTCTCTTTTGAGGCTACACGTTTCAACTTACACGTCACACCAAATCCTTTGAGTTACAACGTGTTGTTTAGGAAATACAAGCTAATTTTGTACCATGCATTATTCCTTCTCGTAAAGTGTTTCCAATAAGTAAGTATCTGTCTTTACTCTGCAACTCTGTATTTCCTTATAACGTGGTATTCTTATATATTCTTTCGAGAGAAAACTCTCCTGTGCGTTCTCTTTGAGGCCACACGTTTAGACATACACACAACACCAAAGCTTTTCGAGTTAAACCGTGTTGTTAGGGAAACACAAGATAATTTCGCACGATGCGGGATTTCCTTAAAACGTGGTTTTCTGACAAATTTTGACGAAACAAAATTCTCCTGTGGGTTCTCTTTTGAGGCTACACGTTTCAACGTACATGCCACACCAAATCTTTTCGAGTTACAACGTGTTGCTTAGGAAATACAAGCTAATTTTGTACGATGTATTATTCCTTCTCGTAAAGTGTTTCCAATACGTATGTATCTGTCTTTACTCTGCAACACTGTATTTCCTTATAACGTGGTTTCTTACATATTCTTTTGAGAGAATACTCTACTGTGCGTTCTCTTTTGAGGCTACACGCTTAGACATACACGCAACACCAAAGCTTTTCGAGTTACAACGTGTTGTTTAGCAAAAACAAAATAATTTCGCACGATGCGGGATTTCCTTAAAACGTGGTTTTCTGAAAAAAATTTGACGAAAGAAAATACTCCTGTGGGTTCTCTTTTGAGGCTACACGTTTAGATGTAAACACTACATCAAATCCTTTTGAGTCACAACGTGTTGTTTAGGAGATACGTGCTAATTTTGTAGATGGGTTATTTCTTCTCGGTAAGTATTTCCAATACTTACATATTTGTCTTTACTCTGCAACACTGTATTTCCATATATCGTGGTATTCTTACATATTATTTCGAGAGAAAACTCTCCTGTGCGTTCTCTTTAGAGGCCACACGTTTAGACATACACGCAACCCAAAAGCTTTTCGAGTTACAACGTGTTGTTTAGGAAAAACAAGATAATTTCGCATGATGAAGGATTTCCTTAAAACGTGGTTTTCTGAAAAAATTTTGACGAAAGAAAATTCTCCTGTGGGTTCTCTTTTGAGGCTACACGTTTAGATGTAAACACCACACCAAACCTTTTCGAGTTACAACGTGTTTTTTAGGAGATACAAGCAAATTTTTTACCATATGTTATTTCTTCTCATAAAGTGTTTCCAATATATGCATATTGGTCTTTACTCTGCAACACTGTATTTCCAAATAACGTGGTATTCTTACATATTCTTTCGAGAGAAAACTCTCCTGTGCGTTCTCTTTTGAGGCTACCCGCTTAGATATACACGCAACACCAAAGCTTTTCGAGTAAGAATACCACGTTATAAGGAAGTACAGTGTTGCAGAATAAAGACAAATACTTACGTATTGGAAACCCTTAAAATTAGCGAGATGAAATAAAGCATCATACAAAATTAGCTTGTATCTCCTAAACAACACGTTGTAACTCGAAATGATTTGGTGTGGCGTGTACGTCTAAACGTGTAGCCTCAAAAGACAACCACAGGACAATTTTCTTTCGTCAAAATTTGTCAGAAAACCACGTTTTAAGGAAATCCCACATCGTGAGAAATTATCTTGTTCTTCCTAAACAACACGTTGTAACTCAAAAAGCTTTGGTGTTGCGTGTATGTCTAAGCGTGTAGACTCAAAAGAGAACACACAGGAGAGTTTTCTCTCGAAAGAATATGTAAGAATACCACGTTATAAGGAAATACAGTGTTGCAGAGTAAAGACAAATACGTACTTATTGGAAACACTTTACGAGAAGTAATAACGCATCGTACAAAATTAGCTTGTATCTCCTAAACAACACCTTGTAACTCGAAAAGATTTGGTGTGGCGTTTACAACTAAACATGTAGCCTAAAAAGAGAACCCACAGGAGAATTTTCTTTCCTCAAAATATTTCACAAAACCACGTTTTAAGGAAATCCCGCATCATCCGAAATTATCTTCTTTTTCCTAAACAACAGGTTGTAATTCGAAAAGCTTTGGTGTTGCGTGTATGTCTAAGCATGTAGCCTCTAAAGAGAACGCACAGGAGAGTTTTCTCTCGAAAGAATATGCATGATTACAACGTTATAAGGAAATACAGTGTTGCAGAGTAAAGGCAAATACGTACGTATTGGAAACATTTAAACTTTACAAGAAGAAATAACGCATCTTAAAAAATTAGCTTGTATCTCCTAACCAACACGTTGTAACTTGAAAGGATTTGGTGTGGCGTGTAAGTCTAAACATGTAGCCTCAAAAGAGAACCCACATGAGTATTTTCTTTCGTCAAAATTTGACAGAAAACCACGTTTTAAGGAAATCCCGCATTGTGCCAAATTATCTTGTTTTTCCTAAACAACACATTGTAACGCGAAAAGCTTTGGTGTTACGTGTATGTCAAAGTGTGTAGCCTCAAAAGAGAATGCACAGGAGAGTTTCCCTCGAAATAATATGTAAGAATACCACGTTATAAGGAAATACAGTGTTGCAGAGTAAAGACAAATACGTACTTATTGGAAACACTTAAACTTTACTAGAAGAAATAAGGCATCGTACAAAATTAGTTTGTATCTCCTAAACAACACGTTATAACTCGAAAAGATTTGATGTGGCGTGTACGTCTAAACGTGTAGCCTCAAAGGAGAACACACAGGAGAATTTTCTTCAAAATACAGTGTTGCAGAGTAAAGACAAATACATACTTATTGGAAACATTTAAACTTTGCGAGTAGAAATAACACATAGTACAAAATTAGCTTGTATCTCCTAAACAACACGTTATAACTCGAAAGGATTTGGTGTGGCTTGTACGTCTAAACGTGTACCCTCAAAAGAGAACCCACAGGAGAATTTTCTTTCGTCAAAATTTCTCAGAAAACCACGTTTTAAGGAAATCGCGCATCAAGTGAAATTATCTTGTTTTTCCTAAACAACACGTTGTAACTCGAAAAGCTTTGGTGTTGCATGTATGTCTAAGCATGTAGCCTCCAAAGAGAACGCACAGGAGAGTTTTCTCTCAAAAGAATATGTAAGAATACCAAGTTATAAAGAAATACAATGTTGCAGAATAAAGGCAAATACATACGTATTGGAAACACTTAAACTTTATGAGAAGACATAACGCATCGTAAAAAAAAATTAGCATGTATCTCCTAAACAACACGTTGTAACTCAAAACAATTTGGTGTGGCGTGTACATCTAAACGTGTAGCCTCAAAAGAGAACCCACAGGAGAATTTTCTTTCGTCTAAATTTTTCAGAAAACCACGTTTTAAGGAAATCCCGCATCGTGCGCAATTATCTTGTTTTTCCTAAAAAACACGTTTTAACTCGAAAAGCTTTGGTGTAGCGTGAATGTCTAAGCGTGTAGCCTCAAAAGAGAATGCACAGGAGAGTTTTCTCTCGAAAGAGTATGTAAGAATACCACTTTATAAGGAAATACAGTGTTGCAGAGTAAAGGCAAATACGTACGTATTGGAAACACTTTACGAGAAGAAATAACGCAACGTACAAAATTAGCTTGTATCTCCTAAACAACACGTTGTAACTCGAAAAGATTTGGTGTGGCCTGTACGTCTAAACGTGTAGCCTCAAAAGAGAACCCACAGGAGAATTTTCTTTCGTCAAAATTTTTCAGAAAACCACGTTTTAAGGAAATCCCGCATCGTGCGAAATTATCTTGTTTTTCCTAAACACCACGTTTTAACTCGAAAAGCTTTGGTGTAGGGTGTATGTCTAAGCGTGTAGCCTCAAAAGAGAACGCACAGGAGAGTTTTTTCTCGATAGAATTTGTAAGGATACCACGTTATAAGGAAATACAATGTTGCAGAATAAAGACAAATACGTATGTATTGGAAACCCATAAACTTTACGAGATGAAATAAAGCATCGTACAAAATTAGCTTGTATCTCCTAAACAACACGTTGTACTTAAAAAGATTTGGTGTGGCATGTACGTCTAAACGTGTAGCCTCAAAAGAGAACCCACAGGACAATTTTCTTTGGTCAAAATTTTTCAGAAAACCACGTTATAAGGAAATCCTGCATCGTGAGAAATTATCTTGTTCTTCCTAAACAACACGTTTTAACTCGAAAAGCTTTGGTGTAGGGTGTATGTCTAAGCGTGTAGCCCCAAAAGAGAACGCACAGGAGAGTTTTCTCTCAAAAGAATATGTAAGAATACCACGTTATAAGGAAATACAGTGTGGCAGAGTAAAGACAAATACGTCCGTATTGGAAGCACTTTATGAGAGAAATAACGCATCTTGCAAAATTAGCTTGTATGTCCTAAACAACACGTTGTAACTCAAAAGGATTTGGTGTGGCATGTTCGTCTAAACGTGTAGCCTCAAAAGATAACCCACAGGAGAGTTTTCTTTCGTCAAAATTTGTCAGAAAACCACGTTTTAAGGAAATCCCGCATCGTGCGAAATTATCTTGTTTTTCCTAAACAACACGTTGTAACTAGAAAAGCGTTGGGGTTGCGTGTATGTCTAAGAGTGCAGCCACAAAAGAGAATGCACAGGAGAGTTTTCTCTCGAAAGAATATGTAAAAATACCACGTTAGAAGGAAATATATTGCTGCAGAGTAAAGACATATACGTACTTATTGGAAACACATTATGAGAAGAAATAACGCATGGTACAAAATTAGCTTGTATCTCCAAAACAACACGTGGTAACTCAAAAAGATTTGCTGTGGCGTGTACGTCTGAACGTGTAGCCTCAAAAGAGAACCCACAGGAGAATTTTCTTATGTCAAAATTTGTCAGAAAACCACGTTTTAAGGAAATCCCGCATCGGGCGAAATTATCTTGTTTTTCCTAATCATCACGTTGTAACTCGAAAAGCTTTGGAGTTGCGTGTATGTCTAAGCGTGTAGCCTCCAAAGAGAACGCACAGGATAGTTTTCTCTCGAAAGAACATGTAAGAATACCACGTTATAAGGAAATACAGTGTTGCAGACTAAAGACAAATACGTACTTATTGGAAACACTTTTCGAGAAGAAATAACGCATCATGCAAAATTAGCTTGTATCTCCTAAACAACACGCTGTAACTCGAAAAGATTTGTTGTGGCGTGTACGTCTAAACGTGTAGTCTCAAAGAGAACCCACAGGAGAATTTTCTTTCGTCAAAATTTGTCAAAAAAACACGTTTAAAGGAAATCCTGCATCGTGCGTAATTATCTTGTTTTTCCTAAACAACATGTTGTAACTCGAAAAGCTTTGGTGTTGCGTGTATGTCTAAGCGTGTAGCCTTAAAAGAGAACGCACAGGAGATTTTTTTCCCGAAAGAATATGTAAGAATACCACGTTATAAGGAAATACAGTGTTATAGACTAAAGGCAAATACGTACGTATTGGAAACACTTTACGAGAAGAAATTACGCATCGTACAAAATTAGCTTGTATCTCCTAAACAACACGTTGTAACTCGAAAGGATTTGGTGTGGCGTGTACGTCTAAACGTGTAGCCTCAAAAGAGAACCCACAAGACAATTTTCTTTCGTCAAAAATTTTCAGAAATCCACGTTTTAAGGAAATCCCGCATCGTGCGAAATTATCTTGTTTTTCCTAAACAACACATTGTAACTCGAAAAGCTTTGGTGTTGCGTGAATGTCTAAGCGTGTAGCCTCAAAAGAGAACTCACAGGAGAGTTTTCTCTCGAAAGAATATGTAAGAATACCACGTTATAAGGGAATACAGTGTTGCAGAGTAAAGACAAATACGTATGTATTGGAAACCCATAAACTTTACGAGATGAAATAAAGCATCGTACAAAATTAGCTTGTATCTCCTAAACAACACGTTGTAACTCTAAAAGATTTGGTGTGGCGTGTACGTCTAAACGTGTAGCCTCCAAAGAGAACCCACAGGACAATTTTCTTTCATCAAATTTTGTCAGAAAACCACGTTTTAAGGAAATCACGCATCGTGAGAAATTATCTAGTTCTTCCTAAACAACACGTTTTAACTCGAAAAGCTTTGGTGTTGGGTGTATGTCTAAGCATGTAGCCCCAAAAGAGAACGCAGAGGAGAGATTTCTCTCGAAAGAATATGTAACAATGCCACGTTATAAGGAAATACAGTGTTGCAGAGTAAAGACAAATACTTATTTATTGGAAAAACTTTACAAGAAGAAATAACGCATCGTACAAAATTAGATTGTATCGCCTAAACAACACGTTGTAACTTAAAAAGATTTTGAGTGGCCTGTATGTCTAAACATGTAGTCTCAAAAGAGAACCCATAGGAGAATTTTCTTTGGTCAAAATTTGTCAGAAAACCACGTATTAAGGAAATCCCTCATTGTGCGAAATTATCTTGTTTTTCCTAAACAACACGTTGTAACGCGAAAAGCTTTGGTGTTGCGTGTATGTCTAAGCGTGTAGCCTCAAAAGAGGATGCACAGGAGACTTTTCTCTCGAAAGAATATGTAAGAATACCATGTTATAAGGAAATACAGTGTTGCAGACTAAAGCCAAATACTACGTATTGGAAACACTTTACTAGAAGAAATAACGCATCGTACAAAATTAGCTTGTATCTCCTAAACAACACGTTGTAACTCGAAAAGATTTGGGTGTGGCGTGTACGTCTCAACGTGTAGCCTCAAAAGAGAACCCACAGGAGAATTTTCTTTCGGCAAAATTTTTCAGAAACGACGTTTTAAGTAAATCCTGCATCGTGCGAAATTATCTTGTTTTTCCTAAACAACACGTTGTAACTCGAAAAGCTTTGGTGTTGAGTGTATTTCTAAGCGTGTAGCCTCAAAAGAGAATGCACAGGAGAGTTTTTTCTCGATAGAATTTGTAAGGATACCACGTTATAAGGAAATACAGTGTTGCAGAATAAAGACAAATACGTATGTATTGGAAACCCATAAACTTTAAGAGATGAAATAAAGCATCGTACAAAATGAGCTTGTATCTCCTACACAACACGTTGTAACTCGAAAAGATTTGTTGTGGCGTGTACGTCTAAACATGTAGCCTCAAAAGAGAACCCACAGGAGAATTTTCTTTCATCAAAATTTGTCAGAAATCCACGTTTTAAGGAAATCCCGCATTGTGCGCAATTATCTTGTTTTTCATAAACAAAACATTGTAACTCTAAAAGCTTTGGTGTTGGGTGTATGTGCAAGTGTGTGGCCTCAAAAGAGAATGCACAGGAGAGTTTTCTCTCGAAAGAATATGTAAGAATACCACGTTATAAGTAAATACATTGCTGCAGAGTAGAGACAAATACATACATATTGGAAACATATTATGAGAAGAAATAACGCATGGTACAAAATTAGCTTGTATCTCCTAAACAACACGTGGTAACTCAAAAAGATTTGGTGTGGCGTGTACATCTAAATGTGTAGCCTCAAAAGAGAACCCACAGGAGAATTTTCTTATGTCAAAATTTGTCAGAAAACCACATTTTAAGGAAATCCCGCATCGTGCGAAATTATCTTGTTTTTCCTAATCAACATGTTGTAACCCGAAAAGATTTGGTGTTGTGTGTATGTCTAAGCGTGTAGCCTCCAAAGAGAACGAACAAGATAGTTTTCTCTCGAAAGAATATGTAAGATACCATGTTATAAGGAAATACAGTTTTGCATAGTAAAGACAAATACTTATTTATTGGAAAAACTTTACGAGAAGAAATAACGCATCATACAAAATTAGCTTGTATATCCTAAACAACACGTTGTAACTCGAAAAGATTTGGTTTGGCATGTACGTCTAAACGTCTAGTCTCAAAAGAGAACCCACAGGAGAATTTTCTTTCGTCAAATTTGTCAGAAAACCATGTTTTATGGAAATCCCATATCATGTTAAATTATCTTGTTTTTCCTAAACAACACGTTGTACCTCGAAAAGCTTTGGTGTTGCGTGAATGTCTAAGCGTGTAACCTCCAAAGAGAACGCACAGGAGAGTTTTCTCTCGAAAGAATATGTAAGAATACCACGTTATAAGAAAATACAGTGTTGCAGATTAGAGGCAAATGCATACGTATTGGAAACACTTAAACTTTACAAGAAGAAATAATTCATCGTAAAAAAAATTAGCTTGTATCTCCTAAACAACAAGTTGTAACTCAAAAAGATGTGGTGTGGCGTGTACGTCTAAATGTTTAGCCTCAAAAGAGAACCCACAGGAGAATTTTCTTTCGTCAAAATTTGTCAGAAAACGTTTTAAGGAAATCCCGCATCCTGAGAAATTATCTTGTTCTTCCTAAACAACACGTTGTAACTCGAAAAGCTTTGCTGTTGCGTGTATGTCTAAGCGTATAGCCTCAAATGAGAACGCACAGGAGAGTTTTCTCTCGAAAAAATATGTAAGAATACCACGTTATGAGGAAATACAGTGTTGCAGAGTAAAGACAAATACTTACTTATTGGAAAAACTTTATGAGAAGAGATAACGCATCGTACAAAATTAGCTTGTATCTAGTAAACAACACGTTGAAACTTAAAAAGATTTGGTGTGGCCTGTACGACTAAACATGTAGTCTCAAAAGAGAACCAATAGGAGAATTTTCTTTGGTCAAAATTTGTCAGAAAACCACGTATTAAGGAAATCCCTAATCTTGCGAAATTATCTTGTTTTTCCTAAACAACACGTTGTAACACGAAAAACTTTGGTGCTGCGTGTATGTCTAAGCGTGTAGCCTCAAAATAGGACGCACAGGAGAGTTTTCTCTCGAAAGAATATGTAAGAATACCACGTTATAAGGAAATACAGTGTTGCAGACTAAAGGCAAATACGTACATATTGGAAACACTTTATGAGAAGAAATAACGCATCGTACAAAATTAGCTTGTATCACCTAAACAACACGTTGTAACTCGAAAAGATTTGGTGTGGAGTGTACGTCTAAACGTGTAGCCTCAAAAGAGAACCCACAGGAGAATTTTTGTTCGTTAAAATTTGTCAGAAAACCATGTTTATGGAAATAACTCATCGTGCGAAATAATCTTGTTTTTCCTAAACAACATGTTGTAACTCGAAAAGCTTTGATGTTGCGTGTTTGTCTAAGTGTGTAGCCTCAAAAAAGAACGCACAGGAGAGTTTTCTCTCGAAAGAACATGTAAGAATACCACATTATAAGGAAATACAGTTTTGCAGAGTAAAGACAAATACGTATGTATTTGAAACACTTTATGAGAAGAAATAACGCATTGTAAAAAATTAGTTTGTATCTCCTTAACAACACGTTGTAACTCGAAAAGATTTGGTGTGGCATGTACGTCTAAACGTGTAGCCTCAAAAGAGAACCCACAGGAGAATTTTTTTTTCGTCAAAATTTGTCAGAAAACCACTTATTCAGGAAATCCCGCATCGTGCGAAACTATCTTGTTTTTCCTAAACAACACATTGTAACTCGAAAATCTTTGGTGTTGCGTGTATGTCTAAGCATGTAGCCTCAAAAGAGAACGCACCGGAGAGATTTCTCTCGAACGAGTATGTAAGAATACCACGTTATAAGGAAATACATTGTGGCAAATTAAAGATAAATACGTTCCTTTTGGAAACACTTAAACTTTACAAGAAGATATAAAGCATCGGAAAAAATTAGCTTGTATCTCCTAAACAACACGTTGTAACTCGAAAACATTTGGTGTGGCGTGTACGTCTAAACGTTTAGCCTCAAATGAAACCCACAGGAGAAATTTCTTTCCTCAAAATTTGTCAGAAAACCACGTTTTAAGGAATTCCCGCATCGTGCGAAATTATCTTGTTTTTCCTAAACAACACGTTCTAACTCGAAATGCTTTGGTGTTGCGTGTATGTCTAAGCGTGTAGCCTCAAAAGAGAATGCACAGGAGAGTTTTCTCTCGAAAGAATATGTACGAATACCATGTTATAAGGAAATACAGTGTTGTAGAGTAAAGACAAATATGTACGTATTGGAAACACTTTAGGAGAAGAAATAACACATCGTACAAAATTAGCTTGTATCTCGTAAACAACACGCTGTAACTCGAAATGATTTGGTGTGGCGTGTACGTCTAAACATGTAGCCTCAAAAGAGAACCCACAGGAGAATTTTCTTTCGTCAAAATTTGTCAGAAAACCACGTTTTAAGGAAATCCCGCATTGTGCGCCATTATCATGTTTTTCATAAACAAAACATTGTAACTCGAAAAGCTTTGGTGTTGGGTGTATGTGTAAGCGTGTAGCCTCAAAAGAGAATGCACAGGAGAGTTTTCTCTCGAAAGAATATGTAAGAATACAATGTTATAAGGTAATATATTGCTGCAGAGTAAAGACAAATACATACGTATTGGAAACATATTATGAGAAAAAATAACGCATGGTAAAAATTAGCTTGTTTCTCCTAAACAATACGTGGTAACTCAAAAAGATTTGGTGTGGCGTGTACGTCTAAATGTGTAGCTTCAAATGAGAACCCACAGGAGAATTTTCTTACGTCAAAATTTGTCAGAAAACCACATTTTAAGGAAATCCCGCATCCTGCGAAATTATCCTGTTTTTCCTAATCAACACGTTGTAACTCGAAAAGCTTTGGTGTTGCGTGTATGTCTAAGCGTGTAGCCTCCAAAGAGAACGCACAGGATAGTTTTCTCTTGGAAGAATATGTAAGAATACCACGTTATAAGGAAATACAGTGTTGCAGAGTATAGACAAATATGTACTTATTGGAAACACTTTACGAGAAGAAATAACGCATCATGCAAAATTAGCTTGTATCTCCTAAACAACATGTTGTATCTCCAAAAGATTTGGTGTGGCGTGTAAGTCTAAACGTGTAGCCTCAAAAGAGAACCCACAGGAGAATTTTCTTTCGTCAAAATTTTTCAGAAAACCACGTTTTAAGGAAATCCCGCATCGTGAGAAATTATCTTGTTCTTCCTAAACAACCTGTTCTAACTAGAAAAGCTTTGCTTTTGCGTGTATGTCTAATCATGTAGCCTCAAATGAGAATGCACAGGAGAGTTTTCTCTCGAAAAATATGTAAAAATACTACGTTATAAGGAAATACACTTTTGCAGAGTAAAGACAAATACTTATTTATTGGAAAAACTTTACGAGAAGAAATAACGCATCATACAAAATTAGCTTGTATTTCCTAAACAACACGTTGTAACTTATAAAGATTTGGTGTGGCCTGTACATCTAAACGTGTAGTCTCAAAAGACAACCCATAGGAGAATTTTCTTTGGTCAAAATTTGTCAGAAAACCACGTATTAAGGAAATCCCTCATCGTGCGAAATTATCTTGTTTTTCCTAAACAACACGTTGTAACGCGAAAAGCTTTGGTGTTGCGTGTATATCTAAGAGTGTAGCCTCAAAATAGAACGCACAGGAGAGTTTTCTCTCGAAAGGATATGTAAGAATACCACGTTATAAGGAAATACAGTGTTGCAGAGTAAAGATAAATATGTATGTATTGGAAACCCATAAACTTTAAGAGATGAAATAAAGCATCGTACAAAATTAGCTTGTATCTCCTAAACAACACGTTGTAACTCGAAAGGATTTAGTGTGGCGTGTACGTCTAAACGTGTAGCCTCAATAGAGAACCCACAGGACAATTTTCTTTTGTCAAAATTTGTTAGAAAACCACGTTTTAGGGAAATCCCGCATCGTGAGAAATTATCTTGTTCTTCCTAAACAACACGTTTTAACTCGAAAAGCTTTGGTGTTGGGTGTATATGTAAGCATGTAGCCCCAAAAGAGAATGCACAGGAGAGTTTTCTCTTGAAAGAATATGTAAGAATACCACGTTATAAGGAAATACAGTGTGGCAGAGTAAAGACAAATAAGTACGTAATGGAAGCACTTTATGAGAGAAATAACGCATCTTGCAAAATTAGCTTGTATGTCCTAAACAAAACGTTGTAACTCGAAAAGATTTGGTGTGGCGTGTACGTCTAAAAGTGTAGCCTCAAAAGAGAACCCACAGGAGAGTTTTCTTTCCTCAAAATTTGTCAGAAAACCACGTTTTAAGGAAATCCCGCATCGTGCAAAATTATCTTGTTTTTCCTAAACAACACGTTGAAACTAGAAAAGCTTTGGTGTTGCGTCTATGCCTAAGCGTGTAGCCTCAAAAGAGAATGCAGAGGAGAGTTTTCTCTCGAAAGAATATGTAAGAATTCCACGATATAAGGAAATATATTGCTGCAGAGTAAAGACAAATACGTACGTATTGGAAATACATTATGAGAAGAAAGAACGCATGGTGCAAAATTAGCTTGTTTCTCCGAAACAACATGTGGTAAATCAAAAAGATTTAGTGTGGCGTGTACGTCTGAACGTGTAGCCTCAAAAGAGAACCCACAGGAGAATTTTCTAACGTCAAGTATTTCAGAAAACCACGTTTTAAGGAAATCCTGCATAGTGAGAAATTATCTTGTTCTTCCTAAACAACACATTGCAACTCGAAAAGCTTTGCTCTTGCGTGTATGTCTAAGTGTGTAGCCTCAAATGAGAATGCACAGAAGAGTTTTCTCTCGAGAAAATATGGAAGAATACCACGTTATAAGGAAATACAGTGTTGTAGAGTAAAGACAAATACTTATTTATTGGAAAAACTTTACAAGAAGAAATAATGCATCATACAAAATTAGCTTGTATCTCCTAAACAACACGTAGTAACTTAAAAGGATTTTGTGTGGCCTGTACGTCTAAACGTGTGGTCTCAAAAGAGAACCCATAGGAGAATTTTCTTTGGTCAAAATTTGTCAGAAAACCACGTATTGAGGAAATCCCTCATCGTGCGAAATTATCTTGTTTTTCCTAAACAACACGTTGTAACGCGAAAAGCTTTGGTGTTGCGTGTATGTCTAAGCATGTAGCCTCAAAAGAGGACGCACAGGAGAGTTTTCTCTCGAAAGAATATGTAAGAATACCACGTTATAAGGAAATACAGTGTTGCAGAGTAAAGAAAAAAATGTATGTATTGGAAACCCATGAACTTTAAGAGATGAAATAAAGCATCTTACAAAATTAGCTTGTATCTCCTAAACAACACGTTGTAACTCGAAAAGATTTGGTGTGGCGTGTACGTCTAAACGTGTAGCCTCAAAAGAGAACCCACAGGACAATTTTCTTTCGTCAATATTTTTAAGAAAACCACGTTTTCAGGAAATCCCGCATCGTGAGAAATTATCTTGTTCTTCCTAAACAACAGGTTTTAACTCGAAAAGCTTTGGTGTTGCGTGTATGTCTAAGCGTGTAGCCCCAAAAGAGAACACACAGGAGAGTTTTCTCTCGAAAGAATATGTAAGAATACCACGTTATAAGGAAATACAGTGTGGCAGAGTAAAGACAAATACGTACATATTGGAAGCACTTTATGAGAGAAATTACGCATCTTGCAAAATTAGCTTGTATGTCCTAAACAACACATTGTAATTCGAAAAGATTTGGTGTGGCGTGTACGTCTAAATGTGTAGCCTCAAAAGAGAACCGAAAGGAGAATTTTAAGAGAACCCAAAGGAGAATTTTCTTTCCTCAAAATTTTTCAGAAACTCACGTTTTAAGGAAATCGGCATCGTGCGAAATTATCTTGTTTTTCCTAAACAACTCGTTGTAAGTCGAAAAGCTTTCATGTTGCGTGTATGTCTAAGTGTGTAGCCTCAAAAGAGAAGGCAGAGGAGAGTGTTCTCTCGAAAGAATATGCAAGAATACCATGTTATAACGAAATAAAGTTTTGCAGAGTAAAGACAAATACGTACTTATTGGAAACACTTTACGAGAAGAAATAAAGCATCGTACAAAATTAGCTTGTATCTCCAAAACTACACGTTGTAACTCGAAAAGCATTGTTGTGGCGTGTACATCTTAACGTGTAGCATCAAAAGAGAAACCAAAGGAGAATTTTCTTTCGTCAAAATTTTTCAGAAAATCACGTTTTAAGGAAATCCCGCATCGTGTGAAATTATCTTGTTTTTCCTAAACAACACGTTGTAACTCGAAAAGCTTTCATGTTGCGTGTATGTCTAAGTGTGTAGCCTCAAAAGAGAAGGCACAGGAGAGTTTTCTCTCGAAAGAATATGTAAGAATACCACTTCATAAGGAAATACAGTTTTGCAGAATAAACACATATACGTACATATTGGAAACTCTTTACGAGAAGAAATAACGCATAGTACAAAATTAGCTTGTGTCTCCAAAACAACACGTTGTAACTCGAAAAGAATTGGTGTGGCTGGTACGACTTAACGTGTAGTCTCAAAAGAGAGCCCAAAGGAGAATTTTCTTTCGTCAAAATTTTTCAGAAAATCACATTTTAAGGAAATCCTGCATCGTGCGAAATTATCTTGTTTTTCCTAAACAACACATTGTAACTCGAAAAGCTTTCGTGTTGCGTGTATGTCTAAGTGTGTAGCCTCAAAACAGAAGGCACTGGCGAGTTTTCTGTCGAAAGAATATTGTAGAATACCACGTTATAAGGAAATACAATTTTGCACAGTAAAGACAAATACGTACATATTGGAAAAACTTTACGAGAAGAAAAAACGCATCGTACAAAATTAACTTGTATCTCCAAAACTACACGTTGTAACTCGAAAAGAATTGGTGTGGCGTGTACGTCTTAACGTGTAGCCTCAAAAGAGAACCCAAAGTAGAATTTTCATTCGTCAAAATTTTTCAGAAAATCACGTTTTAAGGAAATCCCGCATCGTGCGAAATTATCTTCTTTTTCCTAAACAACACGTTGTAACTGGAAAAGCTTTCATGTTGCGTGTATGTCTAAGAGTGTAGCCTCAAAAGAGAAGGCACAGGAGAGTTTTTTCTCGAAAGAATATGTAAGAATACCACTTCATAAGGAAATACAGTTTTGCAGAGTAAAGACATATGCGTACTTATTGGAAACTCTATGAGAAGAAATAACGCATAGTACAAAATTAGCTTGTATCTCCAAAACTACACGTTGTAACTCGAAAAGAATTGGTGTGGCGTGTACGTCTTAACGTGTAGTCTCAAAAGAGTGCCCAAAAGAGAATTTTCTTTCGTCAAAAATTTTCAGAAAATCACGTTTTAAGGAAATCCCGCATCATGCGAAATTATCTTGTTTTTCCTAAACAACACGTTGTAACTCGAAAAGCTTTCTTGTTGCGTGTATGTCTAAGTGTGTAGCCTCAAAACAGAAGGCACAGGAGAGTTTTCTGTCGAAAGAATATTGTAGAATAGCACGTTATAAGGAAATACAATTTTGCAGAGTAAAGACATATACATACATATTGGAAACACTTTACGAGAAGAAATAATGTATCGTACAAAATTAGCTTGTATCTCCAAAACTACACGGTGTAACTCGAAAAGAATTGGTGTGGCGTGTACGTCTTAACGTGTAGCCTCAAAAGAGAGCCCAAAGGAGAATTTTCTTTCGTCAAAATTTTTCAGAAAATCACGTTTTAAGGAAATCCCGCATTGTGCGAAATTATCTTGTTTTTCCTAAACAACACGTTGTAACTCGAAAAGCTTTCATGTTGCGTGTATGTCTAAGTGTGTAGCCTCAAAAGAGAAGGCACAGGAGAGTTTTCTCTCGAAAGAATATGTAAGAATGCCACTTCATAAGGAAATACAGTTTTTCAGAGTAAAGACATATACGTACATATTGGAAACTCTTTAGGAGAAGAAATAACGCATAGTACAAAATTAGCTTGTATCTCCAAAACTACACGTTGTAACTCGAAAAGAATTGGTGTGGCGTGTACGTCTTAACGTGTAGTCTCAAAAGAGTGCCCAAAGAGGAATTTTCTTTCGTCAAAATTTTTCAGAAAATCACGTTTAAAGGAAATCCCGCATCATGCGAAATTATCTTGCTTTTCCTTAGCAACACGTTGTAACTCGAAAAGCTTTCGTGTTGCTTGTATGTCTAAGTGTGTAGCCTCAAAACAGAAGGCACAGGAGAGTTTTCTGTCGAAAGAATATTGTAGAATACCACGTTATAAGGAAATACAATTTTGCAGAGTAAACACATATACGTACATATTGGAAACACTTTACGAGAAGAAATAACGCATCGTACAAAATTAGCTTGTATCTCCAAAACTACACGTTGTAACTCGAAAAGAATTGATGTGGCGTGTACGTCTTAACATGTAGCATCAAAAGAGAACCCAAAGGAGAATTTTCTTTCGTCAAAATTTTTCAGAAAATCAAGTTTTTAGGAAATCCCGCATCGTGCGAAATTATCTTGTTTTTCCTAAACAACACGTTGTAACTCGAAAAGCTTTCGTGTTGCGTGTATGTCTAAGTGCATAGCCTCAAAAGAGAAGGCACAGGAGAGTTTTCTCTCGAAAGAATATGTAAGAATACCACTTCATAAGGAAATACAGTTTTGCAGATTAAAGACATATACATACATATTGGAAACTCTACGAGAAGAAATAACGCATAGTACAAAATTAGCTTGTATCTCCAAAACTACACGTTGTAACTCGAAAAGAATTAATGTGACGTGTACGTCTTAACGTGTAGTCTCAAAAGAGTGCCCAAAGGAGAATTTTCTTTCGTCAAAATTTTTCAGAAAATCACATTTTAAGGAAATCCCGCATCATGCGAAATTATCTTGCTTTTCCTAAACAACACGTTGTAACTCGAAAAGCTTTCGTGTTGCGTGTATGTCTAAGTGTGTAGCCTCAAAACAGAAGGCACAGGAGAGTTTTCTGTCGAAAGAATATTGTAGAATACCACGTTATAAGGAAATACAATTTTGCAGACTAAAGACAAATACGTATGTATTGGAAACACTTTACGAGAAGAAATAACGCATCGTACAATATTAGCTTGTATCTCCAAAACTACACGTTGTAACTCGAAAAGAATTGTTGTGGCGTGTACGTCTTAACATGTAGCATCAAAAGAGAACCCAAAGGAGTATTTTCTTTTGTCAAAAATTTTCAGAAAATCACGTTTTAAGGAAATCCCGCATCGTGCGAAATTATCTTGTTTTTCCTAAACAACACGTTGTAACTCGAAAAGCTTTGGTGTTGCGTGAATGTCTAAGTGTGGAGCCTCAAAAGAGAAGGCACAGGAGAGTTTTCTCTCGAAAGAATATGTAAGAATACCACTTCATAAGGAAATACAGTTTTGCAGAGTAAAGACATATATGTACTTATTGGAAACTCTTTACTAGAAGAAATAACGCATAGTACAAAATTAGCTTGTATCTCCAAAACTACACGTTGTAACTCGAAAAGAATTGGTGTGGCGTGTACATCTTAACGTGTAGTCTCAAAGAGAGCCCAAAGGAGAATTTTCTTTCGTCAAATTTTTTTAGAAAATCACATTTTAAGGAAATCCAGCATCATGTGAAATTATCTTGCTTTTCCGAAACAACACGTTGTAACTCGAAAAGCTTTCGTGTTGCGTGTATGTCTAAGTGTGTAGCCTCAAAACAGAAGGCACAGGAGAGTTTTCTGTCGAAAGAATATTGTTGAATACCACGTTATAAGGAAATACAATTTTGCAGAATAAAGACAAATACTTATGTATTGGAAACACTTTACGAGAAGAAATAACGCATCGTACAAAATTAGCTTGTATCTCCAAAACTACACGTTGTAACTCGAAAAGAATTGTTGTGGAGTGTACGTCTTAACATGTAGCATCAAAAGAGAACCCAAAGGAGAATTATCTTTCATCAAAATTTTTCAGAAAATCACGTTTTAAGGAAATCCCGCATCGTGCGAAATTATCTTGTTTTTCCTAAACAACACGTTGTAACTCGAAAAGCTTTCGTGTTGCGTGTACGTCTAAGTGTGTAGCCTCAAAACAGAAGGCACAAGAGAATTTTCTATCGAAAGAATATTGTAGAATACCACATTATAAGGAAATACAATTTTGCAGAGTAAAGACAAATACGTACGTATTGGAAACACTTTACGAGAAGAAATAACGCATCATACAAAATTAGCTTGTATCTCCAAAACTACACGTTGTAACTCGAAAAGAATTGTTGTGGCGTGTACGTCTTAACATGTAGCATCAAAAGAGAACCCAAAGGAGAATTTTCTTTCATCAAAATTTTTCAGAAAATCACGTTTTAAGGAAATCAGGCATCGTGCGAAATTATCTTGTTTTTCCTAAACAACAAGTTGTAACTCGAAAAGCGTTCGTGTTGCGTGTATGTCTAAGTGCGTAGCCTCAAAAGAGAAGGCACAGGAGAGTTTTCTCTCGAAAGAATATGTAAGAATACCACTTCATAAGGAAATACAGTTTTGCAGAGTAAAGACATATATGTACATTTTGGAAACTCTTTACGAGAAGAAATAGCGCATAGTACAAAATTAGCTTGTATCTCCAAAACTACACGTTGTAACTCGAAAAGAATTGGTGTGGCGTGTACGTCTTAACGTGTAGTCTCAAAAGAGTGCCCAAAGGAGAATTTTCTTTCGTCAAAATTTTTCAGAAAATCACGTTTTAAGGACATCCCGCATCATGCGAAATTATCTTGTTTTTCCTAAACAACATGTTGTAACTCGAAAAGCTTTCGTGTTGCGTGTATGTCTAAGTGGGTAGCCTCAAAACAGAAGGCACAGGAGAGTTTTCTGTCGAAAGAATATTGTAGAATACCACGTTATAAGGAAATACAATTTTGCAGAGTAAAGACAAATACGTACGTATTGGAAACACTTTACGAGAAGAAATAACGCATCGTACAAAATTAGCTTGTATCTCCAAAACTACACGTTGTAACTCGAAAAGAATTGTTGTGGCATGTACGTCTTAACATGTAGCATCAAAAGAGAACCCAAAGGAGAATTTTCTTTCGTCAAAATTTTTCAGAAAATCACGTTTTTGGAAATCCCGCATCGTGCGAAATTATCTTGTTTTTCCTAAACAACACGTTGTAACTCGAAAAGCTTTCGTGTTGCGTGTATGTCAAAGTGCGTAGCCTCAAAAGAGAAGGCACAGGAGAGTTTTCTCTCGAAAGAATATGTAAGAATACCACTTCACAAGGAAATACAGTTTTGCAGATTAAAGACATATACATACGTAATGGAAACTCTATGAGAAGAAATAACGCATAGTACAAAATTAGCTTGTATCTCCAAAACTACACGTTGTAACTCGAAAAGAATTGGTGTTACGTGTACGTCTTAACGTGTAGTCTCAAAAGAGTGCCCAAAGGAGAATTTTCTTTCGTCAAAATTTTTCAGAAAATCACATTTTAAGGAAATCCCGCATCATGCGAAATTATCTTGCTTTTCCTAAACAACACGTTGTAACTCGAAAAGCTTTCGTGTTGTGTATGTCTATGTGTGTAGCCTCAAAACAGAAGGCACAGGAGAGTTTTCTGTCGAAAGCATATTGTAGAATACCACGTTATAAGGTAATACAATTTTGCAGAGTAATGACAAATACATATGTATTGGAAACACTTTACAAGAAGAAATAACGCATCGTACAAAATTAGCTTGTATCTCCAAAACTACACGTTGTAACTCGAAAAGAATTGTTGTGGCGTGTACGTCTTAACATGTAGCATCAAAAGAGAACCCAAAGGAGAATTTTCTTTCGTCAAAATTTTTCAGAAAATCACGTTTTAAGGAAATCTCGCATCGTGCGAAATTATCTTGTTTTTCCTAAACAACACGTTGTAACTCGAAAAGCTTTCGTATTGCGTGTATGTCTAAGTGTGTAGCCTCAAAACAGATGGCACAAGAGAGTTTTCTATGGAAAGAATATTGAGGAATACCACGTTATAAGGAAATACAATTTTGCAGAGTAAAGACAAATACGTACGTACTGGAAACACTTTACTAGAAGAAATAACGCGTCGTACAAATTTAGCTTGTATCTCCAAAACTACACGTTGTAACTCGAAAGAATTGTTGGGGCGTGTACGTCATAACATGTAGCATCAAAAGAGAACCCAAAGGAGAATTTTCTTTCGTCAAAATTTTTCTGAAAATCACGTTTTTAGGAAATCCCGCATCGTGCGAAATTATCTTGTTTTTCCTAAACAACACGTTGTAACTCGAAAAGCTTTTGTGTTGCGTGTATGTCTAAGTGCGTAGCCTCAAAAGAGAAGGCACAGGAGAGTTTTCTCTCGAAAGAATATGTAAGAATACCACTTCATAAGGAAATACAGTTTTGCAGATTGAAGACATATACATACGTATTGGAAACTCTACGAGAAGAAATAACACATAGTACAAAATTAGCTTGTATCTCCAAAACTACACGTTGTAACTCGAAAAGAATTGGTGTGACGTGTACGTCTTAACGTGTAGTCTCAAAAGAGTGCCCGAAGGAGAATTTTCTTACGTCAAAATTTTCAGAAAATCACATTTTAAGGAAATCCCGCATCCTGCGAAATTATCTTGTTTTTCCTAAACAACACGTTGTAACTCGAAAAGCTTTCGTGTTGCATGTATGTCTAAGTGTGTAGCCTCAAAACACAAAGCACAGGAGAGTTTTCTGTCGAAAGAATATTGTAGAATAACACGTTATAAGGAAATACAATATTGCAGAGTAAAGACAAATACGTATGTATTGGAAACACTTTAGGAGAAGAAATAACGCATCTTACAAAATTAGCTTGTATCTCCAAAACTACACGTTGTAACTCGAAAAGAATTGTTGTGGCGTGTACGTCTTAACATGTAGAATCAAAAGAGAACCCAAAGGAGAATTTTCTTTCGTCAAAATTTTTCAGAAAATCACGTTTTAAGGAAATCCCGCATCGTGCGAAATTATCTTGTTTTTCCTAAACAACACGTTGTAACTCGAAAAGCTTTCGTGTTGCGTGTATGTCTAAGTGTGTAGCCTCAAAAGAGAAGGCACAGGAGAGTTTTCTCTCGTAAGAATATGTAAGAATACCACTTCATAAGGAAATACAGTTTTGCAGAGTAAAGACATAAATGTACGTATTGGAAACTCTTTACGAGAAGAAATAACACATAGTACAAAATTAGCTTGTATCTCCAAAACTACACGTTGTAACTCGAAAAGAATTGTTGTGGCGTGTACGTCTTAACGTGTAGTCTCAAAAGTGTGCCTAAAGAAGAATTTTCTTTCGTCAAAATTTTTTAGAAAATCACGTTTTAAAGAAATCCCGCATCGTGCGAAATTATCTAGTTTTTCCTAAACAACACGTTGTAACTCGAAATGCTTTCGTGTTGCGTGTATGTCTAAGTGTGTAGCCTCAAAACAGAAGGCACAGGAGAGTTTTCTGTCAAAAGAATATTGTAGAATACCACGTTATAAGGAAATACAATTTTGCAGAGTAAACACATATACGTACGTATTGGAAACACTTTAAGAGAGGAAATAACACATCGTACAAAATTTGCTTGTATCTCCAAAACTACACGTTGTAACTCGAAAAGAATTGGTGTGGCCTGTACGTCTTAACGTGTAGCCTCAAAAGAGAGCCCAAAGGAGAGTTTTCTTTCGTCAAAATTTTTCAGAAAATCACATTTTAAGGAAATCCCTCATTGTGCGAAATTATCTTGTTTTTCCTAAACAACACGTTGCAACTCGAAAAGCTTTCGTGTTGCGTGTATGTCTAAGTGTGTAGCTTCAAAAGAGAAGGCACAGGAGAGTTTTCTCTCGAAAGAATATGTAAGAATACCACTTCATAAGGAAATACAGTTTTGCAGAGTAAAGACATATATGTACTTATTGGAAACTCTTTACGAGAAGAAATAACACATAGTACCATATTAGCTTGTATCTCCAAAACTACACGTTGTAACTTGAAAAGAATTGGTGTGGCGTGTACATCTTAACGTGTAGTCTCAAAAGAGAGCCCAAAGGAGAATTTTCTTTCGTCAAAATTTTTCAGAAAATCACATTTTAAGGAAATCCCGCATCATGCGAAATTATCTTGCTTTTCCGAAACAACACGTTGTAACTCGAAAAGCTTTCGTATTGCGTGTATGTCTAAGTGTGTAGCCTCAAAACAGAAGGCACAGGAGAGTTTTCTGTCGAAATAATATTGTTGAATACCACGTTATAAGGAAATACAATTTTGCAGAGTAAAGACAAATACGTATGTATTGGAAACACTTTACGAGATGAAATAACGCATCGTACAAAATTAGCTTGTGTCTCCAAAACTACACGTTGTAACTCGAAAAGAATTGTTGTGGCGTGTACGTCTTAACATGTAGAATCAAAATAGAACCCAAAGGAGAATTTTCTTTCTTCAAAATTTTTCAGAAAATCACGTTTTAAGGAAATCCCGCATCGTGCGAAATTATCTTGTTTTTCCTAAACAACACGTTGTAACTCGAAAAGCTTTCGTGTTGCGTGTATGTCTAAGTGTGTAGCCTCAAAACAGAAGGCACAAGAGAGTTTTCTATCGAAAGAATATTGTAGAATACCACATTATAAGGAAATACAATTTTGCAGAGTAAAGACAAATACGTACGTATTGGAAACACTTTACGAGAAGAAATAACATATCGTACAAAATTATCTTGTATCTCCAAAACTACACGTTGTAACTCGAAAAGAATTGTTGTGGCGTGTACGTCTTAACATGTAGCAACAAAAGAGGTCCCAAAGGAGAATTTTCTTTCGTCAAAATTTTTCAGAAAATCACGTTTTAAGGAAATCAGGCATCATGCGAAATTATCTTGTTTTTCCTAAACAACAAGTTGTAACTCGAAAAGCTTTCGTGTTGCCTGTATGTCTAAGTGCGTAGCCTCAAAAGAGAAGGCACAGGAGAGTTTTCTCTCGAAAGAATATGTAAGAATACCACTTCATAAGGAAATACAGTTTTGCAGAGTAAAGACATATACGTACATATTGGAAACTCTTTACAAGAAGAAATAACGCATCGTACAAAATTAGCTTGTATCTCCAAAACTACACGTTGTAACTCGAAAAAGATTGGTGTGGCGTGTACGTCTTAACGTGTAGCCTCAAAAGAGAGCCCAAAGGAGAATTTTCTTTCGTCAACATTTTTCAGAAAATCACATTTTAAGGAAATCCCGCATCGTGCGAAATTATCTTGTTTTTCCTAAACAACACGTTGTAACTCGAAAACCATTCGTGTTGCGTGTATGTCTAAGTGTGTAGCCTCAAAACAGATGGCACAAGAGAGTTTTCTATCGAAAGAATATTGTAGAATACCACGTTATAAGGAAATACAATTTTGCAGAGTAAAGACAAATACGTACGTACTGGAAACACTTTACGAGAAGAAATAACGCATCGTACAAAATTAGCTTGTATCTCCAAAACTACACGTTGTAACTCGAAAAGAATTGGTGTGGCGTGTATGTCTTAACGTGTAGCATCAAAAGAGAACCCAAAGGAGAATTTTCTTTCGTCAAATTTTTTCAGAAAATCACGTTTTAAGGAAATCCCGCATCGTGCGAAATTATCTTGTTTTTCCTAAACAACACGTTGTAAGTCGAAAAGCTTTGGTGTTGCGTGTATGTTTAAGCGTGTAGCCTCAAAAGAGAACGCACAGGAAGGTTTTCTTCCGAAAGAATATGTAGGAATACCACGTTATAAGGAAATACAGTGTTGCAGAGTAAAGACAAAAGCATACTTATTGGAAACACTTAAGCTTTACGAAAAGAAATAACACATAGTAAAAATTAGTTTGTATGCCCTAAACAACACGTTATAACTCGAAAGGATTTGGTGTGGCGTGTACGTCTAAACGTGTAGCCTCAAAAGAGAACCCACAGGAGAATTTTCTTTCATCAAAATTTGTCAGAAAACCACGTTTTAAGGAAATCCCGCATCATGCGAAATTATCTTGTTTTTCCTAAACAACACATTGTAATTCAAAAAGCTTTGGTGGTGCGTGTATGTCTAAGCGTGTAGCCTCCAAAGAGAATGCACAGGATAGTTTTCTCTCGAAAAAATATGTAAGAATACCACGTTATAAGGAAATACAGTGTTGCAGAGTATAGACAAATATGTACTTATTGGAAACACTTTAGGAGAAGAAATAACGCATCATGTAAAATTAGCTTGTATCTTATGAACAACACGTTGTAACTCGACAAGATTTGGTGTGGCGTGTATGTCTAAACGTGTAGCCTCAAAAGAGAACCCACAGGAGAGTTTTCTTTTGTCAAAATTTGTCAGAAAACCACGTTTTAAGGAAATACCGCATCGTGTAAAATTATCTTGTTTTTCCTAAACAACATGTTGTAACTCGAAAAGCTTTGGTGGTGCGTGTATGTCTAAGCGTGTAGCCTCAAAAGAGAACGCACAGGAGAGTTTTCTTCTGAAAGAATATGTAGGAATACCACGTTATAAGGAAATACAGTGTTGCAGAGTAAAAACAAATACATACTTATTGGAAACACTTAAGCTTTACGAGATGAAATAACACATAGTAAAAAATTAGCTTGTATATCCTAAACAACACGTTATAACTCGAAAGGATTTGGTGTGGCGTGTACGTCTAAACGTGTAGCCTCAAAAGAGAACCCACAGGAGAATTTTCTTTCGTCAAAATTTGTCAGAAAACCACGTTTTAAGGAAATGCCGCATCATGCGAAATTATCTTGTTTTTCCTAAACAACACGTTGTAACTCGAAAAGCTTTGGTGTTGGGTGAATGTCTAAGCGTGTAGCCTCCAAAGAGAATGCACAGGAGAGTTTCCTCTCGAAAGAATATGTAAGAATATCACGTTATAAGGAAATACAGTGTGGCAGCGTAGAGGCAAATACATACGTATTGGAAACACTTAAACTTTACGAGAAGAAGTAATTCATCGTAAAAAAATTAGCTTGTATCTCCTAAACAACAAGTTGTAACTCAAAAAGATTTGGTGTGGCGTGTACGTCTAAACGTGTAGCCTCAAAAGAGAACGCCCAGGGGAGTTTTCTCCCGAAAGAATATGTAGGAATACCACGTTATAAGGAAATACAGTGTTGCAGAGTAAAGACAAATACATACTTATTGGAAACAGTTAAGCTTTACGAGAAGAAATAACACATAGTACAAAATTAGCTTGTATATCCTAAACAACAGGTTATAAATCGATAGGATTTGGTGTGGCGTGTACATCTAAACGTGTAGCCTCGAAATAGAACCCACAGGAGAATTTTCTTTCGTCAAAACTTTTCAGAAAACCATGTTTTAAGGGAATCCCGCATCATGCGAAATTATCTTGTTTTTCCTAAACAACACGTTGTAACTCGAAAAGCTTTGGTGTTGCGTGAATGTCTAAGCATGTAGCCTCCAAAGAGAACGCACAGGAGAGTTTTCTCTCGAAAGAATATGTAAGAATACCACGTTATAAGGAAATACAGTGTGGCAGAGTAAAGACAAATATGAACGTATTGGAAGCACTTTATGAGAGAAATAACGCATCTTGCAAAATTAGCTTGTATGTCCTAAACAACACGTTGTAACTCGAAAAGATTTGGTGTGGCGTGTAAGTCTAAAAGTGTAGCCTCAAAAAAGAACCCACAGGAGAGTTTTCTTTCGTCAAAATTTGTCAGAAAACCACGTTTTAAGGAAATCCCGCATCGTGCGAAATTATCATGTTTTTCCTAATGAACACGTTGTAACTCGAAAAGCTTTGGTGGTGCGTGTATGTCTAAGCGTGTAGCCTCCAAAGAGAATGCACAGGATAGTTTTCTCTCGAAAAAATATGTAAGAATACCACGTTATAAGGAAATACAGTGTTGCAGAATTTAGACAAATATGTACTTATTGGAAACACTTTAGGAGAAGAAATAACGCATCATGCAAAATTAGCTTGTATCTCCTAAACAACACGTTGTAACTCGACAAGATTTGGTGTGGCTTGTATGTCTAAACGTGTAGCCTCAAAAGAGAACCCACAGGAGAGTTTTCTTTCGTCAAAATTTGTCAGAAAACCACGTTTTAAGGAAATACCGCATCGTGCGAAATTATCTTGTTTTTCCTAAACAACATGTTGTAACTCGAAAAGCTTTGGTGGTGCGTGTATGTCTAAGCGTGTAGCCTCAAAAGAGAACGCACAGGAGAGTTTTCTTCCGAAAGAATATTTAGGAATACCATGTTATAAGGAAATACAGTGTTGCAGAGTAAAGACAAATACATACTTATTGGAAACACTTAAGCTTTACAAGAAGAAATAACACATAGTAAAAAATTAGCTTGTATATCCTAAACAACACGTTATAACTCGAAAGGATTTGGTGTGGCGTGTACGTCTAAACGTGTAGCCTCAAAAGAGAACACACAGGAGAATTTTCTTTCGTCAAAATTTGTCACAAAACCACGTTTTAAGGAAATCCCGCATCATGCGAAATTATCTTGTTTTTCCTAAACAACACGTTGTAACTCGAAAAGCTTTGGTGTTGGGTGAATGCCTAAGCGTGTAGCCTCCAAAGAGAATGCACAGGAGAGTTTCCTCTCGAAAGAATATGTAAGAATATCAAGTTATAAGGAAATACAGTGTGGCAGAGTAGAGGCAAATACCTACGTATTGGAAACACTTAAACTTTACGAGAAGAAATAATTCATCGTAAAAAAATTAGCTTGTATCTCCTAAACAACAAGTTGTAACTCAAAAAGATTTGGTGTGGCGTGTACGTCTAAACGTGTAGCCTCAAAAGAGAACGCCCAGGGGAGTTTTCTCCCGAAAGAATATGTAGGAATACCACATTATAAGGAAATACAGTGTTGCAGAGTAAAGACAAATACATACTTATTGGAAACACTTAAGCTTTACGAGAAGAAATAACACATAGTACAAAATTAGCTTGTATATCCTAAACAACAGGTTATAAATCGATAGGATTTGGTGTGGCGTGTACATCTAAACGTGTAGCCTCAAAAGAGAACCCACAGGAGAATTTTCTTTCGTCAAAACTTTTCAGAAAACCACGTTTTAAGGGAATCCCGCATCATGCGAAATTATCTTGTTTTTCCTAAACAACACGTTGTAACTCGAAAAGCTTTGGTGTTGCGTGAATGTCTAAGCGTGTAGCCTCCAAAGAGAACGCACAGGAGAGTTTTCTCTCGAAAGAATATGTAAGAATACCACGTTATAAGGAAATACAGTGTGGCAGAATAAAGACAAATATGAACGTATTGGAAGCACTTTATGAGAGAAATAACGCATCTTGCAAAATTAGCTTGTATGTCCTAAACAACTCGTTGTAACTCGAAAAGATTTGGTGTGGCGTGTAAGTCTAAAAGTGTAGCCTCAAAAGAGAACCCACAGGCGAGTTTTCTTTCGTCAAAATTTGTCAGAAAACCACGTTTTAAGGAAATCCCGCATCGTGCGAAATTATCATGTTTTTCCTAATGAACACGTTGTAACTCGAAAAGCTTTGGTGGTGCGTGTATGTCTAAGCGTGTAGCCTCCAAAGAGAATGCACAGGATAGTTTTCTCTTGAAAGAATATGTAAGAATACCACGTTACAAGGAAATACAGTGTTGCAGAATTTAGACAAATATGTACTTATTGGAAACACTTTAGGAGAAGAAATAGCGCATCATGCAAAATTAGCTTGTATCTCCTAAACAACACGTTGTAACTCGACAAGATTTGGTGTGGCGTGTATGTCTAAACGTGTAGCCTCAAAAGAGAACCCACAGGAGAGTTTTCTTTCGTCAAAATTTGTCAGAAAACCACGTTTTAAGGAAATACCGCATCGTGCGAAATTATCTTGTTTTTCCTAAACAACATGTAACTCGAAAAGCTTTGGTGTTGCGTGTATGTCTAAGCGTGTAGCCTCAAAAGAGAACGCCCAGGAAGGTTTTCTTCCGAAAGAATATGTAGGAATACCACGTTATAAGGAAATACAGTGTTGCAGAGTAAAGACAAATGCATACTTATTGGAAACACTTAAGCTTTACGAGAAGAAATAACACATAGTAAAAATTAGTTTGTATACCCTAAACAACACGTTATAACTCGAAAGGATTTGGTGTTGCATGTACGTCTAAACGTGTAGCCTCAAAAGAGAACCCACAGGAGAATTTTCTTTCATCAAAATTTGTCAGAAAACCACGTTTTAAGGAAATCCCGCATCATGCGAAATTATCTTGTTTTTCCTAAACAACACGTTGTAACTCGAAAAGCTTTGGTGTTGCGTGAATGTCTAAGTGTGTAGCCTCCAAAGAGAACGCACAGGAGAGTTTTCTCTCGAAAGAATATGTAAGAATACCGCGTTATAAGGAAATACAGTGTTGCAGAGTAGAGGCAAATATATACATATTGGAAACACTTAAACTTTACGAGAAGAAATAATTCATCGTTAAAAAAATTAGCTTGTATCTCCTAAACAACAAGTTGTAACTCAAAAAGATTTAGTGTGGCATGTACGTCTAAACGTGTAGCCTCAAAAGAGAACGCACAGGAGAGGTTTCTCCCGAAAGAATATGTAGGAATACCACGTTATAAGGAAATACAGTGTTGCAGAGTAAAGACAAATACATACTTATTGGAAACACTTAAGCTTTACGAGAAGAAATAACACATAGTACAAAATTAGCTTGTATATCCTAAACAACACGTTAGAACTCGAAAGGATTTGGTGGGGCGTGTACGTCTAAACGTGAAGATTCAAAAGAGAACCCACAGGAGAATTTTCTTTCGTCAAAATTTGTCAGAAAACCACGTTTTAAGGAAATCCCGCATCATGTGAAATTATCTTGTTTTTCATAAACAACACGTTGTAACTCGAAAAGCTTTCGTGTTGCGTGAATGTCTAAGTGTGTAGCCTCAAAAGAGAATGCACAGGAGAGTTTTCTCTCGAAAGAATATGTAAGAATACCACGTTATAAGGAAATACAGTGTTGGAGAGTAGAGGCAAATACATACGTATTGGAAACAAACTTTACGAGACGAAATAATTCATTGTAAAAAAATTAGCTTGTATCTCCTAAACAACAAGTTGCAACTCAAAAAATTTGGTGTGGCGTGTACGACTAAACGTTTAGCCTCAAAAGAGAACCCACAGGAGAATTTTCTTTCGTCAAAATTTGTCAGAAAACCACGTTTTAAGGAAATCTGCAACGTGAGAAATTATCTTGTTCTTCCTAAACAACACGTTGTAACTCGAAAAGCTTTGGTGTTGCATGTATGTCTCAGCGTGTAGCCTCAAATGAGAACGCACAGGAGAGTTTTCTCTCGAAAAAATATGTAAGAATACCACGTTATAAGGAAATACATTATTGCAGAGTAAAGACAAATAGTTACTAATTGGAAAAACTTTATGAGAAGAAATAACGCATCGTACAAAATTAGCTTGTATCTCCTAAACAACACGTTGAAACTTAAAAGATTTGGTGTGGCCTGTACGTCTAAACGTGTAGTCTCAAAAGAGAACCAATAGGAGAACTTTCCTTTGTCAAAATTTGTCAGAAAACCACGTATTAAGGAATTCCCTCATCGTGCGAAATTATCTTGTTTTTCCTAAACAACACGTTGTAACTCGAAAAGATTTGGTGTGGCGTGTACGTCTAAACGTGTAGCCTCAAAAGAGAACCCATAGGAGAATTTTTGTTCGTTAAAATTTGTCAGAAATCCATATTTTAAGGAAATCACTCATCGTGCGAAATTATCTTGTTTTTCCTAAACAACACGTTGTAACTCGAAAAGCTTTGATGTTGCGTGTATGTCTAAGCGTGTAGCCTCAAAAGAGAACGCACAGGAGAATTTTCTCTCGAAAGAACATGTAAAATACCACATTATAAGGAAATACAGTTTTGCAGAGTAAAAACAAATAGGTTTGTATTTGAAACACTCTATGAGAAGAAATAACGCATCGTAAAAGATTAGTTTGTATCTCCTAAAGAACACATTGTAACACGAAAAGATTTGGTGTGGCATGTAAGTCTAAACGTGTAGCCTCAAAAGAGAACCCACAGGAGAATTTTCTTTCGTCAAAATTTGTCAGAAAACCACTTATTAAGGAAATCCCGCATCGTGCGAAACTATCTTGTTTTTCCTAAACAACACATTGTAACTCGAAAATCTTTGGTGTTGTGTGTATGTCTAAACATGTAGCCTCAAAAGACAATGCACAGGAGAGATTTCTCTCGAACGAGTATGTAAGAATACCACGTTATAAGGAAATACATTGTGGCAAATTAAAGATAAATACGTTCCTTTTGGAAACACTTAAACTTTACAAGAAGATATAAAGCATCGTAAAATATTAGCTTGTATCTCCTAAACAACACGTTATAACTCGAAAGGATTTGCTGTGGCGTGTACGTCTAAACGTGCAGCCTCAAAAGAGAACCCACAGGAGAATTTTCTTTCGTCAAAATTTGTCAGAAAACCACATTTTAAGGAAATCCCGCATCATGCGAAATTATCTTGTTTTTCCTAAACAACACATTGTAACTCGAAAAGCTTTGGTGTTGGGTGAATGTCTAAGCATGTAGCTTCCAAAGAGAACGCACAGGAGAGTTTTCTCTCGAAAGAATATGGAAGAATATCATGTTATAAGGATATACAGTGTTGCAGAGTAGAGGCAAATACATACGTATTGGAAACACTTAAACTTTACGAGAAGAAATAGTTCATCTTAAAAAAATTAGCTTGTATCTCCTAAACAACAAGTTGTAACTCAAAAAGATTTGGTGTGGCGTGTACGTCTAAATGTGTAGCCTCAAAAGAGAACGCACAGGGGAGTTTTCTCCCGAAAGAATATGTAGGAATACCACATTATAAGGAAATACAGTATTGCAGAGTAAAGACAAATACATACTTATTAGAAACAGTTAAGCTTTACGAGAAGAAATAACACATAGTACAAAATTAGCTTGTATATCCTAAACAACACGTTATAACTCGAAAGGATTTGGTGTGGCGTGTACGTCTAAACGTGTAGACTCAAAAGAGAACCCACAGGAGAATTTTCTTTCGTCAAAACTTTTCAGAAAACCACGTTTTAAGGAAATCCCGCATCATGAGAAATTATCTTGTTTTTCCTAAACAACATGTTGTAACTCGAAAAGCTTTGGTGTTGCGTGAATGCCTAAGCGTGTAGCCTCCAAAGAGAACGCACAGGAGAGTTTTCTCTCGAAAGAATATGTAAGAATACCACGTTATAAGGAAATACAGTGTGGCAGAGTAAAGACAAATATGAACGTATTGGAAGCACTTTATGAGAGAAATAACGCATCTTGAAAATTAGCTTGTATGTCCTAAACAACACGTTGTAACTCGAAAAGATTTGGTGTGGCGTGTACGTCTAAAAGTGTAGCCTCAAAAGAAAACCCACAGGAGAGTTTTCCTTCGTCAAAATTTGTCAGAAAACCACGTTTTAAGGAAATCTCGCATCGTGCAAAATTATCTTGTTTTTCCTAATCAACACGTTGCAACTCGAAAAGCTTTGGTGGTGCGTGTATGTCTAAGCCTGTAGCCTCCAAAGAGAACGCACAGGATAGTTTTCTCTCGAAAGAATATGTAAGAATACCACGTTATAAGGAAATACAATGTTGCAGAATTTAGACAAATATGTACTTATTGGAAACACTTTAGGAGAAGAAATAACGCATCATGCAAAATTAGCTTGTATCTTCTAAACAACACGTTGTAACTCGACAAGATTTGGTGTGGCGTGTATGTCTAAACGTGTAGCCTCAAAGGGGAACCGACAGGAGAGTTTTCTTTCGTCAAAATTTGTCAGAAAACCACGTTTTAAGGAAATACCGCATCGTGCGAAATTATCTTGTTTTTCCTAAACAACATGTTGTAACTCGAAAAGCTTTGGTGTTGCGTGTATGTCTAAGCGTGTAGCCTAAAAAGAGAACGCACAGGAGAGTTTTCTTCCGAAAGAATATTTAGGAATACCACGTTATAAGGAAATACAGTGTTGCAGAGTAAAGACAAATGCATACTTATTGGAAACACTTAAGCTTTACGAGTAGAAATAACACATAGTAAAAATTAGTTTGTATATCCTAAATAACACGTTATAACTTGAAAGGATTAGGTGTGGCGTGTACATCTAAACGTGTAGCCTCAAAAGAGAACCCACAGGAGAATTTTCTTTCACCAAAATTTGTCAGAACCACGTTTTAAGGAAATCCCACATCATGCGAAATTATCTTGTTTTTCCTAAACAACACGTTGTAACTCGAATAGCTTTGGTGTTGCGTGTTTGTTTAAGCGTGTAGCCTCAAAAGAGAACGCACAGGAGAGATTTCTTCCGAAAGAATATGTAGGAATACCACGTTATAAGGAAATACAGTGTTGCAGAGTAAAGACAAATGCATACTTATTGGAAACACTTAAGCTTTACGAGAAGAAATAACACATAGTAAATATTAGTTTGTATATCCTAAACAACATGTTATAACTCGAAAGGATTTCGTGTGGCTTGTATGTCTAAACGTGTAGACTCAAAAGAGAACCCACAGGAGAATTTTCTTTCATCAAAATTTGTCAGAAAACCACGTTTTAAGGAAATCCCGCATCATGTGAAATTATCTTGTTTTTCCTAAACAACATGTTGTAACTCGAAAAGCTTTGGTGTTGCGTGAATGTCTAAGTGTGTAGCCTCCAAAGAGAACGCACAGGAGAGTTTTCTCTCGAAAGAATATGTAAGAATACCACGTTATAAGGAAATACAGTGTTGCAGAGTAGAGGCAAATATATACATATTGGAAACACTTAAACTTTACAAGAAGAAATAATTCATCATTAAAAAATAAGCTTGTATCTCCTAAACAACAAGTTGTAACTCAAAAAGATTTGGTGTGGCGTGTACGTCTAAACGTGTAGCCTCAAAAGAGAACGCACAGGAGAGTTTTCTCCCGAAAGAATATGTAGGAATACTACGTTATAAGGAAATACAGTGTTGCAGAGTAAAGACAAATACATACTTATTGGAAACACTTATGCTTTACGAGAAGAAATAACACATAGTACAAAAATAGCTTGTATATCCTAAACAACACGTTAGAACTCGAAAGGATTTGGTGGGGCATGTACGTCTAAATGTGAAGCCTCAAAAGAGAACCCACAGGAGAATTTTCTTTCGTCAAAATTTGTCAGAAAACCACGTTTTAAGGAAATCCCGCATCATGCAAAATTATCTTGTTTTTCCTAAACAACACGTTGTACCTCGAAAAGCTTTGGTGTTGCGTGAATGTCTAAGTGTGTAGCCTCCAAAGAGAACGCACAGGAGAGTTTTCTCTCAAAAGAATATGTAAGAATACCACGTTATAAGGAAATACAGTGTTGCAGAGTAGAGGCAAATACATACATATTGGAAACACTTAAACTTTATGAGAAGAAATAATTCATCGTAAAAAAATTAGCTTGTATCTCCTAAACAACAAGTTGTAACTCCAAAAGATTTGGTGTGGCGTGTACGTCTAAACGTTTAGCCTCAAAAGAGAACCCACAGGAGAATTTTCTTTCGTCAAAATTCGTCAGAAAACGTTTTAAGGAAATCCTGCATCGTTAGAAATTATCTTGTTCTTCCTAACAACACGTTGTAACTCGAAAAGCTCTGCTTTTGCGTGTATGTCTCAGCGTGTAGCCTCAAATGAGAATGCACAGGAGAGTTTTCTGTCGAAAAAATATGTAAGAATACCACGTTATAAGGAAATACAGTGTTGCAGAGTAAAGACAAATACTTACTTATTGGAAAAACTTTATGAGAAGAAATAACGCATCGTACCAAATTATCTTGTATCTCCTAAACAACACGTTGAAACTTAAAAAGATTTGGTGTGGCCTGTACGTCTAAACGTGTAGTCTCAAAAGAGAACCAATAGGAGCAATTTCTTTTGTCAAAATTTGTCAGAAAACCAAGTATTAAGGAAATCCCTCATCGTGCGAAATTATCTTGTTTTTCCTAAACAACACGTTGTAACGCGAAAAGCTTTGGTGTTGTGTGTATGTCTAAGCGTGTAGCCTCAAAAGAGGAAGCACAGGAGAGTTCTCTCTCAAAAGAATATGTAAGAATACCACGTTATAAGGAAATACAGTGTTGCAGACTAAAGGCAAATACATACGTATTGGAAACACTTTAAGAGAAGAAATAACGCATCGTACAAAATTAGCTTTTATCTCCTAAACAACACATTGTAACTCGAAAAGATTTGGTGTGGCGTGTACTTCTAAACGTGTAGCCTCAAAAGAGAACCCACAGGAGAATTTTTGTTCGTTAAAATTTGTCAGAAATCCATGTTTTAAGGAAATCACTCATCGTGCAAAATTATCTTTTTTTTCCTAAACAACACGTTGTAACTCGAAAAGCTTTGATGTTGTGTGTATGTCTAAGCGTGTAGCCTCAAAAGAGAACGCACAGGAGAGTTTTCTCTCGAAAGAACATGTAAGAATACCACATTATAAGGAAATACAGTTTTGCAGAGTAAAGACAAATAGGTTTGTATTTGAAACACTCTATGAGAAGAAATAACGCATCGTAAAAAATTAGTTCGTATCTCCTAAACAACACGTTGTAACTCGAAAAGATTTGGTGTGGCGTGTACGTCTAAACGTGTAGCCTCAAAAGAGAACCCACAGGAGAATTTTCTTTCGTCAAAATTTGTCAGAAAACCACTTATTAAAGAAATCCCGCATCGTGCGAAACTAACTTGTTTTTCCTAAACAACACATTGTAACTCGAAAATCTTTGGTGTTGCGTGTATGTCTAAGCATGTAGCCTCAAAAGAGAACGCACAGGAGAGATTTCTCTCGAACGTGTATGTAAGAATACCACGTTATAAGGAAATACATTGTGGCAAATTAAAGATAAATACGTTCCTTTTGGAAACACTTAAACTTTACAAGAAGATATAAAGCATCGTAAAAAATTAGCTTGTATCTCCTAAACAACACGTTGTAACTCGAAAACATTTGGTGTGGCGTGTACGTCTAAACGTTTAGCCTCAAATGAAAACCCACAGGAGAATTTTCTTTCGTCAAAATTTGTCAGAAAACCACGTTTTAAGGAATTCCCGCATCATGCGAAATTATCTTGTTTTTCCTAAACAACACGTTCTAACTCGAAATGCTTTGGTGTTGCGTGTATGTCTAAGCGTGTAGCCTCAAAAGAGAATGCACAGGAGAGTTTTCTCTCGAAAGAATATGTACGAATACCATGTTATAAGGAAATACAGTGTTGTAGAGTAAAGACAAATACGTACATATTGGAAACACTTTAGGAGAAGAAATAACGCATCGTAAAAAATTAGCTTGTATCTCCTAAACAACACGTTGTAACTCGAAAAGATTTGGTGTAGTGTGTACGTCTAAACATGTAGCCTCAAAAGAGAACCCACAGGAGAATTTTCTTTCGTCAAAATTTGTCAGAAAACCACGTTTTAAGGAAATCCCGCATTGTGCACAATTATCTTGTTTTTCATAAACAAAACATTGTAACTCGAAAAACTTTGGTGTTGGGTGTATGTGTAAGCGTGTAGCCTCAAAAGAGAATGCACAGGAGAGTTTTCTCTCGAAAGAATATGTAAGAATACCACGTTATAAGGAAATATATTGCTGCAGAGTAAAGACAAATACATATGTATTGGAAAAATATTATGAGAAGAAATAACGCATGGTACAAAATTTGCTTGTATCTCCTAAACAACACGTGGTAACTCAAAAAGATTTGGTGTGGCGTGTACATCTAAATGTGTAGCCTCAAAAGAGAACCAACAGAAGAATTTTCTTACGTCAAAATTTGTCAGAAAACCACGTTTTAAGGAAATCCCGCATCGTGCGAAATTATCTTGTTTTTCCTAATCAACACGTTGTAACTCGAAAAGCTTTGGTGTTGCGTGTATGTCTAAGCGTGTAGCCTCCAAAGAGAACGCACAGGATAGTTTTCTCTCGAAAGAATATGTAAGAATACCACGTTATAAGGAAATACAGTGTTGCAGAGTATAGACAAATATGTACTTATTGGAAACACTTTAGGAAAAGAAATCACGCATCATGCAAAATTAGCTTGTATCTTCTAAACACCACGTTGTAACTCGAAAAGATTTGGTGTGGCGTGTACGACTAAACGTGTAGCCTCAAAGGAGAACCAACAGGAGAGTTTTCTTTCGTCAAAATTTGTCAGAACACCACGTTTTAAGGAAATCCTGCTTCGTGCGAAATTATCTTGTTTTTCATAAACAACATGTTGTAACTCAAAAAGCTTAGGTGTTGCATATATGTCTAAGTGTGTAGCCTCAAAAGAGAACGCACGGGAGAGTTTTCTCCCGAAAGAATATGTAGGAATACCACGTTATAAGGAAATACAGTGTTGCAGAGTAAAGACAAATACATACTTATTGGAAACACTTAAACTTTACGAGAAGAAATAAATCATAGTACAAAATTAGCTTGTATATCCTAAACAACACGTTATAACTCGAAATGATTTGGTGTGGCGTTTACGTCTAAACGTGTAGCCTCAAAAGAGAACCCACAAGAGAATTTTCTTTCGTCAAAATTTGTCAGAAAACCACGTTTTAAGGAAATCCCGCATCATGCGAAATTATCTTGTTTTTCCTAAACAACACGTTGTAACTCGAAAAGTTTGGTGTTGCGTGAATGTCTAAGCGTGTAGCCTCCAAAGAGAACGCACAGGAGAGTTTTCTCTCGAAAGAATATGTAAGAATACCACATTATAAGGAAATACAGTGTTGCAGAATAAAGGCAAATACATACTTACTGGAAACACTTAAACTTTACGAGAAGAAATAACGCAACGTAAAAAAAAATTAGCTTGTATCTCGTAAACAACAAATTGTAACTCAAAAAGATTTGGTGTGGCGTGTATGTCTAAACGTGTAGCCTCAAAAGAGAACCCACAGGAGAATATTCTTTCGTCAAAATTTGTCAGAAAACCACGTTTTAAGGAAATCCCGCATCATGAGAAATTATCTTGTTCTTCCTAAACAACACGTTGTAACTCGAAAAGCTTTGCTGTTGCTTGTATGTCTAAGCGTGTAGCCTCAAATGCGAATGCACAGGAGAGTTTTCTCTCGAAAAAATATGTAAGAATACCATGTTATAAGCAAATACAGTGTTGCTGAGTAAAGACTAATACTTACTTATTGGAAAAACTTTACGAGAAGAAATAATGCATCGTACAAAATTAGCTTGTATCTCCTAACCAACACGTTGTAACTTAAAAAGATTTGGTGTGGCCTGTACGTCTAAACGTGTAGTCTTAAAAGAGAACCCATAGGAGAATTTTCTTTGGTCAAATTTTGTCAGAAAACCACGTATTAAGGAAATCCCTCATCGTGCGAAATTATCTTGTTTTTCCTAAACAACACGTTGTAATGTGAAAAGCTTTAGTGTTGCGTTTATGTCTAAGCGTGTAACCTCAAAAGAGAACGCACAGGAGAGTTTTCTCTCGAAGGAACATGTAAGAATACAACATTTTAAGGAAATACAGTTTTGCAGAGTAAAGACAAATACGTATGTATTTGAAACACTTTATGAGAAGAAATAACGCATCGTAAAAAATTAGTTTTTATCTCCTAAACAACACGTTAATTCGAAAAGATTTGGTGTGGCATGTACGTCTAAACGTGTAGCCTCAAAAGAGAACACACAGGAGAATATTCTTTCGTCAAAATTTGTCAGAAAACCACTTATTAAGGAAATCCCGCATCGTGCGAAACTATCTTGTTTTTCCTAAACAGCACATTGTAACTCGAAAATCTTTGGTGTTGCGTGTATGTCTAAGCATGTAGCCTCAAAAGAGAACGCAAAGGAGAGATTTCTCTCGAACGAGTATGTAAAAATACCACGTTATAAGGAAATACATTGTGGCAAATTAAAGATACATACGAACCTTTTGTAAACAGTTAAACTTTACGAGAAGGTATAAAGTATCGTAAAAAATTAGCTTGTATCTCTTAAACAACACGTTGTAACTCGAAAAGATTTGGTGTGGCGAGTACGTCTAAACATGTAGCCTCAAATGAAAACCCGCAGGAGTATTTTCTTTCGTCAAAATTTGTCAGAAAACCACGTTTTAAGGAATTCCCGCATCCTTCGAAATTATCTTGTTTTTCCTAAACAACACGTTCTAACTCGAAATGCTTTGGTGTTGCGTGTATGTCTAAGCGTGTAGCCTCAAAAGAGAATGCACAGGAGAGTTTTCTCTCGAAAGAATATGTACGAATACCATGTTATAAGGAAATAAACTGCTGTAGAGTAAAGACAAATACGTATGTATTGGAAACACTTTAGGAGAAGAAATAACGCATCGTAAAAAATTAGCTTTTATATCCTAAACAACACGTTGTAACTCGAAAAGATTTGGTGTGGCGTGTACCTCTAAACGTGTAGCCTCAAAAGAGAACCCACAGGAAAATTTTCTTTTGTCAAAATTTTTCAGAACACCACGTTTTAAGGAAATCCCGCATCGTGGGCAATTATCTTGTTTTTCATAAACAAAACATTGTAACTCGAAAAGCTTTGGTGTTGGGTGTATGTCTAAGCGTGTAGCCTCAAAAGAGAATGCACAGGAGAGTTTTCTCTCGAAAAAATATATAAGAATACCACGTTATAAGGAAATATATAGCTGCAGAGAAAAGACAAATACATACGTATTGGAAACATATTATGAGAAGAAATAACGCAGGGTACAAAATTAGCTTGTATCTCCTAAACAACACGAGGTAACTCAAAAAGATTTGGTGTGGCGTGTAGTCTAAATGTGTAGCCTCAAAAGAGAACACACAGGAGAATTTTCTTACGTCAAAATTGTCAGAAAATCACGTTTTAAGGAAATCCTGCATCATGCGAAATTATCTTGTTTTTCCTAATCAACACGTTGTAACTCAAAAAGCTTTGTTGTTGCGTGTATGTCTACGCGTGCAGCCTCCAAAGAGAACGCACAGGATAGTTTTCTCTCGAAAGAATATGTAAGAATACCACGTTATAAGGAAATACAGTGTTGCAGAGTAAAGGCAAATATGTATGTATTGGAAACCCTTAAACTTTACGAGACGAAATAAAGCATTGTACAAAATTAGGTTGTATCTCCTAAACAACACGTGGTAACACGAAAAGATTTGGTGTGGCATGTACGTCTAAACGTGTAGCCTCAAAAGAGAACCTACAGGACACTTTTCTTTCGTCTAAATTTGTCAGAAAACAACGTTTTAAGGAAATTCCACATCGTGAGAAATTATCTTGTTCTTCCTAAACAACACATATTAACTCAAAAAGCTTTGGTGTTGGGTGTATGTCTAAGCGTGTAGCCCCAAAAGAGAACGCAGAGGAGAGTTTTCTCTCGAAAGAATATGTAAGAATACCACGTTATAAGGAAATACAGTGTGGCAGAATAAAGACAATTACGTACGTATTGGAAACACTTTATGAGAGAAATAACGCATCTTGCAAAATTAGCTTGTATCTCCTAAACAACACGTTGTAACTCGAAAAGATTTGGTGTGGCATGTACGTCTAAAGTGTAGCCTCAAAAGAGAACCCACAGGAGAGTTTTCTTTCGTCAAAATTTGTCAGAAAACCATGTTTTAATGAAATCGCGCATCATGCGAAATCATCTTGTTTTTCCTAAACAACACGTTGTAACTCGAAAAGCTTTGGTGTTGCGTGTATTTCTAAGCGTGTAGCCTCAAAAGAGAACGCAAAGGAGAGTTTTTTTCTCGAAAGAATATGTAAGAATACCACGTTATTAGGAAATACAGTGTTGCAGAGTAAAGACAAATACGTATTGGAAACACTTTACGAGAAGAAATAACGCATCTTACAAAATTAGCTTGTATCTCCTAAACAACATGTTGTAACTTAAAAAGATTTGGTGTGGCCTGTACGTCTAAACGTGTAGCCTCAAAGGAGAACCCATAGGAGAATTTTCTTTGGTCAAAATTTGTCAGAAAACCACGTATTAAGGAAATCCCGCATCGTGCAAAATTATCTTGATTTTCCTAAACAACACGTTGTAACTCAAAAAGGGATTTCCTTAAAACATGGTTTTCTGTCAAATTTTGACGAAAGAAAATTATCCTGTGGGTTATCTTTTGAGGCTACACGTTTAGACGTACACAACACACCAAAACTAATTTTGTACGATGCCTTATTTCTTCTCGTAAAGTTTAAGTGTTTCCAATAAGTACGTATTTGTCTTTACACTGCAACACTGTATTTCCTTATAACGTGGTATTCTTACATATTCTTTCGAGAGAAAACTCTCCTGTGCATTCTTTTCGAGTTACAACATGTTGTTTAGGACATACAAGCTAATTTTGCAAGATGCGTTATTTCTCTCATAAAGTGTTTCCAATAAGTACCTTTTTGTCTTTGCTCTGCAACACTGTATTTCCTTATAACGTGGTATTCTTACATATTCTTTCGAGAGAAAACTCTCCTGTACGTTCTCTTTTGAGGCTACATGCTTTGACATACACATAACACCAAAGCTTTTCGAGTTACCATGTGTTGTTTAGGAAGAACAAGATAAATTAGCACGATGCGGGATTTCCTTAAAATGTGGTTTTCTTACAAATTTTGAGGAAAGAAAATACTCCTGTGGGTTCTCTTTTGAGGCTACACATTTAGCCGTACACGCCACACTAAATCTTTTCGAGTTACAACGTGTTGTTTAGGAGATACAAGCTAATTTTTTACGATTCGTTATTTCTTCTCATAAAGTTTAAGTGTTTCCATTACGTACATATTTGCCTTTACTCTGCAACAGTGTATTTCCTTATAACGTGGTTTTCTTGCATATTCTTTCGATAGAAAACGCTCCTGTGCATTCTCCTTTGAGGCTACATGCTTAGACATACACGCAACACCAAAGCTTTTCGAGTTACAACGTGTTGTTCATGAAAAACAACATAATTTCGCACAATGCGGGATTTCCTTAAAACGTGGTTTTCTGACAAATTTTGACCAAATAAAACTCTGCTGTGGGTACTCTTTTGAGGCTACACGTTTAAACGTACACGCCGCACCAAATCTTTTCGAGTTACAACGTGTTGTTTAGGACATACAAGCTAATTTGGCAAGATGCCTTATTTCTCTTATAAAGTGTTTCCAATATGTACGTATTTGTCTTTACTCTGCAACACTGTATTTCCTTATAACGTGGTATCCTTACATATTCTTTCGAGAGAAAACTCTCCTGTGCGTTCTCTTTTGAGGCTACACGCTTAGACATACACGCAACACCAAAGCTTTTCGAGTTACAACGTGTTGTTAAGAAAAACAAGATAATTTAGCACGATGCGGGATTTCCTTAAAACGTGGTTTTCTGACAAATTTTGACGAAAGAAAATTCTCCTGTAGGTTCTCCTTTGAGGCTAAACGTTTAGACATACACGCCACACCAAATCTTTTTGAGTTTTATCGTGTTGTTTAGGAGATACAAGCTAATTTTGTACCATGCATTATTTCTTCTCGTAAAGTGTTTCCCTTACTTACGTATTTGTCTTTACTCTGCAGCACTGTGTTTCTTTATAACGTGGTATTCTTACATATTCTTTCGAGAGAAACCTCTCCTGTGTGTTCTCCTTTGAGGCTACACGCTTAGACATACATGCAACACCAAAGCTTTTCGAGTTACAATGTGTTGTTTATGAAAAACAAGATAATTTCGCACGATGCGGGATTTCCTTAAAACGTGGTTTTCTGAAAAATTTTGACGAAAGAAAATTCTACTGGGGGTTCTCTTTGGAGGCTACACGTTTAGACATACACGGCACACCAAATGTTTTCAAGTTACAACGTGTTGTTTAGGACATACAAGCTAATTTTGCATGATGCGTTATTTCTCTCAAAAAGTGTTTCCAATACATATGTATTTGTCTTTACTTTGCAACCCTGTATTTCGTTATAACGTGGTATTCTTACTTATTCTTTCGAGAGAAAACTCTCCTGTGCGTTCTCTTTTGAGGTTATACACTTAGATATACATACAACACCTAAGCTTTTCGAATTAAAACGTGTTGTTTAGGAAGAACAAGATAATTTCTCACAATGCGGGATTTCCTTAAAACTTGGTTTTCTGACAAATTTTGAAGAAAGAAAATTGTCCTGTGGGTTCTCTTTTGAGGCTACACGTTTAGATGTACAGGCCATACCAAATCCTTTCGACTAACAACGTGTTGTTTAGGAGTTACAAGCTAATTTTGTACGATGCTTTATTTCATCTCGTAAAGTTTAAGGGTTTCCAATATGTACTTTTTTGTCGTTACTCAGCAACACTGTACTTCCTTATAAAGTGGTATTCTTACCTATTCTTTCGAGAGAAAACTCTCCTGTGCGTTCTCTTTTGAGGCTACACGCTTTGACATACACGCAACACCAATGCTTTTCAAGTTACAATGTGTTGTTTAGGAAAAACCAGATAATTTAGCACGATGCGGGATTTCCTTAAAACGTGGTTTTCTGACAAATTTTGACGGAAGAAAATACTCCTGTGGGTTCCCTTTTGAGGCTACACATTTAGACGTACATGCCACACCAAATCTTTTTGAGTTACAACGTGTTGTTTAGGAGATACAAGCTAATTTTTTACGATGCGTTATTTCTTCTCATAAAGTTTAAGTGTTTCCATTACGTACATATTTGCCTTTACTCTGCAACACTGTATTTCCTTATAACGTGGTATTCTTGCATATTCTTTCGATAGAAAACTCTCCTGTGCATTCTCCTTTGAAGCTACATGCTTAGACATACACGCATAATCAAAGCTTTTCGAGTTACAACTTGTTGTTTAGGAAAAACAACATAATTTTGCACGATGCGGGATTTCCTTAAAACGTGGTTTTCTGAAAAATTTTGACGAAATAAAACTCTCCTGTGGGTACTCTTTTGAGGCTACACGTTTAGACGTACAGGCCACACAAAATCTTTTCGAGTTACAACGTGTTGTTTAAGACATACAATCTAATTTTGCAAGATGCGTTATTTCTCTCATAAAGTGTTTCCAATATGTACGTATTTGTCTTTACTCTGCAACACTGTATTTCCTTATAACGTGGTATCCTTACATATTCTTTCGAGAGAAAACTCTCCTGTGCGTTCTCTTTTGAGGCTACACGCTTAGACATACACGCAACACCAAAGCTTTTCGAGTTACAACGTGTTGTTTAGGAAAAACAAGATAATTTAGGACGATGCGGGATTTTCTTAAAACGTAGTTTTCCTACAAATTATGACGAAAGAAAATTCTCCTGTGGGTTCTCCTTTGAGGCTAAATGTTTAGACATACACGCCACACCAAATCTTTTTGAGTTATATCATGTTGTTTAGGAGATACAAGCTAATTTTGTACCATGCATTATTTCTTCTCGTAAAGTGTTTCCCTTACTTACGTATTTGTCTTTACTCTGCAGCAATGTGTTTCCTTATAACGTGGTATTGTTACATATTCTTTCGAGAGAAACCTCTCCTGTGCGTTCTCTTTTGAGGCTACACGCTTAGACATACATGCAACACCAAAACTTTTCGAGTTACAATGTGTTGTTTATGAAAAACAAGATAATTTCGCACGATGCGGGATTTCCTTAAAACCTGGTTTTCTGAAAAATTTTGACAAAAGAAAATTCTACTGGGGGTTCTCATTGGAGGCTACACGTTTAGACATACACGGCACACCAAATGTTTTCAAGTTAAAACGTGTTGTTTAGGAGATACAAGCTAATTTTTTACGATGCGTTATTTCTTCTCGTAAAGTGTTTAAAATAAGTACATATTTGTCTTTACTCTGTAACACTGTATTTCCTTATAACGTGGTATTCTTACATATTCTTTCGAGAGAAATCTTTCCTGTGCCTTCTCTTTTGAGGCTACATGCTTAGACATACACGCAACACCAACGCTTTTCGAGTTACAATGTGTTGTTTATGAAGAACAAGATTATTTCTCACGATGTGGGATTTCTTTAAAACGTGGTTTTCTGACAAATTTTGACGAAAGAAAATTGTCCTGTGGTTCTCTTTTGAGGCTACACATTTAGACGTACACGGCACACCAAATCTTTTCGAGTTACAATGTGTTGTTTAGGAGATACAAGCTAATTTTGTACAATGCTTTATTACATCTCATAAAGTTTTAGGGTTTCCAATACGTATGTATTTGTCTTTATTCTGCAACACTGTACTTCCTTATAACGTTGTATTCTTACATATTCTTTTGAGAGAAAACTCTCCTGTATGTTCTCTTTTGAGGCGACATGCTTAGACATCCACGCAACACCAAAGATTTACGAATTACTACGTACTGTTTAGTAAAAACAAGATAATTCCGAACGATGCTGGATTTCCTTAAAACGTGGTTTTCTGAAAATTTTAAGTTTAAGGGTTTCCAATACGTACGTATTTGTCTTTAATCTGCAACACTGTATTTCCTTATAACGAGGTATTCTTACATATTCTTTCGAAGAAAACTCTCCTGTGTGTTCTTTTTTGATGCTACACGCTGAGAAATACACGCAACACAAAAGCTTTTCGAGTTACAACGTGTTGTTTAAGAAAAACAAGATAATTTCGCACGATGCGGATTTCCTTAAAACGTGGTTTTCTGAAAATTTTGACGAAAGAAAATTCTCCTATGGGTTCTCTTTTGAGGCTACACGTTTAGACGTACACGCCACACCAAATCTTTTCGAGTTACAACGTGTTGTTTAGGAGATACGAGCTAATTTTGTACGATGCTTTATTTCATCTCGTAAAGTTTAAGGGTTTCCAATACGTACGTATTTGTCTTTACTCTGGAACACTGTATTTCCTTATAACGTGGTATTCTTACGTATTCTTTTGAGAGAAAACTCTCCTGTGTGGTCTCTTCTGAGGCTACATGGTGAGACATACACGCAACACCAAAGCTTTTCGAGTAACAACGTGTTGTTTAGGAAAAAGAAGATAATTTCGCACGATGCAGGATTTCCTTAATACGTGGCTTTCTGACAAATAAGACCAAAGAAAATTCTCCTGTGGGTTCTCTTTTTGAGGCTACACGTTTAGACATACACGCCACACCAAATCTTTTCGAGTTACAACGTGTTGTTTAGTAGATACAAGCTAATTTTGTATGATGCGTTATTTCTTCTCGTAAAGTGTTTCCAATACGTATGAATTTGTCTTTACTCTGCAACACTGTATTTCCTTATAACCTGGTATTCTTACATATTCTTTCGAGTGAAAACTCTCCTGTGTGTTCTCTTTTGAGGCTACACACTGAGACATACACGCAACACCAAAGCTTTTCGATTTACAACGTGTTGTTTAGGATAAACAAGATAATTTCGCAGGATGCAGGATTTCGTTAAAACGTGGTTTTCTGACAAATTTTGACGAAAGAAAATTCTCCAGTGGGTTCTCTTTTGAGGCTAAACTTTTAGACGTACACGCCAAAACAAATGTGTTCGAGTTTCCACTTGTTGTTTAGGAGATACAAGCTAATATTGTATGATGCTTAATTTCTTCACGTAAAGTGTTTCCAATATGTACGTGTTTGTCTTTACTCTGCAACACTGTATTTCCTTATAACGTTGAATTCTTACATGTTCTATCGAGAGAAAACTCTCCTGTGCATTCTCTTTTGAGGCTACACGCTTAGACATACACGCAACACCAAAGCTTTTCGAGTTACCACGTGTTGTTTAGGAAAAACAAGATAATTTCGCACGATGCGGTATTTCCTTAAAACGTGGTTCTCTGACAAATTTTGACGAAAGAAAATTCTCCTTTGAGGCTACACGTTTAGACATACACGCCAAACCCAATCTTTTCGAGTTACCACGTGTTGTTTAGGAGATACAAGCTAATTTTGTTCGATGCGTTATTTCTTCTCGTAAAGTGTTCCCAATATATACTTATTTGTTTTACTCTGCAAAATTGTATTTCCTAATAACGTGGTATTCTTACATATTCTTTCGAGAGAAAACTCTCCTGTGCCTTCTCTTTTGAGGCTCCATGCTTACACATACACGCAACACTAAAACTTTTCGAGTTATAACATGTTGTTTAGGAAAAAGAAGATGATTTCGCACGATGGGGGATTTCCTTAAAACGTGGTTTTCTGAAAAATTTTGACGAAAGAAAATTCTCCTGTGGGTTCTTTTTTGAGGCTACACATTTAGACGTACACACCACACCAAATCTTTTCGAGTTACAACGTGTTTTTTAGGAGATACAAGCTAATTTTGTACGAAGCGTTAATTCTTCTCGTAAGGTGTTTCCAATAGGTAAGTATTTGTCTTTACTCTGCAACACTGTATTTCCTTATAACGTGGTATTCTTACATATTCTTTCAAGAGAAAACTATCCTGTGCGTTCCCTTTTGGGGCTACACACTTAGACATACAGGCAACACCAAAGCTTTTCGAGTTACAACGTGTTGTTTATGAATAAAAAGATAATTTCGCACGATGCGGGCTTTCTTTAAAACGTGGTTTCTGACAAATTTTGATGAAAGAAAATTCTCCTGAGGTTTCTCTTTTGAGGCTATACGTTTAGACGTACACGTCACACCAAATCCTTTCGAGTTACAACGTGTTGTTTAGGAGATAAAAGCTAATTTTGTATGATGCCTTATTTCTTCTCGTAAAGTGTTTCCAATATGTACTTATTTGTCTTTATTCTGCAAAATTGTATTTCCATATAACGTGGTATTCTTACATATTCTTTCGAGAGAAAACTCTCCTGTGCCTTCTCTTTTGAGGCTCCACGCTTAGACATACACGCAACACTAAAGCTTTTCGAGTTGCAACATGTTTTTTAGGAAAAAAGATGATTTCGCACGATGCAGGATTTCCTTAAAACGTGGTTTTCTGAAAAATTTTAATGAAAGAAAATTCTCCTGTGGGTTCTCTTTTGAGGCGACACGTTTAGATGTACACACCACACCAAATCTTTTTGAGGTACAACGTGTTGTTTAGCAGATACAAGCTAATTTTGTACGATGTGTTATTTCTTCTCGTAAAGTGTTTCCGATATGTTCGTATTTGTCTTTACTCTGCAACACTCTATTTCCTTATAACATGGTATTCTTACATATTCTTTCGAGAAAAAACTCTCCTTTACATTCTCTTTTGAGGCTACATACTTAGGCATACAAGCAACACTAAAGCTTTTCGAGTTACAACTTGTTGTTTAGGAAAACAAGATAATTTTGCACGATGAGGGATTTCCTTAAACGTGGTTTTCTCACATATTTGATGAAAGAAAATTCTCCTGTGGGTTCTCTTTTGAGGCTACCCATTTAGCCGCACACGCCACACCAAATCCTTTAGAGTTACAACCTGTTGTTTAGGAGATACAAGCTAATTTTGTATGATGCGTTATTTCTTCTCGTAAAGTGTTTCCAATACATACGTATTTGTCTTTACCTTGCAACACTGTATTTCCTTATAACGTGGTATTCTTACATATTCTTTTGAGAGAAAACTATCCTGTGCATTCTCTTTTGAGGCTACACGCTTATTCATACACGGAACACCAAAGCTTTTCGAGTTACAACGTGTTGTTTAGGAAAAACAAGATATTTTCGCACGATGCGAGATTTCCTCAAAACGAGGTTTCTGACAAATTTTGATGAAAGAAAATTCTCCTGTCGGTTCCCTTTTGAGGCTACACGTTTAGACGTACACGTCACACCCAATCTTTTCGAGTTACAACGTGTTGTTTAGGAGATACAAGCTAATTTTGTACGATACGTTATTTCTTCTCTTAAAGTGTTTCAAATATGTACGTATTTGTCTTTAATCTGCAACACTGTATTTCCTTATAACGTGGTATTCTTACATATTCTTTCGAGAGAAAACTCTCCTGTGCATTCGCTTTTGAGGCTACACGCTTAGACATACACGCAAGACCAAAGCTTTTCGAGTTACAATTTGTTGTTTAGGAAGAACCAGATAATATCGCACGATGCGGGATTTCCTTACAACGTGGTTTTCTGACAAATTTTGACGAAAGAAAATTCTCCTGTGGGTTCTCTTTTGAGGCACACATTTAGGCGTACACACCACACCAAATACATTAGAGTTATAACGTGATGTTTAGGAGATACAAGCTAATTTTGTACGATGCCTTTTTTCTTCTCGTAAAATTTAAGTGTTTCCAATAAGTATGTATTTGTCTTTACTCTGCAACACTGTATTTCCTTATAACGTGGTATTCTTACATATTCTTTCGAGGAAAAACTCTCCTGTGCATTCTCTTTTGAGGCTACACGCTTAGACATACACGCAACACCAAAGCTTTTCGAGTTACAACGTGTTGTTTAGGAAAAACTAGATAATTTCACACGATGCGGGATTTCCTTAAAACGTGGTTTTCTGACAAATTTTGACAAAAGAAAACTCTCCTGTGGGTTCTCTTTTGAGGATACACGTTTAGACGTACACGCCACACCAAATCTTTGCGAGTTACAACATGTTTTTTAGGACATACAAGCTAATTTTGCAAGATGCGTTATTTCTCTCATAAAGTGTTTCCAATACGTATGTATTTATCTTTACTCTGCAACACTATATTTCCTTATAACGTGGTATTCTTACATATTCTTTCGAGAGAAAACTCTCCTATGAGTTCTCTTTTGGGGCTACACGCTTAGACATACACCCAACACCAAAGCTTTTCGAGTTAAAATGTGTTGTTTAGGAAGAACAAGATAATATCTCACGATGCGGGATTTCCTTAAAACGTGGTTTTCTGACGAATTCTGATGAAAGAAAATTGTCCTGTGGGTTCTCTTTTGAGGCTACATGTTTAGACGTACATGCCACACCAAATCTTTTCGAGTTACAACGTGTTGTTTAGGAGATACAAGCTAATTTTGTACGATGCTTTATTTCATCTCGTAAAGTTTAAGGGTTTCCAATACAAACGTATTTGTCTTTACTCTGCAACACTGTATTTCCTTATAACGTGGTATTCTTTCTTATTCTTTTGAGAGAAAACTCTCCTGTGCATTCTCTTTTGAGGCTACACGCTTAGACAAACACGCAACAGCAAAGCTTTTCGAGTTACAACGTGTTGTTTAGGAAGAACAAGATAATTTCCCACGATGCGGGATTTCCTTAAAACGTGGTGTTCTGACAAATTTTGATGAAAGAAAATTCTCCTGTGGGTTCTATTTTGAGGATACACGTTTAGACGTACACGCCACACCAAATCTTTTTGAGTTACACCATGCCGTTTAGGAGATACAAGCTAATATTTTTACGATGCGTTATTTCTTCTCTTTAAGTTTAAGTGTTTCTAATACATACGTATTTGCCTTTTCTCTCCAACACTGTATTTCCTTATAACGTGGTATTCTTACATATTCTTTCGAGAGAAAACTCTCCTGTGCGTTCTCTTTTGAGGCTACAGGCTTAGACATACAGACAACACCAAAGCTTTTCGAGTTACAATGTGTTGTTTATGAAAAACAAGATAATTTAGCACGATGCGGGATTTCCTTAAAACGTGGTTTTCTGACAAATTTGACGAACGAAAATACTCCTGAGGGTTCTCTTTTGAGGCTACACCTTTAGACGTACACGCCACACCAAATCCTTTCGAGTTACAACGTGTTGTTTAGGAGATACAAGCTAATTTTGTACGATGCGTTCTTCCTTCTTGTAAAGTTTAAGTGTTTCCAATAAGTACGTATTTGTCTTTATTCTGCAACACTGTATTTCCTTATAACGTGGTATTCTTACATATTCTTTCGAGAGAAAACTCTCCTGTGTGTTCTCTTTTGAGGCTACACGCTTAGACATACACGCAACACCAAAGCTTTTCGAGTTACAACGTGTTGTTTAGGAAGAACAAGATAATTTCTCACGATGCGGGATTTCTTTAAAACGTGGTTTTCTGACAAATTTTGACAAAAGAAAATTGTCCTGTGGTTCTCTTTTGAGGCTACACGTTTAGACGTACACGCCACACCAAAACATTTCGAGTTACAACGTGTTGTTTAGGAGATACAAGCTAATTTTGTAATATGATTTATTTCATCTCGTAAAGTTTAAGGGTTTCCAATAAGTAACTATTTGCCATTATTCTGCAACAGTGTACTTCCTTATAACGTGGTATTCTTACATATTCTTTCGAGAGAAAACTCTCCTGTGTGTTCTCTTTTGGGGCTACACGCATAGACATACACACAACACCAAAGTATATCCAGTTACAATGCGTTGTTAAGGAAAAACAAGATAATTTTGCACAATGCGGGATTTCCTTAATACGTGGTTTTCTGACAAATTTTGACCAAAGAAAATTCTCCTGTGGGTTCTCTTTTGAGGCTACACGTTTAGACGTACACGCCACACCAAAGCTTTTCGAGTTACATCGTGTTGTTTAGGAGATACAAGCTAATATTTTACCATGCGTTATTTCTTCTCATAAAGTGTTTCCAATAAGTACGTATTTGTCTTTATTCTGCAACACTGTATTTCCTTATAACGTGGTATTCTTACATATTCTTTCGAGAGAAAACTCTCTTGTGTGCTCTCTTTTGTGTCTACATGCTTAGACATACACGCAACACCAAAGCTTTTCGAGTTACAACGTGTTGTTTAGGAAAAACAAGATAATTTCGCACGATGCGGGATTTCCTTAAAACGTGGTTTTCTGAAAATTTTGAAGAAAGAAAATTCTCCTATGGGTTCTCTTTTGAGGCTACTCGTTAGATGTACATGCCACAGCAAATCCTTTCGAGTTACAACCTGTTGTTTAGGAGATACAAGCTAATTTTGTATGATGCCTTATTTCTTCTCGTAAAGTGTTTCCAATTCGTACGTATTGTCTTTACTCTGCAACACTGTATTTCCTTATAACCTGGTATTCTTACATATTCTTCTGAGTGAAAACTCTCCTGTGTGTTCTCTTTTGAGGCTACACACTGAGACAAAAAGCAACACCAAAGCTTTTCGAGTTACAACGTGTTGTTTAGGAAAAACAAGATAATTTCGCTCGATGCAGGATTTCCTTAATATGTGGTTTTCTGACAAATTTGACCAAAGAAAATTCTCCTGTGGGTTTCCTTTGAGGCTACACGTTTAGACGTACACGCCACTTCAAATCTTTTCGAGTTACAACGTGTTGTTTAGGAGATACAAGCTAATTTTGTTCCATGTGTTATTTCTTCTCCTAAAGTGTTTCCAATACGTACGTATTTGTTTTACTCTGCAACATTGTATTTCCTTATAACGTTGTATTCTTACATATTCTTTCGAGAAAAAACTCTCCTTTGCGTTCTCTTTTGAGGCTACACGCTTAGACATACACGCAGCACCAAAGCTTTTCGAGTTACAACTTGTTTAGGAAAAACAAGATAATTTTGCACGATGAGGGATTTCCTTAAAATGTGGTTTTCTCACATATTTTGACGATTAAACATTCTCCTGTAGGTTCCCTTTTGAGGTTACACGTTTAGACGTACACACCACACCAAATCCTTTCCAGTTACAACCTGTTGTTTAGGAGATACAAGCTAATTTTTTATGATGCGTTATTTCTTCTCATAAAGTGTTTCCTATACATACGTATTTGTCTTTACTCTGCCACACTGTATTTCTTTATAATGTGGTATTCTTACATATTCTTTCGAGAGAAAACTCTCCTGTGAGTTCTCTTTTGAGGCTACACGCTTAGACATACACGCAACACAAAAGCTTTTCGAGTTACAACGTGTTGTTTAGGAAAAACAAGATAATTTCGCACGATGCGAAATTTCCTTAAAACGTGGTTTACTGACAAAATTTGATGAAAGAAAATTCTCCTGTCGGTTCTCTTTTGAGGCTACACGTTTAGATGTACACGTCACACCAAATATTTTCGAGTTACAACGTGTTGTTTAGGAGATACAAGCTAATTTTGTACGATGCTTTATTTCTTCTCTTAAAGTGTTTCCAATATGTACGTATTTGTCTTTACTCTGCAACACTGTATTTCCTTATAACGTGGTATTCTTACATATTCTTTCGAGAGAAAACTCTCCTTGCATTCCCTTTTGAGGCTACATACTTAGACATACACGCAACACCAAAGTTTTTCGAGTTACAACTTGTTGTTTAAAAAAAACAAGATAATTTCGTAGGATGCAGGATTTCGTTAAAACGTGGTTTTCTGACAAATTTTGAAGAAAGAAAATTCTCCAGTGGGCTCTCTTTTGAGGCTACACTTTTAGACGTACACGCCAAACCAAATGTTTTCGAGTTTCCACTTTTTGTTTAGGAGATACAAGCTAATATTTTATGATGCGTAATTTCTTCTCATAAAGTGTTTCCAATATGTACGTATTTGTCTTTACTCTGCTACACTGTATTTCCTTATAACGTTGTATTCTTACATGTTCTTTCGAGAGAAAACTCTCCTGTCCATTCTCTTTTGAGGCTACAAGCTTAGACATACACGCAACACCAAAGCTTTTCGAGTTACAAGGTGTTGTTTAGGAAAAACAAGATAATTTCGCACTATGCGGGATTTCCTTAAAACGTGGTTTTCTGACAAATTTTGACGAAAAAAATTCTCCTGTTGGTTCCCTTTTGAGGCTACACGTTTAGACATACACGCCACACCAAATCCTTTCGAGTTACCACGTGTTGTTTAGGAGATACAAGCTAATTTTGTATGATGCGTTATTTCTTCTCGTAAAGTGTTTCCAATGCGTACCTATTTGTCTTTACTCTGCAACACTGTATTTCCTTATAACGTTGTATTCTTACATGTTCTTTCGAGAGAAAACTCTCCTGTGCATTGTCTTTAGAGGCAACATGCTCAGACATACACGCAACACCAAAGCTTTTCGAGTTACAACGTGTTGTTTAGGAAAAACAAGATAATTTTGCACGATGCGGGATTGCCTTAACACGTGGTTTTTTGACAAATTTTGACGAAAGAAAGTTCTCCTGTGGGTTCTCTTTTGAGGCTACACGTGTAGAGGTACGAGCCACACCAAATCATTTCGAGTTCCAACGTGTTGTTTAGGAGATACAAGCTAATTACGTATGATGCGTTATTACTTCTCTTAAAGCGTTTCCAATAGGTACGTAGTTGTCTTTACTCTGCAACACTGTATTTCCTTATAACGTGGTATTCTTACATATTCTTTCGAGAGAAAACTCTCCTGTGCATTCTCTTTTGAGTCTACACGCATAGACATACACGCAACACCAAAGCTTTTCGAGTTACAACGTGTTGTTTAGGAAAAACAAGATAATTTCGCACGATGCGATATTTCCTTAAAACGTGGTTTCTGACAAATTTTGATGAAAGAAAATTCTCCTGTGGGTTCTCGTTTGAGGCTACACTTTTAGACATACATGTCACACCAAATCTTTTCAAGTTACAACGTGTTGTTTAGGAGATACAAGCTAATTTTTTACGATGCGTTATTTCTTCTTATAAAGTGTTTCCAATATGTACTTGTTTTTACTCTGCAAAATTGTATTTCCTTTTAACGTGGTATTCTTACATATGCTTTTGAGAGAAAACTCTCCTGTGCCTTCTCTTTTGAGGCTCCACGCTTACACATACACGCAACACCAAAGCTTTTCGAGTTACAACATGTTGTTTAGGAAAAATAAGATGATTTCGAATGATGAGGGATTTCCTAAAAACGTGGTATTCTGAAAAATTTTGAAGAAAGAAAATTCTACTGTGTGTTCCCTTTTGATGATACACGATTAGATGTACATGCCACACCAAATCTTTTCGACTTACAACGTGTTGTTTAGGAGATACAAGATAATTTTTTATGATGCGTTAATTTTTCTTGTAAAGTGTTTCCAATACGAACGTATTTGTCTTTACTCTGCAACATTGTATTTCCTTATAACGTGGTATTCTTACATATTCTTTCGAGCAAAAACTATCCTGTGCGTTCTCTTTTGAGGTTACATGCTTAGACATACACGCAACACCAAAGCTTTTCGAGTTACAACGTGTTGTTTAGGTAAAACAAGATAATTTCGCATGATGCGAGATTTCCTTAAAACGTGGATTCTGACAAATTTTGATGAAAAAAATTCTCCTGTGGGTTCTCTTTTGAGGCTACACGTTTAGACGTACACCTCACATCAAATGTTTTCGAGTTACCATGTGTTCTTTAGGAGATACAAGCTAATTTTTTACGATGCTTTAATTCTTCTCATAAAGTGTTTCCAATACGCACGTATTTGTCTGTACTCTGCAACATTGTATTTCCTTATAACGTGGTATTCTTACATATTCTTTCGAGAGAAAACTATCCTGTTCGTTCCCTTTGAGGCTACACACTAAGACATACAGGCACCACCAAAGCTTTTTGAGTTACAACGTGTTGTTTATGAAAAACAATATAATTTCGCACGATGTGGGATTTCCTTAAAACGTGGTTTTCTGAGAAATTTTGACGAAATAAAATTCTCCTGTGGGTTCTCATTTGAGGCTAAACGTTTAGACGTACACGCCACACCAAATCCTTTCGAGTTACCACATGTTGTTTAGGAGATACAAGCTAATTTTGTACGATGAGTTATTTCTTCTCGTAAAGTGTTTCCAATATGTACTTATTTGTCTTTACTCTGCAAAATTGTATTTCCTTATAACGTGGTATTCTTATATATTCTTTCGAGAGAAAACTCTCCTGTGCCTTCTCTTTTGAGGATCTACGCTTACCCATACACACAACACCAAAGCTTTTCGAGTTACAACATGTTGTTTAGGAAAAAGAAGATGATTTCGCACGATGCGGGAAATCCTTAAAACGAGGTGTTCTGAAAAATTTTGACGAAAGAAAATTCTCCTGTGGGTCCTCTTTTGAGGCTACACGTTTAGACGTACATGCCACACCAAATCTTTTCGAATTACAACATGTTGTATCAGAGATACAAGCATAATTTTGTAAGATGCGTTACTTCTTCTCGTAAAGTGTTTCCAATATGTAAGTACTTGTCTTTACTCTGCAACACTGTATTTCCTTATAACGTGGTATTCTTACATATTCTTTCGAGAGAAAACGATCCTGTGCGTTCCCTTTTTAGGCTACACACTTAGACATACAGGCAACACCAAAGCTTTTCGAGTTACAACGTGTTGTTTATGAAAAACAAGATAATTTCGCGCGATGCAGGATTTCCTTAAAACGTAGTTTTCTGAAACATTTTGACGAAAGAAAATTCTTCAGTGGGTTCTCTTTTGAGGCTACACGTTTAGACGTACACGCCACACCAAATCCTTTAGATTTACCACGTGTTGTTTAGGAGAAACAAGGTAATTTTGTATGATTCGTTATTTCTTCTCGTAAAGTGTTTCCAATAAGTACGTATTTGTCTTTACTCTGCAACACTGTATTTCCTTATAACGTTGTATTCTTACATATTCTTTCAAGAGAAAACTCTCCTGTGCGTTCTCTTTAGAGGCCATACGCTTAGACATACACGCAACACCAAAGCTTTTCGAGTTACAATGTGTTGTTTAGGAAAAACAAGATAATTTCACAGGATGCGAGATTTCCATAAAACGTGGTTTTCTGAAAAATTTTGACGAAACAAAGTTCTCCTGTGGGTTCTCTTTTGAGACTACACGTGTAGAGGTACGAGTCACACCAAATCTTTTCGAGTTACAACTTGTTGTTTAGGAGATACAAGCTAATTTTTTACGTTGCCTTATTTCTTCTCTTAAAGTGTTTACAATAGTATTTGTCTTTACTCTGCAGCACTGTATTTCCTTATAACGTGGTATTCTTACATATTCTTTCGAGAGAAAACTCTCCTGTATGCTCTCATTTGAGGCTACACGCTTACACATACATGCAACACCAAAGCTTTTCGAGTTACAACGTGTTCTTTAGGAAAAACAAGATAATTTCGTACGATGCGAGATTTCCTTAACACGTGGTTTCTGACAAATTTTGATGAAAGAAGATTCTCCTGTGGGTTCTCGTTTGAGGCTACACTTTTAGAGTTACACGTCACACCTAATCTTTTCCAGTTACAACGTATTGTTTAGGAGATATAAGCTAATTTTTTAGGATGCGATATTTCTTCTCGTAAAGTGTTTCCAATATGTACTTATTTGTCTTTACTCTGCAAAAATGTATTTCCTTAAAACGTGATATTCTTACATCTTCTTTCGAGAGAAAATTATCCTGTGCCTTCTCTTTTGAGGCTACATGCTTACACATACACGCAACACCAAAGCTTTTCGAGTTACAACATGTTGTTTAGGAAAAAGAAGATGATTTCGCACGATGCGGCATTTCCTTAAAACGTGGTGTTCTGAAATAATTTGAAGTAAGAAAATTCTCCTGTGGGTTCTCTTTTGAGGCTACACATTTAGACGTACACGCCACACCAAATCCTTTCGAGTTACCACGTGTTGTTTAGGAGATACAAGCTAATTTTGTACGATGCGTTATTTCTTCTCGTAAAGTGTTTCCAATATATACTTATTTGTCTTTATTCTGCAACACTGTATTTCATTATAACGTGGTATTCTTACATATTATTTCGAGGGAAACTCTCCTGTGCATTCTCTTTTGAGGCTACACACTTAGACAAACATGCAACGCCAAAGTTTTTCGAGTTACAATGTGTTGTTTAGGAAAAACAAGATAATTTGGCATGATGCGAGATTTCGATAAAACGTGGTTTTCTGACAAATTTTGACGAAAGAAAATTCTCCTGTCGGTTCTCTTTTGAGGCTACACGTTTAGACGTACACGCCACACCAAATCCTTTCGAGTTACCACGTGTTGTTTAGGAGATACAAGCTAATTTTGTATGATGCGTTATTTCTTCTCGTAAAGTGTTTCCAATAGGTACGTATTTGTCTTTACTCTGCAACACTGTATTTCCTTATAACGTTGTATTCTTACATGTTCTTTCGAGAGAAAACTCTCCTGTGCATTCTCTTTAGAGGCTACATGCTCAGACATACACGCAACACCAAAGCTTTTCGAGTTACAACGTGTTCTTTAGGAAAAACAAGATAATTTGGCACGATGCGGGATTTCCTTAAAACGTGGTTTTCTGACAAATTTTGAAGAAAGAAAGTTCTCCTGTGGGTTCTCTTTTGAGGCTAAACGTGTAGACTTACGAGCCACACAAAATATTTTTGAGGTACAACGTGTTGTTTAGGAGATACAAGCAAATATTGTACAATGCGTTATTTCTTCTCATATAGTGTTTCCAATACGTACTTATTTGTCTTTACTCTGCAACACTGTATTTCCTTATAACGTGGTATTCTTACATATTCTTTCGAGGGAAAACTCTCCTGTGCATTCTCTTTTGAGGTTACATGCTTAGACAAACACGCAACGCCAAAGCTTTTGGAGTTACAACGTGTTGTTTAGGAAAAACAAGATAATTTCGCACGATACGAGATTTCCATTAAACGTGGTTTTCTGAAAAATTTTGACGAAACAAAGTTCTCCTGTGGGTTCTCTATTGAGGCTACACGTGTAGAGGTACGAGCCACACCAAATCTTTTCGAGTTACTACGTGTTGTTTAGGAGATACAAGCTAATTTTCTAGGATGCGTTATTTCTTCTCTTAAAGTGTTTCCAATACGTACGTAGTTTTCTTTACTCTGCAACACTGTATTTCCTTATAACGTGGTATTCTTACATATTCTTTCGAGAGAAAACTCTCCTGTGCATTCTCTTTTGAGGCTACACGCGTAGACATACACGCAACACCAAAGCTTTTCGAGTTACAACGTGTTGTTTAGGAAAAACAAGATAATTTCGCACGATGCGAGACTTCCTTAAAACGTGGTTTCTGACAAATTTTGATGAAAGAAAATTCTCCTGTGGGCTCTCGTTTGTGGCTATACTTTTAGACGTACACGTCACACCAAATCTTTTTGAGTTACAACGTGTTGTTTAGGAGATACAAAATAATTTTGTAAGATGTGTTATTTCTTCTCGTAAAGTGTTTCCAATATGTACTTATGGTCTTTACTCTGCAAAATTGTATTTCCTTATAACGTGGTATTCTTACATATTCTTTCGAGAAAATACTCTCCAGTGCCTTCTCTTTTGAGGCTCCACGCTTACACATACACGCAACACTATAGCTTTTCGAGTTACAACATGTTGTTTAGGAAAAAGAAGATGATTTCGCACTATGCGGGATTTCCTTAAAACGTGGTTTTCTGAAATATTTTGAATAAAGAAAATTCTCCTGTTGGTTCTCTTTTGAGGCTACACGTTTAGACGTACACGCCACACCAAATGCTTTCAAGTTACCACGTGTTGTTTAGGAGATACAAGCTAATTATGTACGATGCATTATTTCTTCTCGTAAAGTGTTTCCAATAAGTACTTATTTGTCTTTAATCTGCAACACTGTATTTCCTTATAACATGGTATTCTTACATATTATTTTGAGGGAAAACTCTCCTGTGCGTTCTCTTTTGAGGAGACACGCTTAGACAAACACGCAAGGCCAAAGCTTTTCGAGTTACAATGTGTTGTTTAGGAAAAACAAGATAATTTAGCACGAAGCGAGATTTCCATAAAACGTGGTTTTCTGAAAAATTTTGACGAAAGAAAGTTCTCCTGTGGGTTCTCTTTTGAGGCTACACATGTAGAGGTACGAGTCACACCAAATCTTTGCGAATTACAACGTGTTGTTTAGGAGATATAAGCTAATTTTTTACGATGTGTTAATTCTTCTCGTAAAGTGTTTCCAATAAGTACATATTTGTCTTTACACTGCAACATTATATTTCCTTATAACGTGGTATTCTTACATATTCCTTGGAGAGAAAACTATCCTGTGCGTTCCCTTTTGAGGCTACACACTTAGACATACAGGCAACACCAAAGCTTTTCGAGTTACAACGTGTTGTTTATGGAAAACAAGATAATTTTGCACGATGAGGGATTTCCTTAAAACGTGGTTTTCTGACAAATTTTGACGAAAGAAAATTTTCCTGTGGCTTCTCTTTTGAGGCTACACGTTTAGACATGCACGCCACACCAAATCCTTTCGAGTTACAACGTGTTGTTTAAGAGATACAAGCTAATTTTGTATGATGCGCTATTTCTTTTCGCAAAGTGGTTCCACTATGTATGTATTTGTCTTTACTCTGCAACACTGTATTTCCTTATAACGTTGTATTCTTACATGTTCTTTCAAGAGAAAACTCTCCTGTGCATTCTCTTTAGAGGCTACATGCTCAGACATACACGCAACACCAAAGCATTTCGAGTTACAACGTGTTGTTTAGGAAAAACAAGATAATTTTGCACGATTTGGGATTTCCTTAAAACGTGGTTTTCTGACAAATTTTGACCAAAGAAAGTTCTCCTGTAGGTTCTCTTTTGTGGCTAGACGTGTAGACGTATGAGCCATACCAAATATTTTTCAGTTACAACGTGTTGTTTAGGATACACAAGCAAATATTGTACGATGCGTTATTTCTTCTCGTAAAGTGTTTCCAATACGTACATATTTGTCTTTACTCTGCAACACTGTATTTCCTTATAACATGGTATTCTTACATATTCTTTCGAGGGAAAACTCTCCTGTGCATTCTCTTTTGAGGCTACACGATTAGACAAACACGCAACACCAAAGCTTTTCGAGTTACAACGTGTTGTTTAGGAAAAAGAAGATGATTTCGCATGATGCGGGATTTCCTAAAAACCTGGTTTTCTGAAAAATTTTGACGAAAGAAAATTCTCCTGTGGGTTCTCTTTTGAGGCTACATATTTAGACGTACACGTCACACCAAATCTTTTCGAGTGACAACGTGTTGTTTAGGAGATACAAGCTAATTTTTTATAATGCGTTAATTCTCGTAAAGTGTTTCCAATACGTACGTATTTGTCTTTACTCTGCAACACTGTATTTCCTTATAACGTGGTATTCTTACATATTCTTTCGAGAGAAAACTATCCTGTGCATTCCCTTTTGAGGCTAAACACTTACACATACAGGCAACACCAAAGCTTTTTGAGTTACAATGTGTTGTTTATAAAAAACAAGATACTTTTGCACGAAGCTGGATTTCCTTAAAACATGGTTTTCTGACAAATTTTGACGAAAGGAAATTATTCTGTTGGTTCTCTTTTGAGGCTTCACGTTTCGACGTGCACGTCACACCTAATCCTTTCGAGTTACCACGTGTTGTTTAGGAGATACAAGCTAATTTTGTACGATGCTTTATTTCTTCTGGTAAAGTGTTTCCAATAAGTACGTATTTGTCTTTACTCTGCAATACTGTATTTCCTTATAACGTGGTATTCCTACACATTCTTTCGTGAGAAAACTATTCTGTGCGTTACCTTTTGAGGCTACACGCTTACACAGAAAGGCAACAACAAAGATTTTCAAGTTACAACGTGTTGTTTATGAAAAACAAGATAATTTCGCACGATGCGGGATTTCCTTAAAACTTGGTGTTCTGACAAATTTTGATGAAAGAAAATTCTCCTGTGGGTTCTCTTTTGAGGTTACACGTTTAGACGTGCACGCCACACCATATCCTTTCGAATTACCACGTGTTGTTTAGGAGATACAAGCTAATTTTGTACGATGCGTTATTTCTTCTCCTAAAGTGTTTCCAATATGTACGTATTTGTCTTTACTCTGCAACACTGTATTTCCTTATAACATTGTATTCTTACATGTTCTTTCGAGAGAAAACTCTCCTGTGCATTCTCTTTTGAGGCTACACGCTTAGACATACACGCAACACCAAAGCATTTCGAGTTACAACGTGTTGTTTAGGAAAAACAGGATAATTTTGCACGATGCGGGATATCCTTAAAACGTGGTTTTCTGACAAATTTTGACGAAAGAATGTTATCCTGTGCGTTGTCTTTTGAGGCTACAGGTTTAGACGTACACGCCACACCAAATCCTTTCGAGTTACAACTTGTTGTTTAGGAGATACAAGCAAATTTTGTTCGATGCGTTATTTCTTCTTGCAAAGTGTGTCCAATACGTACTTAATTGTCTTTACTCTGCAACACTGTATTTCCTTATAACGTGGTATTCTTACATATTCTTTCGAGGGAAAATTCTCCTGTTCGTTCTCTTTTGGGCTACACGCTTAGACATACACGCAAGGCCAAAGCTTTTCGAGTTACAACGAGTTGTTTAGGAAAAACAAGATAATTTCGCACGATGCGAGATTTCCATAAAACGTGGTTTTCTGAAAAATTTTGACTAAAGAAAGTTCTCCTGTGGGTTCTCTTTTGAGGCTACATGGTTAGACGTACACGTCACACCAAATCTTTTCGAGTTACAACGTGTTGTTTAGGAGATACAAGCTAATTTTGTACGATGCGTTATTTCTTCTCATAAAGTGTTTCCAATAAGTACTTATTTGTCTTTACTCTGCAAAATTGTATTTCCTTATAACGTGGTATTCTTACATATTCTTTAGAGAGAAAACTCTCCTGTGCCTTCTCTTTTGAGGCTCCACACTTACACATACACGCAACACCAAAGCTTTTCGAGTTACAACATGTTGTTTAGGAAAAAGAAGATGATTTCGCATGATGCGGGATTTCCTTAAAACGTGGTTTTCTGAAAAATTTTGACAAAGAAAATTCTCCTGTTGGTTCCGTTTTGAGGCTACACGTTTAGACGTATATGCCACACCAAATCTTGTCGTGTTACAACGTGTTGTTTAGGAGATACAAGCTAATTTTTTACGATGTGTTTATTCTTCTCGTAAAGTGTTTCCAACACATATTTATTTGTCTTTACTCTGCAACATTGTATATCCTTATAACGTGGTATTCTTACATATTCTCTCGATAGAAAACTATCCTGTGCGTTCCCTTTTGAGGCTACACACTTAGACATACAGGCAACACCAAAGCTTTTCGAGTTACAACGTGTTGTTTATGAAAAACAAGATAATTTCCCACGATGCAGGATTTCCTTAAAACGTGGTGTTCTGACAAATTTTGACGAAAGAAAATTCTCCTGTTGGTTCTCTTTTGACGCTACACGTTTAGAGGTACACGCCACACCAAATCCTTTCGAGTTACCACGTGTTGTTTAGGAGATACAAGCTAATTTTGTACGATGAGTTATTTCTTCTCGAAAAGTGTTCCCAAACGTAAGTATTTGTCTTTACTCTGCAACACTGTATTTCCTTATAATGTTGAATTCTTACATGTTCTTTCGAGAGAAAACTTTCCTGTGCATTCTCTTTAGAGGCTACATGCTCAGACATACACGCAACACCAAAGCTTTTCGAGTTACAACGTGTTGTTTAGGAAAAACAAGATAATTTTGCACGATGCGGTATATCCTTAAAACATGGTTTTCTGACAAAGTTTGATGAAAGAAAGTTCTCCTGTGCGTTGTCTTTTGAGGCTACAGGTTTAGAAGTACATGCCGCACCAAATCTTTTCGAGTTACAACTTGTTGTTTAGGAGATACAAGCAAATTTTTTACGATGTGTTATTTTTTCGTGTAAAGTGTATCCAATACTTAAGTATTTGTCTTTACTCTACAACACTGAATTTCCTTATAACGTGGTATTCTTACATATTCTTTCAAGAGAAAACTCTCCTGTGCGTTCTCTTTTGAGGCTACACGCTTAGACATACACGCAACACCAAAGCTTTTCGAGTTACAACGTGTTGTTTAGGAGATACAAGTTAATTTTGTACGATGCGTTATTTGTTCTCGTAAAGTGTTTCCAATATGTACTTAATTGTCTTTACTCTGCAACACTGTATTTCCTTATAACGTGGTATTCTTACATATTCTTTCGAGGGAAAACTCTCCTGTGCATTCTCTTTTGGGCTACACGCTTAGACATACACGCAACGCCAAACCTTTTCGAGTTACAGCGTTTTGTTTAGGAAAAACAAGATAATTTCGCACGTTTCGAGATTTCCATAAAACGTGGTTTTCTGACAAATTTTGACGAAAGATAATTCTACTGTGGGTTCTCTTTTGAGGCTACACGTTTAAACGTACACTTCACACCAAATCTTAACGAGTTACAACGTGTTGTTTAGGAGATACAAGCTAATTTTGTATGATGCGTTATTTCTTCTCATAAAGTGTTTCCAATAAGTACTTATTTGTCTTTACTCTGCAAAATTATATTTCCTTATAACGTGGTATTCTTACATATTCTTTCGAGAGAAAATTCTCCTGTGCCTTCTCTTTTGAGGCTCCACGCTTACACATACACGCAACACCAAAGCTTTTCACGTTACAACATGTTGTTTAGGAAAAAGAAGATGATTTCGCATGATGCGGGATATCCTTAAAATGTGGTTTTGTGAAAAATTTTGACGTAAGAAAATTCTCCTGTGGGTTCTCTTTTGAGGCTACACGTTTAGACGTACCGGCCACACCAAATCTTGTCGAGTTACAACGTGTTGTTTAGGAGATACAAGCTAATTTTTTACGATGTGTTAATTCTTCTCGTAAAGTGTTTCCAATACGTACGTATTTGTCTTTACTCTGCAAAAGTGTATTTCCTTATAATGTGGTATTCTTACATATTCTTTCGAGAGAAAACTATCCTGTGTGTTCACTATTGAGGCTACACACTTAGACATAGAGGCAACACCAAAGCTTTTCGAGTTACAACGTGTTGTTTGTGAAAAACAAGATAATTTCGCACGATGCGGGATTTCCTTAAAACGTGGTTTTCTGACAAATTGTGACGAAAGAATATTCTCCTGTGGGTTCTCTTTTGAGGCTACATGTTTAGACGTACACGCCACACCAAATCCTTTCGAGTTACCACGTGTTGTTTAGGAGATACAAGCTAATTTTGTACGATGCGTTATTTCTTCTCGTCAAGTGTTTCCAATACGTAAGTATTTGTCTTTACTCTGCAACACTGAACGTGGTGTTCTGACAAATTTTGACGAAAGAAAATTCTCCTGTGGGTACTCTTTTGACGCTACACGTTTAGAGGTACACGCCACACCAAATCCTATCGAGTTACCACGTGTTGTTTAGGAGATACAAGCTAATTTTGTACGATGCTTTATTTCTTCTCGTAAAGTGTTTCCAAACTTACATATTTGTCTTTACTCTGCAACACTGTATTTCCTTATAATGTTGAATTCTTACATGTTCTTTCGAGAGAAAACGTTCCTGTGCATTCTCTTTAGAGGCGACATGGTCACACATACACGCAACACCAAAGCTTTTCGAGATACAACATGAAGTTTAGGAAAAACAAGATAATTTTGCACGATGCAGATATCCTTAAAACGTGGTTTTCTGACAAATTGTGACGAAAGAAAGTTCTCCTGTGCATTGTTTTTGAGGCTACAGGTTTAGACGTACACGCAACACCAAATCTTTTTGAGTTACAACTTGTTGTTTAGGAGATACAAGCAAATTTTTTACGATGCATTATTTCTTCTTGTAAAGAGTTTCCAATACATAAGTATTTGTCTTTACTCTACAACACTGTATTTCCTTATAATGTGGTATTCTTACATATTCTTTCAAGAGAAAACTCTCCTGTGAGTTCTCTTTTGAGGCTACACGCTTAGACATACACGCAACAACAAAGCTTTTCGAGTTACAACGTGTTGTTTAGGAGATACAAGTTAATTTTGTACGATGCGTTATTTCTTCTCGTAAAGTGTTGCCAATATGTACTTAATTGTCTTTACTCTGCAACACTGTATTTCCTTATAACGTGGTATTCTTACATATTCTTTCGAGGGAAAACTCTCCTGTGCATTCTCTTTTGGGCTACACGCTTAGACATACACGCAACGCCAAAGCTTTTCGAGTTACAACGTGTTGTTTAGGAAAAACAAGATAATTTCGCACGATGCGAGATTTCCATAAAACGTGGTTTTCTGAAAAATTTTGACGAAAGAAAGTTCTCCTGTGGGTTCTCTTTTGAGGCTACACGTTGAGACATACACGTCACACCAAATCTTTTCAAGTTACAACGTGTTGTTTAGGAGATACAAGCTATTTTGTACGATGCGTTATTTCTTCTCATAAAGTGTTTCCAATAAGTACTTATTTGTCTTTACTCTGCAAATTTGTATTTCCATATAACGTGGTATTCTTTCATATTCTTTCGAGAGAAAACTCTCCTGTGCCTTCTCTTTTGAGGCTCCTCACTTACACAAACACGCAACACCAAAGCTTTTCGAGTTACAACATGTTGTTTAGGAAAAAGAAGATGATTTCGCATGATGCGGGATTTCCTTAAAACGTGGTTTTCTGAAAAATTTTGAAGAAAGAAAATTCTCCTGTGGGTTCTCTTTCGAGGCTACACGTTTAGACGTACATGCCATACCAAATCTTTTCGAGTTACAACCTGTTGTTTAGGAGATACAAGCTAATTTTTTTCGATGCCTTAATTCTTCTCGTAAAGTGTTTCCAGAACATATGTCTTTACTCTACAACATTGTATTTCCTTATAACGTGGTATTCTTATATATTCTTTCGAGATAAAACTATCCTGTGCGTTCTCTTTTGAGGTTACACGCTTAGACACACACGCAACACCAAAGCTTTTCGAGTTACAACGTGTTGTTTAAGAAAAACAAGATAATTTCGCACGATGCGAGATTTCCTTAAAACCTGGTTTCTGACAAATTTTGATGAAAGAGAATTCTCTTGTGGGTTCTCTGTTGAGGCTACACGTTTAGACGTACATGTCACACCAAATCTTTTCGAGTTACAACGTGTTGTTTAGGAGATACAAGCTAATTTTGTACGATGTGTTATTTCTTCTCGTAAAGGGTTTCCAATATGTACTTATTTGTCTTTACTCTGCAAAATTGTTTCCTTATAACGTGGTATTCTTACATAATCTTTCAAGAGAAAACTCTCCTGTGCCTTCTCTTTTGAGGGTACACGCTTACACATACACGCAACACCAAAGCTTTTCGAGTTACAACATGTTGTTTAGGAAAAAGAAGATGATTTCGCATGATGCAGGATTTCCTTGAAGCGTGGTTTTCTGAAAAATTTTGATGAAAGAAAATTCTCCTGCGGGTTCTCTTTTGAGGCTACACGTTTAGACGAACATGCCACACCAAATCTTTTCGAGTTACAACGTGTTGTTTCAGAGATACAAGCTAATTTTGTAGGATGTGTTAATTATTCTCGTAAAGTGTTTCCAAGACTTACATATTTGTCTTTACTCTGCAACACTGTATTTCCTTATAACGTGGTATTCTTACATATTCTTTCGAGGGAAAGCTATCCCGTGCTTTCACTTTTGCGGCTACACACTTAGACAAAGAGGCAACACCAAAGCTTTTCGAGTTACAACGTGTTGTTTATGAAAAACAAGATAATTTCGCACGATGCAGGATTTCCTTAAAACGTAGTTTTCTGAAAAATTTTGACGAAAGAAAATTCTTCTGCGGGTTTTCTTTTGAGGCTACATGTTTAGACATACACGCCACACCAATTCCTTCGAGTTACCACTTGTTGTTTAGGAGATACAAGCTAATTTTGTATGATGCGTTATTTCTTCTCGTAAAGTGTTTCCAATAAGTATGTATTTGTCTTTACTCTGCAACACTTTATTTCCTTATAACGTTGTATTCTTACATATTCTTTCGAGAGAAAACTCTACTGTGCGTTCTCTTTAGAGGCTACACGCTTAGACGTACATGTCACACCAAATCTTTTCGAGTTACAACGTGTTGTTGAGGAGATACAAGCTAATATTTTACGATGCGTTATTTCTTCTTGTAAAGTGTTTCCAATATGTACTTATTTGTCTTTACTCTGCAAAATTGTATTTCCTTATAACGTGGTATTCTTACATATTCTTTCGAGAGAAAACTCTCCTGTGCCTTCTCTATTGAGGCTCCACGCTTACACATACACGCAACACCAAAGCTTTTCGAGTTACAACACGTTGCTTAGGAAAAATAAGATGATTTCGCACGATGCGGGATTTCCTTAAAATGTGGTTTTCTGAAAAATTTTGCAGAAAGAAAATTCTCCGGTGGGTTCTCTTTTGAGGCTACACGTTTAGACGTACACGGCACACCAAATCCTTTTGAGTTACAACGTGTTGTTTCGGAGATACAAGCTAATTTTGTAAGATGCGTTACTTCTGCTCCTAAAGTTTTCCAATACGTGCTTATTTGTCTTTACTCTGCAACACTGTATTTCCTTATAACGTTGTATTCTTACATATTCTTTCGAGAGAAAACTCTCCTGTGCATTCTCTTTAGAGGCTACACGCTTAGACATACACGCAACGCCAAAGCTTTTTGAGTTACAATGTGTCGTTTAGGAAAAACAAGATAATTTCGCACGATGCGAGATTTCCATAAAACGTGGTTGTCTGAAAAATTTTGACGAAAGAAAGTTCTCCTGTGGGTTCTCTTTTGAGGCTACACGTGTAGAGGTACGAGCCACACCAAATCTTTTCGAGTTACAAAGTGTTGTTTAGGAGATACAAGCTAATTTTGTACGATGCATTATTACTTCTCTTAAAGTGTTTCCAATAGTATTTGTCTGTACTCTGCAACATTATATTTCCTTATAACGTGGTATTCTTACATATTCTTTCGAGAGAAAACTCTCCTGTGCCTTCTCTTTTGAGGCTCCACGCTTAGACATACAGGCAACACCAAAGCTTTTCGAGTTACAACGTGTTGTTTATGGAAAACAAGATAATTTTGCACGATGCGGGATTTCCTTAAAACGTGGTTTTCTGACAAATTTTGACTAAAGAAAATTCTCCTGTGGCTTCTCTTTTGAGGCTACACGTTTAGACGTGCACGCCACACCAAATCCTTTCGAGTTACAACGTGTTGTTTAAGAGATACAAGCTAATTTTGTATGATGCGTTATTTATTTTCGTAAAGTGTTTCCAATACGTATGTATTTGTCTTTACTCTGCAACACTGTATTTCCTTATAACGTTGTATTCTTACATGTTCTTTCGAGAGAAAACTCTCCTGTGCATTCACTTTAGAGGCTACATGCTCAGACATACACGCAACACCAAAGCTTTTCGAGTTACAACGTGTTGTTTAGGAAAAACAAGATAATTTTGCACGATGCGGGATTTCCTTAAAACGTGGTTTTCTGACAAATTTTGACGAAAGAAAGTTCTCCTGTGGGTTCTCTTTTGAGGCTACACGTGTAGCCGTACGAGCCACACCAAATATTTTTGAGTTACAACGTGTTGTTTAGGAGATACAAGCAAATATTGTACGATGCGCTATTTCTTCTCGTAAAGTGTTTCCAATACGTACATATTTGTCTTTACTCTGCAACACTGTATTTCCTTATAACATGGTATTCTTACATATTCTTTCGAGGGAAAACTCTCCTGTGCATTCTCTTTTGAGGCTACACGATTAGACAAGCACGCAACACCAAAGCTTTTCGAGTTACAACATGTTGTTTAGGAAAAAGAAGATGATTTCGCACGATGAGGGATTTCCAAAAACCTGGTTTTCTGAAAAATTTTGACGAAAAAAAAATCTCCTGTGGCTTCTCTTTTGAGGCTACACATTTAGACGTACACGTCACACCAAATCTTTTCGAGTTACAACGTGTTGTTTAGGAGATACAAGCTAATTTTTTATAATGCGTTAATTCTCGTAAAGTGTTTCCAATACGTATGTATTTGTCTTTACTCTCCAACACTGTATTTCCTTATAACGTGGTATTCTTACATATTCTTTCGAGAGAAAACTATCCTGTGCATTCCCTTTTGAGGCTAAACACTTAGACATACAGGCAACACCAAAGCTTTTTGAGTTACAACGTGTTGTTTTTAAAAAACCAGATAATTTCGCACGATGCGGGATTTCCTTAAAACATGGTTTTCTGACAAATTTTGACGAAAAAAAATTATTCTGTTGGTTCTCTTTTGAAGCTTCACGTTTAGACGTGCACGCCACACCTAATCCTTTCGAGTTACCACATGTTGTTTAGGAGATACAAGCTAATTTTGTACGATGCTTTATTTCTTCTCGTAAAGTGTGTCCAATATGTACGTATTTGCCTTTACTCTGCAACACTGTATTTCCTTATAACGTGGTATTCTTACACATTCTTTCCAGAAAAAATATCTTGTGTGTTCCCTTTTGAGGCTACACACTTAGACATACAGGCAACACCAAAGCTTTTCAAGTTACAACGTGTTGTTTATGAAAAACAAGATAATTTCGCACGATGCGGGATTTCCTTAAAACTTGGTGTTCTGACAAATTTTGACGAAAGAAAATTCTCCTGTGGGTTCTCTTTTGAGGCTACATATTTAGACGTGCACGCCACACGAAATCCTTTCAAATTATCACGTGTTGTTTAGGAGATACAAGCTAATTTTGTACGATGCGTTATTTCTTCTCGTAAAGTGGTTCCAATATGTACGTATTTGTCTTTACTCTGCAACACTGTATTTCCTTATAACATTGTATTCTTACATGTTCTTTCGAGAGAAAACTCTCCTCTGTGTTCTCTTTAGAGGCTACACGCTTATACATACACGCAACACCAAAGCTTTTCGAGTTACAACGTGTTGTTTAGGAAAAACAAGATAATTTTGCACGATGCGGGATATCCTTAAAACGTGGTTTTCTGACAAATTTTAACGAAAGAAAGTTCTCATGTGCGTTGTCTTTTGAGGCTACAGGTTTAGACGTACATGCCACACCAAATCTTTTCGAGTTATAACTTGTTGTTTAGGAGATACAAGCAAATTTTGTTCGATGCGTTATTTCTTCTTGTAAAGTGTGTCCAATACGTACTTAATTGTCTTTACTCTGCAACACTGTATTTCCTAATAACGTGGTATTCTTACATATTCTTCCCAGGGAAACATCTCCTATGCGTTCTCTTTTGGGCTACACGCTTAGACATACACACAACGCCAAAGCTTTTCGAGTTACAACGTGTTGTTTAGGAAAAACAAGATAATTTCGCATGATGCGAGATTTCCATAAAACGTGGTTTTCTGAAAAATTTTGACGAAAGAAAGTTCTCCTGTGGGTTCTCTTTTGAGGCTACATGTTTAGACGTACACGTCACACCAAATCTTTTCGTGTTACAACGTGTTGTTTAGGAGATACAAGCTAATTTTGTATGATGCGTTATTTATTCTCATAAAGTGTTTCCAATAAGTACTTATTTGTCTTTACTCTGCAAAATTGTATTTCCTTATAACGTGGTATTCTTACATATTCTTTCGAGAGAAAACTCTCCTGTGCCTTCTCTTTTGAGGCTCCATGCTTACACATCCTCGCAACACCAAAGCTTTTCGAGTTACAACATGTTGCTTAGAAAAAAGAAGATGATTTCGCACGATGCGGGATTTCCTTAAAACGTGGTTTTCTGAAAAATTTTGAAGAAAGAAAATTCTCCTGTGGGTTCTCTTTTGAGGCTACACGTTTAGACGTACACGGCACACCAAATCTTTTCGAGTTACAACGTGTTGTTTCGGAGATACAAGCTAATTTTGTAAGATGCATAACATCTGCTCGTAAAGTTTTCCAATAAGTACTTATTTGTCTTTACTCTGCAACACTGTATTTCCTTATAACGTTGTATTCTTACATATTCTTTCGAGAGAAAACTCTCCTGTGCGTTCTCTTTAGAGGCTACACGCTTAGACATACACGCAATGCCAAAGCTTTTTGAGTTACAATGTGTCGTTTAGGAAAAACAAGATAATTTCGCACGATGCGAGATTTCCATAAAACGTGGTTTTCTGAAAAATTTTGATGAAAGAAAGGTCTCCTGTGGGTTCTCTTTTGAGGCTACACGTGTAGAGGTACGAGCCACACCAAATCTTTTCGAATTACAACGTGTTGTTTAGGAGATATAAACTAATTTTTCACGATGCGTTAATTCTTCTCGTTAAGTGTTTCCAATAAGTACATATTTGTCTTTACACTGCAACATTATATTTCCTTATAACGTGGTATTCTTACATATTCCTTCGAGGGAAAACTATCCTGTGCGTTCCCTTTTGAGGCTACACACTTAGACATACAGGCAACACCAAAGCTTTTCGAGTTACAACGTGTTGTTAATGGAAAACAAGATAATTTTGCACGATGCGGGATTTCCTTAAAACGTGGTTTTCTGACAAATTTTGAAGAAAGAAAATTATCCTGTGTCTTCTCTTTTGAGTCTACACGTTTAGACGTGCACGCCACACCAAATCCTTTCGAGTTACCACGTGTTGTTTAAGAGATACAAGCGAATTTTGTATGATGTGTTATTTCTTTTCGTAAAGTGGTTCCAATACGTATGTATTTGTCTTTACTCTGCAACACTGTATTTCCTTATAACGTTGTATTCTTACATGTTCTTTCGAGAAAAAACTCTCCTGTGCATTCTCTTTAGAGGCTACATGCTCAGACATACACGCAACACCAAAGCTTTTCGAGTTACAACGTGTTGTTTAGGAAAAACAAGATAATTTCCCAATATGCGGTATTTCCTTAAAACGTGGTTTTCTGACAAATTTTGACGAAAGAAAGTTCTCCTGTGGGTTCTCTTTTGAGGCTACACGTGTAGCCGTACGAGCCACACCCAATATTTTTGAGTTACAACGTGTTGTGTAGGAGATACAAGCAAATATTTTACGATGCGCTATTTCTTCTCGTAAAGTGTTTCCAATTCGTACATATTTGTCTTTACTCTGCAACACTGTATTTCCTTATAACATGGTATTCTTACATATTCTTTCGAGGGAAAACTCTCCTGTGCATTCTCTTTTGAGGCTACACGATTAGACAAGCACGCAACTCCAAAACTTTTCGAGTTACAACATGTTGTTTAGGAAAAAGAAGATGATTTCGCAAGATGAGGGATTTCCTAAAAACCTGGTTTTCTGAAAAATTTTGACGAAAGAAAATTCTCCTTTGGGTTCTCTTTTGAGGCTACATATTTGGACGTACACGTCACACCAAATCTTTTCGAGTTACAACGTGTTGTTTAGGAGATACAAGCTAATTTTTTATAATGCGTTAATTCTCATAAAGTGTTTCCAATACGTATGTATTTGTCTTTACTCTGCAACACTGTATTTCCTTATAACGTGGTATTCTTACATATTCTTTCGAGAGAAAACTATCCTGTGCATTCCCTTTTGAGGCTAAACACTTAGACATACAGTCAACACCAAAGCTTTTTGAGTTACAACGTGTTGTTTTTAAAAAACAAGATAATTTCGCACGATGCTGGATTTCCTTAAAACATTGTTTTCTGACATATTTTGACCAAAGAAAATTATACTGTTGGTTCTCTTTTGAAGCTTCACGTTTAGACGTGCACGCCACACCTAATCCTTTCGAGTTACCACGTGTTGTTTAGGAGATACAAGCTAATTTTGTACAATGCTTTATTTCCTCTCGTAAAGTGTGTCCAATACGTCCGTATTTGCCTTTACTCTGCAACACTGTATTTCCTTATAACGTGGTATTCTTACACATTCTTTCGAGAGAAAACGTGTTGTTTATGAAAAACAAGATAATTTCGCAAGATGCGGGATTTCTTTAAAACAGGTTGTAATTCGAAAAGCTTTGGTGTTGTGTGTATGTCTAAGCATGTAGCCTCTAAAGAGAACGCACAAGAGAGTTTTTCTCTCGAAAGAATATGCAAGATTACCACGTTATAAGGAAATACAGTGTTGCAGAGTAAAGGCAAATACGTACGTATTGGAAACATTTAAACTTTACGAGAAGAAATAACGCATCTAAAAAATTAGCTTGTATCTCCTAACCAACACGTTGTAACTCGAAAGGATTTGGTGAGGCGTGTAAGTCTAAACGTGTAGCCTCAAAAGAGAACCCACAGGAGAATTTTATGCAAATCCCGCATCGTGCGAAATTATCTTGTTTTTTTCGAAACAACACGTTGTAACTCGAAAAGCTTTGTTGTTGCGTGTATGTCTAAGCGTGTAGCCTCAAAAGAGAATGCAAAGGAGAGTTTTTTCTCGAAAGAATATGTAAGAATACCACGTTTTAGGAAACACAGTGTTGTAGATTAAAGACAAATACGAATTGGAAAAACTTTAGGAGAAGAAATAACGCATCGTAAAAAATTAGCTTGTATCTCCTAAACAACACGTTGTAACTTAAAAAGATTTGGTGTGGCCTGTACATCTAAACGTGTAGCCTCAAAAGAGAACCCACAGGAGAATTTTCTTTCGTCAAAATTTTCCAGAAAACCACGTTTTAAGGAAATCCCGCATCGTGCGCAATTATCTTGTTTTTCCTAAACAACACGTTGTAACTCGAAAAGCTTTGGTGTTGCGTGTATGTCTAAGCATGTAGCCTCAAAAGATAACGCACAGGAGAGTTTTCTCTCGAAAGAATATGTAAGAATATCACGTTATAAGGAAATACAGTGTTGCAGAGTAAAGGCAAATACGTACGTATTGGAAACACTTTACGAGAAGAAATAAAGCAACGTATAAAATTAGCTTGTATCTCCTAAACAACACGTTGTAACTCGAAAAGATTTGGTGTGGCATGCACGTCTAAACGTGTAGCCTCAAAAGAGAACCCACAGGAGAATTTTCTTTCGTCAAAATTTTTCAGAAAACCACGTTTTAAGGAAATCCCGCATCGTGCGAAATTATCTTGTTTTTCCTAAACAACACGTTGTAACTCGAAAAGCTTTGGTGTTGCGTGTATGTCTAAGCATGTAGCCTCAAAAGAGAACGCACAGGTGAGTTTTTTCTCGATAGAATTTGTAAGAATACCACGTTATAAGGAAATACAGTGTTGCAGAGTAAAGACAAATATGTATGTATTGGAAACCCATAAACATTACAAGATGAAATAAAGCATCGTACAAAATTAGCTTGTATCTCCTAAACAACACGTTGTAACTCGAAATGATTTGTTGTGGCGTGTACGCCTAAACGTGTAGCCTCAAAAGTGAACCCATAGGACAATTTTCTTTCATCAAAATTTGTCAGAAAACCACGTTTTAAGGAAATCCCGCATCGTAAGAAATTATCTTGTTCTTCCTAAACAACACGTTTTAACTCGAAAAGCTTTGGTGTAGGGTGTATGTCTAAGCGTGTAGCCCCAAAAGAGAACGCACAGGAGAGTTTTCTCTCGAAAGATTATGTAAGAATACCACGTTATAAGTAAATACAGTGTGGCAGAGTAAAGACAAATACGTACATATTGGAAGCACTTTATGAGAGAAATAACGCATCTTGCAAAATTAGCTTGTATGTCCTAAACAACACGTTGTAACTCAAAAAGATTTGGTGTGGGGTGTTCGTCTAAAAGAGTAGCCTCAAAATAGAACCCACAGGAGTGTTTTCTTTCGTCAAAATTTGTCAGAAAACCACGTTTTAAGGAAATCCCGCATCATGCGAAATTACCTTGTTTTTCCTAAACAACACGTTGTAACTAGAAAATCTTTGGTGTTGCGTGTATGTCTAAGCATGCAGCTTCAAAAGAGAATGCACAGGGGAGTTTTCTCTCGAAGGAATATGTAAGAATGCCACGTTATAAGGAAATATATTGCTGCTGAGTAAAGACATATACATACTTAATGGAAACACATTATGAGAAGAAATAACGCATGGTACAAAATTAGCTTGTATCTCCGAAACAACACGTGGTAACTCAAAAAGATTTGATGGGGCATGTACGTCTGAACGTGTAGCCTCAAAAGAGAACCCAAAGGAGAATTTTCTTACGTCAAAATTTGTCAGAAAACCACGTTTTAAGGAAATCCCGCATCGTGCATAATTATCTTGTTTTTCCTAATCAACACGTTGTAACTCGAAAAGCTTTGGTGTTGCGTGTATGTCTAAGCGTGTAGCCTCCAAAGATAACACACAGGATAGTTTTCTCTCAAAAGAATATGTAAGAAAACCACGTTATAAGGAAATAAAGTGTTGCAGAGTAAAGACAAATATGTACTTATTGGAAACACTTTACGAGAAGAAATAACGCATCATGCAAAATTAGCATTAGCTTGTATCTCCTAAACTACACGCTGTAACTCGAAAAGATTTGGTGTGGCGTGTACGTCGAAACGTGTAGCCTCAAAAGAGAACCCACAGGAGAGTTTTCTTTCGTCAAAATTTGTCAAAAACTTCGTTTTAAGGAAATCCCACATCGTGCGAAATTATCTTGTTTTTCCTAAACAACATGTTATAACTCGAAAAGCATTGGTGTTGCGTGTATGTCTAAGCGTGTAGCCTCAAAAGAGAACGCACAGGAGAGTTTTCTCCCGAAAGAATATGTAGGAATACCACGTTATAAGGAAATACATTGTTGCAGAGTAAAGACAAATACATACTTATTGGAAACACTTAAACTTTACGAGTAGAAATAACACATAGTACAAAATTAGCTTGTATCTCCTAAACAACACGTTATAACTCGAAGGGATTTGGTGTGGCATGTACGTCTAAATGTGTACCCTCAAAAGAGAACCCACAGGAGAATTTTCTTTCATCAAAATTTGTCAGAAAACCACGTTTTAAGGAAATCGCGTATCATGCGAAATTATCTTGTTTTTCCTAAACAACACGTTGTAACTCGAAAAGCTTTGGTGTTGCATGTATGTCTAAGCGTGTATCCTCCAAAGAGAACGCACAGGAGAGTTTTCTCACGAAAGAATATGTAGGAATACCACGTTATAAAGAAATACAGTGTTGCAGAGTAAAGGCAAATACATACGTATTGGAAACACTTAAACTTTACGAGAAGAAATAACATCTAAAAAAATTAGCTTGTATCTCCTAAACAACACGTTGTAACTCAAAATGATTTGGTGTGGCGTGTACATCTAAACGTGTAGCCTCAAAAGAGAACCCACAGGAGAATTTTCTTTCGTCAAAATTTGTCAGAAAACCACGTTTTATGGAAATCCCGCATCGTGCGAAATTATCTTTTTTTTCCGAAACAACACGTTGTAACTCGAAAAGCTTTGTTGTTGCATGTATGTCTAAGCGTGTAGCCTCAAAAGAGAATGCAAAGGAGAGTTTTTTCTCGAAAGAATATGTAAGAATACCACATTATCAGGAAACACAGTGTTGTTGAGTAAAGACAAATACTTATGTATTGGAAAAACTTTACGAGAAGAAATAAAGCATCGTACAAAATTAGCTTGTATCTCCTAAACAACACATTGTAACTTACAAAGATTTGGTGTGGCCTATACGTCTAAAAGTGTAGCTTCAAAAGAGAACCCACAGGAGAATTTTCTTTCGTCAAAATTTTTCAGAAAACCACGTTTTAAGGAAATCCCGCATCGTGCGCAATTATCTTCTTTTTCCTAAACAACACGTTGTAACTCGAAAACCTGTGGTGTTGCGTCTGTGTCTAAGCGTGTAGCCTCAAAAGAGAACGCATAGGAGAGTTTTCTCTCGAAAGAGTATGTAAGAATACCACTTTATAAGGAAATACAGTGTTGCAGAGTAAAGGCAAATACGTACGTATTGGAAACACTTTACGAGAAGAAATAACGCAACGTACAAAATTAGCTTGTATCTCCTAAATAACATGTTGTAACTCGAAAAGATTTGGTGTGGCGTGTACGTGTAAACGTGTAGCCTCAAAAGAGAACCCACAGGAGAATTTTCTTTCGTCAAAAATTTTCAGAAAACCACGTTTTAAGGAAATCCCGCATCGTGCGAAATTATCTTTTTTTTCCTAAACAACACGTTGTAACTCGAAAAGCTTTGGTGTTGCGTGTATGTCTAAGCGTGTAGCCTCAAAAGAGAACGCACAGGAGAGTTTTTTTCTCGATAGAATTTGTAAGGATACCACGTTATAAGGAAATACTGTGGTTGTAGAATAAAGACAAATATGTATGTATTGGAAACCCATAAACTTTACGAGATAAAATAAGCATCGTACAAAATTAGCTTGTATCTCCTAAACAACACGTTGTAACTCGAAAAGATTTGGTGTGGCGTGTACGTCTAAACGTGTTGCCTCAAAAGAGAACCCACAGGAGAATTTTCTTTCGTCAAATTTTTCAGAAAACCACGTTTTAAGGAAATCCCACATCGTGAGAAATTATCTTGTTCTTCCTAAACAACAAGTTTTAACTCGAAATGCTTTGGTGTAGGGTGTATGTCTAAGCGTGTAGCCCCAAAGAGAACGCACAGGAGAGTTTTCTCTCGAAAGAATATGTAAGAATACCACGTTATAAGGAAATACAGTGTGGCAGAGTAAAGACAAATCCGTACTTATTGGAAGCACTTTATGAGAGAAATGACGCATCTTGCAAAATTAGCTTGTATGTCCTAAACAACACGTTGTAACTCAAAAGGATTTGGTGTGGCATGTACGTCTAAACGTGTAGCCTCAAAAGAGAACCCACAGGAGAGTTTTCTTTTGTCAAATTTGTCAGAAAACCACGTTTTAAGGAAATCCCGCATCGTGCGAAATTATCTTGTTTTTCCTAAACAACACGTTGTAACTAGAAAAGCTTTGGTGTTGCGTGTATGTCTAAGCATGCAGCCTCAAAAGAGAATGCACAGAGGAGTTTTCTCTCGAAAGAATATGTAAGAATACCACTTTATAAGGAAACATATTGCTGCAGAGTAAAGACATATACGTACTTATTGGAAACACATTATGAGAAGAAATAACGCATGGTACAAAATTAGCTTGTATCTCCAAAACAACACGTGGTAACTCAAAAAGATTTGGTGTGGCGTGTACGTCTGAACGTGTAGCCTCAAAAGAGAACCCACAGGAGAATTTTCTTATGTCAAAATTTGTCAGAAAACCACGTTTTAAGGAAATCCCGCATCATGTGAAATTATCTTGTTTTTCGTAAACAACACGTTGTAGCTCGAAAAGCTTTGGTGTTGCGTGAATGTCTAAGCGTTGTAGCCTCCAAAGAGAACGCACAGGATAGTTTTCTCTCGAAAGAATATGTAAGAATACCATGTTATAAGGAAATACAGTGTTGCAGAGTAAAGACAAATACGTACTTATTGGAAACACTTTACGAGAAGAAATAACGCATCATGCAAAATTAGCTTGTATCTCCTAAACAACACATTGTAACTCGAAAAGATTTGGTGTGGCGTGTACATCTAAACGTGTAGCCTCAAAGAGAACCCACAGGAGAATTTTCTTTCGTCAAAATTTGTCAAAAACCACGTTTTAAGGAAATCCCGCATCGTGCGTAATTATCTTGTTTTTCCTAAACAACATGTTGTAACTCGAAAAGCTTTGGTGTTGCGTGTATGTCTAAGCGTGTAGCCTTAAAAGAGAACGCACAGGAGAGTTTTTTCCTGAAAGAATATGTAGGAATACCACGTTATTAGGAAATACAGTGTTGCAGAGTAAAGACAAATACATACTTATTGGAAACACTTAAACTTTACGAGTAGAAATAACACATAGTACAAAATTAGCTTGTATCTCCTAAACAACACGTTATAATTCGAAAGGATTTGGTGTGGCTTGTACGTCTAAACGTGTACCCTCAAAAGAGAACCCACAGGAGAATTTTCTTTCGTCAAAATTTGTCAGATAACCACGTTTTAAGGAAATCCTGCATCATGCGAAATTATCTTGTTTTTCCTAAACAACACGTTGTAACTCGAAAAGCTTTGGTTTTGCGTGTATGTCTAAGCATGTAGCCTCCAAAGAGAACACACAGGAGATTTTTCTCTCGAAAGAATATGTAAGAATACCACGTTATAAGGAAATACAGTGTTGCAGAGTAAAGGCAAAAACATACGTTTTGGAAACACTTAAACTTTAGGAGAAGAAATAACGCATCATAAAAAAATTAGCTTGTATCTCCTAAACAACACGTTGAAATTCTAAAAGATTTGGTGTGGCGTGTACAACTAAACGTGTAGCCTCAAAAGAGAACACACAGGAGAATTTTCTTTCGTCAAAATTTGTCAGAAAACCATGTTTTAAGGAAATCCCGCATCGTGGGAAATTATCTTGTTCTTCCTAAACAACACGTTGTAACTCGAAAAGCGTTGGTGTTGCGTATATGTCTAAGCGTGTAGCCTCAAATGAGAACGCACAGGAGAGTTTTCTCTTGAATGAATATGTAAGAATACCACGTTATAAGGAAATACAGTGTTGCAGAATAAAGACATATACTAACTTATTGGAAAAACTTTAGGAGAAGAAATAACGCATCGTACAAAATTAGCTTGTATCTCCTAAACAACACGTTGTAACTTAAAAAGATTTGGTGTGGCCTGTACGTCTAAATGTGTAGCCTCAAAAGAGAACCCATAGAGGAATTTTCCTTGGTCAAAATTTGTCGGAAAACCACTTATTAAGGAAATCCCGCATCGTGCGTAATTATCTTGTTTTTCCTAATCAACGCGTTGTAACTCGAAAAGCTTTGGTGTTGCATGTAAGTCTATGTGCGGAGCCTCAAAGGGGAACGCACAGGAGAGTTTTCTCTCGAAAGAATATGTAAGAATACCACGTTATAAGGAAATACAGTGTTGCAGATTATAGAGAAATACGTACTTATTGGAAATAGTTTAGGAAAAGAAATAAAGCATCATGCAAAATTAGCTTGTATCTCCTAAACAACACGTTGTAACTGGAAAAGATTTGGTGTGGTGTGTATGTCTAAACGTGTAGCCTCAAAAGAGAACCCACAGGAGAGTTTTCTTTGGTCAAAATTTGTCAAAAACCACGTTTTACGGAAATCCCCGCATCGTGCGAAAATAACTTGTTTTTCCTAAACAACACGTTGTAACTCGAAAAGCTTTGGTGTTGCGTGTATTTCTAAGCGTGTAGCCTCAAAATAGAAAGCACAGGAGAGTTTTCTCCCGAAAGAATATGTAGGAATACCACGTTATAAGGAAATACAGTGTTGCAGAGTAAAGACAGATACATACTTATTGGAAACACTTAAACTTTACAAGAAGAAATAACACATAGTACAAAATTAGCTTGTATCTCCTAAACAACACGTTATAACTCGAAAGGATTTGGTGTGGCGTGTACGTCTAAACGTGTACCCTCAAAAGAGAACCCACAGGAGAATTTTATCCTGTGCGTTCTCTTTTGAGGTTACACGCTTAGACATACACGCAACAACAAAGCTTTTCGAGTTACAACATGTTGTTTAGGAAAAACAAGATAATTTCGCAGGATGCGAGATTTCCTTAAAACCTGGGGCCTGACAAATTTTGATGAAAGAAAATTCTCTTTTGGGTTCTCTGTTGAGCCTACACGTTTAGACGTACATGTCACACCAAATCTTTTCGAGTTACAACGTGTTGTTTAGGAGATACAATCTAATTTTGTACGATGTGTTATTTCTTCTCATAAAGTGTTTCCAATATGTACCTATTTGTCTTTACTCTGCAAAATTGTATTTCCGTATAACGTGGTATTCTTACATAATCTTTCAAGAGAAAACTCTCCTGTGCCTTCTCTTTTGAGGCTACACGCTTACACATACACACAACACCAAAGCTTTTCGAGTTACGACATGTTGTTTAGGAAAAAGAAGATGATTTCGCACGATGCGGGATTTCCTTGAAACTTGGTTTTCTGAAAATTTTTGACGAAAGAAAATTCTCCTGTGGGGTCTCTTTTGAGGCTACATGTTTAGATGAACATGCCACACCAAATCTTTTCGAGTTACAACGTGTTGTTTCAGAGATACAAGCTGATTTTGTAGGATGCCTTACTTATTCTCGTAAAGTGTTTCCAATACATACGTATTTGTCTTTACTCTGCAACACTGTATTGCCTTATAACGTTGTATTCTTATATATTCTTTCCAGAGAAAACTGTCTCGTGCTTTCCCTTTTGCAGCTACACACTTAGACAAACAGGCAACACCAAAGCTTTTCGAGTTACAACGTGTTGTTTATGAAAAACAAGATAATTTCACGCGATGCGGGATTTCCTTAAAACGTAGTTTTCTGAAAAAATTTGATGAAAGAAAATTCTTCAGTGGGTTTTCTTTTGAGGCTACATGTTTAGACGTACACGCCACACCAAATCCTTTCGAGTTACCACATGTTGTTTAGGAGATACAAGCTAATTTTGTATGATGCGTTATTTCTTCTCGTAAAGTGTTTCCAATATGTACGTATTTGTCTTTACTCTGCAACACTTTATTTCCTTATAACGTTGTATTCTTACATATTCTTTTGAGAGAAAACTCTACTGTGCGTTCTCTTTAGAGGCTACACGCTTAGACATACACGCAACGCCAAAGCTTTTCGAGTTACAATGTGTTGTTTAGGAAAAACAAGATAATTTCGCACGATGCGAGATTTCCATAAAACGTGGTTGTCTGAAAAATGTTGACGAAAGAAAGTTCTCCTGTGGGTTCTCTTTTGAGGCTACACATGTAGAGGTACGAGCCACAACAAGTCTTTTCGAGTTACAACGTGTTGTTTAGGAGATACAAGCTAATTTTGTACGATGCATTTTTTCTTCTCTTAAAGTGTTTTCAATAGTATTTGTCTTTACTCTGCAACACTGTATTTCCTTATAACGTGGTATTCTTACATATTCTTTCGAGAGAAAACTCTCCTGTGCATTGTCTTTTGAGGCTACACCCTTAGACATACACGCAACACCAAAGCTTTTCGAGTTACAACGTGTTGTTTAGGAAAAACAAGATAATTTCTCACGATGCGAGATTTCCTTAAAACGTGGTTTCTGACAAATTTTGATGAAATAAAATTCTCCTGTGGGTTCTCTTTTGAGGCTACACTTTTAGACTTACACGTCACCCCAAATCTTTTCGAGTTACAACGTGTTGTTTAGGAGATACAAGCTAATTTTGTATGATGCGTTATTTGTTCTTGTAAAGTGTTTCCAATATGTACTTATTTGTCTTTTCTCTGCAAAATTGTATTTCCGTATAACGTGGTATTCTTACATATTCTTTCGAGAGAAAACTCTCCTGTGCCTTTTCTTTTGAGGCTCCACGCTTACACATACACACAACACAAATGCTTTTCAAGTTACAACATGTTGTTTAGGAAAAAGAAGATGATTTCACACGATGGGGGATTTCCTTAAAACGTGGTTTTTTGAAAAATTTTGAAGAAAGAAAATTCTCCTGTAGGTTCTCTTTTGAGGCTACACGTTTAGACGTACATGCCACACCAAATCTTTTCAAGTTACAATGTGTTGTTTAGGAGATACAAGCTAATTTTGTACGATGTGTTATTTCTTCTCTTAAAGTGTTTCCAATATGTACGTAGTTGTCTTTACTCTGCAACACTTTTTTTCCTTATAACGTGGTATTCTTCCATATTCTTTCGAGAGAAACTCTCCTGTGCGTTCTCTTTTGAGGCTACACGGTTAGACATACACGCAACACCAAAGCTTTTCGAGTTACAACGTGTTGTTTAGGAAAAACAAGATAATTTCGCAAGATGCGAGATTTCCTTAAAACGTGGTTTCTGACAAATTTTGATGAAAGAAAATTCTCCTGTAGGTTCTCGTTTGAGGCTACACTTTTAGACGTACACGTCACACCAAATCCTTTCGAGTTACATCGTGTTGTTTAGGAGATACAAGTTAATTTTGTAAGATGCGTTATTTCTTCTCGTAAAGTGTTTCCAATATGTATTTATGTGTCTTTACTCTGCAAAATTGTATTTCCTTATAACGTGGTATTCTTACATATTCTTTGGAGAGAAAACTCTCCAGTGCCTTCTCTTTTGAGGCTCCACTCTTACACATACACGCAACACCATAGCTTTTCGAGTTACAACATGTTGTTTAGGGAAAAGAAGATGATTTCGCACGATGCGGGATTTCCTTAAAACGTGGTTTTCTGAAAAATTTTGAATAAAGAAAATTCTCCTGTGGGTTCTCTTTTGAGGCTACACGTTTAGACGTACACGCCACACCAAATCCTTTCAAGTTACCACGTGTTATTTAAGAGATACAAGTTAATTTTGTACGATGCATTATTTCTTCTCGTAAAGTGTTTCCAATACGTACTTATTTGTCTTTAATCTGCAACACTGTATTTCCTTATAACATGGTATTCTTACATATTATTTCGAGGGAAAACACTCCTGTGCGTTCTCTTTTGAGGGGACACGCTTAGACAAACATACAACGCCAAAGCTTTTCGAGTTACAATGTGTTGTTTAGGAAAAACAAGATAATTTAGCACGATGCGAGATTTCCATAAAACGTGATTTTCTGAAAAATTTTGACGAAAGAAAGTTCTCCTGTGGGTTCTCTTTTGAGGCTACAAGTGTAGAGGTACGAGCCACACCAAATCTTTTCGAATTACAACGTGTTGTTTAGGATATATAAGCTAATTTTTTACGATGCGTTAATTCTTCTCGTAAAGTGTTTCCAATAAGTACATATTTGTCTTCACACTGCAACACTATATTTCCTTATAACGTGGTATTCTTACATATTCCTTTGAGAGAAAACTATCCTGTGCGTTCCCTTTTGAGGCTACACACTTAGACATACAGGCAAAACCAAAGCTTTTCGAGTTACAACGTGTTGTTTATGGAAAACAAGATAATTTTGCACGATGCGGGATTTCCTTAAAACGTGGTTTTCTGACAAATTTTGACGAAAGAAAATTCTCCTGTGGCTTCTCTTTTGAGGCTACACGTTTAGACGTGCACGCCACACCAAATCCTTTCGAGTTACCACGTGTTGTTTAAGAGATACAAGCTAATTTTGTATGATGCGTTATTTCTTTTCGTAAAGTGGTTCCAATACGTATGTATTTGTCTTTACTCTGCAACACTGTATTTCCTTATAACGTTGTATTCTTACATGTTCTTTCGAGAACATGTAAGAATGCACTCTCCTGTGCATTCTCTTTAGAGTCTACATGCTCAGACATACACGCAACACCAAAGCTTTTCGAGTTACAACGTGTTGTTTAGGAAAAACAAGATAATTTTGCACGATGCGGGATTTCCTTAAAACGTGGTTTTCTGACAAATTTTGACGAAAGAAAGTTCTCCTGTAGGTTCTCTTTTGAGGCTACACGTGTAGACGTACGAGCCACACCAAATATTTTTCAGTTACAATGTGTTGTTTAGGAGACACAAGCAAATATTGTACGATGCGTTATTTCTTCTCGTAAAGTGTTTCCAATACGTACATATTCGTCTTTACTCTGCAACACTGTATTTCCTTATAACATGGTATTCTTACATATTCTTTCGAGGGAAAACTCTCCTGTGCATTCTCTTTTGAGGCTACATGATTAGACAAACACGCAACACCAAAGCTTTTCGAGTTACAACGTGTTGTTTAGGAAAAAGAAGATGATTTCGCATGATGCGGGATTTCCTAAAAACCTGGTGTTCTGAAAAATTTTGACGAAAGAAAATTCTCCTGTGGGTTCTCTTTTGAGGCTACATATTTAGACGTACACGTCACACCAAATCTTTTCGAGTTACAACGTGTTGTTTAGGAGATACAAGCTAATTTTTTATAATGCGTTAATTCTCGTAAAGTGTTTCCAATATGTACGTATTTGTCTTTACTCTGCAACACTGTATTTCCTTATAACGTGGTATTCTTACATATTCTTTCGAGAGAAAACTATCCTGTGCATTCCCTTTTGAGGCTAAACACTTAGGCATACAGGCAACAACAAAGCTTTTTGAGTTACAACGTGTTGTTTATAAAAAACAAGATACTTTCGCACGATGCCGGATTTCCTTAAAACATGGTTTTCTGACAAATTTTGACGAAAGGAAATTATTCTGTTGGTTCTCTTTTGAGGCTTCACGTTTCGACGTGCACGTCACACCTAATCCTTTCGAGTTACCACGTGTTGTTTAGGAGATACAAGCTAATTTTGTACGATGCTTTATTTCTTCTCGTAAAGTGTTTCCAATACGTACGTATTTGTCTTTATTCTGCAACACTGTATTTCCTTATAACGTGGTATTCTTACATATTCTTTCGAGAGAAATCTATCCTATGTGTTCCCTTTTGAGGCTACACACTTAGACATACAGGCAACACCAAAGCTTTTCGAGTTACAACGTGTTTTTTATGAAAAAACAAGATTATTTCGCATGATGCGGGATTTCCTTAAAACGTGATTTTCTGACAAATTTTGACGAAAGAAAACTCTCCTGTGGGTTCTCTTTTGAGGCTCCACGTTTAGACGTACACGCCACACCAAATCCTTTCAAGTTACCACGTGTTGCTTTGGAGATACAAGCTAATTTTGTACTATGCGTTATTTCTTCTCGTAAAGTGTTTCCAATACTTACTTATTTGTATTTACTCTGCAACACTGTATTTCCTTATAACGTTGTATTCTTACATGTTCTTTCGAGAGAAAACTCTTTTGTGCGTTCTCTTTAGAGGCTACAGGCTTAGACACACAAGCAACACCAAAGCTTTTCTAGTTACAACGTGTTGTTTGGGAAAAACAAGATAATTTTGCACGATGCGGGATTTCCTTACAACGTGGTTTTCTGACAAATTTTGACGAAAGAAAGTTCTCCTGTGGGTTCTCTTTTGAGGCTACACATGCAGACATACGAGCCACACCAAATCTTTTCGAGTTACAACATGTTGTTTAGGAGATACAAGCAAATTTTTTTTACGATGCGTTATTTCTTCTCGTAAAATGTTTCCAATACGTACTTATTTGTCTTTACTCTGCAACATTGTATTTCCTTATAACGTGGTATTCTTACATATTCTTTTGAGAGAAAACTCCCCTGTGTGTTCTCTTTTGAGGCTACACGCTTAGACAAACACTCAACACCAAAGCTTTTCGAGTTACAACGTGTTGTTAAGGAAAAACAAGATAATTTCGCACGATGTGAGATTTCCTTAAAACGTGTTTTCTGACAAATTTTGATGAAAGAAAATTCTTCTCTGGGTTCTCTTTTGAGGCTACACGTTTAGACGTACATGTCACACCAAATCTTTTCGTGTTACAATGTGTTGTTAAGGAGATACAAGCTAACTTATTAGGATGCGTTATTTCTTCTCATAAAGTGTTTTCAAGATGTACTAATTTGTCTTTACTCTGCAAAATTGTATTTCCTTATAACGTGGTATTCTTACATATTCTTTCGAGAGAAATATCTCCTGTGCCTTCTCGTTTGAGTCTCCACCCTTACACATACACGCAACACCAATGCTTTTCGAGTTACAACATGTTGTTTAGGAAAAAGAAGATGATTTCGCACGATGCGGGATTTCCTTAAAACGTGGTTTTCTGAAAAATTTTGAGGAAAGAAAATTCTCCTGTGGGTTCTCTTTTGAGGCTCCATGTTTACATGTACACGCCACACCAAATCATTTCGAGTTCTAACGTGTTGTTTAAGAGATACAAGCTAATTTTGTACGATGTGTTAATTCTTCTCATAAAGTGTTTCCAATACGTACATATTTGTCTTTACTCTGCAACACTGTATTTCCTTACAACGTGGTATTCTTACATATTCTTTCGAGAGAAAACTATCCTGTGCGTTCCCTTTTGAGGCTACACACTTAGACATACAGGCAACACCAAAGCTTTTCGAGTTACAACGTGTTGTTAATGAAAAACAAGATTAATTCGCACGATGCGGGATTACCTTAAAACGTGGTTTTCTGACAAATTTTGACGAATGAAAATTCTCCTGTGGGTTCTCTTTTGAGGCTCCACGTTTAGACGTACACGCCTCACCAAATCCATCGAGTTATCACGTGTTGCTTAGGAGATACAAGCTAATTTTTTATGATGCGTTATTTCTTCTCGTAAAGTGTTTCCAATACTTATGTATTCGTCTTTACTCTGCAACACTGTATTTCCTTATAACGTTGTATTCTTACATTTTCTTTTGAGAGAAAACACTCCTCTGCGTTCTCTTTAGATGCTACGGGCTTAGACATACACGCAACACCAAAGCTTTTCAAGTTACAACGTGTTGTTTAGGAAAAACAAGATAATTTTGCACGATGCGGGATTTCCTTAAAACGTGGTTTTCTGACAGATTTAGACGAAAGGAAGTTCTCCTGTGGTTTCTCTTTTGAGGCTACACTTGTAGACGTACGAGCCACACCAAATGTTTTCGAGTTACAACGTGTTGTTTAGGAGATACAAGCAAATTTTGTACGATGCATTATTTCTTCTCGTAAGTAAAGTTTTTCCAATACGTACTTATTTGTCTTTAGTCTGCAACATTGTATTTCCTTATAACGTGTTATTCTTACATATTCTTTCGAGGGAAAACACTCCTGTGCGTTCTCTTTTGAGGCTACACGCTTAGACAAACACGCAATGCCAAAGCTTTTCGAGTTACAACGTGTTGTTTAGGAAAAACAAGATAATTTCGCACTATGCGAGATTTCCATAAAACGTGGTTTTCTGAAAAATTTTGATGAAAGAAAGTTCTCCTGTCAGTGCTCTTTTGAGGCTACACGTGTAGAGGTACGAGCCACACCAAATCTTTTCGTGTTACAACGTGTTGTTTAGGAGATACAAGCTAATTTTGTACGATGCCTTATTTCTTCTCTTAAAATGTTTCCAATAGGTACGTATTTGTCTGTACTCTGCAACAGTGTATTTCCTTATAACGTTGTATTCTTATATATTCTATTGAGAGAAAACTCTCCTGTGCGTTCTCTTTTGAGGCTACACGCGTAGACATACACGCAACACCAAAGCTTTTCGAGTTACAACGTGTTGTTTAGGAAAAACAAGATAATTTCGCACGATGCGAGATTTCCTTAAAACCTGGGGCCTGACAAATTTTGATGAAAGAAAATTCTCTTTTGGGTTCTCTGTTGAGCCTACACGTTTAGACGTACATGTCACACCAAATCTTTTCGAGTTACAACGTGTTGTTTAGGAGATACAATCTAATTTTGTACGATGTGTTATTTCTTCTGGTAAAGTGTTTCCAATATGTACCTATTTGTCTTTACTCTGCAAAATTGTATTTCCGTATAACGTGGTATTCTTACATAATCTTTCAAGAGAAAACTCTCCTGTGCCTTCTCTTTTGAGGCTACACGCTTACACATACACACAACACCAAAGCTTTTCGAGTTACGACATGTTGTTTAGGAAAAAGAAGATGATTTCGCACGATGCGGGATTTCCCTGAAACTTGGTTTTCTGAAAATTTTTGACGAAAGAAAATTCTCCTGTGGGGTCTCTTTTGAGGCTACATGTTTAGATGAACATGCCACACCAAATCTTTTCGAGTTACAACGTGTTGTTTCGGAGATACAAGCTGATTTTGTAGGATTCCTTACTTATTCTCGTAAAGTGTTTCCAATACGTACGTATTTGTCTTTACTCTGCAACACTGTATTGCCTTATAACGTTGTATTCTTATATATTCTTTCCAGAGAAAACTGTCTCGTGCTTTCCCTTTTGCAGCTACACACTTAGACAAACAGGCAACACCAAAGCTTTTCGAGTTACAACGTGTTGTTTATGAAAAACAAGATAATTTCACGCGATGCGGGATTTCCTTAAAACGTAGTTTTCTGAAAAATTTTGATGAAAGAAAATTCTTCAGTGGGTTTTCTATTGAGGCTACATGTTTAGACGTACACGCCACACCAAATCCTTTCGAGTTACCACATGTTGTTTAGGAGATACAAGCTAATTTTGTATAATGCGTTATTTCTTCTCGTAAAGTGTTTCCAATATGTACATATTTGTCTTTACTCTGCAACACTTTATTTCCTTATAACGTTGTATTCTTACATATTCTTTTGAGAGAAAACTCTACTGTGCGTTCTCTTTAGAGGCTACACGCTTAGACATACACGCAACGCCAAAGCTTTTCGAGTTACAATGTGTTGTTTAGGAAAAACAAGATAATTTCGCACGATGCGAGATTTCCATAAAACGTGGTTGTCTGAAAAATGTTGACGAAAGAAAGTTCTCCTGTGGGTTCTCTTTTGAGACTACACATGTAGAGGTACGAGCCACACCAAATCTTTTCGAGTTACAACGTGTTGTTTAGGAGATACAAGCTAATTTTGTACGATGCATTTTTTCTTCTCTTAAAGTGTTTTCAATAGTATTTGTCTTTACTCTGCAACACTGTATTTCCTTATAATGTGGTATTCTTACATATTCTTTCGAGAGAAAACTCTCCTGTGCATTGTCTTTTGAGGCTACACCCTTAGACATACACGCAACACCAAAGCTTTTCGAGTTACAACGTGTTGTTTAGGAAAAACAAGATAATTTCTCACGATGCGAGATTTCCTTAAAACGTGGTTTCTGACAAATTTTGATGAAATAAAATTCTCCTGTGGGTTCTCTTTTGAGGCTACACTTTTAGACTTACACGTCACCCCAAATCTTTTCGAGTTACAACGTGTTGTTTAAGAGATACAAGCTAATTTTGTATGATGCGTTATTTCTTCTTGTAAAGTGTTTCCAATATGTACTTATTTGTCTTTTCTCTGCAAAATTGTATTTCCGTATAACGTGGTATTCTTACATATTCTTTCGAGAGAAAACTCTCCTGTGCCTTTTCTTTTGAGGCTCCACGCTTACACATACACACAACACAAATGCTTTTCAAGTTACAACATGTTGTTTAGGAAAAAGAAGATGATTTCACACGATGGGGGATTTCCTTAAAACGTGGTTTTTTGAAAAATTTTGAAGAAAGAAAATTCTCCTGTAGGTTCTCTTTTGAGGCTACACGTTTAGACGTACATGCCACACCAAATCTTTTCGAGTTACAACGTGTTGTTTAGGAGATACAAGCTAATTTTGTACGATGTGTTATTTCTTCTCTTAAAGTGTTTCCAATATGTACGTAGTTGTCTTTACTCTGCAACACTTTTTTTCCTTATAACGTGGTATTCTTCCATATTCTTTCGAGAGAAACTCTCCTGTGCGTTCTCTTTTGAGGCTACACGGTTAGAGATACACGCAACACCAAAGCTTTTCGAGTTACAACGTGTTGTTTAGGAAAAACAAGATAATTTCGCAAGATGCGAGATTTCCTTAAAACGTGGTTTCTGACAAATTTTGATGAAAGAAAATTCTCCTGTAGGTTCTCGTTTGAGGCTACACTTTTAGACGTACACGTCACACCAAATCCTTTCGAGTTACATCGTGTTGTTTAGGAGATACAAGTTAATTTTGTAAGATGCGTTATTTCTTCTTGTAAAGTGTTTCCAATATGTACTTATTTGTCTTTACTCTGCAAAATTGTATTTCCTTATAACGTGGTATTCTTACATATTCTTTGGAGAGAAAACTCTCCAGTGCCTTCTCTTTTGAGGCTCCACTCTTACACATACACGCAACACCATAGCTTTTCGAGTTACAACATGTTGTTTAGGGAAAAGAAGATGATTTCGCACGATGCGGGATTTCCTTAAAACGTGGTTTTCTGACAAATTTTGACGAAAGAAAGTTCTCCTGTAGGTTCTCTTTTGAGGCTACACGTGTAGACGTACGAGCCACACCAAATATTTGTCAGTTACAATGTGTTGTTTAGGAGACACAAGCAAATATTGTACGATGCGTTATTTCTTCTCGTAAAGTGTTTCCAATACGTACATATTTGTCTTTACTCTGCAACACTGTATTTCCTTATAACATGGTTTTCTTACATATTCTTTCGAGGGAAAACTCTCCTGTGCATTCTCTTTTGAGGCTACATGATTAGACAAACACGCAACACCAAAGCTTTTCGAGTTACAACGTGTTGTTTAGGAAAAAGAAGATGATTTCGCATGATGCGGGATTTCCTAAAAACCTGGTGTTCTGAAAAATTTTGACGAAAGAAAATTCTCCTGTGGGTTCTCTTTTGAGGCTACATATTTAGACGTACACGTCACACCAAATCTTTTCGAGTTACAACGTGTTGTTTAGGAGATACAAGCTAATTTTTTATAATGCGTTAATTCTCGTAAAGTGTTTCCAATATGTGCGTATTTGTCTTTACTCTGCAACACTGTATTTCCTTATAACGTGGTATTCTTACATATTCTTTCGAGTGAAAACTATCCTGTGCATTCCCTTTTGAGGCTAAACACTTAGGCATACAGGCAACAACAAAGCTTTTTGAGTTACAACGTGTTGTTTATAAAAAACAAGATACTTTCGCACGATGCCGGATTTCCTTAAAACATGGTTTTCTGACAAATTTTGACGAAAGGAAATTATTCTGTTGGTTCTCTTTTGAGGCTTCACGTTTCGACGTGCACGTCACACCTTATCCTTTCGAGTTACCACGTGTTGTTTAGGAGATACAAGCTAATTTTGTACGATGCTTTATTTCTTCTCGTAAAGTGTTTCCAATACGTACGTATTTGTCTTTATTCTGCAACACTGTATTTCCTTATAACGTGGTATTCTTACATATTCTTTCGAGAGAAAACTATCCTATGTGTTCCCTTTTGAGGCTACACACTTAGACATACAGGCAACACCAAAGCTTTTCGAGTTACAACGTGTTTTTTATGAAAAACAAGATTATTTCGCATGATGCGGGATTTCCTTAAAACGTGATTTTCTGACAAATTTTGACGAAAGAAAACTCTCCTGTGGGTTCTCTTTTGAGGCTCCACGTTTAGACGTACACGCCACACCAAATCCTTTCGAGTTACCACGTGTTGCTTTGGAGATACAAGCTAATTTTGTACTATGCGTTATTTCTTCTCGTAAAGTGTTTCCAATACTTACTTATTTGTATTTACTCTGCAACACTGTATTTCCTTATAACGTTGTATTCTTACATGTTCTTTCGAGAGAAAACTCTTTTGTGCGTTCTCTGTAGAGGCTACAGGCTTAGACACACAAGCAACACCAAAGCTTTTCTAGTTACAACGTGTTGTTTGGGAAAAACAAGATAATTTTGCACGATGCGGGATTTCCTTACAACGTGGTTTTCTGACAAATTTTGACGAAAGAAAGTTCTCCTGTGGGTTCTCTTTTGAGGCTACACATGCAGACATACGAGCCACACCAAATCTTTTCGAGTTACAACATGTTGTTTAGGAGATACAAGCAAATTTTTTTTACGATGCGTTATTTCTTCTCGTAAAATGTTTCCAATACGTACTTATTTGTCTTTACTCTGCAACACTGTATTTCCTTATAACGTGGTATTCTTACATATTCTTTTGAGAGAAAACTCCCCTGTGTGTTCTCTTTTGAGGCTACACGCTTAGACAAACACTCAACACCAAAGCTTTTCGAGTTAAAACGTGTTGTTAAGGAAAAACAAGATAATTTCGCACGATGTGAGATTTCCTTAAAACGTGTTTTCTGACAAATTTTGATGAAAGAAAATTCTTCTCTGGGTTCTCTTTTGAGGCTACACGTTTAGACGTACATGTCACACCAAATCTTTTCATGTTACAATGTGTTGTTAAGGAGATACAAGCTAACTTATTAGGGTGCGTTATTTCTTCTCATAAAGTGTTTTCAAGATGTACTAATTTGTCTTTACTCTGCAAAATTGTATTTCCTTATAACGTGGTATTCTTACATATTCTTTCGAGAGAAATCTCTCCTGTGCCTTCTCGTTTGAGTCTCCACCCTTACACATACACGCAACACCAATGCTTTTCGAGTTACAACATGTTGTTTAGGAAAAAGAAGATGATTTCGCACGATGCGGGATTTCCTTTAAACGTGGTTTTCTGAAAAATTTTGAGGAAAGAAAATTCTCCTGTGGGTTCTCTTTTGAGGCTCCATGTTTACATGTACACGCCACACCAAATCATTTCGAGTTCTAACGTGTTGTTTAAGAGATACAAGCTAATTTTGTACGATGCGTTAATTCTTCTCATAAAGTGTTTCCAATACGTACATATTTGTCTTTACTCTGCAACACTGTATTTCCTTACAACGTGGTATTCTTACATATTCTTTCGAGAGAAAACTATCCTGTGCATTCCCTTTTGAGGCTACACACTTAGACATACAGGCAACACCAAAGCATTTCAAGTTACAACGTGTTGTTAATGAAAAACAAGATTAATTCGCACGATGCGGGATTACCTTAAAACGTGGTTTTCTGACAAATTTTGACGAATGAAAATTCTCCTGTGGGTTCTCTTTTGAGGCTCCACGTTTAGACGTACACGCCTCACCAAATCCATCGAGTTATCACGTGTTGCTTAGGAGATACAAGCTAATTTTTTATGATGCGTTATTTCTTCTCGTAAAGTGTTTCCAATACTTATGTATTCGTCTTTACTCTGCAACACTGTATTTCCTTATAACGTTGTATTCTTACATTTTCTTTTGAGAGAAAACTCTCCTCTGCGTTCTCTTTAGATGCTACGGGCTTAGACATACACGCAACACCAAAGCTTTTCAAGTTACAACGTGTTGTTTAGGAAAAACAAGATAGTTTTGCACGATGCGGGATTTCCTTAAAACGTGGTTTTCTGACAGATTTAGACGAAAGGAAGTTCTCCTGTGGTTTCTCTTTTGAGGCTACACTTGTAGACGTACGAGCCACACCAAATCTTTTCGAGTTACAACGTGTTGTTGAGGAGATACAAGCAAATTTTTTACGATGCGTTATTTCATCTCGTAAAGTAAAGTTTTTCCAATACGTACTTATTTGTCTTTAGTCTGCAACATTGTATTTCCTTATAACGTGTTATTCTTACATATTCTTTCGAGGGAAAACACTCCTGTGCGTTCTCTTTTGAGGCTACACGCTTAGACAAACACGCAACGCCAAAGCTTTTCGAGTTACAACGTGTTGTTTAGGAAAAACAAGATAATTTCGCACTATGCGAGATTTCCATAAAACGTGGTTTTCTGAAAAATTTTGATGAAAGAAAGTTCTCCTGTCAGTGCTCTTTTGAGGCTACACGTGTAGAGGTACGAGCCACACCAAATCTTTTCGTGTTACAACGTGTTGTTTAGGAGATACAAGCTAATTTTGTACGATGCCTTATTTCTTCTCTTAAAGTGTTTCCAATAGGTACGTATTTGTCTGTACTCTGCAATAGTGTATTTCCTTATAACGTTGTATTCTTATATATTCTATTGAGAGAAAACTCTCCTGTGCGTTCTCTTTTGAGGCTACACGCGTAGACATACACGCAACACCAAAGCTTTTCGAGTTAAAACGTGTTGTTAAGGAAAAACAAGATAATTTCGCACGATGTGAGATTTCCTTAAAACGTGTTTTCTGACAAATTTTGATGAAAGAAAATTCTTCTCTGGGTTCTCTTTTGAGGCTACACGTTTAGACGTACATGTCACACCAAATCTTTTCATGTTACAATGTGTTGTTAAGGAGATACAAGCTAACTTATTAGGATGCGTTATTTCTTCTCATAAAGTGTTTTCAAGATGTACTAATTTGTCTTTACTCTGCAAAATTGTATTTCCTTATAACGTGGTATTCTTACATATTCTTTCGAGAGAAATCTCTCCTGTGCCTTCTCGTTTGAGTCTCCACCCTTACACATACACGCAACACCAATGCTTTTCGAGTTACAACATGTTGTTTAGGAAAAAGAAGATGATTTCGCACGATGCGGGATTTCCTTTAAACGTGGTTTTCTGAAAAATTTTGAGGAAAGAAAATTCTCCTGTGGGTTCTCTTTTGAGGCTCCATGTTTACATGTACACGCCACACCAAATCATTTCGAGTTCTAACGTGTTGTTTAAGAGATACAAGCTAATTTTGTACGATGCGTTAATTCTTCTCATAAAGTGTTTCCAATACGTACATATTTGTCTTTACTCTGCAACACTGTATTTCCTTACAACGTGGTATTCTTACATATTCTTTCGAGAGAAAACTATCCTGTGCATTCCCTTTTGAGGCTACACACTTAGACATACAGGCAACACCAAAGCATTTCAAGTTACAACGTGTTGTTAATGAAAAACAAGATTAATTCGCACGATGCGGGATTACCTTAAAACGTGGTTTTCTGACAAATTTTGACGAATGAAAATTCTCCTGTGGGTTCTCTTTTGAGGCTCCACGTTTAGACGTACACGCCTCACCAAATCCATCGAGTTATCACGTGTTGCTTAGGAGATACAAGCTAATTTTTTATGATGCGTTATTTCTTCTCGTAAAGTGTTTCCAATACTTATGTATTCGTCTTTACTCTGCAACACTGTATTTCCTTATAACGTTGTATTCTTACATTTTCTTTTGAGAGAAAACTCTCCTCTGCGTTCTCTTTAGATGCTACGGGCTTAGACATACACGCAACACCAAAGCTTTTCAAGTTACAACGTGTTGTTTAGGAAAAACAAGATAATTTTGCACGATGCGGGATTTCCTTAAAACGTGGTTTTCTGACAGATTTAGACGAAAGGAAGTTCTCCTGTGGTTTCTCTTTTGAGGCTACACTTGTAGACGTACGAGCCACACCAAATCTTTTCGAGTTACAACGTGTTGTTGAGGAGATACAAGCAAATTTTTTACGATGCGTTATTTCTTCTCGTAAAGTAAAGTTTTTCCAATACGTACTTATTTGTCTTTAGTCTGCAACATTGTATTTCCTTATAACGTGTTATTCTTACATATTCTTTCGAGGGAAAACACTCCTGTGCGTTCTCTTTTGAGGCTACACGCTTAGACAAACACGCAACGCCAAAGCTTTTCGAGTTACAACGTGTTGTTAAGGAAAAACAAGATAATTTCGCACTATGCGAGATTTCCATAAAACGTGGTTTTCTGAAAAATTTTGATGAAAGAAAGTTCTCCTGTCAGTGCTCTTTTGAGGCTACACGTGTAGAGGTACGAGCCACACCAAATCTTTTCGTGTTACAACGTGTTGTTTAGGAGATACAAGCTAATTTTGTACGATGCCTTATTTCTTCTCTTAAAGTGTTTCCAATAGGTACGTATTTGTCTGTACTCTGCAATAGTGTATTTCCTTATAACGTTGTATTCTTATATATTCTATTGAGAGAAAACTCTCCTGTGCGTTCTCTTTTGAGGCTACACGCGTAGACATACACGCAACACCAAAGCTTTTCTATTTACAACGTGTTGTTTAGGAAAAACAAGATAATTTCGCATGATGTGAGATTTCTTTAAACGTGGTTTCTGACAAATTTTGATGAAAGAAAATTCTCCTTTGGGCTCTCTTTTGAGCCTACACGTTTAGACATACACGTCACACCAAATCTTTTCGAGTTACAACGTGTTGCTTAGGAGATACAAGTTAATTTCGTATGAAGTGTTATTTCTTCTCCTAAAGTGTTTCCAATATGTACTTATTTGTCTTTACTCTGCAAAATTGTATTTCCTTATAACGTGGTATTCTTACATATTCTTTCGAGAGAAAACTCTCCTGTGCCTTCCCTTTTGAGGCTCCACACTTACACATACACGCAACACCAAAGCTTTTCGAGTTACAACATGTTGTTTAGGAAAAAGGAGATGATTTCGCACGATGCGGGATTTCCTTAAAACGTGGTTTTCTGAAAAATTTTAAAGAAAGAAAATTCTCCTGTCGGTTCTCTTTTGAGGCTACATGTTTAGATGTGCACGCCACACCAAATCTTTTCGAGTTACAACGTGTTGTTTAAGAGATACAAGCTAATTTTGTAAGATGCATTAATTCTTCTCTTAAAGTGTTTCCAATACGTACATATTTGTCTTTACTCTTCAACACTCTACTTCCTTATAACGTGGTATTCTTACAAATTTTTCGAGAGAAAACTATCCTGTGCGTTCCCTTTTGAGACTACACACTTAGACATACAGGCAACACCAAAGCTTTTCGAGTTACAACGTGTTGTTTATGAAAAACAAGATAATTTCGCACGATGCGGGATTTCCTTAAAACGTGGTGTTCTGACAAATTTTGACGAAAGAAAATTCTCCTGTGGGTTCTCTTTTGAGGCTATAAGTTTAGACGTGCACGCCACACCAAATCCTTTCGAGTTACCACGTGTTGTTTAGGAGATAGAAGCTAATTTTTTGCGATGTATTATTTCTTCTAGAAAATTGTTTCCAATGAGTACGCATTTGTCTTTACTCTGCAACACTCTATTTCCTTATAACATTGTATTCTTACATGCTCTTTCGAGAGAAAACTCTCCTGTGCATTCTCTTTAGAGGCTACATGCTTAGACATACACACAACACCAAAGCTTTTCGAGTTACAACGTTTTCTTTAGCAAAAAAAAAGATAATTTTGCACAATGCGGGATTTCCTTAAAACGTAGTTTTCTGACAAGTATTGACGAAAGAAAGTTCTCCTGTGGGTTCTCTTTTGAGGCTTCACGTTTAGACGTACGAGACACACCAAATATTTTCTAGTTACAACGTGTTGTTTAGGAGATACAAGCAAATTTTTTACGATGCGTTATTTCCTCTTGTAAAGTGTTTCCAATACGTACTTGTTTGTCTTTACTCTGCAACACTGTATTTCCTTATAACGTGGTATTCTTATATATTCTTTCAAGAGAAAAATCTGCTGTGCATTCTCTTTTGAGGCTACACGCTTAGACATACACGCAACATCAAAGCTTTTCGAGTTACAACGTGTTGTTTAGGAAAAACAAGATAATTTCGCAGGATGCGAGATTTCCTTAACACGTGGTTTCTGACAAATTTTGATGAAAGAAAATTTTACTCTGGGTTCTCTTTTGAGGCTACACGTTTCGACGTACACGTCACACCAAATGTTTTCGAGTTACCACATGTTGTTTAGGAGATACAAGCTAATTTTTTTCGATGCATTATTTCTTATCATAAAGTGTTTCCAATATTTACTTATTTGTCTTTACTCTGCAAAATTGTATTTCCTTATAACGTGGTATTCTTACATATTCTTTTGAGAGAAAACGCTCCTGTGCCTTCTCTTTTGAGGCTCCACTCTTACACATACACGCAACACCAAAGCTTTCGAGTTACAACATGTTGTTTAGCAAAAAGTAGATGATTTCGCACGATGCGGGATTTCCTTGAAACGTGGTTTTCTGACAAATTTTGACGAAAGAAAATTCTCCTGTGGGTTCTCTTTTGAGGCTACATGTTTAAATGAACACGCCTCACCAAATCTTTTCGAGTTACAATGTGTTGTTTAAGAGATACAAGCTAAATTTGTACGATGCGTTAATTCTTCTCCAAAAGTGTTTCCAATATGTACTTATTTGTCTTTATCTGCAAAATTGTATTTCCTTATAACGTGGTGTTCTTACATATTCTTTTGAGAGAAAACTCTCCTGTGCCTTCTCTTTTGAGGCTCCACGCTTACACATACACGCAACACCAAAGCTTTTCGAGTTACAACATGTTGTTTAGGAAAAAGAAGATGATTTCGCACGATGCGGGATTTCCTTAAAACGTGGTTTTCTGACAAATTTTGACGAAAGAAAATTCTCCTGTGGGTTCTCTTTTGAGGCTACATGTTTAGATGTACACGCCACACCAAATCTTTTCGAGTTACAACGTGTTGTTTAGGAGATACAAGCTAATTTTGTAAGCTGCGTTAATTCTTCTCATAAAGTGTTTCCAATACGTACGTTTTAGTCTTTACTCTGCAACACTGTATTTCCTTATAACGTGGTAATCTTACATATTCATTCGAGAAAAAAACTATCCTGTGCGTTCCTTTTGAGGCTACACACTTAGACATACAGGCAACAACAAAGCTTTTCGAGTTAGAACGTGTTGTTTATGAAAAACAAGATAATTTCGCACGATGCGGGATTTCCTTAAAACGTGGTGTTCTGACAAATTTTGATGAAAGAAAATGCTCCTGTGCGTTCTCTTTTGAGGCTACACGTTTAGACGTGCACGCCACAGCTAATCCTTTCGAGTTACCACGTATTGTTTAGGAGATACAAGCTAATTTTGTACGATGCTTTATTTCTTCTCGTAAAGTTTTTCCAATACGTACACATTTGTCTTTACTCTGCAACACTCTATTTCCTTATAACGTTGTATTCTTACATGTTCTTTCGAGATAAAACTGTCCTGTGCATTCTCTTTAGAGGCTACACGCTTAGACATACACGCAACACCAAAGCTTTCCGAGTTTCAACGTGTTGAATAGGAAATTAAGATAATGTTGCATGATGCGGGATTTCCTTAAAACGTGGTTTTCTGACAAATATTGACGAAAGAAAGTTCTCCTGTGGGTTCTCTTTTGAGGCTACACGTTTAGACGTACGAGCCACACCAAAACTTTTCAAGTTACAACGTGTTGTTTAGGAGATACAAGCAAATTTTTTACGATGCGTTATTTCTTCTCATAATGTGTTTCCAATACATACTTATTTGTCTTTACTCTGCAACACTGTATTTCCTTATAACATGGTATTCTTACCTATTCTTTCGAGAGAAAACTCTCCTGTGCATTATCTTTTCAGGCTACATGCTCAGACATACACGCAACACCAAAGCTTTTCGAGTTACAGCGTGTTGTTTAGGAAAAACAAGATAATTTCGCACGATGCGAGATTTCCTTAAAACATGGTTTCTGACAAATTTTGATTAATGAAAATTCTCCTGTGGGTTCTCTTTGAGGCTACACGTTTAGACGTACACGTCACACCAAATCTTTTAGAGTTACAACATGTTGTTTAGGAGATACAAGCTAATTTTGTACGATGCATTAATTCCTCTGATAAAATGTTTCCAATACGTATGTATTTGTCTTTACTCTACAACACTCTATTTCCTTATAACGTTGTATTCTTACATATTCGTTCGAGAGAAAACTCTCCTGTGCGTTCTCTTTAGAGGCTACAGGTTTAAACATACACGCAACACCTAAGCTTTTCGAGTTACAACGTGCTGTTTAGGAAAAAGTAGATAATTTTGCACGATGCGGGATTTCCATAAAACATTGTTTTCTGACAAATTTTGACGAAAGAAAGTCCTCCTGTGTGCTCTCTTTTGAGGCTGCACGTGTAGACATACGAGCCACACCAAATCTTTTCGAGTTACAACGTGTTGTTTAGGAGATACAAGCAAATTTTGTACGAAGCGTTATTTCTTCTCATAAAGTGTTTCCAATACGTACTTATTTGTTTTTACTCTGCAACACTGTATTTCCTTATAACGTGGTATTCTTACATATTCTTTCGAGGGAAAACTCTCCTGTGCATTCTCTTTTGAGGCTACACTCTTAGACAAACACGCAACGCCAAAGCTTTTCGAGTTACAACGTGTTGTTTAGGAAAAACAAGATAATTTCGCACGATGCGAGATTTCCATAAAACGTGGTTTATTGAAAAATTTTGACTAAAGTAAGTTCTCCTGTAGGTTCTCTTTTGAGGCTACACGTGTAGAGGTATGAGCCACACCAAATCTTTTCGAGTTACAACATTTTGTTTAGGAGATACAAGCTAATTTTGTACGATGCGTTATTTCTTCTCTTAAAGTGTTTCCAATATGTACGTATTTGTCTTTACTCTGCAACACTGTATTTCCTTATAACGTGGTATTCTTACATATTCTTTCGAGAGAAAACTCTCCTATGCGTTCTCTTTTGAGGCTACATGCTTAGACATAAACGCAACCCCAAAGCTTTTCGAGTTACAACGTGTTGTTTAGGAAAAACAAGATAATTTCCCACGGTGCGAGATTTCCTTAAAAAGTGGTTTCTGACAAATTTAATGAAAGAAAATTCTCCTGTGGGTTCTCTTTTGAGGCTACACTTTTAGACATACACGTCACACCAAATCTTTTCGAGTTACAACGTGTTGTTTAGGAGATACAAGTAAATTTTTTACGATGCGTTATTTCTTCTTCTAAAGTGTTTCCAATATGTACTTACTTGTCTTTACCCTGCAAAATTGTATTTCCTTATAACGTGGTATTCTTACATATTCTTTCGAGAGAAAACTCTCCTGTGCCTTCTCTTTTGAGGCTCCATGCTTACACATACACGCAACACCAAAGCTTTTCGAGTTACAACATGTTGTTTAGGAAAAAGAAGATGATTTCGCACGATGCAGGATTTACTTAAAACGTGGTTTTCTGAAAAATTTTGACCAAAGAAAATTCTCCTGTGGGTCCTCTTTTGAGGCTACAGGTTTAGAAGTACACGCCACGCCAAATCTTTTCGAGTTACAACGTGTTGTTTAGGAGATACAAGCTAATTTTGTACGTTGCCTTAATTCTTCTTGTAAAGTGTTTCCAATACGTTTGTATTTGTCTTTACTCTGCAACACTGTCTTACCTTATAACGTGGTATTCTTACATATTCTTTCGAGAGAAAACTATCCTTTGCATTCCCTTTTGAGGCTACACACTTAGACATACAGGCAACACCAAAGCTTTTCGAATTACAACGTGTTGTTTATGAAAAGCAAGATAATTTCGCACATTGCGGGATTTCCTTAAACCGTTGTGTTCTGACAAATTTTGACGAAATAAAATTCTCCTGTGGGTTTTCATTTGATGCTACACGTTTAGACGTGCACGCCACACCAAATCCTTTCGAGTTACCACGTGTTGTTTAGGAGATACAAGCTAATTTTGTACGATGTGCTATTTCTTCTCGTAAAGTGTTTCCAATACATACGTATTTGTCTTTCTCTGCAACACTGTATTTCCTTATAACTTGGTATTCTTACATATTCTTTCGAGCGAAAACTCTCCTGTGAGTTCTCTTTTGACGCTACACGTTTAGACATACACACAACACCAAAGCGTTTCGAGTTACAAGGTGTTGTTTAGGAAAAACTAGATAATTTCGCATGATGCAAGATTTCCATACACGTGGTTTTCTGAAAAATTTGACGAAAGAAAGTTCTCCTGTGGGTTCTTTTTTGAGGCGACACTTGTAGAGGTACGAGCCACACCAAATCTTTTCGAGTTACAAAGTGTTGTTTAGGAGATACAAGCTAATTTTTTATGATGCGTTATTTCTTCTCTTAAAGTTTTTCCAATACGTAAGTAGTTGTCTTTACTCTACAACACTGTATTTCCTTATAACGTGGTATTCCTACATATTCTTTCGAGAGAAAACTCTCCTGTGCGTTCTCTTTTGAGGCTACACGCTTAGACATACACGCAACACCAAAGCTTTTGGATTTACAATGTGTTGTTTAGGAAAAACAAGATAATTTCGCACGATGCGAGATTTCCTTAAAACGTGGTTTCTGACAAATTTTGATGAAAGAAAATTCTCCTGTGGGTTCTCTTTTGAGGATACACGTTTAGACGTACAGGTCACACCAAATATTTTCGAGTTACAACGTGTTGTTTAGGAGATACAAGCTAATTTTTTACGATGCATTATTTCTTCTCGTAAAGTGTTTCCAATATGTACTTATTTGTCTTTACTCTGCAAAATTGTATTTCCTTATAAGGTGGTATTCTTACATATTCTTTAGAGAGCAAACTCTCCTGTGCCTTCTCTTTTGAGGCTCCACGCTTACACATACACGCAACACCAAAACTTTTCGAGTTACAACATGTTGTTTAGGAAAAAGAAGATGATTTCGCATGATGCGGGATATCCTTAAAATTTTCTGAAAAATTTTGACGAAAGAAAATTCTCCTGTGGGTTCTCTTTTGATGCTACATGTTTAGACGTACACGCCACACCAAATCTCTTCGAGTTACAACATGTTGTTTAGGAGATACAAGCTAATTTTTTAAAATGCGTTAATACTTCTCATAAAGTGTTTCCAAGAAGTACGTGTTTGTCTTTACTCTCAACATTGTATTTCCTTATAACGTGGTCTTCTTACATATTCTTTCGATAGAAAACTGTCCCGTGCGTTCCCTTTTGTGGCTACACACTGAGATATACAGGCAACACCAAAGCTATTCAAGTTACAACATGTAGTTTAGGAAAAAGAAGATGATTTCACAAGATGCGGGATTACCTTAAAAACGTGGTTTTCTGAAAAATTTTGACGAAAGAAAATTCTCCTGTGGGTTCTCTTTTGTGGCTACACGTTTAGACGTACACGACACACCAAAGCTTTTCGAGTTACAATGTGCTTCTTAGGAAATACAAGCTAATTGTGTACGATGCATTATTTCTTCTCGTAAAGTGTTTCAGAAACGTATGTATCTATCTTTACTCTGCAACACTGTATTTCCTTATAACGTGGTATTCTTACATATTCTTTCGAGAGAAAACTCTCCTGTGCGTTCTCTTTTGAGTCTACACGCTTAGACATACACGCAGCACCAAAGCTTTTCGAGTTACAACGTGTTGTTTAGAAAAACAAGATAATTTCCACCATGCGGGATGTCCATAAAACGTGGTTTTCTGACAAATTTTGATGAAAGAAAATTCTCCTGTGAGTTCTCTTTTGAGACTACAAGTTTAGACGTACACGCCACACCAAATCTTTTCGAGTTACATTGTGTTGTTTAGGAGATACAAGCTAATTTTGTACGATGCGTTATTTCTTCTCGTAAAGTGTTTCCAATACATACGTATTTGTCTTTACTCTGCAACACTGTATTTCCTTAAAATGTGGTATTCTGATATATTCTTTCGAGAGAAAACTCTCCTGTGCATTCTCTTTTGAGGCCACACGTTTAGACATACATGCAACACCAAAGCTTTTCGAGTTACAACATGTTTTTTAGGAAAAACAAGATAATTTCGCACAATGCGGGATTTCCTTAAAACGTGGTTTTCTGAAAAATTTTGACGAAAGAAAATTCTCCTGTGGGTTCTCTTTTGAGGCTACACGTTTCAACTTACACGTCCACACACCAAATCCTTTGAGTTACAACGTGTTGTTTAGGAAATACAAAGCTAATTTTGTATGATGTATTATTCCTTCTCTTAAAGTGATTCCAATAAGTAAGTATCTGTCTTTACTCTGCAACACTGTATTTCCTTATAACATGGTATTCTTACATATTCTTTCGAGAGAATACTCTACTGTGCATTCTCTTTTGAGGCTACACGCTTAGACATACACGCAACACCAAAGCATTTCGAGTTACAACGTGTTTGTTTAGGAAAAACAAGATAATTTCGCACAATGCAGGACTTCCTTAAAACGTGGTTTTCTGAAAAAATTTTGACCAAAGAAAATTCTCCTGTGGGTTCTCTTTTGATGCTACACGTTTAGATGTAAACACCACACCAAACCTTTTCGAGTTACAACGTGTTGTTTACACCAAAGCTTTTCGAGTTACAACGTGTTGTTTAGGAAAAACAAGATAATTTCACACGATGCGGGATTTCCTTAAAACGTGGTTTTCTGACATATTTTGACAAAAGTAAATTCTCCTGTGGGTTCTCTTTTGAGGCTACATGTTTCAACGTACACGCCACACAAAATCTTTTCGTGTTACAACGTGTTGTTTAGGAAATACAAGCTAATTTTGTACGATGTATTATTCCTTCTCGTAAAGTATTTCCAATATGTATGTATCTGTCTTTACTCTGCAACACTGTATGTCCTTATAACGTGGTATTCTTACATATTCTTTCGAGAGAATACTCTCCTGTGCGTTCTCTTTTGAGGCTACACGCTTCGACATACATGCAAAACCAAAGCTTTTCGAGTTACAACGTGTTGTTTAGGACAAACCAGATAATTTCGCACGATGCGGGATTTCCTTAAAACGTGGTTTTCTGAAAAAATTTTGACGAAAGAAAATTCTCCTGTGGGTTCTCTTTTGAGGCTACACCTTTAGATCTAAACACCACACCAAATCCTTTCGAGTTACAACGTGTTGTTTAGGAGATACAAGCTAATTTTTTCCCATGCGTTATTTCTTCTCGTAAAGTGTTTCAAATACGTACATATTTGTCTTTACTCTGCAACACTGTTTTTCCATATAACGTAGTATTCTTACATATTCTTTCGAGAGAAAACTCTCCTGTGCGTTCTCTTTTGAGGCTACATTCTTAGACATACACCCAATACCAAAGCTTTTTGAGTTACAACGTGTTGTTTAGGAAAAACAAGATAATTTCGCACGATGTGGTCTTTCCTTAAAACGTGGTTTTCTGACAAATTTTGACCAAAGAAAATTCTCCTGTAGGTTCTCTTATGAGGCTACACTTTTAGACGTACATGCCACACCAAATCTTTTTGAGTTACGACGTGTTGTTTAGGAGAAACAAGCTAATTTTGCACGATGCTATATTTCGTCTTGTAAAGTGTTTCCAATACATATTGTCTTTATTCTGCAACACTGTATTTCCTTATAACTTGGTATTCTTACATAGTTTTTCGAGAGAAAACTCTCCTGTGCGTTCTCTTTTGAGGATACACGCTTAGACATACACGCTACACCAAAGCTTTTCGAGTTACAACTTGTTGTTTAGGAAAAACAAGATAATTTCGCACAATGCAGGATTTCCTTAAAATGTGGTTTTCTGACAAATTTTGACCAAAAAAAATTCTCCTGTGTATTCTCTTTAGATGCTACACGTTTAGAGGTACATGCCACACCAAATCTTTTCGAGTTACAACGTGCTTTTTAGTAAATACAAGCTAATTTTGTACGATGCATTATTTCTTCTCGTAAAGTGTTTCCAATATGTATGTATCTGTCTTTACTCTGCAACACTGTATTTTCTTATAACGTGGTATTCTTACATATTCTTTCTAGGGAAAACTCTCCTGTGCGTTCTCTTTTGAGGCTACACGCTTAGACATACACGCAGCACCAAAGGTTTTTGAGTCACAACGTGTTGTTTAGGAAAAACAAGATAATTTCGCACGATGCGGGATTTCCTTAATACGTGGTTTTCTGACAAATTTTGACGAAAGAAAATTCTCCTGTCGGTTCTCTTTTGAGGCTACACATTTCAACGTACACGCCACACCAAATCTTTTCGAGTTACAATGTGTTGTTTAGGAAATACAAGCTAATTTTGTACGATGTATTATTCCTTCTCGTAAAGTGTTTCCAATACGTATGTATCTGTCTTTACTCTGCAACACTGTATTTCCTTATAACGTGGTATTCTTACATATTCTTTCGAGAGAATACTCTACTGTGCATTCTCTTTTGAGGCTACACGCTTAGACATACACGCAACACCAAAGCTTTTCGAGTCACAACGTGTTGTTTAGCAAAAACAAAATAATTTTGCACGATGTGGGATTTCCTTAAAACGTGGTTTTCTGAAAAAATTTTGATGAAAGAAAATACTCCTGTGGGTTCTCTTTTGAGGCTACACGTTTAGATGTAAACACCACATCAAATCCTTTTGAGTCACAACGTGTTGTTTAGGAGATACAAGCTAATTTTGTACCATGCGTTATTTCTTCTCGTAAAGTGTTTCAAATACGTATATATTTGACTTTACTCTGCAACACTGTATTTCCATATATCGTGGTTTTTTTACATATTCTTTCGAGAGAAACCTCTCCTGTGCGTTCTCTTTTGAGGCTACATGCTTAGACATACACGCAACACCAAAGCTTTTCGAGTTACAACGTGTTGTTTTGGAAAAACAAAATAATTTCGCACGATGCGGGATTTCCTTAAAACGTGGTTTTCTGAAAAATTTTGACGAAAGAAAATTCTCCTGTGGGTTCTCTTTTGATGCTACATGTTAAGACGTACACGAAACACCAATGCTTTTCGAGTTACAACGTGTTGTTTAGGAGATACAAGCTAATTTTGTAGATGCGTTATTTCTTCTCGTTAAGTGTTTCCAATACGTTCATATTTGTCTTTACTCTGCAACACTGTATTACCTTATAACGTGGTATTCTTACATATTCTTTCGAGAGAAAACTCTCCTGTGCATTCTCTTTAGAGGCCACACGTTTAGACATACACGCATCCCAAAACCTTTTCGAGTTACAACGTGTTGTTTAGGAAAAACAAGATAATTTCGCATGATGCAGGATTTCCTTAAAACGTGGTTTTCTCAAAAAATTTTGACGAAAGAAAATTTTCCTGTGGGTTTACTTTTGAGGCTACACGTTTAGATGTAAACACCACACCAAACCTTTTCGAGTTACAACGTGTTGTTTAGGAGATACAAGCTATTTTTTTCTACCATGCATTATTTCTTCTCATAAAGTGTTTCCAGTATATACATATTGGTCTTTACTCTGCAACACTGTATTTCCAAATAACGTGGTATTCTTACATATTCTTTCGAGAGAAAACTCTCCTGTGCGTTCTCTTTTGAGGCTACACGCTTAGACATACACGCAACACCAAAGCTTTTCGAGTTACAACGTGTTGTTTAGGAAAAACAAGATAATTTCGCACGATGCGGGATTTCATTAAAACGTGGTTTTCTGACAAATTTTGACGAAAGAAAATTCTCCTGTGGGTTCCCTTTTGAGGCTACACGTTTAGACGTACACGCCACACCAAATCTTTTCGAGTTACAACGTGTTGTTTAGGAGATACAAGCTAATTTTGTACGATACATTATTTCTTCTCATAAAGTGTTTCCAATAAGTACCTATTTGTCTTTACTCTGCAACACTGTATTTCCTTATAACGTGGTATTCTTACATATTCTTTCAAGAGAAAACTCTTCTGTGCGTTCTCTTCTGAGGCTACACGTTTAGACATACACGCAACACAAAAGCTTTTCGAGTTACAACGTGTTGCTTAGGAAAAACAAGATAATTTCGCACGATGCGGGATTTCCTTAAAAGGTGGTTTTCTGACAAATTTTGACGAAAGAAAATTCTCCTGTGGGTTCTCTTTTGAGGCTACACGTTTAGATGTAAACACCACACCAAATCTTTTCGAGTTACAACGTGTTGTTTAGGAGGTACAAGCTAATTTTTTACCATGAGTTATTTCTTCTCGTAAAGTGTTTCCATACGTACATATTTGTCTTTACTCTGCAACACTGTATTTCCATATAACGTGGTATTCTTATATATTCTTTCGATAGAAAACTCTCCTGTGCGTTCTCTTTTGAGGCTACACGCTTAGACATACACGCAACACCAAAACTTTTCAAGTTACAAGGTGTTGTTTAGGAAAAAAAAGATAATTTCTCACGATGAGGGTTTTCCATAAAACGTGGTTTTCTGGAAAATTTTGACGAAAGAAAATTCTCCTGTGGGTTCACTTTTGAAGCTACGCGTTTAGATGTAAACGCCACAACAAATCTTTTCGAGTTACAACGTGTTGTTTATGAAATACAAGCTAATTTTGTCCCATGCGAGAAGAATCACCGAATGTTGCAGAGTAAAGACAAATACATAAGTATTGGAAACACTTTATGAGAAGAAATATTGCATCGTACAAAATTAGCTTGTATCTCCTAAACAACTCGTTATAACTCGAAATGAATTGGTGTGGCATGTACGTCTAAAGGTGTAGCCTCAAAAGAGATCCCATAGGAGAATTTTCTTTCGTCAAAATTTTTCAGAAAATCACGTTTTAAGGAAATCCCACATCGTGCGAAATTATCTTGTTTTTCCTAAACAACACGTTGTAACTCGAACAGCTTTGGTGTTGCATGTATGTCTTAGTGTGTAGCCTCAAAAGGGAACACACAAGATAGTTTTCTCTCGAAAGAATATGTAAGAATACCACGAATAAGGAAATACAGTGTTGCAGAGTAAAGACAAATACGTACGTATAGGAAACACTTCACTAGAAGAATTAACGCGTCTTACAAAATTAGCGTGTATCTCCTTAACAACACGTTGTAACTCGAAAAGATTTGGTGTGGCATGTATATCTAAACGTGTAGCCTCAAATGAGAACCCACAGGAGAATTTTCTTTCGTCAAAATTTTTCAGAAAACCACGTTTTAAGGAAATCCCGCATCATGCGAAATCATCTTCTTTTTCCTAAACAACATGTTGTAACTCGAAAAGCTTTGGTGTTGCGTGTAGGTCTAAGCGTGGAACCTCAAAAGAGAAGGCACAGGAGAGTTTTCTCTCGAAAGAACACGTAAGAATTCAACGTTATAAGGAAATACAGTGTTGCAGAGTAAAGACAAATACATATGTATTGGAAACACTTTGCGAGAAGAAATACCGCATCGTACAAAATTAGCTTGTATCTCCTTAACAACACGTGGTAACTCGAAAGGATATGGTGTGGCGTGTACTTCTAAACGTGTAGCCTCAAAAGAGAAACCACAGGAGAATTTTCTTTCGTCAAAATTTGTCAGAAAACCACGATTTAAGGAAATCCCGCATCGTGCGAAGTTATCTTGTTTTTCATAAACAACACGATGTAACTCGAAAAGCTTTGGTGTTGCCTGTATGTCTAAGTGTGTAGCCTCAAAAGGGAACGCCCAGGATAGTTTTCTCTCGAAAGATTATATAAGAATACCACGTTATAAGGAAATACAGTGTGGCAGAGTAAAGACAAATACGTACATATTGGAAACACTTTACGAGAAGAATTAGCGCATCATAAAAAATTAGCTTGTATCTCCTAAACAACACGTTGTAATTCGAAAAGATTTGGTGTGGCGTGTACGTCTAAACGTGTAGCCTCAAAAGAGAACCCACAGGAGAATTTTCTTTCGTTAATATTTTTCAGAAATCCACGTATTTAGGAAATCCCGCATCATGCAACATCATCTTCTTTTTCCTAAACAACATGTTGTAACTCGAAAAGCTTTAGTCTTGCGTGTATGTCTAAGCATGGAGCCTCAAAAGAGAAGGCACAGGAGAGTTTTCTCTCGAAAGAATATGTAAGAATACCACAATATAAGGAAGTACAATTTTGCAGAGTAAAGTCAAATAAGTACATATTGGAAACACTTTACGAGAAGAAATAACGCATCATACAAAATTAGCTTGTATCTCCTAAACAACACGTTTTAACTCGAAAAGATTTGGTGTGGCGTGTACGTCTAAACGTGTAGCCTCAAAAGAGAACCGACAGGAGAATTTTCTTTCATCAAAATTTGTCAGAAATCACTTTTTAAGGAAATCTCGCATCGTACGAAATTATCTTGTTTTCCCTAAACAACACGTTGTAACTCGAAAAGCTCTGGCGTTATGTGTATGTCTAAGCGTGTAGCCTCAAAGGAGAACGCACAGGAGAGTTTTCTCTCAAAAGAATATGTAAGAATACCAAGTTATAAGGAAATACAGTGTTGCAGAGTAAAGACAAACACGTACGTATTGGAAACACTTTACGAGAAGAATTAAAGCATAGTACAAAATTAGCTTGTATTTCCTAAACAACACGTTGTAACTCGAAAAGGTTTGGTGTGGCCTGTACGTCTAAACGTGTAGCCTCAAAAGAGAACCCACAGGAGAATTTTCTTTAGTTAAAATTTTTCAGAAAACCACGTTTTAAGGAAATCCCGCATTGTGCCAAATCATCTTCTTTTTCCGAAACAACATGTTGTAACTCGAAAAGCTTTGGTGTTGCCTGTGTGTCTAAGTGTGGAGCCTCAAAAGAAAAGGCACAGGAGAGTTTTCTCTCGAAAGAATATGTAAGAATACCACGTTATAAAGAAATACAATTTTGCAGAGTAAAGGCATTTAAGTACATATTGGAATCACTTTACGAGAAGAAATAACACATCGTACAAAATTAGCTTGTATCTCCTAAACAACAAGTTGTAACTCGAAAAGATTTGGTGTGACGTGTACGTCTAAACGTGTAGCCTCAAAAGAGAACCCACAGGAGAATTTTCTTTCATCAAAATTTGTCAGAAACCACGTTTTATGGAAATCTCGCATCGAGCGAAATTATCTAGCTTTTCCAGAACAACACGTTTTAACTCGAAAAGCTCTGGTGTTGCGTGTTTTTTCTAAGCATGTAGCCTCAAAACAGAACGCACAGGAGAGTTTTCTCTCGAAAGAATATGTAAGAATACCACGTTATAAGGAAATACAGTGTTGCAGAGTAAAGACAAACACGTACGTTTTGGAAACACTTTAAGAGAAGAATTAATGCATAGTAAAAAATTAGGTTGTATCTCCTAAACAACAAGTTGTAACTCGAAACTTTTGGTGTGGTGTGTACGTCTAAACGTGTAGCTTCAAAAGAGAACCCACAGGAAAATTGTCTTTCTTCAAAATTTTTCAGAAAAACACGTTTTAAGGAAATTCCGCATCGTGCGAAATCACCTTCTTTTTCCTAAACAACATGTTGTAACTCGAAAAGCGTTGGTGTTCCGTGTATGTGTAAATGTGGAGCCTCAAAAGAGAAGGCACAGGAGAGTTTTCTCTCGAGAAAATATGAAAGAATACCACGTTATAAGGAAATACAATTTTGCAGAGTAAAGACAAATAAGTACATATTGGAAACACTTTAGGAGAAGAATTAACGCATCGTACAAAATTAGCTTGTATCTCCAATACAACACATTGTAACTCGAAAAGATTTGGTGTGGCGTGTTCATTTAAACATGTAGCCTCAAAAGAGAACCCACAGGAGAATTTTCTTTCGTCAAAATTTTTCAGAAAACCACGTTTTAAGGAAATCCCGTATCGTGCGAAATCATCTTCTTTTTGCTAAACAAAACGTTATAACTCAAAAAGCTTTGGTGTTGCGTGTATGTGTAAGCATGGAGCCTCTAAAGAGAACGCACAGGAGAGTTTTCTCTCGAAACAACATGTAAGAATACAACGTTATAAGGAAATACAGTGTTGCAGAGTAAAAGCAAATACGTATGTATTGGAAAAATTGAAACTTTATGAGAAGAAATAACGCATCTTAAAAAATTAGCTTGTATCTCCTAAACAAAACGTTGTAACTCGAAAAGATTTGGTGTGGTGTGTACATCTAAACGTGTAGCCTCAAAAGAGAACCCACAGGAGTATTTTCATTCGTCAAAATTTGTCAGAAAACCACGTTTTAAGGAAATCCCGCATCGTGCTAAATTATCTTGTTTTTCCTAAACAACACATTGTAATTCGAAAAGCTTTGGTGTTGCGTGTATGTTTAATCGTGTAGCCTCAAAAGAGAACGCACAGGAGAGTTTTCTCTCGATAGAATATGTAAGAATACCACGTTATAAGTAAATACAGTGTTGCAGAGTAAAGACAAATACGTACTTATTGGAAACACTTAAACTTTACGAGAAGAAATAAGGCATCATACAAAATTAGTTTGTATCTCCTAAACAACACGTTATAAATAGAAAAGATTTGGTGTGTCGTGTACGTCTAACATGTAGCCTCAAAGGAGAACCAGAGGACAATTTTCTTTCGTCAAAATTTTTCAGAAAACCACGTTTTAAGGAAATCCCGCATCGTGCGAAATTATCTTGTTTTTCCTAAACAACACGTTGTAACTCGAAAAGCTTTGGTGTTGCGTGTATGTCTAAGCGTGTAGCCTCAAAAGAGAATGCACAGGACAGTTTTCTCTCGAAAGAATATGTAAGAATACCACGTTATATGGAAATACATTGTTGCAGAGTAAAGACAAATACGTACGTATTGGAAACACTTTACGAGAGGTAATAACGCATCGTACAAAATTAGCTTGTATCTCCTAAACAAAACGTTGTAACTCGAAAAGATTTGGTGTGGCATTTACAACTAAACATGTAGCCTCAAAAGAGAACGCACAGGAGAATTTTCTTTCGTCAAAATTTTTCAGAAAACCACGTTTTAAGGAAATCCCGCATCGTGTGAAATTATCTTGTTTTTCCTAAAAAACAGGTTGTAATTCGAAATGCTTTGGTGTTGCGTGTATGTCTAAGCATGTAGCCTCTAAAGAGAACGCCCAGGAGAGTTTTTCTCTCGAAAGAATATGCAAGATTACCACGTTATAAGGAAAGACAGTGTGGCAGAGTAAAGGCAATTAAGTACATATTGGACACATTTAAACTTTACGAGAAGAAATAACGCATCTTAAAAAATTAGCTTGTATCTCCTAACCAACACGTTTTAACTCGAAAGGATTTGGTGTGGCGTGTAAGTCTAAGCGTGTAGCCTCAAAAGAGAACCCACAGGAGTATTTTCTTTCGTCAAATTTTGTCAGAAAACCACGTTTTAAGGAAATCCCGCATCGTGAGAAATTATCTTGTTTTTCCTAAACAACATGCTGTAACTCGGAAAGGTTTGGTGTTGCGGGTATATCTAAGCGTGTAGCCTCAAAAGAGAACGCACAGGAGAGTTTTCTCCCAAAAGAATATGTAGGAATACCACATTAAAAGGAAATACAGTGTTGCAGAGAAAAGACAAATACATACTTATTGGAAACACTTAAACTTTACGAGTAGAAATAACACATAGTAAAAAATTAGCTTGTATCTCCTAAACAACACGTTATAACTCGAAAGGATTTGGTGTGGCTTGTACGTCTAAACATGTACCCTCAAAAGAGAACGCACAGGAGAATTTTCTTTCGTCAAAATTCGTCAGAAAACCACGTTTTAAGGAAATCCCGCATCATGCGAAATTATCTTGTTTTTCCTAAACAACATGTGGTAACTCGAAAAGCTTTGGTGTTGCGTGTATGTCTAAGCGTGTAGCCTCCAAAGAGAATGCACAGGAGAGTTTTCTCTCGAAAGAATATGTAAGAATACCACGTTATAAGGAAATACAATGTTGCAGAGTACAGGCAAATACATACGTATAGGAAACACTTAAACTTTACGAGAAGAAATAATGCATCATAAAAAAATTAGCTTGAATCTCCTAAACAACATGTTGTAACTCAAAAATACTTGGTGTGGCGTGTACATCTAAACGTGTAGCCTCAAAAGAGAACCCACAGGAGAATTTTCTTTCGTCAAAATTTGTCAGAAACCACGTTTTATGGAAATCCCGCATCGTGCGAAATTATCTTGTTTTTCCGAAACAACACGTTGTAACTCGCAAAGCTTTGTTATTGCGTGTATGTCTAAGCGTGTAGCCTCAAAAGAGAATGCAAAGGAGAGTTTTTTCTCGAAAGAATATGTAAGAATACCACGTTATTAGGAAACACAGTGTTGTAAAGACAAATACTTACGTATTGGAAAAACTTTACGAGAAGAAATAACGCATGGTAAAAAATTAGCTTGTATCTCCTAAACAACACGTTGTAACTTAAAAAGATTTGGTGTGGCGTGTACGTCTAAACGTGTAGCCTCAAAAGAGAACCCATAGAGGAATTTTCCTTGGTCAAAATTTGTCAGAAAACCACTTATTAAGGAAATCCCGCATCGTGCGTAATTATCTAGATTTTCCTAAACAACACATTGTAACTCGAAAAGCTTTGGTGTTGCGTGTATGTCTAAGCGCGTAGCCTCAAAGGGGAACGCACAGGAGAGTTTTCTCTCAAAAGAATATGTAAGAATACCATGTTATAAGGAAATACAGTGTTGCAGAGTATAGACAAAACGTACTTATTGGAAACACTTTACGAGAAGAAATAAAGCATCATGCAAAATTAGCTTGTATCTCCTAAACAACACGTTGTAACAGGAAAAGATTTTGTGTGGCGTGTACGTCTAAACGTGTAGCCTCAAAAGAGAACCCACAGGAGAGTTTTCCATCGATAAAATTTGTCAGAAAATCACGTTTTAAGGAAATACCGCATAGTGCGAAATTATCTTGTTTTTCCTAAACAACATGTTGTAACTCGAAAATCTTTGGTGTTGCGTGTATTTCTAAGCGTGTAGCCTCAAAAGAGAATGGACAGGTGAGTTTTCTCCCAAAAGAATATGTAGGAATACCACGTTATAAGGAAATACAGTGTTGCAGAGTAAAGACAAATACATACTTATTGGAAACACTTAAACTTTACGAGAAGAAATAATACATAGTACAAAATTAGCTTGTATCTCCTAAACAACACCTTATAACTCGAAATGATTTGATTTGGCGTGTATGTCTAAACGTGTACCCTCAAAAGAGAACCCACAGGAGAATTTTCTTTCATCAAAATTTGTCAGAAAACCACGTTTTAAGGAAATCCCGCATCATGCGAAATTATCTTGTTTTTCCTAAACAACACGTTGTAACTCGAAAAGCTTTGGTGTTGTGTGTATATCTTAGCGTGTAGCCTCCAAAGAGAACGCACAGGAGAGTTTACTGTCGAAAGAATATGTAAGAATACCATGTTATAAGGAAATACAGTGTTGCAGAATAAAGGCAAATACATACGTATTGGAAACACTTAAACTTTACGAGAAGAAATAACGGATCATAAAAAAATTAGCTTGTATCTCCTAAACAACACGTTGTAACTCCAAAGGATTTGGTGTGGCGTGTACGTCTAAACATGTAGCCTCAAAAGAGAACCCACAGGAGAATTTTCTTTCGTCAAAATTTGTCCAAAAATCACGTTATAAGGAAATCCCTCATCGTGCGAAATTATCTTGTTTTTCCTAAACAAAATGTCGTAACTCGAAAAGCTTTAGTGTTGCGTGTATGTCTAAGCGTGTAGCCTCAAAAGAGAAGGCACAGGAGAGTTTTCTCTCGAAAGAATATGTAAGAATACCACGTTATAAGGAAATACAGTGTTGCAGAGTAAAGACATATTCTTACTTATTGGAAAATCTTTACGAGAAGAAATAACCTATCGTACAAAATTAGCTTGTATCTCCTAAACAACACGTTGTAACTTAAAAAGATTAGGTGTGGCCTGTACGTCTAAACATGTACCCTCAAAAGAGAACACATAGGAGAATTTTCCTTGGTCAAAATTTGTCAGAAAACCACGTATTAAGGAAATCCCACATCGCACGAAATTACCTGGTTTTTCTAAACAACACGTTGTAACGCGAAAAGCTTTGGTGTTGCCTGTATGTCTAAGCGTGTAGCCTCAAAGGGGAACACACAGGAGAGTTTTCTCTCCAAAGAATATGTAAGAATACCACGTTATAAGGAAATACAGTGTTGCCAACTAAAGGCAAATACATACCTATTGGAAACACTTTGGGAGCAGAAATAACGCATCGTACAAAATTAGCTGGTATCTCCTAAACAACACGTTGTAACTCGAAAAAATTTGGTGTGGCGCTTACATCTAAACGTGTAGCCTCAAAAGAGAACCCACAGGACAATTTTCTTTCGTCAAAATTTGTCAGAAAACCACGTTTTAAGAAAACCCCGCATCGTGAGAAATTATCTTGTTCTTCCTAAACAAGACGTTTTAACTCGAAAAGCTTTGGTGTTGGGTGTATGTCTAAGCATGTAGCCTCAAAAGAGAACGCACAGGAGAGATTTCTCTCGAACGAGTATGTAAGAATACCACGTTATAAGGAAATACATTGTGGCAAATTAAAGATAAATACGTACCTTTTGGAAACTCTTAAACTTTACAAGAAGATATAAAGCATCGTAAAAAATTAGCTTTTATCTCCTAAACAACACGTTGTAACTCGAAAAGATTTGGTGTGGCATGTACGTCTAAACGTGTAGCCTCAAATGAAAACCCACAGGAGAATTTTCTTTCGTCAAAATTTTTCAGAAAACCACGTTTTAAGGAAATCCAGCATCGTGCGAAATTATCTTGTTTTTCCTAAACAACACGTTGTAAGTCGAAATGCTTTGGTGTTGCGTGTATGTCTAAGCGTGTAGCCTCCAAAAAGAATGCACAGGAGAGGTTTCTCTCGAAAGAATATGTAAGAATACCACGTTGTAAGTAAATACAGTGTTGCAGAGTAAAGATATGTATGTATTGGAAACCCACAAACTTTACGAGATGAAATAAAGCATCGTACAATATTAGCTTGTATCTCCTAAACAATACGTTGTAACTTGAAAAGATTTGGTGTGGCCTGTACGTCTAAACGTGTAGCCTCAAAAGAGAACCCACAGGACAATTTTCTTTCGTCAATATTTTTCAGAAAACCACGTTTTAAGGAAATACCGCATCGTGAGAAATTATCTTGTTCTTCCTAAACAACACGTTTTAACTCGAAAAGCTTTGGTGTTGGGTGTATGTCTAAGCATGTAGCCCCAAAAGAGAACGCACAGGAGAGTTTTCTCTCAAAAGAATATGTAAGAATACCACGTTATAAGGAAATACAGTGTGGCAGAGTAAAGACAAATACGTACGTATTGGAAGCACTTTATAAGAGAAATAACGCATCTTGCAAAATTAGCTTGTATGTCCTAAACAACACGTTGTAACTTGAAAAGATTTGGTGTGGTGTCTACGTCTAAACGTGTAGCCTCAAAAGAGAACCCACAGGAGAGTTTTCTTTCGTCAAAATTTGTCAGAAAACCACGTTTTAAGGAAATCCCGCATCGTGGGAAATTATCTTGTTTTTCATAAACAACACGTTGTAACTAGCCAACCTTTGGTGTTGCGTGTATGTCTAAGTGTGTAGCCTCAAAAGAGAATGCACAGGAGAGTTTTCTCTCGAAAGAATATGTAAGAATACCACGTTATAAGGAAATATATTGCTGCAGAGTAAAGACAAATAAGTACGTATTGGAAACACATTATGAGAAGAAATAACGCATGGTACAAAATTAGCTTGTATCTCCGAAACAACACGTGGTAACTCAAAAAGATTTGGTGTGTCGTGTACGTCTAAATGGGTAGCCTCAAAAGAGACCCCACAGGAGAATTTTCTTACGTCAAAATTTGTCAGAAAACCACGTTTTAAGGAAATCCCGCAACTTGCGAAATTATCTTGTTTTTCCTAATCAACACGTTGTAAGTCAAAAAGCTTTGGTGTTGCGTGTATGTGTAAGCATGTAGCCTCCAAAGAGAACGCAGAGGATAGTTTTCTCTCGAAAGAATATGTAAGAATACCACGTTATAAGGAAATACAGTGTTGCAGAGTATAGACAAATATGTACTTATTGGAAACACTTTAAGAGAAGAAATAACGCATCATGCAAAATTAGCTTGTATCTCCTAAACAACACAATGTAACTCGAAAAGATTTGGTGTGGCGTGTACATCTAAACGTGTAGCCTCAAAAGAGAACCCACAGGAGAGATTTCTTTTGTCAAAATTTGTCAGAAAACCACGTTTTAAGGAAATACTGCATCGTGCGATATTATCTTGTTTTTCCTAAACAACATGTTGTAACTCGAAAAGCTTCGGTGTTGCGTGTATATCTAAGAGTGTAGCCTCAAAAGAGATGCACAGGAGAGTTTTCTCCCGAAAGAATATGTAGGAATACCACGTTATAAGGAAATACAGTGTTGCAGAGTAAAGACAAATACATACTTATTGGAAACACTTAAAATTTACAAGAAGAAATAACACATAGTACAAAATTAGCTTGTATCTCCTAAACAACACGTTATAACTCGAAATGATTTGGTGTGGCGTGTATGTCTAAACGTGTACCCTCAAAAGAGAACCCACAGGAGAATTTTCTTTCATCAAAATTTGTCAGAAAACCACGTTTTACGGAAATCCCGCATCATGCGAAATTATCTTGTTTTTCCTAAACAACACGTTGTAACTCGAAAAGCTTTGGTGTTGCGTGTATGTCTAAGCGTGTAGCCTCCAAAGAGAACGCACAGGAGAGTTTACTGTCGAAAGAATATGTAAGAATACCACGTTATAAGTAAATACAGTGTTGCAGAGTAAAGGCAAATACATAAGTATTGGAAACACTTAAACTTTACTAGAAGAAATAACGCATCATAAAAAAATTAGCTTGTATCTCCGAAACAACACGTTGTAACTCGAAAGGATTTGGTGTGGCGTGTACGTCTAAACATGTAGCCTCAAAAGAGAACCCACAGGAGAATTTTCTTTCGTCAAAATTTGTCCAAAAACCACGTTATAAGGAAATCACTCATCGTGCGAAATTATCTTGTTTTTCCTAAACAAAATGTCGAAAATCGAAAAGCTTTGGTGTTGCTTGTATGTCTAAGCGTGTAGCCTCAAAAGAGAAGGCACAGGAGAGTTTTCTCTCGAAAGAATATGTAAGAATACCACGTTATAAGGAAATACAGTGTTGCAGAGTAAAGACATATTCTTATTTATTGGAAAATCTTTACGAGAAGAAATAACCTATCGTACAAAATTAGATTGTATCTCCTAAACAACACGTTGTAACTTAAAAAGATTAGGTGTGGCCTATACGTCTAAACGTGTAGCCTCAAAAGAGAACCCATAGGAGAATTTTCCTTAGTCAAAATTTGTCAGAAATCCACTTATTAAGGAAATCCCACATCGCACGAAATTATCTGGTTTTTCTAAACAACACGTTGTAACGCGAAAAGCTTTGGTGTTGCCTGTATGTCTAAGCGTATAGCCTCAAAGGGGAACACACAGGAGAGTTTTCCCTCGAAAGAATATGTAAGAATACCACGTTATAAGGAAATACAGTGTTGCAGTCTAAAGGCAAATACGTACCTATTAGAAACACTTTATGAGAAGAAATAACGCATCGTACAAAATTAGCTTGTATCTCCTAAACAACACGTTGTAACTCGAAAAGATTTGGTGTGGCATGTACGTCTAAACATGTAGCCTCAAAAGAGAACCCACAGGACAATTTTCTTTCGTCAAAATTTGTCAGAAAACCACGTTTTAAGGAAATCCCGCATCGTGAGAAATTATCTTGTTCTTCCTAAACAACACGTTTTTACTCGAAAAGCTTTGGTGTTGGGTGTATGTCTAAGCATGTAGCCCCAAAAGAGAACGCAGAGGAGAGTTTTCTCTCGAAAGAATATGTAAGAATACCACGTTATAAGGAAATACAGTGTTGCAAAGTAAAGACAAATACATACTTATTGGAAAAACTTTACGAGAAGAAATAAAGCATCGTACAAAATTAGCTTGTGTCTCCTAAACAACACGTTGTAACTCGAAAAGATTTGATGTGGCCTGTACGTCTAAACGTGTAGTCTCAAAAGAGAACCGAAAGCATAATTTTCTTTGGTCAATATTTGTCAGAAAACCACGTATTAAGGAAATCCCTCATCGTGCGAAATTATCTTGTTTTTCCTAAACAACACGTTGTAACTCAAAAAGCTTTGGTGTTGCGTGTATGTCTAAGCGTGTACCCTTAAAAGAGGACGCACAGGAGAGTTTTCTCTCGAAAGAATATGTAAGAATACCACATTATAAGGAAATACAGTGTTGCAGACTAAAGGCAAATTCATACGTATTGGAAACACTTTACGAGAAGAAATAACGCATCGTACAAAATTAGCTTGTATCTCCTAAACAACACGTTGTAATTTGAAAAGATTTGGTGTGGCGTGTACATCTAAACGTGTAGCCTCCAAAGAGAACCCACAGGAGAATTTTCTTTCGTCAAAATTTGTCAGAAAACCACATATTAAGGAAATCCTGCATCGTGCGATACTATCTTGTTTTTCCGAAACAACACATTGTAACTCGAAAATATTTGCTGTTGCGTGTATGTCTAAGCATGTAGCCTCAAAAGAGAACGCACAGGAGAGATTTCTCTCGAACGAGTATGTAAGAATACCACGTTATAAGGAAATACATTGTGGCAAATTAAAGATAAATACGTACCTTTTGGAAACTCTTAAACTTTACAAGAAGATATAAAGTTATCGTAAAAAATTAGCTTTTATCTCCTAAACAACACGTTGTAACTCGAAAAGATTTGGTGTGGCGTGTACGTCTAAACGTGTAGCCTCAAAAGAGAACCCACGGGACAATTTTCTTTTGTCAAAATTTGTCAGAAAACCACGTTTTAAGGAAATCCCGCATCATGCGAAATTATCGTGTTTTTCCTAAACAACACGTTGTAACTAGAAAAGCTTTGGTGTTGCGTGTATGTCTGAGCGTGTAGCCTCAAAAGAGAATGCACAGGAGAGTTTTCTCTCGAAAGAATATGTAAGAATACCACGTTATAAGGAAATATATTGCTGCAGAGTAAAGACAAATACGTACGTATTGGAAATACATTATGAGAAGAAATAACACATGGTACAAAATTAGCTTGTTTCTCCGAAACAACATGTGGTAACAAAAAAAGATTTAGTGTGGCGTGTACGTCTGAACGTGAGGCTCAAAAGAGAACCCACAGGAGAATTTTCTAAGGTCAAAATTTTCAGAAAACCACGTTTTAAGGAAATCCCGCATAGTGAGAAATTATCTTGTTCTTCCTAAACAACACGTTGTAACTCTAAAAGCTTTTCTGTTGCATGTATGTCTAAGCGTGTAGCCTCAAATGAGAACGCACAGAAGAGTTTTCTCTCGAAATAATATGGAAGAATACCACGTTATAAGGAAATACAGTGTTGCAGAGTAAAGACAAATACTTACTTATTGGAAAAACTTTTCAAGAAGAAAAAACGCATCGTACAAAATTAGCTTGTATCTCCTAAACAACACGTAGTAACTTAAAAGGATTTGGTGTGGCCTGTACGTCTAAACGTGTGGTCTCAAAAGAGAACCCATAGGAGAATTTTCTTTGGTCAAAATTTGTCAGAAAACCACGTATTGAGGAAATCCCTCATAGTGCGAAATTATCTTGTTTTTCCTAAACAAAACGTTGTAACGCGAAAAGCTTTGGTGTTGTGTGTATGTCTAAGCGTGTAGCCTCAAAAGAGGATGCACAGGAGAGTTTTCTCTCGAAAGAATATGTAAGAATACCACGTTATAAGGAAATACAGTGTTGCAGAGTAAAGACAAATATGTATGAATTGGAAACCCATGAACTTTAAGAGATGAAATAAAGCATCGTACAAAATTAGCTTGTATCTCCTAAACAACACGTTGTAACTCGAAAAGATTTAGTGGGGCGTGTACGTCTAAACGTGTAGCCTCAAAAGAGAACCCACAGGACAATTTTCTTTCGTCAATATTTTTAAGAAAACCACGTTTTAAGGAAATCCCGCAGTGTGAGAAATTATCTTGTTCTTCCTAAACAACACGTTTTAACTCGAAAAGCTTTGGCATTGCATGTATGTCTAAGCGTGTAGCCCCAAAAGAGAACGCACAGGAGAGTTTTCTCTCGAAAGAATATGTAAGAATACCACGTTATAAGGAAATACAGTGTGGCAGAGTAAAGACAAATACATACATATTGAAAGCACTTTATGAGAGAAATAACGCATCTTGCAAAATTAGCTTGTATGTCCTAAACAACACATTGTAATTCTGTCGAAACAATATTGTAGAATACCACCTTAGAAGGAAATACAGTTTTGCAGAGTAAAGACAAATACGTACGTATTGGAAACACTTTACGAGATGAAATAACGCATCGTAAAAAATTAGCTTGTGTCTCCAAAACTACACGTTGTAACTCGAAATGAATTGTTGTGGCGTGTACGTCTTAACATGTAGCATCAAAAGAGAACCCAAAGGAGAATTTTATTTCGTCAAAATTTTTCAGAAAATCACGTTTTAAGGAAATCCCGCATCGTGCGAAATTATCTTGTTTTTCCTAAACAACACGTTGTAAGTCGAAAAGCTTTCGTGTTGCGAGAAAGTCTAAGCGTGTAGCCTCAAAAGAGAAGGCACAGGAGAGTTTTCTCTCGAAAGAATATGTAAGAATACCACGTTATAACGAAATACAGTTTTGCAGAGTAAAGACAAATACGTACGTATTGGAAACACTTTACGAGAAGAAAAAACGCATCGTACAAAATTAGATTGTATCTCCAAAACTACACGTTGTAACTCGAAAAGAATTGTTGTGGGGTGTACGTCTTAACGTGTAGCACCAAAAGAGAACCCAAAGGAGAATTTTCTTTCGTCAAAATTTTTCAGAAAATCACATTTTAAGGAAATCCCGCATCGTGCAAAATTATCTTGTTTTTCCTAAACAACACATTGTAACTCGAAAAGCTTTCGTGTTGCGTGTATGTCTAAGTGTGTAGCCTCAAAACAGAAGGCACAGGAGAGTTTTCTCTCGAAAGAATATTGTAGAATACCACGTTATAAGGAAAAACAATTTTGCAGAGTAAAGACAAATACGTACGTATTGAAAACACATTACGAGAAGAAATAACGCATCGTACAACATTAACTTGTATCTCCAAAACTACACTTTGTAACTCGAAAAGAATAGGTGTGGCGTGTACGTCTTAAATTGTAGCCTCAAAAGAGTACCCAAAGTAGAATTTTCTTTCGTCAAAATTTTTCAGAAAATCACATTTTAAGGAAATCCCGCATTGTGCGAAATTATCTTGTTTTTCCTAAACAACACATTGTAAGTCGAAAAGCTTTTGTGTTGCGTGTATGTCTAAGTGTGTAGCCTCAAAAGAGAAGGCATAGGAGAGTTTTCTCTTGAAAGAATATGTAAGAATACCACGTTATAACGAAATACAGTTTTGCAGAGAAAAGACTAATACGTACCTATTGGAAACACTTTACAAGAAGAAATAACGCATCGTACAAAATTAGCTTGTATCTCCAAAACTACACGTTGTAACTTGAAAAGAATTGCTGTGGCGTGTATGTCTTAATATGTAGCATCTAAAGAGAACCAAAAGAAGAATGTTCTTTCGTCAAAATTTTTCAGAAAATCACGTTTTAAGGAAATCCCGCATCGTGCGAAATTATCTTGTTTTTCCTAAACAACACGTTGTAACTCGAAAAGCTTTCGTGTTGCGTGTATGTCTAAGTGTGTAGCCTCAAAACAGAAGGCACAGGAGAGTTTTCTGTCGAAAGAATATTGTAGAATACCACGTTATAAGGAAATACAATTTTGCAGAGTAAAGACATATACGTACTTAATGGAAACACTTTAGGAGAAGAAATAACGCATCATACAAAATTAGCTTGTATCTCCAAAACTACACGTTGTAACTCGAAAAGAATTGTTGTGGCGTGTACGTCTTAATGTGTAGCATCAAAAGAGAACCCAACGGAGAATTTTCTTTCGTCAAAATTTTTCAGAAAATCACGTTTTAAGGAAATCTCGCATCGTGCGAAATTATCTTGTTTTTCCTAAACAACACGTTGTAACTCGAAAAGCTTTCGTGTTGCGTGTATGTCTAAATGTGTAGCCTCAAAACAGAAGGCACAGTAGAGTTTTCTGACGAAAGAATATTGTAGAATACCCCGTTATAAGGAAATACAATTTTGCAGAGTAAAGAAAAATACGTATGTATTGGAAACACTTTACAAGAAGAAAAAACGCATCGTACAAAATTAACTTGTATCTCCAAAACTACACGTTGTAACTCGAAAAGAATTGGTGTGGCGTGTACGTTTTAATGTGTAGCCTCAAAAGAGTACCCAAAGTAGAATTTTCTTTCCTCAAAATTTTTCAGAAAATCACGTTTTAAGCAAATCCCGCATCGTGCGAAATTATCCTGTTTTTCCTAAACAACACGTTGTAACTCGAAATGCTTTCGTGTTGCGTGTATGTCTAAGTGTGTAGCCTCAAAAGAGAAGGCACAGGAGAGTTTTCTCTTGAAAGAATATGTAAGAATACCACGTTATAACGAAATACAGTTTTGCAGAGTAAAGACTAATACGTACCTATTGGAAACACTTTATGAGAAGAAATAACGCATCATACAAAATTAGCTTGTATCTCCAAAACTACACGTTGTAACTCGAAAAGAATTGGTGTGGCATGTACGTCTTAATATGTAGCATCTAAAGAGAACCAAAAGGAGAATTTTCTTTCGTCAAAATTTTTCAGAAAATCACGTTTTAAGGAAATCCTGCATCTTGCGAAATTATCTTGTTTTTCCTAAACAACACGTTGTAACTCTAAAAGCTTTCGGGTTCCGTGTATGTCTAAGTGTGTAGCCTCAAAACAGAAGGCACAGGAGAGTTTTCTGTCGAAAGAATATTGTAGAATACCACGTTATAAGGAAATACAATTTTGCAGAGTAAAGACGTATATGTACGTATTGGAAACAGTTTACGAGAAGAAATAACGCATCGTACAAAATTAGCTTGTATCTCCAAAACTACACGTTGTAACTCGAAAAGAATTGATGTGGCGTGTACGTCTTAAGGTGTAGCCTCAAAACAGAGACCGAAGGAGAATTTTCTTTCGTCAAAATTTTTCAGAAAATCACGTTTTAAGGAAATCTCGCATCGTGCGAAATTATCTTGTTTTTCCAACACAACACGTTGTAACTCGAAAAGCTTTCGTGTTGCGTGTATGTCTAAATGTGTAGCCTCAAAACAGAAGGCACAGTAGAGTTTTCTGACGAAAGAATATTGTAGAATACCCCGTTATAAGGAAATACAATTTTGCAGAGTAAAGAAAAATACGTATGTATTGGAAACACTTTACAAGAAGAAAAAACGCATCGTACAAAATTAACTTGTATCTCCAAAACTACACGTTGTAACTCGAAAAGAATTGGTGTGGCGTGTACGTTTTAATGTGTAGCCTCAAAAGAGTACCCAAAGTAGAATTTTCTTTCCTCAAAATTTTTCAGAAAATCACGTTTTAAGCAAATCCCGCATCGTGCGAAATTATCCTGTTTTTCCTAAACAACACGTTGTAACTCGAAATGCTTTCGTGTTGCGTGTATGTCTAAGTGTGTAGCCTCAAAAGAGAAGGCACAGGAGAGTTTTCTCTTGAAAGAATATGTAAGAATACCACGTTATAACGAAATACAGTTTTGCAGAGTAAAGACTAATACGTACCTATTGGAAACACTTTATGAGAAGAAATAACGCATCATACAAAATTAGCTTGTATCTCCAAAACTACACGTTGTAACTCGAAAAGAATTGGTGTGGCATGTACGTCTTAATATGTAGCATCTAAAGAGAACCAAAAGGAGAATTTTCTTTCGTCAAAATTTTTCAGAAAATCACGTTTTAAGGAAATCCTGCATCTTGCGAAATTATCTTGTTTTTCCTAAACAACACGTTGTAACTCTAAAAGCTTTCGGGTTCCGTGTATGTCTAAGTGTGTAGCCTCAAAACAGAAGGCACAGGAGAGTTTTCTGTCGAAAGAATATTGTAGAATACCACGTTATAAGGAAATACAATTTTGCAGAGTAAAGACGTATATGTACGTATTGGAAACAGTTTACGAGAAGAAATAACGCATCGTACAAAATTAGCTTGTATCTCCAAAACTACACGTTGTAACTCGAAAAGAATTGATGTGGCGTGTACGTCTTAAGGTGTAGCCTCAAAACAGAGACCGAAGGAGAATTTTCTTTCGTCAAAATTTTTCAGAAAATCACGTTTTAAGGAAATCTCGCATCGTGCGAAATTATCTTGTTTTTCCAACACAACACGTTGTAACTCGAAAAGCTTTCATGTTTCGTGTATGTCTAAGGGTGCAGCCTCAAAACAGAAGGCACAGGAGAGTTTTCTCTCGAAATAATATTGTAGAATACCACGTTACAAGGAAATACAATTTTGCAGAGTAAAGACAAATACGTACGTAATGGAAACACTTAACGAGAAGAAAAAACGCATCGTACAAAATTAACTTGTATCTCCAAAACTACACATTGTAACACGAAAAGAATTGGTGTGGCGTGTACGTTTTAACGTGTAGCCTCAAAAGAGTACCCAAAGTAGAATTTTCTTTCGTCAAAATTTTTCAGAAAATCACGTTTTAAGGAAATCCCGCATCGTGCGAAATTATCCTGTTTTTCCTAAACAACACGTTGTAAGTCGAAAAGCTTTCGTGTTGCGTGTATGTCTAAGAGTGTAGCCTCAAAACAGAAGGCACAGGAGAGTTTTCTCTTGAAAGAATATGTAAGAATACCACGTTATAATGAAATACAGTTTTGCAGAGAAAAGACTAATACGTACCTATTGGAAACACTTTACAAGAAGAAATAACGCATCGTACAAAATTAGCTTGTATCTCCAAAACTACACGTTGTAACTTGAAAAGAATTGGTGTGGCATGTATGTCTTAATATGTAGCATCTAAAGAGAACCAAAAGGAGAATTTTCTTTCGTCAAAATTTTTCAGAAAATCACGTTTTAAGGAAATCCCGCATCGTGCGAAATTATCTTGTGTTTCCTAAACAACACGTTGTAACACGAAAAGCTTTCGTGTTGCGTGTATGTCTAAGTGTGTACCCTCAAAACAGAAGGCACAGGAGAGTTTTCTGTCGAAAGAATATTGTAGAATACCACGTTATAAGGAAATACAATTTTGCAGAGTAAAGACATATACGTACATATTGGAAACACTTTAGGAGAAGAAATAACGCATCTTACAAAATTAGCTTGTATCTCCAAAACTACACGTTGTAACTCGAAAAGAATTGGTGTGGCGTGTACCTCTTAACGTGTAGTCTCAAAAGAGAGCCCAAAGGAGAATTTTCTTTCGTCAAAAATTTTCAGAAGATCACGTTTTAAGGAAATCCCGCATCATGCGAAATTATCTTGTTTTTCCTACACAACACGGTGTAACTCGAAAAGCTTTCGTGTTGCGTGTATTTCTAAGGGTGCAGCCTCAAAACAGAAGGCACAGGAGAGTTTTCTCTCGAAAGAATATTGTAGAATACCACGTTATAAGGAAATACAATTTTGCAGAGTAAAGACAAATACGTACGTATTGGAAACACTTTACGAGAAGAAAAAACGCATCCTACAAAATTAACTTGTCTCCAAAACTACACGTTGTAACTCGAAAAGAATTGGTGTGGCGTGTACGTCTTAACGTGTAGCCTCAAAAGAGAAGCCAAAGTAGAATTTTCTTTCGTCAAAATTTTTCAGAAAATCACGTTTTAAGGAAATCCCGCATCGTGCGAAATTATCTTGTTTTTCCTAAACAACACGTTGTAAGTCGAAAAGCTTTCGTTTTGCGTGTATGTCTAAGTGTGTAGCCTCAAAAGAGAAGGCACAGGAGAGTTTTCTCTCGAAAGAATATGTAAGAATACCACTTTATAACGAAATACAGTTTTGCAGAATAAAGACAAATACGTACATATTGGAAACACTTTACGAGAAGAAATAACGCATCATACAAAATTAGCTTGTATCTCCAAAACTACACGTTGTAACTCGAAAAGAATTGGTGTGGCGTGTACGTCTTAACGTGTAGTCTCAAAAGAGAGCCGAAAGGAGAATTTTCTTTCGTCAAAATTTTTCAGAAAATCACGTTTTAAGGAAATCCTGCATCGTGCGAAATTATCTTGTTTTTCCTAAACAACACGTTGTAACTCAAAAAGCTTTCGTGTTGCGTGTATGTCTAAGTGTGTAGCCTCAAAACAGAAGGCACAGGAGAGTTTTCTCTCGAAAGAATAATGTTGAATACCACGTTATAAGGAAATACAATTTTGCAGAGTAAAGACAAATATGTACGTATTTTAAACACTTTACCAGAAGAAATAACGCATCGTACAAAATTAGCTTGTATCTCCAAAACTACACGTTGTAACTCGAAAAGAATTGGTGTGGCGTGTACCTCTTAACGTGTAGTCTCAAAAGAGAGCCCAAAGGAGAATTTTCTTTCGTCAAAAATTTTCAGAAAATCACGTTTTAAGGAAATCCCGCATCATGCGAATTATCTTGTTTTTCCTACACAACACGGTGTAACTCGAAAAGCTTTCGTGTTGCGTGTATTTCTAAGGGTGCAGCCTCAAAACAGAAGGCACAGGAGAGTTTTCTCTCGAAAGAATATTGTAGAATACCACGTTATAAGATAATACAATTTTGCAGAGTAAAGACAAATACATACGTATTGGAAACACTTTACGAGAAGAAAAAACGCATCCTACAAAATTAACTTGTCTCCAAAACTACACGTTGTAACTCGAAAAGAATTGGTGTGGCGTGTACGTCTTAACATGTAGCATCTAAAGAGAACCAAAAGTAGAATTTTCTTTCATCAAAATTTTTCAGAAAATCACGTTTTAAGGAAATCCTGCATCGTGCGAAATTATCTTGTTTTTCCTAAACAACACGTTGTAACTCGAAAAGCTTTCATGTTGCGTGTATGTCTAAGTGTGTAGCCTCAAAAGAGAAGGCACAGGAGAGTTTTCTCTCGAAAGAATATGTAAGAATACCACTTCATAAGGAAATACAGTTTTGCATAGTAAAGACATGTACATACATATTGGAAACTCTATGAGAAGAAATAACGCATAGTACAAAATTTGCTTGTATCTCCAAAACTACACGTTGTACGTCGAAAAGAATTGGTGTGGCGTGTACGTCTTAACGTGTAGTCTCAAAAGAGTGCCCAAAGGAGAATTTTCTTTCGTCAAAATTTTTCAGAAAATCACGTTTTAAGGAAATCCCGCATCGTGCGAAATTATCTTCTTTTTCCTAAACAAAAAGTTGTAACTCGAAAAGCTTTCGTGTTGTGTGTATGTCTAAGTGTGTAGCCTCAAAAGAGAAGGCACAGGAGAGTTTTCTCTCGAAAGAATATGTAAGAATACCACTTCATAAGGAAATACAGTTTTGCAGAATAAAGACATATACGTATGTATTGGAAACTCTTTACTAGAAGAAATAACGCATAGTAAAAAATTAGCTTGTATCTCCAAAACTACACGTTGTAACTCGAAAAGAATTGGTGTGGCGTGTACCTCTTAACGTGTAGTCTCAAAAGAGAGCCCAAAGGAGAATTTTCTTTCGTCAAAAATTTTCAGAAGATCACGTTTTAAGGAAATCCCGCATCATGCGAAATTATCTTGTTTTTCCTACACAACACGGTGTACCTCGAAAAGCTTTCGTGTTGCGTGTATGTCTAAGTGTGCAGCCTCAAAACAGAAGGCACAGGAGAGTTTTCTCTCGAAAGAATATTGTAGAATACCACGTTATAAGGAAATACAATTTTGCAGAGTAAAGACAAATACGTACGTATTGGAAACACTTTACGAGAAGAAAAAACGCATCGTACAAAATTAACTTGTCTCCAAAACTACACGTTGTAACTCGAAAAGAATTGATGTGGCGTGTACGTCTTAACGTGTTGCCTCAAAAGAGAACCCAAAGTAGAATTTTCTTTCGTCAAAATTTTTCAGAAAATCACGTTTTAAGGAAATCCCGCATCTTGCGAAATTATCTTGTTTTTCCTAAACAACACGTTGTTAGTCGAAAAGCTTTCGTGTTGCGTGTATGTCTAAGTGTGTAGCCTCAAAACAGAAGGCACAGGAGAGTTTTCTCTCGAAAGAATATGTAAGAATACCACTTTATAACGAAATACAGTTTTGCATAGTAAAGACAAATACGTACATATTGGAAACAGTTTACGAGAAGAAATAATGCATCATACAAAATTAGCATGTATCTCCAAAACTACATGTTGTAACTCGAAAGGAATTGTTGTGGCGTGTACGTCTTAACGTGTAACATCAAAAGAGAACCCAAAGGAGAATTTTCTTTGGTCAAAATTTTTCAGAAAATCACGTTTTAAGGAAATGCCGCATCGTGCAAAATTATCTTGTTTTTCCTAAACAACACGTTGTAAGTCGAAAAGCTTTCATGTTGCGTGTATGTCTAAGTGTGTAGCCTCAAAAGAGAAGGCACAGGAGAGTTTTCTCTCGAAAGAATATGTAAGAATACCACTTCATAAGGAAATACAGTTTGCAGAATAAAGACATATACGTACGTATTGGAAATTCTTTACGAGAAGAAATAACGCATAGTACAAAATTAGCTTGTATCTTCAAAACTACACGTTGTAACTCGAAAAGAATTGGTGTGGCGTGTACATCTTAACATGTAGTCTCAAAAGAGAGCCCAAAGGAGAATTTTCTTTCGTCAAAATTTTTCAGAAAATCACGTTTAAGGAAATCCCTCATCGTGCGAAATTATCTTGTTTTTCCTAAACAACACGTTGTAACTCGAAAAGCTTTCGTGTTCCGTGTATGTCTAAGTGTGAAGCCTCAAAACAGAAGGCACAGGAGAGTTTTCTCTCGAAAGAATATTGTAGAATACCACGTTATAAGAAAATACAATTTTGCAGAGTAAAGACAAATATGTACGCATTGGAAACACTTTACGAGAAGAAATAAGGCATCATACAAAATTAGCTTGTATCTCCAAAACTACACGTTGTAACTCGAAAAGAATTGTTGTGGCGTGTACGTCTTAACATGTAGCATCAAAAGAGAACCCAAAGGAGAATTTTCTTTCGTCAAAATTTTTCAGAAAATCACGTTTTAAGGAAATCCCGCATCGTGCGAAATTATCTTGTATTTCCTAAACAACACGTTTTAACTCGAAAAGCTTTCGTGTTGCGTGTATGTCTACGTGTGTAGCCTCAAAAGAGAAGGCACAGGAGAGTTTTCTCTCGAAAGAATATGTAAGAATACCACTTCATAAGGGAATAGAGTTTTGCAGAGTAAAGAAATACGTACGTATTAGAAACTCTTTACGAGAAGAAATAATGCATAGTACAAAATTAGCTTGTATCTCCAAAACTACACGTTGTAACTAGAAAAGAATTGGTGTGGCTTGTACCTCTTAACGTGTCAAAAGAGAGCCCAAAGGAGAATTTTCTTTCGTCAAAATTTTTCAGAAAATCACGTTTTAAGGAAATCCCGCATCATGTGAAATTATCTTGTTTTTCCTACACAACATGATGTAAGTCGAAAAGATTTCGTGTTGCATGTATGTCTAAGTGTGTAGCCTCAAAACAGAAGGCACAGGAGAGTTTTCTCTCGAAAGAATATTGTAGAATACCACGTTATAAGGAAATACAATTTTGCAGAGTAAAGACAAATACGTACGTATTGGAAACACTTTACGTGAAGAAATAACACATCCTAAAAATTATCTTGTATCTCCTAAACTACACGATGTAACTCGAAAAGAATTGTTGTGGCGTGTCCGTCTTAACATGTAGCATCTAAAGAGAACCAAAAGGAGAATTTTCTTTCGTCAAAATTTTTCAGAAAATCACGTTTTAAGGAAATCCCGCATCGTGCGAAATTATCTTGTTTTTCCTAAACGACACGTTGTAACTCGAAAAGCTTTCGTGTTGCGTGTATGTCTAAGTGTGTAGCCTCAAAAGGGAAGGCACAGGAGAGTTTTCTCTCGAAAGAATATGTAAGAATACCACTTCATAAGGAAATACAGTTTTGCATAGTAAAGACATGTACATACATATTGGAAACTCTATGAGAAGAAATAACGCATAGTACAAAATTTGCTTGTATCTCCAAAACTACACGTTGTACCTCGAAAAGAATTGGTGTGGCGTGTACGTCTTAACGTGTAGTCTCAAAAGAGTGCCCAAAGGAGAATTTTCTTTCGTCAAAATTTTTCAGAAAATCACGTTTTAAGGAAATCCCGCATCGTGGGAAATTATCTTGTTTTTCCTAAACAACACGTTGTAAGTCGAAAAGCTTTCGTGTTGCGTGTATGTCTAAGTGTGCAGCCTCAAACAGAAGGCACAGGAGAGTTTTCTCTCGAAAGAATATTGTAGAATACCAAGTTATAAGGAAATACAATTTTGCAGAGTAAAGACAAATACGTACATATTGGAAACACTTTACAAGAAGAAATAACACATCGTACAAAATTATCTTGTATCTCCAAAACTACACGTTGTAACTCGAAAAGAATTGTTGTGGCGTGTACGTCTTAACATGTAGCATCTAAAGAGAACCAAAAGGAGAATTTTCTTTCGTCAAAATTTTTCAGAAAATCACGTTTTAAGGAAATCCCGCATCGTGCGAAATTATCTTGTTTTTCCTAAACAACACGTTGTAACTCGAAAAGCTTTCGTGTTGCGTGTATGTCTAAGAGTGTAGCCTCAAAACAGAAGGCACAGGAGAGTTTTCTCTCAAAAGAATATGTAAGAATACCACTTCATAAGGAAATACAGTTTTGCAGAAAAAGACATGTACGTACGTATTGGAATCTCTTTACTAGAAGAAATAACGCATAGTACAAAATTAGCTTGTATCTCCAAAACTACACGTAGTAACTCGCAAAGAATTGGTGTGGCTTGTACCTCTTAACGTGTAGTCTCAAAAGAGAGCCCAGAGGAGAATTTTCTTTCATCAAAATTTTTCAGAAAATCACGTTTTAAGGAAATCCCGCATCATGCGAAATTATCTTGTTTTTCCTAAACAACACGTTGTAACTCGAAAAGCTTTCGTGTTGCGTGTATGTCTAAGTGTGTAGCCTCAAAACAGAAGGCACAGGAGAGTTTTCTCTCGAAAGAATATTGTAGAATACCACGTTATAAGAAAATACAATTTTGCAGAGTAAAGACAAATATGTACGGTTTGGAAACACTTTACGAGAAGAAATAACGCATCATACAAAATTAGCTTGTATCTCCAAAACTACACGTTGTAACTCGAAAAGAATTGTTGTGGCGTGTACATCTTAACATGTAGCATCAAAAGAGAACCCAAAGGAGAATTTTCATTCGTCAAAATTTTTCAGAATATCACGTTTTAAGGAAATCCCGCATCGTGCGAAATTATCTTGTTTTTCCTAAACAACACGTTGTAACGCGAAAAGCTTTCCTGTTGCGTGTATGTCTAAGTGTGTAGCCTCAAAAGAGAAGGCACAGGAGAGTTTTCTCTCGAAAGAATATGTAAGAATACCACTTCATAAGGAAATACAGTTTTGCAGAGTAAAGACATATACGTACTTATTAGAAACTCTTTACGAGAAGAAATAATGCATAGTACAAAATTAGCTTGTATCTCCAAAACTACACGTTGTAACTCGAAAAGAATTGGTGTGGCTTGTACCTCTTAACGTGTCAAAAGAGTGCCCAAAGGAGAATTTTCTTTCGTCAAAATTTTTCAGAAAATCACGTTTTAAGGAAATCCCGCATCATGTGAAATTATCTTGTTTTTCCTACACAACACGTTGTAACTCGAAAACCTTTCGTGTTGCGTGTATGTCTAAGTGTGCAGCCTCAAAACAGAAGACACAGGAGAGTTTTCTCTCGAAAGAATATTGTAGAATACCACGTTATAAGGAAATACAATTTTGCAGAGTAAAGACAAATACGTACTTATTGGAAACACTTTACAAGAAGAAATAACGCATCGTACAAAATTATCTTGTATCTCCAAAACTACACGTTGTAACTCGAAAAGAATTGTTGTGGCGTGTACGTCTTAACATGTAGCATCTAAAGAGAACCAAAAGGAGAATTTTCTTTCGTCAAAATTTTTCAGAAAATCACGTTTTAAGGAAATCCCGCATCGTGCGAAATTATCTTGTTTTTCCTAAACAACACGTTGTAACTCGAAAAGCTTTCGTGTTGCGTGTATGTCTAAGAGTGTAGCCTCAAAAGAGAAGGCACAGGAGAGTTTACTCTCGAAAGAATATGTAAGAGTACCACTTCATAAGGAAATACAGTTTTGCAGAAAAAGACATGTACGTACGTATTGGAATCTCTTTACTAGAAGAAATAACGCATAGTAAAAAATTAGCTTGTATCTCCAAAACTACACGTAGTAACTCGGAAAGAATTGGTGTGGCTTGTACCTCTTAACGTGTAGTCTCAAAAGAGAGCCCAGAGGAGAATTTTCTTTCATCAAAATTTTTCAGAAAATCACGTTTTAAGGAAATCCCGCATCATGCGAAATTATCTTGTTTTTCCTACACAACACGTTGTAACTCGAAAAGCTTTCATGTTGCGTGTATGTCTAAGTGTGCAGCCTCAAAGCAGAAGGCACAGGAGAGTTTTCTCTCAAAAGAATATTGTAGAATACCACGTTATAAGGAAATACAATTTTGCAGGGTAAAGACAAATACGTACGTATTGGAAACACTTTACTAGAAGAAATAACGCATCGCACAATATTACCTTGTATCTCCAAAACTACACGTTGTAACTCGAAAAGAATTGTTGTGGCGTGTACGTCTTAATATGTAGCATCAAAAGAGAACCCAAAGGAGAATTTTCTTTCGTCAATTTTTTCAGAAAATCACGTTTTAAGGAAATCCCGCATCGTGCGATATTATCTTGTTTTTCCTAAACAACACGTTGTAACTCGAAAAGCTTTCATGTTGCGTGTATGTCTAAGGGTGTAGCCTCAAAAGAGAAGGCACAGGAGAGTTTTCTCTCGAAAGAATATGTAAGAATACCACTTCATAAGGAAATACAGTTTTGCAGAGTAAAGACATATACATACGTATTGGAAACTCTTTACGAGAAAAATAACGCATAGTACAAAATTAGCTTGTATCTCCAAAACTACACATTGTAACTCGAAAAGAATTGGTGTGGCGTGTACCTCTTATAGTGTAGTCTCAAAAGAGAGCCCAAAGGAGAATTTTCTTTCGTCAAAATTTTTCAGAAAATCACGTTTTAAGGAAGTCCCGCATCATGCGAAATTATCTTGTTTTTCCTACACAACACGTTGTAACTCGAAAAGCTTTCGTGTTGCGTGTATGTCTAAGTGTGCAGCCTCAAAACAGAAGGCACAGGAGAGTTTTCTCTCGAAAGAATATTGTAGAATACCACGTTATAAGGAAATACAATTTTGCAGAGTAAAGACAAATACGTACTTATTAGAAACACTTTAAGAGAAGAAATAAGGCATCGTACAAAATTAGCTTGTATCTCCAAAACTACACGTTGTAACTCGAAAAGAATTGTTGTGGCGTGTACGTCTTAACATGTAGCATCTAAAGAGAACCAAAAGGAGAATTTTCTTTCGTCAAAATTTTTCAGAAAATCACGTTTAAGGAAATCCCGCATCGTTCGAAATTATCTTGTTTTTCCTAAACAAGATGTTGTAAGTCGAAAGGCTTTCATGTTGCGTGTATGTCTAAGTGTGTAGCCTCAAAAGAGAAGGCACAGGAGAGTTTTCTCTCGAAAGAATATGTAAGAATACCACTTCATAAGGAAATACAGTTTTGCAGAGTAAAGACATATACATACGTACTGGAAACTCTTTACGAGAAGAAATAACACATCGTACAAAATTATCTTGTATCTCCAAAACTACACGTTGTAACTCGAAAAGAATTGTTGTGGCGTGTACGTCTTAACATGTAGCATCTAAAGAGAACCAAAAGGAGAATTTTCTTTCGTCAAAATTTTTCAGAAAATCACGTTTTAAGGAAATCCCGCATCGTGCGAAATTATCTTGTTTTTCCTAAACAACACGTTGTAAGTCGAAAACTTTCATGTTGCGTGTATGTCTAAGTGTGTAGCCTCAAAAGAGAAGACACAGGAGAGTTTTCTCTCGAAAGAATATGTAAGAATACCACTTCATAAGGAAATACAGTTTTGCAGAGTAAAGACATATACGTACTTTTTGGAAACTCTTTACGAGAAGAAATAACGCATAGTACAAAATTAGCTTGTATCTCCAAATCTACACGTTGTAACTCGAAAAGAATTGGTGTGGCGTGTAATTGTAGTCTCAAAAGAGAGCCCAAAGGAGAATTTTTTTCGTCAAAATTTTTCAGAAAATCACGTTTTAAGGAAATCCCGCATCGTGCGAAATTATCTTGTTTTTCCTAAACAACACGTTGGAACTCGAAAAACTTTCGTGTTACGTGTATGTCTAAGTGTGTAGCCTCAAAAGAGAAGGCACAGGAGAGTTTTCTCTCGAAAGAATATGTAAGAATACCACTTCATAAGGAAATACAGTTTTGCAGAGTAAAGACATATACGTACTTATTAGAAACTCTTTACAAGAAGAAATAACGCATAGTACAATATTAGCTTGTATCTCCAAAACTACAAGTTGTAACTCGAAAAGAATTGGTGTGGCGTGTACCTCTTAACGTGTAGTCTCAAAAGAGTGCCCAATGGAGAATTTTCTTTCGTCAAAATTTTACAGAAAATCACGTTTTAAGGAAATTCTGCATCATGCGAAATTATCTTGTTTTTCCTAAACAACACGTTGTAACTCGAAAAGCTTTCGTGTTGCGTGTATGTCTAAGAGTGTAGCCTCAAAAGGGAAGGCACAGTAGAGTTTTCTCTCGAAAGAATATGTAAGAATACCACTTCATAAGGAAATACAGTTTTGCATAGTAAAGACATGTACATACATATTGGAAACTCTATGATAAGAAATAACGCATAGTACAAAATTAGCTTGTATCTCCAAAACTACAAGTTGTAACTCGAATGAATTGGTGTGGCGTGTACGTCTTAACGTGTAGTTTCAAAAGAGTGCCCAAAGGAGAATTTTCTTTCGTCAAAATTTTTCAGAAAATCACGTTTTAAGGAAATCCCGCATCGTGCGAAATTATCTTGTTTTTCCTACACAACACGTTGTAACTCGAAAAGCTTTCGTGTTGCGTGTATGTCTAAGTGTGCAGCCTCAAAACAGAAGGCACAGGAGAGTTTTCTCTCGAAAGAATATTGTAGAATACCACGTTATAAGGAAATACAATTTTGCAGAATAAAGACAAATATGTACGTATTGGAAACACTTTACGAGAAGAAATAAAGCATCGTAAAAAATTAGCTTGTATCTCCAAAACTACACGTTGTAACTCGAAAAGAATTGTTGTGGCGTGTACGTCTTAACATATAGCATCAAAAGAGAACCCAAAGGAAAATTTTCTTTCGTCAAAATTTTTCAGAAAATCACGTTTTAAGGAAATCCCGCATCGTGCGAAATTATCTTGTTTTTCCTAAACAACACTTTGTAAGTCGAAAAACTTTTGTGTTGTGTTTATGTCTAAGTGTGTAGCCTCAAAACAGAAGTCACAGGAGACTTTTCTGTCGAAAGAATATTGTAGAATACCACGTTATAAGGAAATACAATTTTGCAGAGTAAAGGCATATACGTACGTATTGGAAACACTTTATGATAAGAAAAAACACATCGTACAAAATTAACTTGTATCTCCAAAACTACACGTTGTAACTCGAAAAGAATTGGTGTGGCGTGTACGTCTTAACGTGTAGTCTCAAAAGAGAGCCCAAAGGAGAATTTTCTTTCGTCAAAATTTTTCTGAAAATCACGTTTTTAGGAAATCCTGCATCGTGCGAAATTATCTTGTTTTTCCTAAACAACACGTTGTAAGTCGAAAAGCTTTCGTGTTGCGTGTATGTCTAAGTGTGTAGCCTCAAAACAGAAGGCACAGGAGAGTTTTCTGTCGAAAGAACATTGTAGAATACCACGTTATGAGGAAATACAATTTTGCAGAGTAAAAACAAATACATACATATTGGAAACACTTTACGAGAAGAAATAACGCATCATACAAAATTAGCTTGTATCTCCAAATCTACACGTTGTAACTCGAAGAGAATTGGTGTGGCGTGTACGTCTTAACATGTAGCATCTAAAGAGAACCCAAAGGAGAATTTTCTTTCGTCAAAATTTTTCAGAAAATCACGTTTTAAGGAAATCCCGCATTGTGCGAAATTATCTTGTTTTTCCTAAACAACCCGTTGTAACTCGAAAAGCTTTCCTGTTGCGTGTATGTCTAAGAGTGTAGCCTCAAAAGAGAAGGCACAGGAGAGTTTTCACTCTAAAGAATATGTAAGAATACCACTTCATTAGGAAATACAGTTTTGCAGAGTAAAGACATATACGTACGTATTAGAAACTCTTTACGAGAAGAAATAACGCATAGTACAATATTAGCTTGTATCTCCAAAACTACACGTTGTAACTCGAAAAGAATTGGTGTGGCATGTACCTGTTAACGTGTAGTCTCAAAAGAGTGCCCAAAGGAGAATTTTCTTTCGTCAAAATTTTACAGAAAATCACGTTTTAAGGAAATCCTGCATCATGCGAAATTATCTTGTTTTTCCTACACAACACGTTGTAACTCGAAAAGCTTTCGTGTTGCGTGTATGTCTAAAAGTGTAGCCTCAAAAGGAAAGGCACAGGAGAGTTTTCTCTCGAAAGAATATGTAAGAATACCACTTCATAAGGAAATACAGTTTTGCATAGTAAAGACATGTACATACATATTCTAAACTCTATGAGAAGAAATAACGCATAGTACAAAATTAGCTTGTATCTCCAAAACTACAAGTTGTAACTCGAAAAGAATTGTTGTGGCGTGTACGTCTTAACGTGTAGTTTCAAAAGAGTGCCCAAAGGAGAATTTTCTTTCGTCAAAATTTTTCAGAAAATCACGTTTTAAGCAAATCCCGCATCATGCGAAATTATCTTGTTTTTCCTAAACAACACGTTGTAAGTCGAAAAGCTTTCGTGTTGCATGTATGTCTAAGTGTGTAGCCTCAAAACAGAAGGCACAGGAGAGTTTTCTTTCGAAAGAACATTGTAGAATACCACGTTATAAGGAAATACAATTTTGCAGAGTAAAGACAAATATGTACGTATTGGAAACACTTTACGAGAAGAAATAACGCATCGTACTAAATTAGCTTGTATCTCCAAAACTACACGTTGTAACTCGAAAAGAATTGTTGTGGAGTGTACGTCTTAACATGTAGCATCTAAAGAGAACCCAAAGAGGAATTTTCTTTCGTCAAATTTTTTCAGAAAATCACGTTTTAAGGAAATCCCGCATCGTGCGAAATTATCTTGTTTTTCCTAAACAACACGTTGTAAGTCGAAAAGCTTTCGTGTTGCGTGTATGTCTAAGTGTGTAGCCCCAAAAGAGAAGGCACAGGAGAGTTTTCTGTTGAAAGAACATTGTAGAATACCACGTTATAAAAAAATACAATTTTGCAGAGTAATGACAAATACGTACATATTGGAAACACTTTACGAGAAGAAATAACGCATCGTACAAAATTAGCTTGTATCTCCAAATCTACACATTGTAACTCGAAGAGAATTGGTGTGGCGAGTACGTCGTAACATGTAGCATCTAAAGAGAACCCAAAGGAGAATTTTCTGTCGTCAAAATTTTACAGAAAATTACGTTTTAAGGAAATCCCGCATCGTGCGAAATTATCTTGTTTTTCCTAAACAACACGTTGTAACTCGAAAAGCTTTCGTGTTGCGTGTATGTCTAACTGTGTAGCCTCAAAACAGAAGGCACAGGAGAGTTTTCTGTCGAAAGAATATTGTAGAATACCACGTTATAAGGAAATATAATTTTGCAGAGTAAAGAAAAATACGTACTTATTGGAAACACTTTATGAGAAGGAATAATGCATCGTACAAAATTAGCTTTCATCTCCAAAACTACACGTTGTAACTCGAAAAGAATTGTTGTGGCGTTTACGTCTTAACATGTAGCATCAAAAGAGAACTCAAAGGAGAATTTTATTTCGTCAAAATTTTTCAGAAAATCACGTTTTAAGGAAATCCCGCATCGTGCGAAATTATCTTGTTTTTCCTAAACAACACGTTGTAACTCGAAAAGCTTTCGTGTTGCGTGTATGTCTAAGAGTGTAGCCTCAAAAGGGAAGGCACAGGAGAGTTTTCTCTCGAAAGAATATGTAAGAATACCACTTCATAAGGAAATACAGTTTTGCATAGTAAAGACATGTACATACATATTGGAAACTCTATGAGAAGAAATAACGCATAGTACAAAATTACCTTGTATCTCCAAAACTACAAGTTGTAACTCGAAAAGAATTGGTGTGGCGTGTACGTCTTAACGTGTAGTTTCAAAAGAGTGCCCAAAGGAGAATTTTCTTTCGTCAAAAGTTTTCAGAAAATCACGTTTTAAGGAAATCCCGCATCGTGCGAAATTATCTTGTTTTTCCTAAACAACACGTTGTAAGTCGAAAAGCTTTCATGTTGCGTGTATGTCTAAGTGTGTAGCCTCAAAACAGAAGGCACAGGAGAGTTTTCTGTCGAAAGAACATTGTAGAATACCACGTTATAAGGAAATACAATTTTGCAGAGTAAAGACAAATACGTACGTATTGGAAACACTTTACGAGAAGAAATAATGCATCATACAAAATTAGCTTGTATCTCCAAAACTACACGTTGTAACTCGAAAAGAATTGTTGTGGCGTGTACGTCTTAACATGTAGCATCTAAAGAGAACCAAAAGGAGAATTTTCTTTCGTCAAAATTTTTCAGAAAATCACGTTTTAAGGAAATCCCGCATCGTGCGAAATTATCTTGTTTTTCCTAAACAAAGCGTTGTAAGTCGAAAACTTTCATGTTGCGTGTATGTCTAAGTGTGTAGCCTCAAAAGAGAAGACACAGGAGAGTTTTCTCTCGAAAGAATATGTAAGAATACCACCTCATAAGGAAATACAGTTTTGCATAGTAAAGACATGTACATACATATTGGAAACTCTATGAGAAGAAATAACGCATAGTACAAAATTAGCTTGTATCTCCAAAACTACAGGTTGTAACTCGAAAAGAATTGGTGTGGCGTGTACGTGTTAACGTGTAGTCTCATAAGAGAGCCCAAAGAAGAATTTTCTTTCATCAATATTTTTCAGAAAATCATTTTTTAAAGGAAATCCCGCATCCTGCGAAATTATCTTGTTTTTCCTAAACAACACGTTGTAACTCGAAAAGCTTTCGTGTTGCGTGTATGTCTAAGTGTGTAGCCTCAAAACAGAAGGCACAGGAGAGTTTTCTATCGAATGAAAATTGTAGAATACCACGTTATAAGGAAATACAATTTTGCAGGGTAAAGACAAATACATACGTATTGGAAACACTTTAGGATAAGAAAAAACACATCGTACAAAATTAACTTGTATGTCCAAAACTACACGTTGTAACTCGAAAAGAATTGGTGTGCCGTGTACATGTTAACGTGTAGTCTCAAAAGAGTGCCCAAAGGAGAAATTTCTTTCGTCAAAATTTTTCAGAAAATCACGTTTTAAGGAAATCCCGCATCGTGCGAAATTATCTTGTTTTTCCTAAACAACACGTTGTAAGTCGAAAAGCTTTCATGTTGCGTGTATGTCTAAGTGTGTAGCCTCAAAAGAGAAGGCACAGGAGAGTTTTCTCTCGAAAGAATATGTAAGAATACCACTTCATAAGGAAATACAGTTTTGCAGAGTAAAGACATATACATACATATTGGAAACTCTTTACGAGAAGAAATAAAGCATAGTACAAAATTAGCTTGTATCTCCAAATCTACATGTTGTAACTCGAAAAGAATTGGTGTGGCGTGTAATTGCAGTCTCAAAAGAGAGTCCAAAGGAGAATTTTCTTTCGTCAAAATTTTTCAGAAAATCACGTTTTAAGGAAATCCCGCATCGTGCGAAATTATCTTGTTTTTCCTAAACAACACGTTGTAACTCGAAAAGCTTTCGTGTTGCGTGTATGTCTAAGAGTGTAGCCTCAAAAGAGAAGGCACAGGAGAGTTTTCTCTCTAAAGAATATGTAAGAATACCACTTCATAAGGAAATACAGTTTTGCAGAGTAAAGACATATACGTACGTATAAGAAACTCTTTACGAGAAGAAATAACGCATAGTAAAATATTAGCTTGTATCTCCAAAACTACACGTTGTAACTCGAAAAGAATTGGTGTGGCGTGTACCTCTTAACGTGTAGTCTCAAAAGAGTGCCCAAAGGAGAATTTTCTTTCGTAAAAATTTTACAGAAAATCACGTTTTAAGGAAATCCCGCATCATGCGAAATTATCTTGTTTTTCCTACACAACACGTTGTATCTCGAAAAGCTTTCGTGTTGCGTGTATGTCTAAGTGTGCAGCCTCAAAACAGAAGGCACAGGAGAGTTTTCTCTCGAAAGAACATTGTAGAATACCACGTTATGAGGAAATACAATTTTGCAGAGTAAAAACAAATACATACATATTGGAAACACTTTACGAGAAGAAATAACGCATCATACAAAATTAGCCTGTATCTCCAAATCTACACGTTGTAACTCGAAGAGAATTGGTGTGGCGTGTACGTCTTAACATGTAGCATCTAAAGAGAACCCAAAGGAGAATTTTCTTTCGTCAAAATTTTTCAGAAAATCACGTTTTAAGGAAATCCCGCATTGTGCGAAATTATCTTGTTTTTCCTAAACAACCCGTTGTAACTCGAAAAGCTTTCCTGTTGCGTGTATGTCTAAGAGTGTAGCCTCAAAAGAGAAGGCACAGGAGAGTTTTCACTCTAAAGAATATGTAAGAATACCACTTCATTAGGAAATACAGTTTTGCAGAGTAAAGACATATACGTACGTATTAGAAACTCTTTACGAGAAGAAATAACGCATAGTACAATATTAGCTTGTATCTCCAAAACTACACGTTGTAACTCGAAAAGAATTGGTGTGGCATGTACCTGTTAACGTGTAGTCTCAAAAGAGTGCCCAAAGGAGAATTTTCTTTCGTCAAAATTTTACAGAAAATCACGTTTTAAGGAAATCCTGCATCATGCGAAATTATCTTGTTTTTCCTACACAACACGTTGTAACTCGAAAAGCTTTCGTGTTGCGTGTATGTCTAAAAGTGTAGCCTCAAAAGGAAAGGCACAGGAGAGTTTTCTCTCGAAAGAATATGTAAGAATACCACTTCATAAGGAAATACAGTTTTGCATAGTAAAGACATGTACATACATATTCTAAACTCTATGAGAAGAAATAACGCATAGTACAAAATTAGCTTGTATCTCCAAAACTACAAGTTGTAACTCGAAAAGAATTGTTGTGGCGTGTACGTCTTAACGTGTAGTTTCAAAAGAGTGCCCAAAGGAGAATTTTCTTTCGTCAAAATTTTTCAGAAAATCACGTTTTAAGCAAATCCCGCATCATGCGAAATTATCTTGTTTTTCCTAAACAACACGTTGTAAGTCGAAAAGCTTTCGTGTTGCATGTATGTCTAAGTGTGTAGCCTCAAAACAGAAGGCACAGGAGAGTTTTCTTTCGAAAGAACATTGTAGAATACCACGTTATAAGGAAATACAATTTTGCAGAGTAAAGACAAATATGTACGTATTGGAAACACTTTACGAGAAGAAATAACGCATCGTACTAAATTAGCTTGTATCTCCAAAACTACACGTTGTAACTCGAAAAGAATTGTTGTGGAGTGTACGTCTTAACATGTAGCATCTAAAGAGAACCCAAAGGAGAATTTTCTTTCGTCAAATTTTTTCAGAAAATCACGTTTTAAGGAAATCCCGCATCGTGCGAAATTATCTTGTTTTTCCTAAACAACACGTTGTAAGTCGAAAAGCTTTCGTGTTGCGTGTATGTCTAAGTGTGTAGCCCCAAGAGAGAAGGCACAGGAGAGTTTTCTGTTGAAAGAACATTGTAGAATACCACGTTATAAAAAAATACAATTTTGCAGAGTAATGACAAATACGTACATATTGGAAACACTTTACGAGAAGAAATAACGCATCGTACAAAATTAGCTTGTATCTCCAAATCTACACATTGTAACTCGAAGAGAATTGGTGTGGCGAGTACGTCGTAACATGTAGCATCTAAAGAGAACCCAAAGGAGAATTTTCTGTCGTCAAAATTTTACAGAAAATTACGTTTTAAGGAAATCCCGCATCGTGCGAAATTATCTTGTTTTTCCTAAACAACACGTTGTAACTCGAAAAGCTTTCGTGTTGCCTGTATGTCTAACTGTGTAGCCTCAAAACAGAAGGCACAGGAGAGTTTTCTGTCGAAAGAATATTGTAGAATACCACGTTATAAGGAAATATAATTTTGCAGAGTAAAGAAAAATACGTACTTATTGGAAACACTTTATGAGAAGGAATAATGCATCGTACAAAATTAGCTTTCATCTCCAAAACTACACGTTGTAACTCGAAAAGAATTGTTGTGGCGTTTACGTCTTAACATGTAGCATCAAAAGAGAACCCAAAGGAGAATTTTATTTCGTCAAAATTTTTCAGAAAATCAAGTTTTAAGGAAATCCCGCATCGTGCGAAATTATCTTGTTTTTCCTAAACAACACGTTGTAACTCGAAAAGCTTTCGTGTTGCGTGTATGTCTAAGAGTGTAGCCTCAAAAGGGAAGGCACAGGAGAGTTTTCTCTCGAAAGAATATGTAAGAATACCACTTCATAAGGAAATACAGTTTTGCATAGTAAAGACATGTACATACATATTGGAAACTCTATGAGAAGAAATAACGCATAGTACAAAATTAGCTTGTATCTCCAAAACTACAAGTTGTAACTCGAAAAGAATTGGTGTGGCGTGTACGTCTTAACGTGTAGTTTCAAAAGAGTGCCCAAAGGAGAATTTTCTTTCGTCAAAAGTTTTCAGAAAATCACGTTTTAAGGAAATCCCGCATCGTGCGAAATTATCTTGTTTTTCCTAAACAACACGTTGTAAGTCGAAAAGCTTTCGTGTTGCGTGTATGTCTAAGTGTGTAGCCTCAAAACAGAAGGCACAGGAGAGTTTTCTGTCGAAAGAACATTGTAGAATAACACGTTATAAGGAAATACAATTTTGCAGAGTAAAGACAAATACGTACGTATTGGAAACACTTTACGAGAAGAAATAATGCATCATACAAAATTAGCTTGTATCTCCAAAACTACACGTTGTAACTCGAAAAGAATTGTTGTGGCGTGTACGTCTTAATATGTAGCATCTAAAGAGAACCAAAAGGAGAATTTTCTTTCGTCAAAATTTTTCAGAAAATCACGTTTTAAGGAAATCCCGCATCGTGCGAAATTATCTTGTTTTTCCTAAACAACGCGTTGTAAGTCGAAAACTTTCATGTTGCGTGTATGTCTAAGTGTGTAGCCGCAAAAGAGAAGACACAGGAGAGTTTTCTCTCGAAAGAATATGTAAGAATACCACCTCATAAGGAAATACAGTTTTGCATAGTAAAGACATGTACATACATATTGGAAACTCTATGAGAAGAAATAACGCATAGTACAAAATTAGCTTGTATCTCCAAAACTACACGTTGTAACTCGAAAAGAATTGGTGTGGCGTGTACGTGTTAACGTGTAGTCTCATAAGAGAGCCCAAAGAAGAATTTTCTTTCATCAATATTTTTCAGAAAATCATTTTTTAAAGGAAATCCCGCATCCTGCGAAATTATCTTGTTTTTCCTAAACAACACGTTGTAACTCGAAAAGCTTTCGTGTTGCGTGTATGTCTAAGTGTGTAGCCTCAAAACAGAAGGCACAGGAGAGTTTTCTGTCGAATGAAAATTGTAGAATACCACGTTATAAGGAAATACAATTTTGCAGGGTAAAGACAAATACATACGTATTGGAAACACTTTAGGATAAGAAAAAACACATCGTACAAAATTAACTTGTATGTCCAAAACTACACGTTGTAACTCGAAAAGAATTGGTGTGCCGTGTACGTGTTAACGTGTAGTCTCAAAAGAGTGCCCAAAGGAGAATTTTCTTTCGTCAAAATTTTTCAGAAAATCACGTTTTAAGGAAATCCCGCATCGTGCGAAATTATCTTGTTTTTCCTAAACAACACGTTGTAAGTCGAAAAGCTTTCATGTTGCGTGTATGTCTAAGTGTGTAGCCTCAAAAGAGAAGGCACAGGAGAGTTTTCTCTCGAAAGAATATGTAAGAATACCACTTCATAAGGAAATACAGTTTTGCAGAGTAAAGACATATACATACATATTGGAAACTCTTTACGAGAAGAAATAAAGCATAGTACAAAATTAGCTTGTATCTCCAAATCTACATGTTGTAACTCGAAAAGAATTGGTGTGGCGTGTAATTGTAGTCTCAAAAGAGAGTCCAAAGGAGAATTTTCTTTCGTCAAAATTTTTCAGAAAATCACGTTTTAAGGAAATCCCGCATCGTGCGAAATTATCTTCTTTTTCCTAAACAACACGTTGTAACTCGAAAAGCTTTCGTGTTGCGTGTATGTCTAAGAGTGTAGCCTCAAAAGAGAAGGCACAGGAGAGTTTTCTCTCTAAAGAATATGTAAGAATACCACTTCATAAGGAAATACAGTTTTGCAGAGTAAAGACATATACGTACGTATAAGAAACTCTTTACGAGAAGAAATAACGCATAGTAAAATATTAGCTTGTATCTCCAAAACTACACGTTGTAACTCGAAAAGAATTGGTGTGGCGTGTACCTCTTAACGTGTAGTCTCAAAAGAGTGCCCAAAGGAGAATTTTCATTCGTCAAAATTTTACAGAAAATCACGTTTTAAGGAAATCCCGCATCATGCGAAATTATCTTGTTTTTCCTACACAACACGTTGTATCTCGAAAAGCTTTCGTGTTGCGTGTATGTCTAAGTGTGCAGCCTCAAAACAGAAGGCACAGGAGAGTTTTCTCTCGAAAGAATATTGTAGAATACCACGTTATAAGGAAATACAATATTGCAGAGTAAAGACAAATAAGTACGTATTGGAAACATTTTACATGAAGAAATAAGGCATCGTACAAAATATGCTTGTATCTCCAAAACTACACGTTGTAACTCGAAAAGAATTGTTGTGGCGTGTACGTCTTAACATGTAGCATCTAAAGAGAACCAAAAGGAGAATTTTCTTTCGTCAAAATTTTTCAGAAAATCACGTTTTAAGGAAATCCCGCATCGTGCGAAATTATCTTGTTTTTCCTAAACAACGCGTTGTAAGTCGAAAACTTTCATGTTGCGTGTATGTCTAAGTGTGTAGCCGCAAAAGAGAAGACACAGGAGAGTTTTCTCTCGAAAGAATATGTAAGAATACCACCTCATAAGGAAATACAGTTTTGCATAGTAAAGACATGTACATACATATTGGAAACTCTATGAGAAGAAATAACGCATAGTACAAAATTAGCTTGTATCTCCAAAACTACACGTTGTAACTCGAAAAGAATTGGTGTGGCGTGTACGTGTTAACGTGTAGTCTCATAAGAGAGCCCAAAGAAGAATTTTCTTTCATCAATATTTTTCAGAAAATCATTTTTTAAAGGAAATCCCGCATCCTGCGAAATTATCTTGTTTTTCCTAAACAACACGTTGTAACTCGAAAAGCTTTCGTGTTGCGTGTATGTCTAAGTGTGTAGCCTCAAAACAGAAGGCACAGGAGAGTTTTCTGTCGAATGAAAATTGTAGAATACCACGTTATAAGGAAATACAATTTTGCAGGGTAAAGACAAATACATACGTATTGGAAACACTTTAGGATAAGAAAAAACACATCGTACAAAATTAACTTGTATGTCCAAAACTACTCGTTGTAACTCGAAAAGAATTGGTGTGCCGTGTACGTGTTAACGTGTAGTCTCAAAAGAGTGCCCAAAGGAGAATTTTCTTTCGTCAAAATTTTTCAGAAAATCACGTTTTAATGAAATCCCGCATCGTGCGAAATTATCTTGTTTTTCCTAAACAACACGTTGTAAGTCGAAAAGCTTTCATGTTGCGTGTATGTCTAAGTGTGTAGCCTCAAAAGAGAAGGCACAGGAGAGTTTTCTCTCGAAAGAATATGTAAGAATACCACTTCATAAGGAAATACAGTTTTGCAGAATAAAGGCATATACATACATATTGGAAACTCTTTACGAGAAGAAATAAAGCATAGTACAAAATTAGCTTGTATCTCCAAATCTACATGTTGTAACTCGAAAAGAATTGGTGTGGCGTGTAATTGTAGTCTCAAAAGAGAGTCCAAAGGAGAATTTTCTTTCGTCAAAATTTTTCAGAAAATCACGTTTTAAGGAAATCCCGCATCGTGCGAAATTATCTTGTTTTTCCTAAACAACACGTTGTAACTCGAAAAGCTTTCGTGTTGCGTGTATGTCTAAGTGTGCAGCCTCAAAACAGAAGGCACAGGAGAGTTTTCTCTCGAAAGAACATTGTAGAATACCACGTTATGAGGAAATACAATTTTGCAGAGTATAAACAAATACATACATATTGGAAACACTTTACGAGAAGAAATAACGCATCATACAAAATTAGCCTGTATCTCCAAATCTACACGTTGTAACTCGAAGAGAATTGGTGTGGCGTGTACGTCTTAACATGTAGCATCTAAAGAGAACCCAAAGGAGAATTTTCTTTCGTCAAAATTTTTCAGAAAATCACGTTTTAAGGAAATCCCGCATTGTGCGAAATTATCTTGTTTTTCCTAAACAACCCGTTGTAACTCGAAAAGCTTTCCTGTTGCGTGTATGCCTAAGAGTGTAGCCTCAAAAGAGAAGGCACAGGAGAGTTTTCACTCTAAAGAATATGTAAGAATACCACTTCATTAGGAAATACAGTTTTGCAGAGTAAAGACATATACGTACGTATTAGAAACTCTTTACGAGAAGAAATAACGCATAGTACAATATTAGCTTGTATCTCCAAAACTACACGTTGTAACTCGAAAAGAATTGGTGTGGCATGTACCTGTTAACGTGTAGTCTCAAAAGAGTGCCCAAAGGAGAATTTTCTTTCGTCAAAATTTTACAGAAAATCACGTTTTAAGGAAATCCTGCATCATGCGAAATTATCTTGTTTTTCCTACACAACACGTTGTAACTCGAAAAGCTTTCGTGTTGCGTGTATGTCTAAAAGTGTAGCCTCAAAAGGAAAGGCACAGGAGAGTTTTCTCTCGAAAGAATATGTAAGAATACCACTTCATAAGGAAATACAGTTTTGCATAGTAAAGACATGTACATACATATTCTAAACTCTATGAGAAGAAATAACGCATAGTACAAAATTAGCTTGTATCTCCAAAACTACAAGTTGTAACTCGAAAAGAATTGTTGTGGCGTGTACGTCTTAACGTGTAGTTTCAAAAGAGTGCCCAAAGGAGAATTTTCTTTCGTCAAAATTTTTCAGAAAATCACGTTTTAAGCAAATCCCGCATCATGCGAAATTATCTTGTTTTTCCTAAACAACACGTTGTAAGTCGAAAAGCTTTCGTGTTGCATGTATGTCTAAGTGTGTAGCCTCAAAACAGAAGGCACAGGAGAGTTTTCTTTCGAAAGAACATTGTAGAATACCACGTTATAAGGAAATACAATTTTGCAGAGTAAAGACAAATATGTACGTATTGGAAACACTTTACGAGAAGAAATAACGCATCGTACTAAATTAGCTTGTATCTCCAAAACTACACGTTGTAACTCGAAAAGAATTGTTGTGGAGTGTACGTCTTAACATGTAGCATCTAAAGAGAACCCAAAGGAGAATTTTCTTTCGTCAAATTTTTTCAGAAAATCACGTTTTAAGGAAATCCCGCATCGTGCGAAATTATCTTGTTTTTCCTAAACAACACGTTGTAAGTCGAAAAGCTTTCGTGTTGCGTGTATGTCTAAGTGTGTAGCCCCAAAAGAGAAGGCACAGGAGAGTTTTCTGTTGAAAGAACATTGTAGAATACCACGTTATAAAAAAATACAATTTTGCAGAGTAATGACAAATACGTACATATTGGAAACACTTTACGAGAAGAAATAACGCATCGTACAAAATTAGCTTGTATCTCCAAATCTACACATTGTAACTCGAAGAGAATTGGTGTGGCGAGTACGTCGTAACATGTAACATCTAAAGAGAACCCAAAGGAGAATTTTCTGTCGTCAAAATTTTACAGAAAATTACGTTTTAAGGAAATCCCGCATCGTGCGAAATTATCTTGTTTTTCCTAAACAACACGTTGTAACTCGAAAAGCTTTCGTGTTGCATGTATGTCTAACTGTGTAGCCTCAAAACAGAAGGCACAGGAGAGTTTTCTGTCGAAAGAATATTGTAGAATACCACGTTATAAGGAAATATAATTTTGCAGAGTAAAGAAAAATACGTACTTATTGGAAACACTTTATGAGAAGGAATAATGCATCGTACAAAATTAGCTTTCATCTCCAAAACTACACGTTGTAACTCGAAAAGAATTGTTGTGGCGTTTACGTCTTAACATGTAGCATCAAAAGAGAACCCAAAGGAGAATTTTATTTCGTCAAAATTTTTCAGAAAATCACGTTTTAAGGAAATCCCGCATCGTGCGAAATTATCTTGTTTTTCCTAAACAACACGTTGTAACTCGAAAAGCTTTCGTGTTGCGTGTATGTCTAAGAGTGTAGCCTCAAAAGGGAAGGCACAGGAGAGTTTTCTCTCGAAAGAATATGTAAGAATACCACTTCATAAGGAAATACAGTTTTGCATAGTAAAGACATGTACATACATATTGGAAACTCTATGAGAAGAAATAACGCATAGTACAAAATTACCTTGTATCTCCAAAACTACAAGTTGTAACTCGAAAAGAATTGGTGTGGCGTGTACGTCTTAACGTGTAGTTTCAAAAGAATGCCCAAAGGAGAATTTTCTTTCGTCAAAAGTTTTCAGAAAATCACGTTTTAAGGAAATCCCGCATCGTGCGAAATTATCTTGTTTTTCCTAAACAACACGTTGTAACTCGAAAAGCTTTCGTGTTGCGTGTATGTCTAAGTGTGTAGCCTCAAAACAGAAGGCACAGGAGAGTTTTCTGTCGAAAGAACATTGTAGAATACCACGTTATAAGGAAATACAATTTTGCAGAGTAAAGACAAATACGTACGTATTGGAAACACTTTACGAGAAGAAATAATGCATCATACAAAATTAGCTTGTATCTCCAAAACTACACGTTGTAACTCGAAAAGAATTGTTGTGGCGTGTACGTCTTAACATGTAGCATCTAAAGAGAACCAAAAGGAGAATTTTCTTTCGTCAAAATTTTTCAGAAAATCACGTTTTAAGGAAATCCCGCATCGTGCGAAATTATCTTGTTTTTCCTAAACAACGCGTTGTAAGTCGAAAACTTTCATGTTGCGTGTATGTCTAAGTGTGTAGCCGCAAAAGAGAAGACACAGGAGAGTTTTCTCTCGAAAGAATATGTAAGAATACCAACTCATAAGGAAATACAGTTTTGCATAGTAAAGACATGTACATACATATTGGAAACTCTATGAGAAGAAATAACGCATAGTACAAAATTAGCTTGTATCTCCAAAACTACACGTTGTAACTCGAAAAGAATTGGTGTGGCGTGTACGTGTTAACGTGTAATCTCATAAGAGAGCCCAAAGAAGAATTTTCTTTCATCAATAATTTTCAGAAAATCATTTTTTAAAGGAAATCCCGCATCCTGCGAAATTATCTTGTTTTTCCTAAACAACACGTTGTAACTCGAAAAGCTATCGTGTTGCGTGTATGTCTAAGTGTGTAGCCTCAAAACAGAAGGCACAGGAGAGTTTTCTGTCGAATGAAAATTGTAGAATACCACGTTATAAGGAAATACAATTTTGCAGGGTAAAGACAAATACATACGTATTGGAAACACTTTAGGATAAGAAAAAACACATCGTACAAAATTAACTTGTATGTCCAAAACTACACGTTGTAACTCGAAAAGAATTGGTGTGCCATGTACGTGTTAACGTGTAGTCTCAAAAGAGTGCCCAAAGGAGAATTTTCTTTCGTCAAAATTTTTCAGAAAATCACGTTTTAAGGAAATCCCGCATCGTGCGAAATTATCTTGTTTTTCCTAAACAACACGTTGTAAGTCGAAAAGCTTTCATGTTGCGTGTATGTCTAAGTGTGTAGCCTCAAAAGAGAAGGCACAGGAGAGTTTTCTCTCGAAAGAATATGTAAGAATACCACTTCATAAGGAAATACAGTTTTGCAGAGTAAAGACATATACATACATATTGGAAACTCTTTACGAGAAGAAATAAAGCATAGTACAAAATTAGCTTGTATCTCCAAATCTACATGTTGTAACTCGAAAAGAATTGGTGTGGCGTGTAATTGTAGTCTCAAAAGAGAGTCCAAAGGAGAATTTTCTTTCGTCAAAATTTTTCAGAAAATCACGTTTTAAGGAAATCCCGCATCGTGCGAAATTATCTTCTTTTTCCTAAACAACACGTTGTAACTCGAAAAGCTTTCGTGTTGCGTGTATGTCTAAGAGTGTAGCCTCAAAAGAGAAGGCACAGGAGAGTTTTCTCTCTAAAGAATATGTAAGAATACCACTTCATAAGGAAATACAGTTTTGCAGAGTAAAGACATATACGTACGTATAAGAAACTCTTTACGAGAAGAAATAACGCATAGTAAAATATTAGCTTGTATCTCCAAAACTACACGTTGTAACTCGAAAAGAATTGGTGTGGCGTGTACCTCTTAACGTGTAGTCTCAAAAGAGTGTCCAAAGGAGAATTTTCTTTCGTCAAAATTTTACAGAAAATCACGTTTTAAGGAAATCCCGCATCATGCGAAATTATCTTGTTTTTCCTACACAACACGTTGTATCTCGAAAAGCTTTCGTGTTGCATGTATGTCTAAGTGTGCAGCCTCAAAACAGAAGGCACAGGAGAGTTTTCTCTCGAAAGAATATTGTAGAATACCACGTTATAAGGAAATACAATATTGCAGAGTAAAGACAAATAAGTACGTATTGGAAACATTTTACATGAAGAAATAAGGCATCGTACAAAATATGCTTGTATCTCCAAAACTACACGTTGTAACTCGAAAAGAATTGTTGTGGCGTGTACGTCTTAACATGTAGCATCTAAAGAGAACCAAAAGGAGAATTTTCTTTCGTCAAAATTTTTCAGAAAATCACGTTTTAAGGAAATCCCGCATCGTGCGAAATTATCTTGTTTTTCCTAAACAACACGTTGTAAATCGAAAAGCTTTCGTGTTGCGTGTATGTCTAAGAGTGTAGCCTCAAAAGAGAAGGCACAGGAGAGTTTTCTCTCGAAAGAATATGTAAGAATACCACTTCATAAGGAAATACAGTTTTGCATAGTAAAGACATGTACATACATATTGGAAACTCTATGAGAAGAAATAACTCATAGTACAAAATTAGCTTGTATCTCCAAAACTACACGTTGTAACTCTAAAAGAATTGGTGTAGCGTTTACGTGTTAACGTGTAGTCTCAGAAGAGTGCCCAAAGGAGAATTTTCTTTCTTCAAATTTTTTCAGAAAATCACGCTTTAAGGAAATCCCGCATCGTGCGAAATTATCTTGTTTTTCCTAAACAACACGTTGTAACTCGAAAAGCTTTCGTGTTGCGTGTATGTCTAAGTGTGTAGCCTCAAAACAGAAGGCACAGGAGAGTTTTCTGTCGAAAGAATATTGTAGAATACCACGTTGTAAGGAAATATAATTTTGCAGAGTAAAGAAATATACGTACTTATTGGAAACACTTTATGAGAAGGAATAATGCATCGTACAAAATTAGCTTGTATCTCCAAAACTACATGTTGTAACACGAAAAGAATTGTTGTGGCGTTTACGTCTTAACATGTAGCATCAAAAGAGAACCCAAAGGAGAATATTCTTTCATCAAAATTTTTCAGAAAATCACGTTTTAAGGAAATCCCGCATCGTGCGAAATTATCTTGTTTTTCCTAAACAACACGTTGTAAGTCGAAAATCTTTCGTGTTGTGTGTATGTCTAAGAGTGTAGCCTCAAAAGGAAAGGCACAGAAGAGTTTTCTCTCGAAAGAATATGTAAGAATACCACTTCATAAGGAAATACAGTTTTGCATAGTAAAGACATGTACATACATATTGGAAACTCTATGAGAAGAAATAATGCATAGTACAAAATTAGCTTGTATCTCCAAAACTACAAGTTGTAACTCGAAAAGAATTGGTGTGGCGTGTACGTCTTAACGTGTAGTCTCAAAAGAGTGCCCAAAGGAGAATTTTCTTTCGTTAAAATTTTTCAGAAAATCACGTTTTAAGGAAATCGTCATCGTGCAAAATTATCTTGTTTTTCCTAAACAACACGTTGTAAGTCGAAAAGCTTTCGTGTTGCGTATATGTCTAAGTGTGTAGCCTCAAAACAGAAGGCACAGGAGAGTTTTCTGTTGAAAGAACATTGTAGAATACCACGTTATAAGGAAATACAATTTTGCAGAGTAAAGGCAAATACGTACATATTGGAAACACTTTACAAGAAGAAATAACGCATCATACAAAATTAGCTTGTATCTCCAAATCTACACATTGTAACCCGAAGAGAATTGGTGTGGTGAGTACGTCTAAACATGTAGCATCTAAAGAGAACCCAAAGGAGAATTTTCTGTCGTCAAAATTTTACAGAAAATTACGTTTTAAGGAAATCCCGCATCGTGCGAAATTATCTTGTTTTTCCTAAACAACACGTTGTAACTCGAAAAGCTTTCGTGTTGCGTGTATGTCTAAGTGTGTAGCCTCAAAACAGAAGGCACAGGAGAGTTTTCTGTCGAAAGAATATTGTAGAATACCACGTTATAAGGAAATAATATTTTGCAGAGTAAAGAAAAATACGTACTTATTGGAAACACTATGAGAAGGAATAATGCATCATACAAAATTAGCTTGTATCTCCAAAACTAGACGTTGTAACTCGAAAAGAATTGTTGTGGCGTTTACGTCTTAACATGTAGCATCAAAAGAGAACCCAAAGGAGAATTTTCTTTCGTCAAAATTTTTCAGAAAATCACGTTTTAAGGAAATCCCGAATCGTGCGAAATTATCTTGTTTTTCCTAAACAACACGTTGTAACTCGAAAAGCTTTCGTGTTTCGTGTATGTCTAAGAGTGTAGCCTCAAAAGGGAAGGCACAGGAGAGTTTTCTCTCGAAAGAATATGTAAGAATACCACTTCATAAGGAAATACAGTTTTGCATAGTAAAGACATGTACATACATATTGGAAACTCTATGAGAAGAAATAACGCATAGTACAAAATTAGCTTGTATCTCCAAAACTACACGTTGTAACTCGAAAAGAATTGGTGTGGCGTGTACGTGTTAACGTGTAGTCTCAAAAGAGTGCCCAAAGGAGAATTTTCTTTCGTCAAAATTTTTCAGAAAATCACGTTTTAAGGAAATCCCGCATCGTGCGAAATTATCTTGTTTTTCCTAAACAACACGTTGTAAGTCGAAAAGCTTTTGTGTTGCGTGTATGTCTAAGTGTGTAGCCTCAAAACAGAAGGCACAGGAGAGTTTTCTGTCGAAAGAATATTGTAGAATACCACGTTATAAGGAAATACAATTTTGCAGAGTAAAGACAAATACGTACATATTGGAAACACTTAACGATAAGAAAAAACACATTGTACAAAATTAACTTGTATCTCCAAAACTACACGTTGTAACTCGAAAAGAATTGGTGTGGCGTGTACGTCTTAACGTGTAGTCTCAAAAGAGAGCCCAAAGGAGAATTTTCTTTCGTCAAAATTTTTCAGAAAATCACGTTTTAAGGAAATCCCGCATCGTGCGAAATTATCTTGTTTTTCCTAAACAACACGTTGTAAGTCGAAAAGCTTTCGTGTTGCGTGTATGTCTAAGTGTGTAGCCTCAAAACAGAAGGCACAGGAGAGTTTTCTGTCGAAAGAACATTGTAGAATATCACGTTATAAGGAAATACAATTTTGCAGAGTAAAGACAAATATGTACATATTGGAAACACTTTACTAGAAGAAATAACGCATAGTACAAAATTAGCTTGTATCTCCAAATCTACACGTTGTAACTCGAAGAGAATTGGTGTGGCGTGTACATCTTAACATATAGCATCTAAAGAGAACCCAAAGGAGAATTTTCTTTCGTCAAAATTTTTCAGAAAATCACGTTTTAAGGAAATCCCGCATCATGCGAAATTATCTTGTTTTTCCTACACAACACGTTGTTTCTCGAAAAGCTTTCGTGTTGCGTGTATGTCTAAGTGTGCAGCCTCAAAACAGAAGGCACAGGAGAGTTTTCTCTCGAAAGAATATTGTAGAATACCACGTTATAAGGAAATACAATATTGCAGAGTAAAGACAAATAAGTACGTATTGGAAACATTTTACATGAAGAAATAAGGCATCGTACAAAATATGCTTGTATCTCCAAAACTACACGTTGTAACTCGAAAAGAATTGTTGTGGCGTGTACGTCTTAACATGTAGCATCTAAAGAGAACCAAAAGGAGAATTTTCTTTCGTCAAAATTTTTCAGAAAATCACGTTTTAAGGAAATCCCGCATCGTGCGAAATTATCTTGTTTTTCCTAAACAACGCGTTGTAAGTCGAAAACTTTCATGTTGCGTGTATGTCTAAGTGTGTAGCCGCAAAAGAGAAGACACAGGAGAGTTTTCTCTCGAAAGAATATGTAAGAATACCACCTCATAAGGAAATACAGTTTTGCATAGTAAAGACATGTACATACATATTGGAAACTCTATGAGAAGAAATAACGCATAGTACAAAATTAGCTTGTATCTCCAAAACTACACGTTGTAACTCGAAAAGAATTGGTGTGGCGTGTACGTGTTAACGTGTAGTCTCATAAGAGAGCCCAAAGAAGAATTTTCTTTCATCAATATTTTTCAGAAAATCATTTTTTAAAGGAAATCCCGCATCCTGCGAAATTATCTTGTTTTTCCTAAACAACACGTTGTAACTCGAAAAGCTTTCGTGTTGCGTGTATGTCTAAGTGTGTAGCCTCAAAACAGAAGGCACAGGAGAGTTTTCTGTCGAATGAAAATTGTAGAATACCACGTTATAAGGAAATACAATTTTGCAGGGTAAAGACAAATACATACGTATTGGAAACACTTTAGGATAAGAAAAAACACATCGTACAAAATTAACTTGTATGTCCAAAACTACTCGTTGTAACTCGAAAAGAATTGGTGTGCCGTGTACGTGTTAACGTGTAGTCTCAAAAGAGTGCCCAAAGGAGAATTTTCTTTCGTCAAAATTTTTCAGAAAATCACGTTTTAAGGAAATCCCGCATCGTGCGAAATTATCTTGTTTTTCCTAAACAACACGTTGTAAGTCGAAAAGCTTTCATGTTGCGTGTATGTCTAAGTGTGTAGCCTCAAAAGAGAAGGCACAGGAGAGTTTTCTCTCGAAAGAATATGTAAGAATACCACTTCATAAGGAAATACAGTTTTGCAGAATAAAGGCATATACATACATATTGGAAACTCTTTACGAGAAGAAATAAAGCATAGTACAAAATTAGCTTGTATCTCCAAATCTACATGTTGTAACTCGAAAAGAATTGGTGTGGCGTGTAATTGTAGTCTCAAAAGAGAGTCCAAAGGAGAATTTTCTTTCGTCAAAATTTTTCAGAAAATCACGTTTTAAGGAAATCCCGCATCGTGCGAAATTATCTTGTTTTTCCTAAACAACACGTTGTAACTCGAAAAGCTTTCGTGTTGCGTGTATGTCTAAGTGTGCAGCCTCAAAACAGAAGGCACAGGAGAGTTTTCTCTCGAAAGAACATTGTAGAATACCACGTTATGAGGAAATACAATTTTGCAGAGTATAAACAAATACATACATATTGGAAACACTTTACGAGAAGAAATAACGCATCATACAAAATTAGCCTGTATCTCCAAATCTACACGTTGTAACTCGAAGAGAATTGGTGTGGCGTGTACGTCTTAACATGTAGCATCTAAAGAGAACCCAAAGGAGAATTTTCTTTCGTCAAAATTTTTCAGAAAATCACGTTTTAAGGAAATCCCGCATTGTGCGAAATTATCTTGTTTTTCCTAAACAACCCGTTGTAACTCGAAAAGCTTTCCTGTTGCGTGTATGTCTAAGAGTGTAGCCTCAAAAGAGAAGGCACAGGAGAGTTTTCACTCTAAAGAATATGTAAGAATACCACTTCATTAGGAAATACAGTTTTGCAGAGTAAAGACATATACGTACGTATTAGAAACTCTTTACGAGAAGAAATAACGCATAGTACAATATTAGCTTGTATCTCCAAAACTACACGTTGTAACTCGAAAAGAATTGGTGTGGCATGTACCTGTTAACGTGTAGTCTCAAAAGAGTGCCCAAAGGAGAATTTTCTTTCGTCAAAATTTTACAGAAAATCACGTTTTAAGGAAATCCTGCATCATGCGAAATTATCTTGTTTTTCCTACACAACACGTTGTAACTCGAAAAGCTTTCGTGTTGCGTGTATGTCTAAAAGTGTAGCCTCAAAAGGAAAGGCACAGGAGAGTTTTCTCTCGAAAGAATATGTAAGAATACCACTTCATAAGGAAATACAGTTTTGCATAGTAAAGACATGTACATACATATTCTAAACTCTATGAGAAGAAATAACGCATAGTACAAAATTAGCTTGTATCTCCAAAACTACAAGTTGTAACTCGAAAAGAATTGTTGTGGCGTGTACGTCTTAACGTGTAGTTTCAAAAGAGTGCCCAAAGGAGAATTTTCTTTCGTCAAAATTTTTCAGAAAATCACGTTTTAAGCAAATCCCGCATCATGCGAAATTATCTTGTTTTTCCTAAACAACACGTTGTAAGTCGAAAAGCTTTCGTGTTGCATGTATGTCTAAGTGTGTAGCCTCAAAACAGAAGGCACAGGAGAGTTTTCTTTCGAAAGAACATTGTAGAATACCACGTTATAAGGAAATACAATTTTGCAGAGTAAAGACAAATATGTACGTATTGGAAACACTTTACGAGAAGAAATAACGCATCGTACTAAATTAGCTTGTATCTCCAAAACTACACGTTGTAACTCGAAAAGAATTGTTGTGGAGTGTACGTCTTAACATGTAGCATCTAAAGAGAACCCAAAGGAGAATTTTCTTTCGTCAAATTTTTTCAGAAAATCACGTTTTAAGGAAATCCCGCATCGTGCGAAATTATCTTGTTTTTCCTAAACAACACGTTGTAAGTCGAAAAGCTTTCGTGTTGCGTGTATGTCTAAGTGTGTAGCCCCAAAAGAGAAGGCACAGGAGAGTTTTCTGTTGAAAGAACATTGTAGAATACCACGTTATAAAAAAATACAATTTTGCAGAGTAATGACAAATACGTACATATTGGAAACACTTTACGAGAAGAAATAACGCATCGTACAAAATTAGCTTGTATCTCCAAATCTACACATTGTAACTCGAAGAGAATTGGTGTGGCGAGTACGTCGTAACATGTAGCATCTAAAGAGAACCCAAAGGAGAATTTTCTGTCGTCAAAATTTTACAGAAAATTACGTTTTAAGGAAATCCCGCATCGTGCGAAATTATCTTGTTTTTCCTAAACAACACGTTGTAACTCGAAAAGCTTTCGTGTTGCATGTATGTCTAACTGTGTAGCCTCAAAACAGAAGGCACAGGAGAGTTTTCTGTCGAAAGAATATTGTAGAATACCACGTTATGAGGAAATATAATTTTGCAGAGTAAAGAAAAATACGTACTTATTGGAAACACTTTATGAGAAGGAATAATGCATCGTACAAAATTAGCTTTCATCTCCAAAACTACACGTTGTAACTCGAAAAGAATTGTTGTGGCGTTTACGTCTTAACATGTAGCATCAAAAGAGAACCCAAAGGAGAATTTTATTTCGTCAAAATTTTTCAGAAAATCACGTTTTAAGGAAATCCCGCATCGTGCGAAATTATCTTGTTTTTCCTAAACAACACGTTGTAACTCGAAAAGCTTTCGTGTTGCGTGTATGTCTAAGAGTGTAGCCTCAAAAGGGAAGGCACAGGAGAGTTTTCTCTCGAAAGAATATGTAAGAATACCACTTCATAAGGAAATACAGTTTTGCATAGTAAAGACATGTACATACATATTGGAAACTCTATGAGAAGAAATAACGCATAGTACAAAATTACCTTGTATCTCCAAAACTACAAGTTGTAACTCGAAAAGAATTGGTGTGGCGTGTACGTCTTAACGTGTAGTTTCAAAAGAATGCCCAAAGGAGAATTTTCTTTCGTCAAAAGTTTTCAGAAAATCACGTTTTAAGGAAATCCCGCATCGTGCGAAATTATCTTGTTTTTCCTAAACAACACGTTGTAACTCGAAAAGCTTTCGTGTTGCGTGTATGTCTAAGTGTGTAGCCTCAAAACAGAAGGCACAGGAGAGTTTTCTGTCGAAAGAACATTGTAGAATACCACGTTATAAGGAAATACAATTTTGCAGAGTAAAGACAAATACGTACGTATTGGAAACACTTTACGAGAAGAAATAATGCATCATACAAAATTAGCTTGTATCTCCAAAACTACACGTTGTAACTCGAAAAGAATTGTTGTGGCGTGTACGTCTTAACATGTAGCATCTAAAGAGAACCAAAAGGAGAATTTTCTTTCGTCAAAATTTTTCAGAAAATCACGTTTTAAGGAAATCCCGCATCGTGCGAAATTATCTTGTTTTTCCTAAACAACGCGTTGTAAGTCGAAAACTTTCATGTTGCGTGTATGTCTAAGTGTGTAGCCGCAAAAGAGAAGACACAGGAGAGTTTTCTCTCGAAAGAATATGTAAGAATACCACCTCATAAGGAAATACAGTTTTGCATAGTAAAGACATGTACATACATATTGGAAACTCTATGAGAAGAAATAACGCATAGTACAAAATTAGCTTGTATCTCCAAAACTACACGTTGTAACTCGAAAAGAATTGGTGTGGCGTGTACGTGTTAACGTGTAGTCTCATAAGAGAGCCCAAAGAAGAATTTTCTTTCATCAATAATTTTCAGAAAATCATTTTTTAAAGGAAATCCCGCATCCTGCGAAATTATCTTGTTTTTCCTAAACAACACGTTGTAACTCGAAAAGCTTTCGTGTTGCGTGTATGTCTAAGTGTGTAGCCTCAAAACAGAAGGCACAGGAGAGTTTTCTGTCGAATGAAAATTGTAGAATACCACGTTATAAGGAAATACAATTTTGCAGGGTAAAGACAAATACATACGTATTGGAAACACTTTAGGATAAGAAAAAACACATCGTACAAAATTAACTTGTATGTCCAAAACTACACGTTGTAACTCGAAAAGAATTGGTGTGCCATGTACGTGTTAACGTGTAGTCTCAAAAGAGTGCCCAAAGGAGAATTTTCTTTCGTCAAAATTTTTCAGAAAATCACGTTTTAAGGAAATCCCGCATCGTGCGAAATTATCTTGTTTTTCCTAAACAACACGTTGTAAGTCGAAAAGCTTTCATGTTGCGTGTATGTCTAAGTGTGTAGCCTCAAAAGAGAAGGCACAGGAGAGTTTTCTCTCGAAAGAATATGTAAGAATACCACTTCATAAGGAAATACAGTTTTGCAGAGTAAAGACATATACATACATATTGGAAACTCTTTACGAGAAGAAATAAAGCATAGTACAAAATTAGCTTGTATCTCCAAATCTACATGTTGTAACTCGAAAAGAATTGGTGTGGCGTGTAATTGTAGTCTCAAAAGAGAGTCCAAAGGAGAATTTTCTTTCGTCAAAATTTTTCAGAAAATCACGTTTTAAGGAAATCCCGCATCGTGCGAAATTATCTTCTTTTTCCTAAACAACACGTTGTAACTCGAAAAGCTTTCGTGTTGCGTGTATGTCTAAGAGTGTAGCCTCAAAAGAGAAGGCACAGGAGAGTTTTCTCTCTAAAGAATATGTAAGAATACCACTTCATAAGGAAATACAGTTTTGCAGAGTAAAGACATATACGTACGTATAAGAAACTCTTTACGAGAAGAAATAACGCATAGTAAAATATTAGCTTGTATCTCCAAAACTACACGTTGTAACTCGAAAAGAATTGGTGTGGCGTGTACCTCTTAACGTGTAGTCTCAAAAGAGTGCCCAAAGGAGAATTTTCTTTCGTCAAAATTTTACAGAAAATCACGTTTTAAGGAAATCCCGCATCATGCGAAATTATCTTGTTTTTCCTACACAACACGTTGTATCTCGAAAAGCTTTCGTGTTGCATGTATGTCTAAGTGTGCAGCCTCAAAACAGAAGGCACAGGAGAGTTTTCTCTCGAAAGAATATTGTAGAATACCACGTTATAAGGAAATACAATATTGCAGAGTAAAGACAAATAAGTACGTATTGGAAACATTTTACATGAAGAAATAAGGCATCGTACAAAATATGCTTGTATCTCCAAAACTACACGTTGTAACTCGAAAAGAATTGTTGTGGCGTGTACGTCTTAACATGTAGCATCTAAAGAGAACCAAAAGGAGAATTTTCTTTCGTCAAAATTTTTCAGAAAATCACGTTTTAAGGAAATCCCGCATCGTGCGAAATTATCTTGTTTTTCCTAAACAACACATTGTAAATCGAAAAGCTTTCGTGTTGCGTGTATGTCTAAGAGTGTAGCCTCAAAAGAGAAGGCACAGGAGAGTTTTCTCTCGAAAGAATATGTAAGAATACCACTTCATAAGGAAATACAGTTTTGCATAGTAAAGACATGTACATACATATTGGAAACTCTATGAGAAGAAATAACTCATAGTACAAAATTAGCTTGTATCTCCAAAACTACACGTTGTAACTCTAAAAGAATTGGTGTAGCGTTTACGTGTTAACGTGTAGTCTCAGAAGAGTGCCCAAAGGAGAATTTTCTTTCTTCAAATTTTTTCAGAAAATCACGCTTTAAGGAAATCCCGCATCGTGCGAAATTATCTTGTTTTTCCTAAACAACACGTTGTAACTCGAAAAGCTTTCGTGTTGCGTGTATGTCTAAGTGTGTAGCCTCAAAACAGAAGGCACAGGAGAGTTTTCTGTCGAAAGAATATTGTAGAATACCACGTTGTAAGGAAATATAATTTTGCAGAGTAAAGAAATATACGTACTTATTGGAAACACTTTATGAGAAGGAATAATGCATCGTACAAAATTAGCTTGTATCTCCAAAACTACATGTTGTAACACGAAAAGAATTGTTGTGGCGTTTACGTCTTAACATGTAGCATCAAAAGAGAACCCAAAGGAGAATATTCTTTCATCAAAATTTTTCAGAAAATCACGTTTTAAGGAAATCCCGCATCGTGCGAAATTATCTTGTTTTTCCTAAACAACACGTTGTAAGTCGAAAAGCTTTCGTGTTGTGTGTATGTCTAAGAGTGTAGCCTCAAAAGGAAAGGCACAGAAGAGTTTTCTCTCGAAAGAATATGTAAGAATACCACTTCATAAGGAAATACAGTTTTGCATAGTAAAGACATGTACATACATATTGGAAACTCTATGAGAAGAAATAATGCATAGTACAAAATTAGCTTGTATCTCCAAAACTACAAGTTGTAACTCGAAAAGAATTGGTGTGGCGTGTACGTCTTAACGTGTAGTCTCAAAAGAGTGCCCAAAGGAGAATTTTCTTTCGTTAAAATTTTTCAGAAAATCACGTTTTAAGGAAATCGTCATCGTGCAAAATTATCTTGTTTTTCCTAAACAACACGTTGTAAGTCGAAAAGCTTTCGTGTTGCGTATATGTCTAAGTGTGTAGCCTCAAAACAGAAGGCACAGGAGAGTTTTCTGTTGAAAGAACATTGTAGAATACCACGTTATAAGGAAATACAATTTTGCAGAGTAAAGGCAAATACGTACATATTGGAAACACTTTACAAGAAGAAATAACGCATCATACAAAATTAGCTTGTATCTCCAAATCTACACATTGTAACCCGAAGAGAATTGGTGTGGTGAGTACGTCTAAACATGTAGCATCTAAAGAGAACCCAAAGGAGAATTTTCTGTCGTCAAAATTTTACAGAAAATTACGTTTTAAGGAAATCCCACATCGTGCGAAATTATCTTGTTTTTCCTAAACAACACGTTGTAACTCGAAAAGCTTTCGTGTTGCGTGTATGTCTAAGTGTGTAGCCTCAAAACAGAAGGCACAGGAGAGTTTTCTGTCGAAAGAATATTGTAGAATACCACGTTATAAGGAAATAATATTTTGCAGAGTAAAGAAAAATACGTACTTATTGGAAACACTATGAGAAGGAATAATGCATCATACAAAATTAGCTTGTATCTCCAAAACTAGACGTTGTAACTCGAAAAGAATTGTTGTGGCGTTTACGTCTTAACATGTAGCATCAAAAGAGAACCCAAAGGAGAATTTTCTTTCGTCAAAATTTTTCAGAAAATCACGTTTTAAGGAAATCCCGAATCGTGCGAAATTATCTTGTTTTTCCTAAACAACACGTTGTAACTCGAAAAGCTTTCGTGTTGCGTGTATGTCTAAGAGTGTAGCCTCAAAAGGGAAGGCACAGGAGAGTTTTCTCTCGAAAGAATATGTAAGAATACCACTTCATAAGGAAATACAGTTTTGCATAGTAAAGACATGTACATACATATTGGAAACTCTATGAGAAGAAATAACGCATAGTACAAAATTAGCTTGTATCTCCAAAACTACACGTTGTAACTCGAAAAGAATTGGTGTGGCGTGTACGTGTTAACGTGTAGTCTCAAAAGAGTGCCCAAAGGAGAATTTTCTTTCGTCAAAATTTTTCAGAAAATCACGTTTTAAGGAAATCCCGCATCGTGCGAAATTATCTTGTTTTTCCTAAACAACACGTTGTAAGTCGAAAAGCTTTTGTGTTGCGTGTATGTCTAAGTGTGTAGCCTCAAAACAGAAGGCACAGGAGAGTTTTCTGTCGAAAGAATATTGTAGAATACCACGTTATAAGGAAATACAATTTTGCAGAGTAAAGACAAATACGTACATATTGGAAACACTTAACGATAAGAAAAAACACATTGTACAAAATTAACTTGTATCTCCAAAACTACACGTTGTAACTCGAAAAGAATTGGTGTGGCGTGTACGTCTTAACGTGTAGTCTCAAAAGAGAGCCCAAAGGAGAATTTTCTTTCGTCAAAATTTTTCAGAAAATCACGTTTTAAGGAAATCCCGCATCGTGCGAAATTATCTTGTTTTTCCTAAACAACACGTTGTAAGTCGAAAAGCTTTCGTGTTGCGTGTATGTCTAAGTGTGTAGCCTCAAAACAGAAGGCACAGGAGAGTTTTCTGTCGAAAGAACATTGTAGAATATCACGTTATAAGGAAATACAATTTTGCAGAGTAAAGACAAATATGTACATATTGGAAACACTTTACTAGAAGAAATAACGCATAGTACAAAATTAGCTTGTATCTCCAAATCTACACGTTGTAACTCGAAGAGAATTGGTGTGGCGTGTACATCTTAACATATAGCATCTAAAGAGAACCCAAAGGAGAATTTTCTTTCGTCAAAATTTTTCAGAAAATCACGTTTTAAGGAAATCCCGCATCTTGCGAAATTATCTTGTTTTTCCTAAACAACACGTTTTACCTCGAAAATCTTTCGTGTTGCATGTATGTCTAAGTGTGTAGCCTCAAACCAGAAGGCACAGGAGACTTTTCTGTCGAAAGAATATTGTAGAATACCACCTTATAAAGAAATATAATTTTGCAGAATAAAGACAAATACTTACATATTGGAAACACTTTACGAGAAGAAATAATGCATCGTACAAAATTAGCTTGTATCTCCAAAACTACACGTTGTAACTCGAAAAGAATTGTTGTGTCGTGTACGTCTTAACATGTAGCATCAAAAGAGAACCCAAAGGAGAATTTTCTTTCGTCAAAATTTTTCAGAAAATCACGTTTTAAGGAAATCCCGCATCGTGCGAAATTATCTTGTTTTTCCTAAACAACACGTTGTAACTCGAAAAGCTTTCGTGTTGCGTGTATGTCTAATTGTGTAGCCTCAAAAGAGAAGGCACAGGAGAGTTTTCTCTCGAAAGAATATGTAAGAATACTACTTCATAAGGAAATACAGTTTTGCAGAGTAAAGACATATACGTACGTATTGGAAACTCTTTACAAGAAGAAATAACGCATAGTACAAAATTAGCCTGTATCTCCAAAACTACACATTGTAACTCGAAAAGAATTGGTGTGGCGTGTACCTCTTAAGGTGTAGTCTCAAAAGAGAGCACAAAGGAGAATATTCTTTCTTCAAAATTTTTCAGAAAATCACGTTTTAAGGAAATCCCGCATCATGCGAAATAATCTTGTTTTTCCTACACAACACGTTGTAACTCGAAAAGTTTTCGTGTTGCGTGTATGTCTAAGTGTGCAGCCTCAAAACAGAAGGCACAGGAGAGTTTTCTCTCGAAAGAATATTGTAGAATACCACGTTATAAGGAAATACAATTTTGCAGGGTAAAGACAAATACTTACGTATTGAATACACTTTACGAGAAGAAATAAAGCATCGTACAAAATTATCTTGTATCTCCAAAACTACACGTTGTAACTCGAAAAGAATTGTTGTGGCGTGTACGTCTTAACATGTAGCATCTAAAGAGAACCAAAAGGAGAATTTTATTTCGTCAAAATTTTTCAGAAAATCACGTTTTAAGGAAATCCCGCATCGTGCGAAATTATCTTGTTTTTCCTAAACAACACGTTGTAAGTCGAAAAGCTTTCATGTTGCGTGTATGTCTAAGTGTGTAGCCTCAAAAGAGAAGGCACAGGAGAGTTTTCTCTCGAAAGAATATGTAAGAATACCACTTCATAAGGAAATACAGTTTTGCAGAGTAAAGACATATATGTACGTATTAGAAACTCTTTACGAGAAGAAATAACACATAGTACAATATTAGCTTGTATCTCCAAAACTACACGTTGTAACTCGAAAAGAATTGGTGTGGCGTGTACCTCTTAACGTGTAGTCTCAAAAGAGTGCCCATAGGAGAATTTTCTTTCGTCAAAATTTTTCAGAAAATCACGTTTTAAGGAAATCCCGCATCATGCGAAATTATCTTGTTTTTCCTAAACAACACGTTGTAACTAGAAAAGCTTTCGTGTTGCGTGTATGTCTAAGTGTGCAGCCTCAAAACAGAAGGCACAGGAGAGTTGTCTCTCGAAAGAATATTGTAGAATACTACGTTATAAGGCAATACAATTTTGCAGAGTAAATACCACTTCATAAGGAAATACAGTTTTGCAGAGTAAAGACATATACGTACGTTTTAGAAACTCTTTACGAGAAGAAATAACGCATCGTACAAAATTAGCATGTATCTCCAAAACTACACGTTGTAACTCGAAAAGAATTGGTGTGGCGTGTACGTCTTAACATGTAGCATCTAAAGAGAACCCAAAGGAGAATTTTCTTTCGTCAAAATTTTTCAGAAAATCACGTTTTAAGGAAATCCCGCATCTTGCGAAATTATCTTGTTTTTCCTAAACAACACATTTTACCTCGAAAAGCTTTCGTGTTGCGTGTAGGTCTAAGTGTGTAGCCTCAAAACAGAAGGCACAGGAGACTTTTCTGTCGAAAGAATATTGTAGAATACCACCTTATAAAGAAATACAATTTTGCAGAGTAAAGACAAATACTTACATATTGGAAACACTTTACGAGAAGAAATAATGCATCGTACAAAATTAGCTTGTATCTCCAAAACTACACGTTGTAACTCGAAAAGAATTGTTGTGTCGTGTACGTCTTAACATGTAGCATCAAAAGAGAACCCAAAGGAGAATTTTCTTTCGTCAAAATTTTTCAGAAAATCACGTTTTAAGGAAATCCTGCATCGTGCGAAATTATCTTGTTTTTCCTAAACAACATGTTGTAACTCGAAAAGCTTTCGTGTTGCGTGTATGTCTAAGTGTGTAGCCTCAAAAGAGAAGGCACAGGTGAGTTTTCTCTCGAAAGAATATGTAAGAATACCACTTCATAAGGAAATACAGTTTTGCATAGTAAAGACATATACGTACGTATTGGAAACTCTTTACGAGAAGAAATAACGCATAGTACAAAATTAGTTTGTATCTCCAAAACTACACATTGTAACTCGAAAAGAATTGGTGTGGCGTGTACCTCTTAAGGTGTAGTCTCAAAAGAGAGCCCAAAGGAGAATTTTCTTTCGTCAAAATTTTTCAGAAAATCACGTTTTAAGGAAATCCCGCATCGTGCGAAATTATCTTGTTTTTCCTAAACAACACGTTGTAACTCGAAAAGCTTTCGTGTTGCGTGTATGTCTAAGTGTGTACCTCAAAACAGAAGGCACAGGAGAGTTTTCTGTCGAAAGAATATTATAGAATACCACGTTATACGGAAATACAATTTTGCAGAATAAAGACAAATACGTACGTATTGGAAACACTTTACGATAAGAAAAAACGCATCGTAAAAAATTAACTTGTATCTCCAAAACTACACGTTGTAACTCGAAAAGAATTGGTGTGGCGTGTACGTCTTAACGTGTAGTCTCAAAAGAGAGCCCAAAGGAGAATTTTCTTTCGTCAAAATTTTTCAGAAAATCACGTTTTAAGGAAATCCCGCATCGTGCGAAATTATCCTGTTTTTCCTAATCAACACGTTGTAAGTCGAAAATCTTTCGTGTTGCATATATGTCTAAGTGTGTAGCCTCAAAACAGAAGGCACAGGAGAGTTTTCTGTTGAAAGAACATTGTATTATACCACGTTATAAGGAAATACAATTTTGCAGAGTAAAGACAAATACGTACATATTGGAAACACTTTACAAGAAGAAATAACGCATCCTACAAAATTAGCTTGTATCTCCAAATCTACACATTGTAACTCGAAGAGAATTGGTGTGGCGAGTACGTCTTAACATGTAGCATCTAAAGAGAACCCAAAGGAGAATTTTCTTTCGTCAAAATTTTTCAGAAAATCACGTTTTAAGTAAATCCCGCATCGTGCGAAATTATCTTGTTTTTCCTAAACAACACGTTGTAACTCGAAAAGCTTTCGTGTTGCGTGTATGTCTAAGAGTGTAGCCTCAAAAGGGAAGGCACAGGAGAGTTTTCTCTCGAAAGAATATGTAAGAATACCACTTCATAAGGAAATACAGTTTTGCATAGTAAAGACATGTACATACATATTGGAAACTCTATGAGAAGAAATAACGCATAGTACAAAATTACCTTGTATCTCCAAAACTACAAGTTGTAACTCGAAAAGAATTGGTGTGGCGTGTACGTCTTAACGTGTAGTTTCAAAAGAGTGCCCAAAGGAGAATTTTCTTTCGTCAAGATTTTTCAGAAAATCACGTTATAAGGAAATCCCGCATCGTGCAAAATTATCTTGTTTTTCCTAAAAAACACGTTGTAAGTCGAAAAGCTTTCGTGTTGCGTGTATGTCTAAGTGTGTAGCCTCAAAACAGAAGGCACAGGAGAGTTTTCTGTCGAAAGAACATTGTAGAATACCACGTTATAAGGAAATACAATTTTGCAGAGTAAAGACAAATAGGTACGTATTGGAAACACTTTAAGAGTAGAAATAACGCATCATACAAAATTAGCTTGTATCTCCAAAACTACACGTTGTAACTAGAAAAGAATTGTTGTGGCGTGTACGTTTTAACATGTAGCATCTAAAGAGAACCAAAAGGAGAATTTTCTTTCGTCAAAATTTTTCAGAAAATCACGTTTTAAGGAAATCCAGCATCGTGCGAAATTATCTTGTTTTTCCTAAACAACACGTTGTAAGTCGAAAAGCTTTCATGTTGCGTGTATGTCTAAGTGTGTAGCCTCAAAAGAGAAGGCACAGGAGAGTTTTCTCTCGAAAGAATATGTAAGAATACCACTTCATAAGGAAATACAGTTTTGCAGAGTAAAGACATATACGTACGTATTGGAAACTCTTTAAGAGAAGAAATAACGCATAGTACAAAATTAGCTTGTATCTCGAAAATTACACGTTGTAACTCGAAAAGAATTGGTGTGGCGGGTACGTCTTAACGTGTAGTCTCATAAGAGAGCCCAAAGGAGAATTTTCTTTCGTCAAAATTTTTCAGAAAATCACGTTTTAAGGAAATCCCGCATCGTGCGAAATTATCTTGTTTTTCCTAAACAACACGTTGTAAGTCGAAAAGCTTTCGTGTTGCGTGTATGTCTAAGAGTGTAGCCTCAAAAGAGAAGGCACAGGAGAGTTTTCTCTCGAAAGAATATGTAAGAAAACCACTTCATAAGGAAATACAGTTTTGCATAGTAAAGACATGTACATACATATTAGAAACTCTATGAGAAGAAATAACGCATAGTACAAAATTAGCTTGTATCTCCAAAACTACACGTTGTAACTCGAAAAGAATTGGTGTGACATGTACGTGTTAACGTGTAGTCTCAAAAGAGTGCCCAAAGGAGAATTTTCTTTTGTCAAAATTTTTCAGAAAATCACGTTTTAAGGAAATCCCGCATCGTGCGAAATTATCTTGTTTTTCCTAAACAACACGTTGTAAGTCGAAAAGCTTTCGTGTTGCGTGTATGTCTAAGTGTGTAGCCTCAAAACAGAAGGCACAGGAGAGTTTTCTGTCGAAAGAATATTATAGAATACCACGTTATACGGAAATACAATTTTGCAGAGTAAAGACAAATAAGTACGTATTGGAAACACTTTACGATAAGAAAAAACGCATCGTACAAAATTAACTTGTATCTCCAAAACTACACGTTGTATATCGAAAAGAATTGGTGTGGCGTGTACGTCTTAACGAGTAGTCTCAAAAGAGAGCCCAAAGGAGAATTTTCTTTCGTCAAAATTTTTCAGAAAATCACGTTTTAAGGAAATCCCGCATCGTGCGAAAATATCTTGTTTTTCCGAAACAACACGTTGTAACTTGAACAGCTTTCGTGTTGCGTGTATGTCTAAGTGTGTAGCCTCAAAACAGAAGGCACAGGAGAGTTTTCTGTCGAAAGAATATTGTAGAATACCACGTTATAAGGAAATAATATTTTGCAGAGTAAAGAAAAATACGTACTTATTGGAAACACTATGAGAAGGAATAATGCATCGTACAAAATTAGCTCGTATCTCCAAAACTACACGTTGTAACTCGAAAAGAATTGTTGTGGCGTTTACGTCTTAACATGTAGCATCAAAAGAGAACCCAAAGGAGAATATTCTTTCGTCAAAATTTTTCAGAAAATCACGTTTTAAGGAAATCCCGCATCGTGCGAAATTATCTTGTTTTTCCTAAACAACACGTTGTAACTCGAAAAGCTTTCGTGTTGCGTGTATGTCTAAGAGTGTAGCCTCAAAAGGGAAGGCACAGGAGAGTTTTCTCTCGAAAGAATATGTAAGAATACCACTTAATAAGGAAATACAGTTTTGCATAGTAAAGACATGTACATACATATTGGAAACTCTATGAGAAGAAATAACGCATAGTACAAAATTACCTTGTATCTCTAAAACTACAAGTTGTAACTCGAAAAGTATTGGTGTGGCGTGTACGTCTTAACGTGTAGTTTCAAGAGAGTGCCCAAAGGAGAATTTTCTTTCGTCAAAATTTTTCAGAAAATCACGTTTTAAGGAAAGCCCACATCGTGCGAAATTATCTTGTTTTTCCTAAACAACACGTTGTAAGTCGAAAAGCTTTCGTGTTGCGTGTATGTCTATGTGTGTAGCCTCAAAACAGAAGGCACAGGAGAGTTTTCTGTCGAAAGAACATTGTAGAATACCACGTTATAAGGAAATACAATTTTGCAGATTAAAGACAAATAGGTACGTATTGGAAACACTTTAAGAGAAGAAATAACGCATCATACAAAATTAGCTTGTATCTCCAAAACTACACGTTGTAACTAGAAAAGAATTGGTGTGGCGTGTACGTCTTAACGTGTAGTCTCAAAAGAGAGCCCAAAGGAGAATTTTCTTTCGTCAAAATTTTTCAGAAAATCACGTTTTAAGGAAATCCCGCATCGTGCGAACTTATCTTGTTTTTCCTAAACAACACGTTGTAAGTGGAAAAGCTTTCGTGTTGCATGTATGTCTAAGTGTGTAGCCTCAAAACAGAAGGCACAGGAGAGTTTTCTGTTGAAAGAACATTGTAGAATACCACGTTATAAGGAAATACAATTTTGCAGAGTAAAGACAAATACGTACATATAGGAAACACTTTACAAGAAGAAATAATGCATCGTACAAAATTAGCTTGTATCTCCAAATCTACACATTGTAACTCGAAGAGAATTGGTGTGGCGTGTACGTCTTAACATGTAGCATCTAAAGAGAACCCAAAGGAGAATTTTCTGTCATCAAAATTTTACAGAAAATTACGTTTTAAGGAAATCCCGCATCGTGCGAAATTATCTTGTTTTTCCTAAACAACACGTTGTAAGTCGAAAAGCTTTCGTGTTGCGTGTATGTCTAAGTGTGTAGCCTCAAAACAGAAGGCACAGGAGAGTTTTCTGTCGAAAGAATATTATAGAATACCACGTTATACGGAAATACAATTTTGCAGAGTAAAGACAAATACGTACGTATTGGAAACACTTTACGATAAGAAAAAACGCATCGTAAAAAATTAACTTGTATCTCCAAAACTACACGTTGTAACTCGAAAAGAATTGGTGTGGCGTGTACGTCTTAACGTGTAGTCTCAAAAGAGAGCCCAAAGGAGAATTTTCTTTCGTCAAAATTTTTCAGAAAATCACGTTTTAAGGAAATCCCGCATCGTGCGAAATTATCTTGTTTTTCCGAAACAACACGTTGTAAGTCGAAAAGCTTTCGTGTTGCGTATATGTCTAAGTGTGTAGCCTCAAAACAGAAGGCACAGGAGAGTTTTCTGTTGAAAGAACATTGTAGAATACCACGTTATAAGTAAATACAATTTTGCAGAGTAAAGGCAAATACGTACATATTGGAAACACTTTACAAGAAGAAATAACGCATCGTACAAAATTAGCTTGTATCTCCAAATCTACACATTGTAACTCGAAGAGAATTGGTGTGTCGAGTACGTCTTAACATGTAGCATCTAAAGAGAACCCAAAGGAGAATTTTCTGTCGTCAAAATTGTACAGAAAATTATGTTTTAAGGATATCCCGCATTGTGCGAAATTATCTTGTTTTTCCTAAACAACACGTTGTAACTTGAAAAGCTTTCGTGTTGCGTGTATGTCTAAGTGTGTAGCCTCAAAACAGAAGGCACAGGAGAGTTTTCTGTCGAAAGAATATTGTAGAATACCACGTTATAAGGAAATAATATTTTGCAGAGTAAAGAAAAATACGTACTTATTGGAAACACTATGAGAAGGAATAATGCATCGTACAAAATTAGCTCGTATCTCCAAAACTACACGTTGTAACTTGAAAAGAATTGTTGTGGCGTTTACGTCTTAACATGTAGCATCAAAAGAGAACCCAAAGGAGAATATTCTTTCGTCAAAATTTTTCAGAATATCACGTTTTAAGGAAATCCCACATCGTGCGAAATTATCTTGTTTTTACTAAACAACACGTTGTAACTCGAAAAGCTTTCGTGTTGCGTGTATGTCTAAGAGTGTAGCCTCAAAAGGGAAGGTACAGGAGAGTTTTCTCTCGAAAGAATATGTAAGAACACCACTTAATAAGGAAATACAGTTTTGCATAGTAAAGACATGTACATACATATTGGAAACTCTATGAGAAGAAATAACGCATAGTACAAAATTACCTTATATCTCTAAAACTACAAGTTGTAACTCGAAAAGAATTGGTGTGGCGTGTACGTCTTAACGTGTAGTTTCAAGAGAGTGCCCAAAGGAGAATTTTCTTTCGTCAAAATTTTCAGAAAATCACGTTTTAAGGAAATCCCGCATCGTGCGAAATTATCTTGTTTTTCCTAAACAACACGTTGTAAGTCGAAAAGCTTTCGTGTTGCGTGTATGTCTAAGTGTGTAGCCTCAAAACAGAAGGCACAGGAGAGTTTTCTGTCGAAAGAACATTGTAGAATACCACGTTATAAGGAAATACAATTTTGCAGAGTAAAGACAAATACGTACGTATTGGAAACACTTTACGAGAAGAAATAACGCATCATACAAAATTAGCTTGTATCTCCAAAACTACACGTTGTAACTCAAAAAGAATTGTTCTGGCATGTACGTCTTAACATGTAGCATCTAAAGAGAACCAAAAGGAGAATTTTCTTTCGTCAAAATTTTTCAGAAAATCACGTTTTAAGGAAATCCCGCATCGTGCGAAATTATCTTATTTTTCCTAAACAACACGTTGTAACTCGAAAAGCTTTCGTGTTGCGGGTATGTCTAAGAGTGTAGCCTCAAATGAGAAGGCACAGGAGAGTTTTCTCTCGATAGAATATGTAAGAATACCACTTCATAAGGAAATACAGTTTTGCATAGTAAAGACATGTACATACATATTGGAAACTCTATGAGAAGAAATAACGCATAGTACAAAATTAGCTTGTATCTCCAATACTAAACGTTGTAACTCGAAAAGTATTGGTGTGGCGTGTACGTGTTAACGTGTAGTCTCAAAAGAGTGCCCAAAGGAGAATTTTCTTTCGTCAAAATTTTTGAGAAAATCACGTTTTAAGGAAATCCCGCATTGTGAGAAATTATCTTGTTTTTCCTAAACAACACGTTGTAAGTCGAAAAGCTTTCGTGTTGCGTGTATGTCTAAGTGTGTAGCCTCAAAACAAAATGCACAGGAGAGTTTTCTGTCCAAAGAATATTGTAGAATACCACGTTATAAGGAAATACAATTTTGCAGAGTAAAGACAAATACGTACGTATTGGAAACACTTTACGATAAGAAAAAACGCATCGTACAAAATTAACGTGTATCTCCAAAACTACACTTTGTAACTCGAAAAGAATTGGTGTGGCGTGTACGTCTTAACGTGTAGTCTCAAAAGAGAGCCCAAAGGAGAATTTTCTTTCATCAAAATTTTTCAGAAAATCACGTTTTAAGGAAATCCCGCATTGTGCGAACTTATCTTGTTTTTCCTAAACAACACGTTGTAAGTGGAAAAGCTTTCGTGTTGCATGTATGTCTAAGTGTGTAGCCTCAAAACAGAAGGCACAGGAGAGTTTTCTGTTGAAAGAACATTGTAGAATACGACGTTATAAGGAAATACAATTTTGCAGAGTAAAGACAAATACGTACATATAGGAAAAACTTTACGAGAAGAAATAACGCATCGTACAAAATTAGCTTGTATCTCCAAATCTACACATTGTAACTCGAAGAGAATTGGTGTGGCGTGTACGTCTTAACATGTAGCATCTAAAGAGAACCCAAAGAGAATTTTCTGTCGTCAAAATTTTACAGAAAATTACGTTTTAAGGAAATCCCGCATCGTGCGAAATTATCTTGTTTTTCCTAAACAACACGTTGTAACTCGAAGAGCTTTCGTGTTGCGTGTATGTCTAAGTGTGTAGCCTCAAAACAGAATGCACAGCAGAGTTTTCTTTCAAAAGAATATTGTAGAATACCACGTTATAAGGAAATATAATTTTGCAGAGTAAAGAAATATACGTACTTATTGGAAACACTTTACGAGAAGGAATAATGCATCCTAAAAAATTAGCTTGTATCTCCAAAACTACACGTTGTAACCCGAAAAGAATTGTTGTGGCGTTTACGTCTTAATATGTAGCATCAAAAGAGAACCCAAAGGAGAATTTTCTTTCGTCAAATTTTTTCAGAAAATCACGTTTTAAGGAAATCCCGCATCGTGCGAAATTATCTTGTTTTTCCTAAACAACACGTTGTAACTCGAAAAGCTTTCGTGTTGCGTGTATGTCTAAGAGTGTAGCCTCAAAAGGGAAGGCACAGGAGAGTTTTCTCTCGAAAGAATATGTAAGAATACCACTTCATAAGGAAATACAGTTTTGCATAGTAAAGACATGTACATACATATTGGAAACTCTATGAGAAGAAATAATGCATAGTACAAAATTAGCTTGTATCTCCAAAACTACAAGTTGTAACTCGAAAAGAATTGGTGTGGCGTGTGCGTCTTAACGTGTAGTCTCAAAAGAGTGCCCAACGGAGAATTTTCTTTCGTCACAATTTTTCAGAAAATCATGTTTTAGGAAATCCCGCATCGTGCAAAATTATCTTGTTTTTCCTAAACAACACGTTGTAAGTCGAAAAGCTTTCATGTTGCGTATATGTCTAAGTGTGTAGCCTCAAAACAGAAGGCACAGGAGAGTTTTCTGTTGAAAGAACATTGTAGAATACCACGTTATAAGGAAATACAATTTTGCAGATTAAAGGCAAATATGTACATATTGGAAACACTTTACAAGAAGAAATAACGCATCGTACAAAATTAGCTTGTATCTCCAAATCTACACATTGTAAGTCGAAGAGAATTGGTGTGGCGAGTACGTCTAAACATGTAGCATCTAAAGAGAACCCAAAGGAGAATTTTCTTTCGTCAAAATTTTTCAGAAAATCACGTTTTAAGGAAATCCCGCATCGTGCGAAATTATCTTGTTTTTCCTAAACAACACGTTGTAAGTCTAAAAGATTTCATGTTGCGTGTATGTCTAAGTGTGTAGCCTCAAAAGAGAAGGCACAGGAGAGTTTTCTCTCGAAAGAATATGTAAGAATACCACTTCATAAGGAAATACAGTTTTGCAGAGTAAAGACATATACGTACGTATTGGAAACTCTTTAAGAGAAGAAATAACGCATAGTACAAAATTAGCTTGTATCTTGAAAACTACACGTTGTAACTCGAAAAGAATTGGTGTGGCGGGTACGTCTTAACGTGTAGTCTCATAAGAGAGCCCAAAGGAGAATTTTCTTTCATCAAAATTTTTCAGAAAATCACGTTTTAAGGAAATCCCGCATCGTACGAAATTATCTTGTTTTTCCTAAACAACACGTTGTAAGTCGAAAAGCTTTCGTGTTGCGTGTATGTCTAAGTGTGTAGCCTCAAAACAGAAGGCACAAGAGAGTTTTCTGTCGAAAGAATATTATAGAATACCATGTTATACGAAAATACAATTTTGCAGAGTAAAGGCAAATATGTACGTATTGGAAACACTTTACGATAAGAAAAAACGCATCGTACAAAATTAACATGTATCTCCAAAACTACACGTTGTAACTCGAAAAGAATTGGTGTGGCGTGTATGTCTTAACGTGTAGTCTCTAAAGAGAGCCCAAAGGAGAATTTTCTTTCGTCAAAATTTTTCAGAAAATCACGTTTTATGGAAATCCCGCATCGTGCGAAATTATCTTGTTTTTCCTAAACAACACGTTGTAAGTCGAAAAGCTTTCGTGTTGCGTGTATGTCTAAGTGTGTAGCCTCAAAACAGAAGGCACAGGAGAGTTTTCTGTTGAAAGAACATTGTAGAATACCACGTTATAAGGAAATACAATTTTGCAGAGTAAAGACAAATATGTACATATTGGAAACACTTTACAAGAAGAAATAACGCATCGTAAAAAATTAGCTTGTATCTCCAAATCTACACATTGTAACTCGAAGAAAATGGGTGGGGCGAGTACGTCTTAACATGTAGCATCTAAAGAGAACCCAAAGGAGAATTTTCTGTCGTCAAAATTTTACAGAAAATTACGTTTTAAGGAAATCGCACATCGTGCGAAATTATCTTGTTTTTTCTAAACTACACGTTGTAACTCGAAAATCTTTCGTGTTGCGTGTATGTCTAAGTGTGTACCCTCAAAACAGAAGGCACAGGAGAGTTTTCTGTCGAAAGAATATTGTAGAATACCACGTTATAAGGAAGTAATATTTTGCAGAGTAAAGAAAAATACGTACTTATTGGAAACACTATGAGAAGGAATAATGCATTGTACAAAATTAGCTTGTATCTCCAAAACTACACGTAGTAACTCGAAAAGAATTGTTGTGGCGTTTACGTCTTAACATGTAGCATCAAAAGAGAACCCAAAGGAGAATTTTCTTTCGTCAAAATTTTTCAGAAAATCACGTTTTAAGGAAATCCCGCATCGTGCGAAATTATCTTGTTTTTCCTAAACAACACGTTGTAACTCGAAAAGCTTTCGTGTTGCGTGTATGTCTAAGAGTGTAGCCTCAAAAGGGAAGGCACAGGAGAGTTTTCTCTCGAAAGAATATGTAAGAATACCACTTCATAAGGAAATACAGTTTTGCATAGTAAAGACATGTACATACATATTGGAAACTCTATGAGAAGAAATAACGCATAGTACAAAATTACCTTGTATCTCCAAAACTACAAGTTGTAACTCGAAAAGAATTGGTGTGGCGTGTACGTCTTAAGGTGTAGTTTCAAAAGAGTGCCCAAAGGAGAATTTTCTTTCGTTAAAATTTTTCAGAAAATCACGGTTTATGGAAATCCCGCATCGTGCGAAATTATCTTGTTTTTCCTAAACAACACTTTTAAGTCGAAAAGCTTTCGTGTTGCGTGTATGTCTAAGTGTGTAGCCTCAAAACAGAAGGCACAGGAGAGTTTTCTGTCGAAAGAACATTGTAGAATACCACGTTATAAGGAAATACAATTTTACAGAGTAAAGACAAATACGTACGTATTGGAAACACTTTAGGAGAAGAAATAACGCATCATAAAAAATTAGCTTGCATCTCCAAAACTACACGTTGTAACTCGAAAAGAATTGTTCTGGCGTGTACGTCTTAACATGTAGCATCTAAAGAGAACCAAAAGGAGAATTTTCTTTCGTCAAAATTTATCAGAAAATCACGTTTTAAGGAAATCCCGCATCGTGCGAAATTATCTTGTTTTTCCTAAACAACACGTTGTAACTCGAAAAGCTTTCGTGTTGCGGGTATGTCTAAGAGTGTAGCCTCAAAAGAGAAGGCACAGGAGAGTTTTCTCTCGAAAGAATATGTAAGAATACCACTTCATAAGGAAATACAGTTTTGCATAGTAAAGACATGTACATACATATTGGAAACTCTATGAGAAGAAATAACGCATAGTACAAAATTAGCTTGTATCTCCAAAACTACACGTTGTAACTCGAAAAGAATTGGTGTGACGTGTACGTGTTTACGTGTAGTCTCAAAAGAGTGCCCAAAGGAGAATTTTCTTTCGTCAAAATTTTTCAGAAAATCACGTTTTAAGGAAATCCCGCATCGTGCGAAATTATCTTGTTTTTCCTAAACAACACGTTGTAAGTCGAAAAGCTTTCGTGTTGCGTGTATGTCTAAGTGTGTAGCCTCAAAACAGAAGGCACAGGAGAGTTTTCTGTCGAAAGATATTATAGAATACCACGTTATAAGGAAATACAATTTTGCAGAGTAAAGACAAATAAGTACGTATTGGAAACACTTTACGATAAGAAAAAACGCATCGTACAAAATTAACTTGTATCTCCAAAACTACACTTTGTAACTCGAAGAGAATTGGTGTGGCGTGTACGTCTTAACGTGTAGTCTCAAAAGAGAGCCCAAAGGAGAATTTTCTTTCGTCAAAATTTTTCAGAAAATCACGTTTTAAGGAAATCCCGCATCGTGCGAAATTATCTTGTTTTTCCTAAACAACATGTTGTAACTCGAAAAGCTTTCGTGTTGCGTGTATGTCTAAGTGTGTAGCCTCAAAAGAGAAGGCACAGGTGAGTTTTCTCTCGAAAGAATATGTAAGAATACCACTTCATAAGGAAATACACTTTTGCATAGTAAAGACATATACGTACGTATTGGAAACTCTTTACGAGAAGAAATAACGCATAGTACAAAATTAGCTTGTATCTCCAAAACTACACATTGTAACTCGAAAAGAATTGGTGTGGCGTGTACCTCTTAAGGTGTAGTCTCAAAAGAGAGCCCAAAGGAGAATTTTCTTTCGTCAAAATTTTTCAGAAAATCACGTTTTAAGGAAATCCCGCATCGTGCGAAATTATCTTGTTTTTCCTAAACAACACGTTGTAACTCGAAAAGCTTTCGTGTTGCGTGTATGTCTAAGTGTGTACCTCAAAACAGAAGGCACAGGAGAGTTTTCTGTCGAAAGAATATTATAGAATACCACGTTATACGGAAATACAATTTTGCAGAATAAAGACAAATACGTACGTATTGGAAACACTTTACGATAAGAAAAAACGCATCGTAAAAAATTAACTTGTATCTCCAAAACTACACGTTGTAACTCGAAAAGAATTGGTGTGGCGTGTACGTCTTAACGTGTAGTCTCAAAAGAGAGCCCAAAGGAGAATTTTCTTTCGTCAAAATTTTTCAGAAAATCACGTTTTAAGGAAATCCCGCATCGTGCGAAATTATCCTGTTTTTCCTAATCAACACGTTGTAAGTCGAAAATCTTTCGTGTTGCATATATGTCTAAGTGTGTAGCCTCAAAACAGAAGGCACAGGAGAGTTTTCTGTTGAAAGAACATTGTATTATACCACGTTATAAGGAAATACAATTTTGCAGAGTAAAGACAAATACGTACATATTGGAAACACTTTACAAGAAGAAATAACGCATCCTACAAAATTAGCTTGTATCTCCAAATCTACACATTGTAACTCGAAGAGAATTGGAGTGGCGAGTACGTCTTAACATGTAGCATCTAAAGAGAACCCAAAGGAGAATTTTCTTTCGTCAAAATTTTTCAGAAAATCACGTTTTAAGTAAATCCCGCATCGTGCGAAATTATCTTGTTTTTCCTAAACAACACGTTGTAACTCGAAAAGCTTTCGTGTTGCGTGTATGTCTAAGAGTGTAGCCTCAAAAGGGAAGGCACAGGAGAGTTTTCTCTCGAAAGAATATGTAAGAATACCACTTAATAAGGAAATACAGTTTTGCATAGTAAAGACATGTACATACATATTGGAAACTCTATGAGAAGAAATAACGCATAGTACAAAATTACCTTGTATCTCCAAAACTACAAGTTGTAACTCGAAAAGAATTGGTGTGGCGTGTACGTCTTAACGTGTAGTTTCAAAAGAGTGCCCAAAGGAGAATTTTCTTTCGTCAAGATTTTTCAGAAAATCACGTTATAAGGAAATCCCGCATCCTGCGAAATTATCTTGTTTTTCCTAAAAAACACGTTGTAAGTCGAAAAGCTTTCGTGTTGCGTGTATGTCTAAGTGTGTAGCCTCAAAACAGAAGGCACAGGAGAGTTTTCTGTCGAAAGAACATTGTAGAATACCACGTTATAAGGAAATACAATTTTGCAGAGTAAAGACAAATAGGTACGTATTGGAAACACTTTAAGAGAAGAAATAACGCATCATACAAAATTAGCTTGTATCTCCAAAACTACACGTTGTAACTAGAAAAGAATTGTTGTGCCGTGTACGTTTTAACATGTAGCATCTAAAGAGAACCAAAAGGAGAATTTTCTTTCGTCAAAATTTTTCAGAAAATCACGTTTTAAGGAAATCCAGCATCGTGCGAAATTATCTTGTTTTTCCTAAACAACACGTTGTAAGTCGAAAAGCTTTCATGTTGCGTGTATGTCTAAGTGTGTAGCCTCAAAAGAGAAGGCACAGGAGAGTTTTCTCTCGAAAGAATATGTAAGAATACCACTTCATAAGGAAATACAGTTTTGCAGAGTAAAGACATATACGTACGTATTGGAAACTCTTTAAGAGAAGAAATAACGCATAGTACAAAATTAGCTTGTATCTCGAAAATTACACGTTGTAACTCGAAAAGAATTGGTGTGGCGGGTACGTCTTAACGTGTAGTCTCATAAGAGAGCCCAAAGGAGAATTTTCTTTCGTCAAAATTTTTCAGAAAATCACGTTTTAAGGAAATCCCGCATCGTGCGAAATTATCTTGTTTTTCCTAAACAACACGTTGTAAGTCGAAAAGCTTTCGTGTTGCGTGTATGTCTAAGAGTGTAGCCTCAAAAGAGAAGGCACAGGAGAGTTTTCTCTCGAAAGAATATGTAAGAAAACCACTTCATAAGGAAATACAGTTTTGCATAGTAAAGACATGTACATACATATTAGAAACTCTATGAGAAGAAATAACGCATAGTACAAAATTAGCTTGTATCTCCAAAACTACACGTTGTAACTCGAAAAGAATTGGTGTGACATGTACGTGTTAACGTGTAGTCTCAAAAGAGTGCCCAAAGGAGAATTTTCTTTTGTCAAAATTTTTCAGAAAATCACATTTTAAGGAAATCCCGCATCGTGCGAAATTATCTTGTTTTTCCTAAACAACACGTTGTAAGTCGAAAAGCTTTCGTGTTGCGTGTATGTCTAAGTGTGTAGCCTCAAAACAGAAGGCACAGGAGAGTTTTCTGTCGAAAGAATATTATAGAATACCACGTTATACGGAAATACAATTTTGCAGAGTAAAGACAAATAAGTACGTATTGGAAACACTTTACGATAAGAAAAAACGCATCGTACAAAATTAACTTGTATCTCCAAAACTACACGTTGTATATCGAAAAGAATTGGTGTGGCGTGTACGTCTTAACGAGTAGTCTCAAAAGAGAGCCCAAAGGAGAATTTTCTTTCGTCAAAATTTTTCAGAAAATCACGTTTTAAGGAAATCCCGCATCGTGCGAAAATATCTTGTTTTTCCGAAACAACACGTTGTAACTTGAACAGCTTTCGTGTTGCGTGTATGTCTAAGTGTGTAGCCTCAAAACAGAAGGCACAGGAGAGTTTTCTGTCGAAAGAATATTGTAGAATACCACGTTATAAGGAAATAATATTTTGCAGAGTAAAGAAAAATACGTACTTATTGGAAACACTATGAGAAGGAATAATGCATCGTACAAAATTAGCTCGTATCTCCAAAACTACACGTTGTAACTCGAAAAGAATTGTTGTGGCGTTTACGTCTTAACATGTAGCATCAAAAGAGAACCCAAAGGAGAATATTCTTTCGTCAAAATTTTTCAGAAAATCACGTTTTAAGGAAATCCCGCATCGTGCGAAATTATCTTGTTTTTCCTAAACAACACGTTGTAACTCGAAAAGCTTTCATGTTGCGTGTATGTCTAAGAATGTAGCCTCAAAAGGGAAGGCACAGGAGAGTTTTCTCTCGAAAGAATATGTAAGAATACCACTTAATAAGGAAATACAGTTTTGCATAGTAAAGACATGTACATACATATTGGAAACTCTATGAGAAGAAATAACGCATAGTACAAAATTACCTTGTATCTCTAAAACTACAAGTTGTAACTCGAAAAGAATTGGTGTGGCGTGTACGACTTAACGTGTAGTTTCAAGAGAGTGCCCAAAGGAGAATTTTCTTTCGTCAAAATTTTTCAGAAAATCACGTTTTAAGGAAAGCCCACATCGTGCGAAATTATCTTGTTTTTCCTAAACAACACGTTGTAAGTCGAAAAGCTTTCGTGTTGCGTGTATGTCTATGTGTGTAGCCTCAAAACAGAAGGCACAGGAGAGTTTTCTGTCGAAAGAACATTGTAGAATACCACGTTATAAGGAAATACAATTTTGCAGATTAAAGACAAATAGGTACGTATTGGAAACACTTTAAGAGAAGAAATAACGCATCATACAAAATTAGCTTGTATCTCCAAAACTACACGTTGTAACTAGAAAAGAATTGGTGTGGCGTGTACGTCTTAACGTGTAGTCTCAAAAGAGAGCCCAAAGGAGAATTTTCTTTCGTCAAAATTTTTCAGAAAATCACGTTTTAAGGAAATCCCGCATCGTGCGAACTTATCTTGTTTTTCCTAAACAACACGTTGTAAGTGGAAAAGCTTTCGTGTTGCATGTATGTCTAAGTGTGTAGCCTCAAAACAGAAGGCACAGGAGAGTTTTCTGTTGAAAGAACATTGTAGAATACCACGTTATAAGGAAATACAATTTTGCAGAGTAAAGACAAATACGTACATATAGGAAACACTTTACAAGAAGAAATAATGCATCGTACAAAATTAGCTTGTATCTCCAAATCTACACATTGTAACTCGAAGAGAATTGGTGTGGCGTGTACGTCTTAACATGTAGCATCTAAAGAGAACCCAAAGGAGAATTTTCTGTCATCAAAATTTTACAGAAAATTACGTTTTAAGGAAATCCCGCATCGTGCGAAATTATCTTGTTTTTCCTAAACAACACGTTGTAAGTCGAAAAGCTTTCGTGTTGCGTGTATGTCTAAGTGTGTAGCCTCAAAACAGAAGGCACAGGAGAGTTTTCTGTCGAAAGAATATTATAGAATACCACGTTATACGGAAATACAATTTTGCAGAGTAAAGACAAATACGTACGTATTGGAAACACTTTACGATAAGAAAAAACGCATCGTAAAAAATTAACTTGTATCTCCAAAACTACACGTTGTAACTCGAAAAGAATTGGTGTGGCGTGTACGTCTTAACGTGTAGTCTCAAAAGAGAGCCCAAAGGAGAATTTTCTTTCGTCAAAATTTTTCAGAAAATCACGTTTTAAGGAAATCCCGCATCGTGCGAAATTATCTTGTTTTTCCGAAACAACACGTTGTAAGTCGAAAAGCTTTCGTGTTGCGTATATGTCTAAGTGTGTAGCCTCAAAACAGAAGGCACAGGAGAGTTTTCTGTTGAAAGAACATTGTAGAATACCACGTTATAAGTAAATACAATTTTGCAGAGTAAAGGCAAATACGTACATATTGGAAACACTTTACAAGAAGAAATAACGCATCGTACAAAATTAGCTTGTATCTCCAAATCTACACATTGTAACTCGAAGAGAATTGGTGTGTCGAGTACGTCTTAACATGTAGCATCTAAAGAGAACCCAAAGGAGAATTTTCTGTCGTCAAAATTGTACAGAAAATTATGTTTTAAGGATATCCCGCATTGTGCGAAATTATCTTGTTTTTCCTAAACAACACGTTGTAACTTGAAAAGCTTTCGTGTTGCGTGTATGTCTAAGTGTGTAGCCTCAAAACAGAAGGCACAGGAGAGTTTTCTGTCGAAAGAATATTGTAGAATACCACGTTATAAGGAAATAATATTTTGCAGAGTAAAGAAAAATACGTACTTATTGGAAACACTATGAGAAAGAATAATGCATCGTACAAAATTAGCTCGTATCTCCAAAACTACACGTTGTAACTTGAAAAGAATTGTTGTGGCGTTTACGTCTTAACATGTAGCATCAAAAGAGAACCCAAAGGAGAATATTCTTTCGTCAAAATTTTTCAGAATATCACGTTTTAAGGAAATCCCACATCGTGCGAAATTATCTTGTTTTTACTAAACAACACGTTGTAACTCGAAAAGCTTTCGTGTTGCGTGTATGTCTAAGAGTGTAGCCTCAAAAGGGAAGGTACAGGAGAGTTTTCTCTCGAAAGAATATGTAAGAACACCACTTAATAAGGAAATACAGTTTTGCATAGTAAAGACATGTACATACATATTGGAAACTCTATGAGAAGAAATAACGCATAGTACAAAATTACCTTATATCTCTAAAACTACAAGTTGTAACTCGAAAAGAATTGGTGTGGCGTGTACGTCTTAACGTGTAGTTTCAAGAGAGTGCCCAAAGGAGAATTTTCTTTCGTCAAAATTTTCAGAAAATCACGTTTTAAGGAAATCCCGCATCGTGCGAAATTATCTTGTTTTTCCTAAACAACACGTTGTAAGTCGAAAAGCTTTCGTGTTGCGTGTATGTCTAAGTGTGTAGCCTCAAAACAGAAGGCACAGGAGAGTTTTCTGTCGAAAGAACATTGTAGAATACCACGTTATAAGGAAATACAATTTTGCAGAGTAAAGACAAATACGTACGTATTGGAAACACTTTACGAGAAGAAATAACGCATCATACAAAATTAGCTTGTATCTCCAAAACTACACGTTGTAACTCAAAAAGAATTGTTCTGGCATGTACGTCTTAACATGTAGCATCTAAAGAGAACCAAAAGGAGAATTTTCTTTCGTCAAAATTTTTCAGAAAATCACGTTTTAAGGAAATCCCGCATCGTGCGAAATTATCTTATTTTTCCTAAACAACACGTTGTAACTCGAAAAGCTTTCGTGTTGCGGGTATGTCTAAGAGTGTAGCCTCAAATGAGATGGCACAGGAGAGTTTTCTCTCGATAGAATATGTAAGAATACCACTTCATAAGGAAATACAGTTTTGCATAGTAAAGACATGTACATACATATTGGAAACTCTATGAGAAGAAATAACGCATAGTACAAAATTAGCTTGTATCTCCAATACTAAACGTTGTAACTCGAAAAGTATTGGTGTGGCGTGTACGTGTTAACGTGTAGTCTCAAAAGAGTGCCCAAAGGAGAATTTTCTTTCGTCAAAATTTTTGAGAAAATCACGTTTTAAGGAAATCCCGCATTGTGAGAAATTATCTTGTTTTTCCTAAACAACACGTTGTAAGTCGAAAAGCTTTCGTGTTGCGTGTATGTCTAAGTGTGTAGCCTCAAAACAAAAGGCACAGGAGAGTTTTCTGTCCAAAGAATATTGTAGAATACCACGTTATAAGGAAATACAATTTTGCAGAGTAAAGACAAATACGTACGTATTGGAAACACTTTACGATAAGAAAAAACGCATCGTACAAAATTAACGTGTATCTCCAAAACTACACTTTGTAACTCGAAAAGAATTGGTGTGGCGTGTACGTCTTAACGTGTAGTCTCAAAAGAGAGCCCAAAGGAGAATTTTCTTTCATCAAAATTTTTCAGAAAATCACGTTTTAAGGAAATCCCGCATTGTGCGAACTTATCTTGTTTTTCCTAAACAACACGTTGTAAGTGGAAAAGCTTTCGTGTTGCATGTATGTCTAAGTGTGTAGCCTCAAAACAGAAGGCACAGGAGAGTTTTCTGTTGAAAGAACATTGTAGAATACGACGTTATAAGGAAATACAATTTTGCAGAGTAAAGACAAATACGTACATATAGGAAAAACTTTACGAGAAGAAATAACGCATCGTACAAAATTAGCTTGTATCTCCAAATCTACACATTGTAACTCGAAGAGAATTGGTGTGGCGTGTACGTCTTAACATGTAGCATCTAAAGAGAACCCAAAGGAGAATTTTCTGTCGTCAAAATTTTACAGAAAATTACGTTTTAAGGAAATCCCGCATCGTGCGAAATTATCTTGTTTTTCCTAAACAACACGTTGTAACTCGAAGAGCTTTCGTGTTGCGTGTATGTCTAAGTGTGTAGCCTCAAAACAGAATGCACAGGAGAGTTTTCTTTCGAAAGAATATTGTAGAATACCACGTTATAAGGAAATATAATTTTGCAGAGTAAAGAAATATACGTACTTATTGGAAACACTTTACGAGAAGGAATAATGCATCGTAAAAAATTAGCTTGTATCTCCAAAACTACACGTTGTAACCCGAAAAGAATTGTTGTGGCGTTTACGTCTTAATATGTAGCATCAAAAGAGAACCCAAAGGAGAATTTTCTTTCGTCAAATTTTTTCAGAAAATCACGTTTTAAGGAAATCCCGCATCGTGCGAAATTATCTTGTTTTTCCTAAACAACACGTTGTAACTCGAAAAGCTTTCGTGTTGCGTGTATGTCTAAGAGTGTAGCCTCAAAAGGGAAGGCACAGGAGAGTTTTCTCTCGAAAGAATATGTAAGAATACCACTTCATAAGGAAATACAGTTTTGCATAGTAAAGACATGTACATACATATTGGAAACTCTATGAGAAGAAATAATGCATAGTACAAAATTAGCTTGTATCTCCAAAACTACAAGTTGTAACTCGAAAAGAATTGGTGTGGCGTGTACGTCTAAACGTGTAGTCTCAAAAGAGTGCCCAACGGAGAATTTTCTTTCGTCACAATTTTTCAGAAAATCATGTTTTAGGAAATCCCGCATCGTGCAAAATTATCTTGTTTTTCCTAAACAACACGTTGTAAGTCGAAAAGCTTTCGTGTTGCGTATATGTCTAAGTGTGTAGCCTCAAAACAGAAGGCACAGGAGAGTTTTCTGTTGAAAGAACATTGTAGAATACCACGTTATAAGGAAATACAATTTTGCAGATTAAAGGCAAATATGTACATATTGGAAACACTTTACAAGAAGAAATAACGCATCTTACAAAATTAGCTTGTATCTCCAAATCTACACATTGTAAGTCGAAGAGAATTGGTGTGGCGAGTACGTCTAAACATGTAGCATCTAAAGAGAACCCAAAGGAGAATTTTCTTTCGTCAAAATTTTTCAGAAAATCACGTTTTAAGGAAATCCCGCATCGTGCGAAATTATCTTGTTTTTCCTAAACAACACGTTGTAAGTCTAAAAGATTTCATGTTGCGTGTATGTCTAAGTGTGTAGCCTCAAAAGAGAAGGCACAGGAGAGTTTTCTCTCGAAAGAATATGTAAGAATACCACTTCATAAGGAAATACAGTTTTGCAGAGTAAAGACATATACGTACGTATTGGAAACTCTTTAAGAGAAGAAATAACGCATAGTACAAAATTAGCTTGTATCTTGAAAACTACACGTTGTAACTCGAAAAGAATTGGTGTGGCGGGTACGTCTTAACGTGTAGTCTCATAAGAGAGCCCAAAGGAGAATTTTCTTTCATCAAAATTTTTCAGAAAATCACGTTTTAAGGAAATCCCGCATCGTACGAAATTATCTTGTTTTTCCTAAACAACACGTTGTAAGTCGAAAAGCTTTCGTGTTGCGTGTATGTCTAAGTGTGTAGCCTCAAAACAGAAGGCACAAGAGAGTTTTCTGTCGAAAGAATATTATAGAATACCATGTTATACGAAAATACAATTTTGCAGAGTAAAGGCAAATATGTACGTATTGGAAACACTTTACGATAAGAAAAAACGCATCGTACAAAATTAACATGTATCTCCAAAACTACACGTTGTAACTCGAAAAGAATTGGTGTGGCGTGTATGTCTTAACGTGTAGTCTCTAAAGAGAGCCCAAAGGAGAATTTTCTTTCGTCAAAATTTTTCAGAAAATCACGTTTTAAGGAAATCCCGCATCGTGCGAAATTATCTTGTTTTTCCTAAACAACACGTTGTAAGTCGAAAAGCTTTCGTGTTGCGTGTATGTCTAAGTGTGTAGCCTCAAAACAGAAGGCACAGGAGAGTTTTCTGTTGAAAGAACATTGTAGAATACCACGTTATAAGGAAATACAATTTTGCAGAGTAAAGACAAATATGTACATATTGGAAACACTTTACAAGAAGAAATAACGCATCGTAAAAAATTAGCTTGTATCTCCAAATCTACACATTGTAACTCGAAGAAAATGGGTGGGGCGAGTACGTCTTAACATGTAGCATCTAAAGAGAACCCAAAGGAGAATTTTCTGTCGTCAAAATTTTACAGAAAATTACGTTTTAAGGAAATCGCACATCGTGCGAAATTATCTTGTTTTTTCTAAACTACACGTTGTAACTCGAAAATCTTTCGTGTTGCGTGTATGTCTAAGTGTGTACCCTCAAAACAGAAGGCACAGGAGAGTTTTCTGTCGAAAGACTATTGTAGAATACCACGTTATAAGGAAGTAATATTTTGCAGAGTAAAGAAAAATACGTACTTATTGGAAACACTATGAGAAGGAATAATGCATTGTACAAAATTAGCTTGTATCTCCAAAACTACACGTAGTAACTCGAAAAGAATTGTTGTGGCGTTTACGTCTTAACATGTAGCATCAAAAGAGAACCCAAAGGAGAATTTTCTTTCGTCAAAATTTTTCAGAAAATCACGTTTTAAGGAAATCCCGCATCGTGCGAAATTATCTTGTTTTTCCTAAACAACACGTTGTAACTCGAAAAGCTTTCGTGTTGCGTGTATGTCTAAGAGTGTAGCCTCAAAAGGGAAGGCACAGGAGAGTTTTCTCTCGAAAGAATATGTAAGAATACCACTTCATAAGGAAATACAGTTTTGCATAGTAAAGACATGTACATACATATTGGAAACTCTATGAGAAGAAATAACGCATAGTACAAAATTACCTTGTATCTCCAAAACTACAAGTTGTAACTCGAAAAGAATTGGTGTGGCGTGTACGTCTTAAGGTGTAGTTTCAAAAGAGTGCCCAAAGGAGAATTTTCTTTCGTTAAAATTTTTCAGAAAATCACGGTTTATGGAAATCCCGCATCGTGCGAAATTATCTTGTTTTTCCTAAACAACATTTTTAAGTCGAAAAGCTTTCGTGTTGCGTGTATGTCTAAGTGTGTAGCCTCAAAACAGAAGGCACAGGAGAGTTTTCTGTCGAAAGAACATTGTAGAATACCACGTTATAAGGAAATACAATTTTACAGAGTAAAGACAAATACGTACGTATTGGAAACACTTTAGGAGAAGAAATAACGCATCATAAAAAATTAGCTTGCATCTCCAAAACTACACGTTGTAACTCGAAAAGAATTGTTCTGGCGTGTACGTCTTAACATGTAGCATCTAAAGAGAACCAAAAGGAGAATTTTCTTTCGTCAAAATTTATCAGAAAATCACGTTTTAAGGAAATCCCGCATCGTGCGAAATTATCTTGTTTTTCCTAAACAACACGTTGTAACTCGAAAAGCTTTCGTGTTGCGGGTATGTCTAAGAGTGTAGCCTCAAAAGAGAAGGCACAGGAGAGTTTTCTCTCGAAAGAATATGTAAGAATACCACTTCATAAGGAAATACAGTTTTGCATAGTAAAGACATGTACATACATATTGGAAACTCTATGAGAAGAAATAACGCATAGTACAAAATTAGCTTGTATCTCCAAAACTACACGTTGTAACTCGAAAAGAATTGGTGTGACGTGTACGTGTTTACGTGTAGTCTCAAAAGAGTGCCCAAAGGAGAATTTTCTTTCGTCAAAATTTTTCAGAAAATCACGTTTTAAGGAAATCCCGCATCGTGCGAAATTATCTTGTTTTTCCTAAACAACACGTTCTAAGTCGAAAAGCTTTCGTGTTGCGTGTATGTCTAAGTGTGTAGCCTCAAAACAGAAGGCACAGGAGAGTTTTCTGTCGAAAGATATTATAGAATACCACGTTATAAGGAAATACAATTTTGCAGAGTAAAGACAAATAAGTACGTATTGGAAACACTTTACGATAAGAAAAAACGCATCGTACAAAATTAACTTGTATCTCCAAAACTACACTTTGTAACTCGAAGAGAATTGGTGTGGCGTGTACGTCTTAACGTGTAGTCTCAAAAGAGAGCCCAAAGGAGAATTTTCTTTCGTCAAAATTTTTCAGAAAATCACGTTTTAAGGAAATCCCGCATCGTGCGAAATTATCTTGTTTTTCCTAAACAACACGTTGTAACTCGAAAAGCTTTCGTGTTGCGTGTATGTCTAAGAGTGTAGCCTCAAAAGGGAAGGCACAGGAGAGTTTTCTCTCGAAAGAATATGTAAGAATACCACTTCATAAGGAAATACAGTTTTGCATAGTAAAGACATGTACATACATATTGGAAACTCTATGAGAAGAAATAACGCATAGTACAAAATTACCTTGTATCTCCAAAACTACAAGTTGTAACTCGAAAAGAATTGGTGTGGCGTGTACGTCTTAACGTGTAGTTTCAAAAGAGTGCCCAAAGGAGAATTTTCTTTCGTCAAAATTTTTCAGAAAATCACGGTTTATGGAAATCCCGCATCGTGCGAAATTATCTTGTTTTTCCTAAACAACACGTTGTAAGTCGAAAAGCTTTCGTGTTGCGTGTATGTCTAAGTGTGTAGCCTCAAAACAGAAGGCACAGGAGAGTTTTCTGTCGAAAGAACATTGTAGAATACCACGTTATAAGGAAATACAATTTTACAGAGTAAAGACAAATACGTACGTATTGGAAACACTTTAGGAGAAGAAATAACGCATCATAAAAAATTAGCTTGCATCTCCAAAACTACACGTTGTAACTCGAAAAGAATTGTTCTGGCGTGTACGTCTTAACATGTAGCATCTAAAGAGAAACAAAAGGAGAATTTTCTTTCGTCAAAATTTATCAGAAAATCACGTTTTAAGGAAATCCCGCATCGTGCGAAATTATCTTGTTTTTCCTAAACAACACGTTGTAACTCGAAAAGCTTTCGTGTTGCGGGTATGTCTAAGAGTGTAGCCTCAAAAGAGAAGGCACAGGAGAGTTTTCTCTCGAAAGAATATGTAAGAATACCACTTCATAAGGAAATACAGTTTTGCATAGTAAAGACATGTACATACATATTGGAAACTCTATGAGAAGAAATAACGCATAGTACAAAATTAGCTTGTATCTCCAAAACTACACGTTGTAACTCGAAAAGAATTGGTGTGGCATGTAGGTGTTAACGTGTATTCTCAAAAGAGTGCCCAAAGGAGAATTTTCTTTCGTCAAAATTTTTCAGAAAATCACGTTTTAAGGAAATCCCGCATCGTGCGAAATTATCTTGTTTTTCCTAAACAACACGTTGTAAGTCGAAAAGCTTTCGTGTTGCGTGTATGTCTAAGTGTGTAGCCTCAAAACAGAAGGCACAGGAGAGTTTTCTGTCGAAAGAATATTGTAGAATTCAACGTTATAAGGAAATACAATTTTGCAGAGTAAAGACAAATACGTACGTATTGGAAACACTTTACGATAAGATAAAATGCATCGTACAAAATTAACTTGTATCTCCAAAACTACACTTTGTAACTCGAAGAGAATTGGTGTGGCGTGTACGTCTTAACGTGTAGTCTCAAAAGAGAGCCCAAAGGAGAATTTTCTTTCGTCAAATTTTTCAGAAAATCACGTTTTAAGGAAATCCCGCATCGTGCGAAATTATCTTGTTTTTCCTAAACAACACGTTGTAAGTCGAAAAGCTTTCGTGTTGCGTGTATGTCTAAGTGTGTAGCCTCAAAACAGAAGGCACAGGAGAGTTTTCTGTCGAAAGAATATTGTAGAATACCATGTTATAAGGAAATACAATTTTTCAGAGTAAAGACAAATACGCACATATTGGAAACACTTTATGATAAGAAAAAACGCATCGTACAAAATTAACTTGTATCTCCAAAACTACACTTTGTAACTCGAAAAGAATTGGTGTGACGTGTACATCTTAACGTGTAGTCTCAAAAGAGAGCCCAAAGGAGAATTTTCTTTCGTCAAAATTTTTTCAGAAAATCACGTTTTAAGGAAATCCCGCATCGTGCGAACTTATCTTGTTTTTCCTAAACAACACGTTGTAACTCTAAAAGCTTTAGTGTTGCATGTATGTCTAAGTGTGTAGCCTCAAAACAGAAGGCACAGGAGAGTTTTCTGTTGAAAGAACATTGTAGAATACCACGTTATAAGGAAATACAATTTTGCAGAGTAAAGACAAATATGTACATATTGGAAACACTTTACAAGAAGAAATAACGCATCGTACAAAATTAGCTTGTATCTCCAAATCTACACATTGCAACTCGAAGAGAATGGATGGGGCGAGTACGTCTTAACATATAGCATCTAAAGAGAACCCAAAGGAGAATTTTCTGTCGTCAAAATTTTACAGAAAATTACGTTTTAAGGAAATCCCACATCGTGCGAAATTATCTTGTTTTTCCTAAACAACACGTTGTAACTCGAAAAGCTTTCGTGTTGCGTGTATGTCTAAGTGTGTACCCTCAAAACAGAAGGCACAGGAGAGTTTTCTGTCGAAAGAATATTGTAGAATACCACGTTATAAGGAAGTAATATTTTGCAGAGTAAAGAAAAATACGTACTTATTGGAAACACTTTATGAGAAGGAATAATGCATCCTACAAAATTAGCTTGTATCTCCAAAACTACACGTTGTAACTCGAAAAGAATTGTTGTGGCGTTTACGTCTTAACATGTAGCATCAAAAGAGAACCCAAAGGAGAATATTCTTTCGTCAAAATTTTTCAGAAAATCACGTTTTAAGGAAATCCCACATCGTGCGAAATTATCTTGTTTTTCCTAAACAACACGTTGTAAGTCGAAAAGCTTTCGTGTTGCGTGTATGTCTAAGAGTGTAGCCTCAAAAGGGAAGGCACAGGAGAGTTTTCTCTCAAAAGAATATGTAAGAATACCACTTAATAAGGAAATACAGTTTTGCATAGTAAAGACATGTACATACATATTGGAAACTCTATGAGAAGAAATAACGCATAGTACAAAATTACCTTATATCTCTAAAACTACAAGTTGTAACTCGAAAAGAATTGGTGTGGCATGTACGTCTTAACGTGTAGTTTCAAGAGAGTGCCCAAAGGAGAATTTTCTTTCGTCAAAATTTTTCAGAACATCACGTTTTAAGGAAATCCCGCATCGTGCGAAATTATCTTGTTTTTCCTAAACAGCACGTTGTAAGTCGAAAAGCTTTCGTGTTGCGTGTATGTCTAAGTGTGTAGCCTCAAAACAGAAGGCACAGGAGAGTTTTCTGTCGAAAGAATATTGTAGAATACCATGTTATAAGGAAATACAATTTTTCAGAGTAAAGACAAATACGCACATATTGGAAACACTTTATGATAAGAAAAAACGCATCGTACAAAATTAACTTGTATCTCCAAAACTACACTTTGTAACTCGAAAAGAATTGGTGTGACGTGTACGTCTTAACGTGTAGTCTCAAAAGAGAGCCCAAAGGAGAATTTTCTTTCGTCAAAATTTTTTCAGAAAATCACGTTTTAAGGAAATCCCGCATCGTGCGAACTTATCTTGTTTTTCCTAAACAACACGTTGTAAGTCTAAAAGCTTTAGTGTTGCATGTATGTCTAAGTGTGTAGCCTCAAAACAGAAGGCACAGGAGAGTTTTCTGTTGAAAGAACATTGTAGAATACCACGTTATAAGGAAATACAATTTTGCAGAGTAAAGACAAATATGTACATATTGGAAACACTTTACAAGAAGAAATAACGCATCGTACAAAATTAGCTTGTATCTCCAAATCTACACATTGCAACTCGAAGAGAATGGATGGGGCGAGTACGTCTTAACATATAGCATCTAAAGAGAACCCAAAGGAGAATTTTCTGTCGTCAAAATTTTACAGAAAATTACGTTTTAAGGAAATCCCACATCGTGCGAAATTATCTTGTTTTTCCTAAACAACACGTTGTAACTCGAAAAGCTTTCGTGTTGCGTGTATGTCTAAGTGTGTACCCTCAAAACAGAAGGCACAGGAGAGTTTTCTGTCGAAAGAATATTGTAGAATACCACGTTATAAGGAAGTAATATTTTGCAGAGTAAAGAAAAATACGTACTTATTGGAAACACTTTATGAGAAGGAATAATGCATCCTACAAAATTAGCTTGTATCTCCAAAACTACACGTTGTAACTCGAAAAGAATTGTTGTGGCGTTTACGTCTTAACATGTAGCATCAAAAGAGAACCCAAAGGAGAATATTCTTTCGTCAAAATTTTTCAGAAAATCACGTTTTAAGGAAATCCCACATCGTGCGAAATTATCTTGTTTTTCCTAAACAACACGTTGTAAGTCGAAAAGCTTTCGTGTTGCGTGTATGTCTAAGAGTGTAGCCTCAAAAGGGAAGGCACAGGAGAGTTTTCTCTCAAAAGAATATGTAAGAATACCACTTAATAAGGAAATACAGTTTTGCATAGTAAAGACATGTACATACATATTGGAAACTCTATGAGAAGAAATAACGCATAGTACAAAATTACCTTATATCTCTAAAACTACAAGTTGTAATTCGAAAAGAATTGGTGTGGCATGTACGTCTTAACGTGTAGTTTCAAGAGAGTGCCCAAAGGAGAATTTTCTTTCGTCAAAATTTTTCAGAAAATCACGTTTTAAGGAAATCCCGCATCGTGCGAAATTATCTTGTTTTTCCTAAACAGCACGTTGTAAGTCGAAAAGCTTTCGTGTTGCGTGTATGTCTAAGTGTGTAGCCTCAAAACAGAAGGCACAGGAGAGTTTTCTGTCGAAAGAACATTGTAGAATACCACGTTATAAGGAAATACAATTTTGCAGAGTAAAGACAAATACGTACGTATTGGAAACACTTTACGAGAAGAAATAACGCATCATACAAAATTAGCTTGTATCTCCAAAACTACACGTTGTAACTCAAAAAGAATTGTTCTGGCATGTACGTCTTAACATGTAGCATCTAAAGAGAACCAAAAGGAGAATTTTCTTTCGTCAAAATTTTTCAGAAAATCACGTTTTAAGGAAATCCCGCATCGTGCGAAATTATCTTGTTTTTCCTAAACAACACGTTGTAACTCGAAAAGCTTTCGTGTTGCGGGTATGTCTAAGAGTGTAGCCTCAAATGAGAAGGCACAGGAGAGTTTTCTCTCGATAGAATATGTAAGAATACCACTTCATAAGGAAATACAGTTTTGCATAGTAAAGACATGTACATACATATTGGAAACTCTATGAGAAGAAATAACGCATAGTACAAAATTAGCTTGTATCTCCAAAACTACACGTTGTAACTCGAAAAGAATTGGTGTGGCGTGTACGTGTTAACGTGTAGTCTCAAAAGAGTGCCCAAAGGAGAATTTTCTTTCGTCAAATTTTTTGAGAAAATCACGTTTTAAGGAAATCCCGCATTGTGAGAAATTATCTTGTTTTTCCTAAACAACACGTTGTAAGTCGAAAAGCTTTCGTGTTGCGTGTATGTCTAAGTGTGTAGCCTCAAAACAGAAGGCACAGGAGTGTTTTCTGTCCAAAGAATATTGTAGAATACCACGTTATAAGGAAATACAATTTTGCAGAGTAAAGACAAATACGTACGTATTGGAAACACTTTACGATAAGAAAAAACGCATCGTACAAAATTAACGTGTATCTCCAAAACTACACTTTGTAACTCGAAAAGAATTGTTGTGGCGTGTACGTCTTAACGTGTAGTCTCAAAAGAGAGCCCAAAGGAGAATTTTCTTTCGTCAAAATTTTTCAGAAAATCACGTTTTAAGGAAATCCCGCATCGTGCGAACTTATCTTGTTTTTCCTTAACAACACGTTGTAAGTGGAAAAGCTTTCGTGTTGCATGTATGTCTAAGTGTGTAGCCTCAAAACAGAAGGCACAGGAGAGTTTTCTGTTGAAAGAACATTGTAGAATACCACGTTATAAGGAAATACAATTTTGCAGAGTAAAGACAAATACGTACATATAGGAAACACTTTACGAGAAGAAATAACGCATCGTACAAAATTAGCTTGTATCTCCAAATCTACACATTGTAACTCGAAGAGAATTGGTGTGGCGTGTACGTCTTAACATGTAGCATCTAAAGAGAACCCAAAGGAGAATTTTCTGTCGTCAAAATTTTACAGAAAATTACGTTTTAAGGAAATCCCGCATCGTGCGAAATTATCTTGTTTTTCCTAAACAACACGTTGTAACCCGAAGAGCTTTCGTGTTGCGTGTATGTCTAAGTGTGTAGCCTCAAAACAGAATGCACAGGAGAGTTTTCTTTCGAAAGAATATTGTAGAATACCACGTTATAAGGAAATATAATTTTGCAGAGTAAAGAAATATACGTACTTATTGGAAACACTTTAAGAGAAGGAATAATGCATCGTAAAAAATTAGCTTGTATCTCCAAAACTACACGTTGTAACTCGAAAAGAATTGTTGTGGCGTTTACGTCTTAACATGTAGCATCAAAAGAGAACCCAAAGGAGAATTTTCTTTCGTCAAATTTTTTCAGAACATCACGTTTTAAGGAAATCCCGCATCGTGCGAAATTATCTTGTTTTTCCTAAACAACACGTTGTAACTCGAAAAGCTTTCGTTTTGCGTGTATGTCTAAGAGTGTAGCCTCAAAAGGGAAGGCACAGGAGAGTTTTCTCTCGAAAGAATATGTAAGAATACCACTTCATAAGGAAATACAGTTTTGCATAGTAAAGACATGTACATACATATTGGAAACTCTATGAGAAGAAATAATGCATAGTACAAAATTAGCTTGTATCTCCAAAACTACAAGTTGTAACTCGAAAAGAATTGGTGTGGCGTGTACGTCTTAACGTGTAGTCTCAAAAGAGTGCCCAACGGAGAATTTTCTTTCGTCACAATTTTTCAGAAAATCATGTTTTAAGGAAATCCCGCATCGTGCAAAATTATCTTGTTTTTCCTAAACAACACGTTGTAAGTCGAAAAGCTTTCGTGTTGCGTATATGTCTAAGTGTGTAGCCTCAAAACAGAAGGCACAGGAGAGTTTTCTGTTGAAAGAACATTGTAGAATACCACGTTATAAGGAAATACAATTTTGCAGAGTAAAGGCAAATATGTACATATTGGAAACACTTTACAAGAAGAAATAACGCATCGTACAAAATTAGCTTGTATCTCCAAATCTACACATTGTAGTCGAAGAGAATTGGTGTGGCGAGTACGTTTAAACATGTAGCATCTAAAGAGAACCCAAAGGAGAATTTTCTTTCATCACAATTTTTCAGAAAATCATGTTTTAAGGAAATCCCGCATCGTGCAAAATTATCTTGTTTTTCCTAAACAACACGTTGTAAGTCGAAAAGCTTTCGTGTTGCGTATATGTCTAAGTGTGTAGCCTCAAAACAGAAGGCACAGGAGAGTTTTCTGTTGAAAGAACATTGTAGAATACCACGTTATAAGGAAATACAATTTTGCAGAGTAAAGGCAAATATGTACATATTGGAAACACTTTACAAGAAGAAATAACGCATCGTACAAAATTAGCTTGTATCTCCAAATCTACACATTGTAAGTCGAAGAGAATTGGTGTGGCGAGTACGTCTAAACATGTAGCATCTAAAGAGAACCCAAAGGAGAATTTTCTTTCGTCAAAATTTTTCAGAAAATCACGTTTTAAGGAAATCCCGCATCGTGCGAAATTATCTTGTTTTTCCTAAACAACACGTTGTAAGTCTAAAAGATTTCATGTTGCGTGTATGTCTAAGTGTGTAGCCTCAAAAGAGAAGGCACAGGAGAGTTTTCTCTCGAAAGAATATGTAAGAATACCACTTCATAAGGAAATACAGTTTTGCAGAGTAAAGACATATACGTACGTATTCGAAACTCTTTACGAGAAGAAATAACGCATAGTACAAAATTAGCTTGTATCTTGAAAACTACACGTTGTAACTCGAAAAGAATTGGTGTGGCGGGTACGTCTTAAAGTGTAGTCTCATAAGAGAGCCCAAAGGAGAATTTTCTTTCATCAAAATTTTTCAGAAAATCACGTTTTAAGGAAATCCCGCATCGTGCGAAATTATCTTGTTTTTCCTAAACAACACGTTGTAAGTCGAAAAGCTTTCGTGTTGCGTGTATGTCTAAGTGTGTAGCCTCAAAACAGAAGGCACAAGAGAGTTTTCTGTCGAAAGAATATTATAGAATACCACGTTATACGAAAATACAATTTTGCAGAGTAAAGACAAATATGTACGTATTGGAAACACTTTACGATAAGAAAAAACGCATCGTACAAAATTAACATGTATCTCCAAAACTACACGTTGTAACTCGAAAAGAATTGGTGTGGCGTGTATGTCTTAACGTGTAGTCTCAAAAGAGAGCCCAAAGGAGAATTTTCTTTCGTCAAAATTTTTCAGAAAATCATGTTTTAAGGAAATCCCGCATCGTGCGAAATTATCTTGTTTTTCCTAAACAACACGTTGTAAGTCGAAAAGCTTTCGTGTTGCGTGTATGTCTAAGTGTGTAGCCTCAAAACAGAAGGCACAGGAGAGTTTTCTGTTGAAAGAACATTGTAGAATACCACGTTATAAGGAAATACAATTTTGCAGAGTAAAGACCAATATGTACATATTGGAAACACTTTACAAGAAGAAATAACGCATCGTACAAAATTAGCTTGTATCTCCAAATCTACACATTGTAACTCGAAGAGAATGGGTGGGGCGAGTACGTCTTAACATGTAGCATCTAAAGAGAACCCAAAGGAGAATTTTCTGTCGTCAAAATTTTACAGAAAATTACGTTTTAAGGAAATCCCACATCGTGCGAAATTATCTTGTTTTTCCTAAACAACACGTTGTAACTCGAAAAGCTTTCGTGTTGCGTGTATGTCTAAGTGTGTACCCTCAAAACAGAAGGCACAGGAGAGTTTTCTGTCGAAAGAATATTGTAGAATACCACGTTATAAGGAAGTAATATTTTGCAGAGTAAAGAAAAATACGTACTTATTGGAAACACTTTATGAGAAGGAATAATGCATCGTACAAAATTAGCTTGTATCTCCAAAACTACACGTAGTAACTCGAAAAGAATTGTTGTGGCGTTTACGTCTTAACATGTAGCATCAAAAGAGAACCCAAAGGAGAATTTTCTTATGTCAAAATTTTTCAGAAAATCACGTTTTAAGGAAATCCCGCATCGTGCGAAATTATCTTGTTTTTCCTAAACAACACGTTGTAACTCGAAAAGCTTTCGTGTTGCGTGTATGTCTAAGAGTGTAGCCTCAAAAGGGAAGGCACAGGAGAGTTTTCTCTCGAAAGAATATGTAAGAATACCACTTCATAAGGAAATACAGTTTTGCATAGTAAAGACATGTACATACATATTGGAAACTCTATGAGAAGAAATAACGCATAGTACAAAATTACCTTGGATCTCCAAAACTACAAGTTGTAACTCGAAAAGAATTGGTGTGGCGTGTACGTCTTAACGTGTAGTTTCAAAAGAGTGCCCAAAGGAGAATTTTCTTTCGTCAAAATTTTTCAGAAAATCACGGTTTATGGAAATCCCGCATCGTGCGAAATTATCTTGTTTTTCCTAAACAACACGTTGTAAGTCGAAAAGCTTTCGTGTTGCGTGTATGTCTAAGTGTGTAGCCTCAAAACAGAAGGCACAGGAGAGTTTTCTGTCGAAAGAACATTGTAGAATACCACGTTATAAGGAAATACAATTTTAAAGAGTAAAGACAAATACGTACGTATTGGAAACACTTTAGGAGAAGAAATAACGCATCATAAAAAATTAGCTTGCATCTCCAAAACTACACGTTGTAACTCGAAAAGAATTGTTCTGGCGTGTACGTCTTAACATGTAGCATCTAAAGAGATCCAAAAGGAGAATTTTCTTTCGTCAAAATTTATCAGAAAATCACGTTTTAAGGAAATCCCGCATCATGCGAAATTATCTTGTTTTTCCTAAACAACACGTTGTAACTCGAAAAGCTTTCGTGTTGCGGGTATGTCTAAGAGTGTAGCCTCAAAAGAGAAGGCACAGGAGAGTTTTCTCTCGAAAGAATATGTAAGAATACCACTTCATAAGGAAATACAGTTTTGCATAGTAAAGACATGTACATACATATTGGAAACTCTATGAGAAGAAATAACGCATAGTACAAAATTAGCTTGTATCTCCAAAACTACACGTTGGAACTCGAAAAGAATTGGTGTGGCGTGTACGTGTTAACGTGTAGTCTCAAAAGAGTGCCCAAAGGAGAATTTTCTTTCGTCAAAATTTTTCAGAAAATCACGTTTTAAGGAAACCCCGCATCGTGCGAAATTATCTTGTTTTTCCTAAACAACACGTTGTAAGTCGAAAAGCTTTCGTGTTGCGTGTATGTCTAAGTGTGTAGCCTCAAAACAGAAGGCACAGGAGAGTTTTCTGTCGAAAGAATATTGTAGAATACCACGTTATAAGGAAATACAATTTTGCAGAGTAAAGACAAATAAGTACGTATTGGAAACACTTTACGATAAGATAAAACGCATCGTACAAAATTAACTTGTATCTCCAAAACTACACTTTGTAACTCGAAAAGAATTGGTGTGACGTGTACGTCTTAACGTGTAGTCTCAAAAGAGAGCCCAAAGGAGAATTTTCTTTCGTCAAAATTTTTTCAGAATATCACGTTTTAAGGAAATCCCGCATCGTGCGAACTTATCTTGTTTTTTCTAAACAACACGTTGTAAGTCTAAAAGCTTTCGTGTTGCATGTATGTCTAAGTGTGTAGCCTCAAAACAGAAGGCACAGGAGAGTTTTCTGTTGAAAGAACATTGTAGAATACCACGTTATAAGGAAATACAATTTTGCAGAGTAAAGACAAATACGTACATATTGGAAACACTTTATGAGAAGAAATAACGCATCGTACAAAATTAGCTTGTATCTCCAAATCTACACATTGTAACTCGAAGAGAATTGGTGTGGCGTGTACGTCTTAACATGTAGCATCTAAAGAGAACCCAAAGGAGAATTTTCTGTCGTCAAAATTTTACAGAAAATTACGTTTTAAGGAAATCCCGCATCGTGCGAAATTATCTTGTTTTTCCTAAACAACACGTTGTAACTCGAAAAGCTTTCGTGTTGCGTGTATGTCTAAGTGTGTAGCCACAAAACAGAATGCACAGGAGAGTTTTCTGTCGAAAGAATATTGTAGAATTCCACATTATAAGGAAATATAAATTTGCAGAGTAAAGAAATATACGTACTTATTGGAAACACTTTACGAGAAGGAATAATGCATCGTACAAAATTAGCTTGTATCTCGAAAACTACACGTTGTAACTCGAACGAATTGTTGTGGCGTTTACGTCTTAACATGTAGCATCAAAAGAGAACCTAAAGGAGAATTTTCTTTCGTCAAAATTTTTCAGAAAATCACGTTTTAAGGAAATCCCGCATTGTGCGAAATTATCTTGTTTTTCCTAAACAACACGTTGTAACTCGAAAAGCTTTCGTGTTGCGTGTATATCTAAGAGTGTAGCCTCAAAAGGGAAGGCACAGGAGAGTTTTCTCTTGAAAGAATATGTAAGAATACCACTTCATAAGGAAATACAGTTTTGCATAGTAAAGACATGTACATACATATTGGAAACTCTATGAGAAGAACTAATGCATAGTACAAAATTAGCTTGTATCTCCAAAATTACAAGTTGTAACTCGAAAAGAATTGGTGTGGGGTGTACGTCTTAACGTGTAGTCTCAAAAGAGTGCCCAAAGGAGAATTTTCTTTCGTTAAAATTTTTCAGAAAATCACGTTTTAAGGAAATCCCGCATCGTGCAAAATTATCTTGTTTTTCCTAAACAACACGTTGTAAGTCGAAAAGCTTTCGTGTTGCGTGTATGTCTAAGTGTGTAGCCTCAAAACAGAAGGCACAGGAGAGTTTTCTGTTGAAAGAACATTGTAGAATACCACGTTATAAGGAAATACAAATTTGCAGAGTAAAGACAAATACGTACATATTGGAAACACTTTACGAGAAGAAATAACGCATCGTACAAAATTAGCTTGTATCTCCAAATCTACACATTGTAACTCGAAGAGAATTGGTGTGGCGTGTACGTCTTAACATATAGCATCTAAAGAGAACCCAAAGGAGAATTTTCTGTCGTCAAAATTTTACAGAAAATTACGTTTTAAGGAAATCCCGCATCGTGCGAAATTATCTTGTTTTTCCTAAACAACACGTTGTAACTCGAAGAGCTTTCGTGTTGCGTGTATGTCTAAGTGTGTAGCCTCAAAACAGAATGCACAGGAGAGTTTCTGTCGAAAGAATATTGTAGAATACCACGTTATAAGGAAATATAATTTTGCAGAGTAAAGAAATATACGTACTTATTGGAAACACTTTACGAGAAGGAATAATGCATCTTACAAAATTAGCTTGTATCTCCAAAACTACACGTTGTAACTCGAAAAGAATTGTTGTGGCATTTACGTCTTAACATGTAGCATCAAAAGAGAACCCAAAGGAGAATTTTCTTTTGTCAAAATTTTTCAGAAAATCACGTTTTAAGGAAATCCCGCATCGTGCGAAATTATCTTGTTTTTCCTAAACAACACGTTGTAACTCGAAAAGCTTTCGTGTTGCGTGTATGTCTAAGAGTGTAGCCTCAAAAGGGAAGGCACAGGAGAGTTTTCTCTCGAAAGAATATGTAAGAATACCACTTCATAAGGAAATACAGTTTTGCATAGTAAAGACATGTACATACATATTGGAAACTCTATGAGAAGAAATAATGCATAGTACAAAATTAGCTTGTATCTTCAAAACTACAAGTTGTAACTCGAAAAGTATTGGTGTGGCGTGTACGTCTTAACGTGTAGTCTCAAAAGAGTGCCCAAAGGAGAATTTTCTTTCGTTAAAATTTTTCAGAAAATCACGTTTTAAGGAAATCCCGCATCGTGCAAAATTATCTTGTTTTTCCTAAACAACACGTTGTAAGTCGAAAAGCTTTCGTGTTGCGTGTATGTCTAAGTGTGTAGCCTCAAAACAGAAGGCACAGGAGAGTTTTCTGTTGAAAGAACATTGTAGAATACCACGTTATAAGGAAATACAAATTTGCAGAGTAAAGACAAATACGTACATATTGGAAACACTTTACGAGAAGAAATAACGCATCATAAAAAATTAGCTTGTATCTCCAAATCTACACATTGTAACTCGAAGAGAATTGGTGTGGCGTGTACGTCTTAACATGTAGCATCTAAAGAGAACCCAAAGGAGAATTTTCTGTCGTCAAAATTTTACAGAAAATTACGTTTTAAGGAAATCCCACATCGTGCGAAATTATCTTGTTTTTCCTAAACAACACGTTGTAACTCGAAGAGCTTTCGTGTTGCGTGTATGTCTAAGTGTGTAGCCTCAAAACAGAATGCACAGGAGAGTTTCTGTCGAAAGAATATTGTAGAATACCACGTTATAAGGAAATATAATTTTGCAGAGTAAAGAAATATACGTACTTATTGGAAACACTTTACTAGAAGGAATAATGCATCTTACAAAATTAGCTTGTATCTCCAAAACTACACGTTGTAACTCGAAAAGAATTGTTGTGGCATTTACGTCTTAACATGTAGCATCAAAAGAGAACCCAAAGGAGAATTTTCTTTTGTCAAAATTTTTCAGAAAATCACGTTTTAAGGAAATCCCGCATCGTGCGAAATTATCTTGTTTTTCCTAAACAACACGTTGTAACTCGAAAAGCTTTCGTGTTGCGTGTATGTCTAAGAGTGTAGCCTCAAAAGGGAAGGCACAGGAGAGTTTTCTCTCGAAAGAATATGTAAGAATACCACTTCATAAGGAAATACAGTTTTGCATAGTAAAGACATGTACATACATATTGGAAACTCTATGAGAAGAAATAATGCATAGTACAAAATTAGCTTGTATCTTCAAAACTACAAGTTGTAACTCGAAAAGAATTGGTGTGGCGTGTACGTCTTAACGTGTAGTCTCAAAAGAGTGCCCAAAGGAGAATTTTCTTTCGTTAAAATTTTTCAGAAAATCACGTTTTAAGGAAATCCCGCATCGTGCAAAATTATCTTGTTTTTCCTAAACAACACGTTGTAAGTCGAAAAGCTTTCGTGTTGCGTGTATGTCTAAGTGTGTAGCCTCAAAACAGAAGGCACAGGAGAGTTTTCTGTTGAAAGAACATTGTAGAATACCACGTTATAAGGAAATACAAATTTGCAGAGTAAAGACAAATACGTACATATTGGAAACACTTTACGAGAAGAAATAACGCATCATAAAAAATTAGCTTGTATCTCCAAATCTACACATTGTAACTCGAAGAGAATTGGTGTGGCGTGTACGTCTTAACATGTAGCATCTAAAGAGAACCCAAAGGAGAATTTTCTGTCGTCAAAATTTTACAGAAAATTACGTTTTAAGGAAATCCCACATCGTGCGAAATTATCTTGTTTTTCCTAAACAACACGTTGTAACTCGAAGAGCTTTCGTGTTGCGTGTATGTCTAAGTGTGTAGCCTCAAAACTGAATGCACAGGAGAGTTTTCTTTCGAAAGAATATTGTAGTATACCACGTTATAAGGAAATATAATTTTGCAGAGTAAAGAAATATACGTACTTATTGGAAACACTTTACGAGAAGGAATAACACTTTACGATGCTAATTTTGCATCGTACAAAATTAGCTTGTATCTCCAAAACTACACGTTGTAACTCGAAAAGAATTGTTGTGGCATTTACGTCTTAACATGTAGCATCAAAAGAGAACCCAAAGGAGAATTTTCTTTCGTCAAAATTTTTCAGAAAATCACGTTTTAAGGAAATCCCACATCCTGCGAAATTATCTTGTTTTTCCTAAACAACACGTTGTAACTCGAAAAGCTTTCGTGTTGCGTGTATGTCTAAGAGTGTAGCCTCAAAAGGGAAGGCACAGGAGAGTTTTCTCTCGAAAGAATATGTAAGAATACCACTTCATAAGGAAATACAGTTTTGCATAGTAAAGACATGTACATACATAATGGAAACTCTATGAGAAGAAATAATGCATAGTACAAAATTAGCTTGTATCTCCAAAACTACAAGTTGTAACTCGAAAAGAATTGGTGTCGCGTGTACGTCTTAACGTGTAGTCTCAAAAGAGTGCCCAACGGAGAATTTTCTTTCGTCACAATTTTTCAGAAAATCACGTTTTAAGGAAATCCCGCATCGTGCAAAATTATCTTGTTTTTCCTAAACAACACGTTGTAAGTCGAAAAGCTGTCGTTTTGCGTGTATGTCTAAGTGTTTAGCCTCAAAACAGAAGGCACAGGAGACTTTTCTGTCGAAAGAACATTGTAGAATACCACGTTATAAGCAAATACAATTTTGCAGAGTAAAGACAAATAGGTATGTATTGGAAACACTTTACGAGAAGAAATAAAGCATCATACAAAATTAGCTTGTATCTCCAAAACTACACGTTGTAACTAGAAAAGAATTGTTGTGGCGTGTACGTCTTAACATGTAGCATCTAAAGAGAACCAAAAGGAGAATTTTCTTTCGTCAAAAATTTTCAGAAAATCACGTTTTAAGGAAATCCCGCATAGTGCGAAATTATCTTGTTTTTCCTAAACAACACGTTGTAAGTCGAAAAGCTTTTATGTTGCGTGTATGTCTAAGTGTGTAGCCTCAAAAGAGAAGGCACAGGAGAGTTTTCTCTCGAAAGAATATGTAAGAATACCACTTCATAAGGAAATACAGTTTTGCAGAGTAAAGACATACACGTACGTATTGGAAACTCTTTACGAGAAGAAATAACACATAGTACTAAATTAGCTTGTATCTCCAAAACTACACCTTGTAACTCGAAAAGAATTGGTGTGGCGTGTACGTCTTAACATGTAGTCCCAAAAGAGAGCCCAAAGGAGAATTTTATTTCGTCAAAATTTTTTTCAGAAAATCACGTTTTAAGGAAGTCCCGCATCATGCGAAATTATCTTGTTTTTCCTACACAACACATTGTAACTCGAAAAGCTTTTGTGTTGCGTGTATGTCTAAGTGTGCAGCCTCAAAACAGAAGGCACAGGAGAGTTTTCTCTCGAAAGAATATTGTAGAATACCACGTTATAAGGAAATACAATTTTGCAGGTAAAGACAAATACGTACGTATTGGAAACACTTTACGAGAAGAAATAACGCATCGTAAAAAATTAGCTTGTATCTCCAAAACTAAACGTTGTAACTCGAAAAGAATTGCTGTGGCGTGTACGTCTTAACATGTAGCATCTAAAGAGAACCCAAAGGAGAATTTTCTTTCGTCAAAAATTTTCAGAAAATCGCGTTTTGAGGAAATCCCGCATCGTGCGAAATTATCTTGTTTTTCCCAAACAACACGTTGTAAGTCGAAAAGATTTCGTGTTGCCTGTATGTCTAAGTGTGTAGCCTCAAACGAGAAGGCACAGGAGAGTTTTCTCTCGAAAGAATATGTAAGAATACCACTTCATAAGGAAATACAGTTTTGCAGAGTAAAGACATATGTGTACGTATTGGAAACTCTTTACAAGAAGAAATAACGCATTGTACAAAATTAGCTTGTATCTCCAAAACTACACGTTGTAACTTGAAAAGAATTGGTGTGGCGTGTACGTCTTAACGTGTAGTCTCAAAAGAGAGCCCAAAGGAGAATTTTCTTTCGTCAAAATTTTTCAGAAAATCACGTTTTAAGGAAATCCTGCATCGTGCGAAATTATCTTGTATTTCCTAAACAACACGTTGTAAGTCGAAAAGCTTTCGTGTTGCGTGTATGTCTAAGTGTGTAGCCTCAAAAGAGAAGGCACAGGAGAGTTTTCTCTCGAAAGAATATGTAAGAATACCACTTCATAAGGAAATACAGTTTTGCAGAGTAAAGACATATATGTACTTATTGGAAACTCTTTACAAGAAGAAATAACGCATAGTACAAAATTAGCTTGTATCTCCAAAACTACACGTTGTAACTCGAAAAGAATTGGTGTGGCGTGTATGTCTTATCGTGTAGTCTCAAACGAGAGCCAAAAGGAGAATTTTCTTTCGTCAAAATTTTTCAGAAAATCACGTTTTAAGGAAATCCAGCATAGTGCGAAATTATCTTGTTTTTCCTAAACAACACGTTGTAACTCGAAAAGCTTTCGTGTTGCGTGTATGTCTAAGTGTGTTGCCTCAAAACAGAAGGCACAGGAGAGTTTTCTCTCGAAAGAATATTGTAGAATACCACGTTATAATGAAATACTATTTTGCAGAATAAAGACAAATACATACTTATTGGAAACACTTTACTAGAAGAAATAACGCATCGTACAAAATTAGCTTGTATCTCCAAAACTACACGTTGTAACTCGAAAAGAATTGGTGTGGCATGTACGTCTTCACGTGCAGCCTCAAAAGAGAACCCAAAGGAGAATTTTCGTTCGTCAAAATTTTTCAGAAAATCACGTTTTGAGGAAATTCCGCATCATGCGAAATTATCTTGTTTTTCCTAAACAACACGTTGTAAGTCGAAAAGATTTCGTGTTGCGTGTATGTCTAAGTGTGTAGCCTCAAAAGAGAAGGCACAGGAGAGTTTTCTCTCGAAAGAATATGTAAGAAAACCACGTTATAAAGAAATACAGTTTTGCAGAGTAAAGACAAATAAGTAATTATTGGAAACTCTTTAGAAGAAATAACACATCGTACAAAATTAGCTTGTATGTCCAAAACTACACGTTGTAACTCGAAAAGAATTGTTGTGGCGTGTAAGTCTTAACGTGTAGCCTCAAAAGAGAAACCAAAGGAGAATTTTCTTTCGTCAAAATTTTTCAGCAAATCACGTTTTAAGGAAATCCCGCATCATGCGAAATTATCTTGTTCTTCCTAAACAACACGTTGTAACTCGAAAAGCTTTCATGTTGCATGTATGTCTAAGTGTGTAGCCTCAAAAGAGAAGGCACAGGAGAGTTTTTTCTCGAAATAATATGTAAGAATACCACTTCATAAGGAAATACAGTTTTGCAGAGTAAAGACATGTAAGTACGTTGGAAACACTTTACTAGAAGAAATAACGCATCGTACAAAATTATCTTGTATCTCCAAATCTACACGTTGTAACTCGAAAAGAATTGGTGTGGCGTGAACGTCTAAATGTGTAGCCTCAAAAGAGAACCGAAAGGAGAATTTTCTTTCGTCAAAATTTTTCAGAAAATCACGTTTTAAGGAAATCCCGCATCGTGCGAAATTAACTTGTTTTTCCTAAACAACACGTTGTAACTCGAAAAGCTTTCATGTGGTGTGTATGTCTAAGAGTGTAGCCTCAAAACAGAAGGCACAGGAGAGTTTTCTCTCGAAAGAATATTGTAGAATACCACGTTAAGAGGAAATACAATTTTGCAGAGTAAAGACAAATACGTACGTATTGGAAACACTTTAGGAGAAAAAATAACGCATCATAAAAATTAGCTTGTATCTCCAAATCTACACGTTGTAACTCGAAAAGAATTGGTGTGGTGTGTACGTCTTAACGTGTAGCCTGAAAAGAGAACCAAAAGGAGAATTTTCTTTCGTCAAAATTTTTCAGAAAATCGCGTTTTGAGGAAATCCCGCATCGTGCGAAATTATCTTGTTTTTCCTAAACAACACGTTGTAAGTCGGAAAGCTTTCGTGTTGCGTGTATGTCTAAGTGTGTAGCCTCAAAAGAGAAGGCACAGGAGAGTTTTCTCTCAAAAGAATATGTAAGAATACCACTTCATAAGGAAATACAGTTCGCAGAGTAAAGACATATACGTACGTATTGGAAACTCTACGAGAAGAAATAACGCATAGTACAAAATTAGCTTGTATCTCCAAAACTACACGTTGTAACTGAAAAGAATTGGTGTGGCGTGTACGTCTTAACGTGTAGTCACAAAAGAGTGCCCAAAGGAGAATTTTCTTTCGTCAAAATTTTTCAAAAAATCACGTTTTAAGGAAATCCCGCTTCGTGCGAAATTATCTTGTTTTTCCTAAACAACACATTGTAAGTCGAAAAGCTTTAGTGTTGCGTGTATGTCTAAATGTGTAGCCTCAAAAGAGAAGGCACAGGAGAGTTTTCTCTCGAAAGAATATGTAAGAATACCACTTCATAAGGAAATACAGTTTTGCAGAGTAAAGGCATATACGTACTTATTGGAAACTCTTTACAAGAAGAAATAACGCATAGTACAAAATTAGCTTGTATCTCCAAAACTACACGTTGTAACTCGAAAAGAATTGGTGTGGCGTGTACGTCTTATCGTGTAGTATCAAAAGAGAGCCCAAAGGAGAATTTTCTTTCGTCAAAATTTTTCAGAAAATCACGTTTTATGGAAATCCCGCATCGTGCGAAATTATCTTGTTTTTCCTAAACAACACGTTGTAACTCGAAAAGCTTTCGTGTTGCGTGTATGTCTAAGTGTGTAGCCTCAAAACAGAAGGCACAGGAGAGTTTTCTCTCGAAAGAATATTGTAGAATACCACGTTATAAGGAAATACAATTTTGCAGAGTAAAGACAAATACGTACGTATTGGAAACACTTTACTAGAAGAAATAACGCATCGTACAAAATTAGCTTGTATCTCCAAAACTACACGTTGTAACTCGAAAAGAATTGGTGTGGCGTGTACGTCTTAACGTGTAGCCTCAAAAGAGAACCCAAAGGAGAATTTTCGTTCGTCAAATTTTTTCAGAAAATCGCGTTTTGAGGAAATTCCGCATCGTGCGATATTATCTTGTTTTTCCTAAACAACACATTGTAAGTCGATAAGATTTCGTGTTGCGTGTATGTCTAAGTGTGTAGCCTCAAAAGAGAAGGCACAGGAGAGTTTTCTCTCGAAATAATATGTAAGAAAACCACGTTATAAAGAAATACAGTTTTGCAGAGTAAAGACAAATAAGTAATTATTGGAAACTCTTTAGGAGAAGAAATAACACATCGTACAAAATTAGCTTGTATCTCCAAAACTACACGTTGTAACTCGAAAAGAATTGTTGTGGCGTGTATGTCTTAACGTGTAGCATCAAAAGAGAACCCAAAGGAGAATTTTCTTTCGTCAAAATTTTTCAGCAAATCACGTTTTAAGGAAATCCCGCATCGTGCGAAATTATCTTGTTCTTCCTAAACAACACGTTGTAACTCGAAAAGCTTTCATGTTGCGTGTATGTCTAAGTGTGTAGCCTCAAAAGAGAAGGCACAGGAGAGTTTTTTCTCGAAATAATATGTAAGAATACCACTTCATAAGGAAATACAGTTTTGCAGAGTAAAGACATATAAGTACGTTGGAAACACTTTACTAGAAGAAATAACTCATCGTACAAAATTATCTTGTATCTCCAAATCTACACGTTGTAACTCGAAAAGAATTGGTGTGGCGTGAACGTCTAAATGTGTAGCCTCAAAAGAGAACCGAAAGGAGAATTTTCTTTCGTCAAAATTTTTCAGAAAATCACGTTTTAAGGAAATCCCGCATCGTGCGAAATTAACTTGTTTTTCCTAAACAACACGTTGTAAGTCGAAAAGCTTTCATGTGGTGTGTATGTCTAAGAGTGTAGCCTCAAAACAGAAGGCACAGGAGAGTTTTCTCTCGAAAGAATATTGTAGAATACCACGTTAAGAGGAAATACAATTTTGCAGAGTAAAGACAAATATGTACGTATTGGAAACACTTTACAAGAAGAAATATCGCATCATACAAAATTACCTTGTATCTCCAAATCTACACGTTGTAACTCGAAAAGAATTGGTGTGGCGTGTACGTCTTAACGTGTAGCCTCAAAAAAGAACCAAAAGGAGAATTTTCTTTCGTCAAAATTTTTCAGAAAATCGCGTTTTGAGGAAATCCCGCATCGTGCGAAATTATCTTGTTTTTCCTAAACAACACGTTGTAAGTCGAAAAGCTTTCGTGTTGCGTGTATGTCTAAGTATGTAGCCTCAAAAGAGAAGGCACAGGAGAGTTTTCTCTCGAAAGAATATGTAAGAATACCACTTCATAAGGAAATACAGTTCGCAGAGTAAAGACATCTACGTACGTATTGGAAACTCTACGAGAAGAAATAATGCATAGTACAAAATTAGCTTGTATCTCCAAAACTACACGTTGTAACTAGAAAAGAATTAGTGTGGCGTGTACGTCTTAACGTGTAGTCACAAAAGAGTGCCCAAAGGAGAATTTTCTTTCGTCAAAATTTTTCAAAAAATCACGTTTTTAGGAAATCCCGCATCGTGCGAAATTATCTTGTTTTTCATAAACAACACGTTGTAAGTCGAAAAGCTTTCGTGTTGCGTGTATGTCTAAGTGTGTAGCCTCAAAAGAGAAGGCACAGGAGAGTTTTCTCTCGAAAGAATATGTAAGAATACCACTTCATAAGGAAATACAGTTTTGCAGAGTAAAGACATATACGTACTTATTGGAAACTCTTTACAAGAAGAAATAACGCATAGTACAAAATTAGCTTGTATCTCCAAAACTACACGTTGTAACCCGAAAAGAATTGGTGTGGCGTGTAAGTCTTATCGTGTAGTCTCAAAAGAGAGCCCAAAGGAAAATTTTCTTTCGTCAAAATTTTTCAGAAAATCACGTTTTAAGGAAATCCCGCATCGTGCGAAATTATCTTGTTTTTCATAAACAACACGTTGTAACTCGAAAAGCTTTCGTTTTGCGTGAATGTCTAAGTGTGTAGCCTCAAAACAGAAGGCACAGGTGAGTTTTCTCTCGAAAGAATATTGTAGAATACCACGTTATAAGGAAATACAATTTTGCAGAGTAAAGACAAATACGTACGTATTGGAAACACTTTACTAGAAGAAATAACGCATCGTACAAAATTAGCTTGTATCTCCAAAACTACACATTGTAACTCGAAAAGAATTGGTGTGGCGTGTACGTCTTAACCTGTAGCCTCAAAAGAGACCCCAAAGGAGAATTTTCGTTCGTCAAAATTTTTCAGAAAATCACGTTTTGAGGAAATTCCGCATCGTGCGAAATTATCTTGTTTTTCCTAAACAACACGTTGTAAGTCGAAAAGATTTCGTGTTGCGTGTATGTCTAAGTGTGTAGCCTCAAAAGAGAAGGCACAGAAGAGTTTTCTCTCGAAAGAATATGTAAGAAAACCACGTTATAAAGAAATACAGTTTTGCAGAGTAAAGACAAATAAGTAATTATTGGAAACTCTTTAGGAGAAGAAATAACACATCGTACAAAATTAGCTTGTATCTCCAAAACTACACGTTGTAACTCGAAAAGAATTGTTGTGGCGTGTATGTCTTAACGTGTAGCCTCAAAAGAGAACCCAAAGGAGAATTTTCTTTCGTCAAAATTTTTCAGAAAATCGCGTTTTGAGGAAATTCCGCATCGTGCGAAATTATCTTGTTTTTCCTAAACAACACGTTGTAAGTCGAAAAGATTTCGTGTTGCGTGTATGTCTAAGTGTCTAGCCTCAAAAGAGAAGGCACAGGAAAGTTTTCTCTCGAAAGAATATGTAAGAAAACCACGTTATAAAGAAATACAGTTTTGCAGAGTAAAGACAAATAAGTAATTATTGGAAACTCTTTAGAAGAAATTACACATCGTATAAAATTAGCTTGTATCTCCAAAACTACACGTTGTAACTCGAAAAGAATTGTTGTGGCCTGTACGTCTTAACGTGTAGCATCAAAAGAGAACCCAAAGGAGAATTTTCTTTCGTCAAAATTTTTCAGCAAATCACGTTTTAAGGAAATCCCGCATCGTGCGAAATTATCTTGTTCTTCCTAAACAACACGTTGTAACTCGAAAAGCTTTCATGTTGCGTGTATGTCTAAGTGTGTAGCCTCAAAAGAGAAGGCACAGGAGAGTTTTTTCTCGAAATAATATGTAAGAATACCACTTCATAAGGAAATACAGTTTTGCAGAGTAAAGACATATAAGTACGTTGGAAACACTTTACTAGAAGAAATAACGCATCGTACAAAATTATCTTGTATCTCCAAATCTACACGTTGTAACTCGAAAAGAATTGGTGTGGCATGAACGTCTAAATGTGTAGCCTCAAAAGAGAACCGAAAGGAGAATTTTCTTTCGTCAAAATTTTTCAGAAAATCACGTTTTAAGGAAATCCCGCATCGTGCGAAATTAACTTGTTTTTCCTAAACAACACGTTGTAAGTCGAAAAGCTTTCGTGTGGTGTGTATGTCTAAGAGTGTAGCCTCAAAACAGAAGGCACAGGAGAGTTTTCTCTCGAAAGAATATTGTAGAATACCACGTTAAGAGGAAATACAATTTTGCAGAGTAAAGACAAATATGTAAGTATTGGAAACACTTTACGAGAAGAAATATCGCATAGTACAAAATTAGCTTGTATCTCCAAATCTACACGTTGTAACTCGAAAAGAATTGGTGTGGCGTGTACGTCTTAACGTGTAGCCTCAAAAAAGAACCAAAAGGAGAATTTTCTTTCGTCAAAATTTTTCAGAAAATCGCGTTTTGAGGAAATCCCGCATCGTGCGAAATTATCTTGTTTTTCCTAAACAACATGTTGTAAGTCGAAAAGCTTTCGTGTTGCGTGTATGTCTAAGTGTGTAGCCTCAAAAGAGAAGGCACAGGAGAGTTTTCTCTCGAAAGAATATGTAAGAATACCACTTCATAAGGAAATACAGTTTTGCAGAGTAAAGACATCTACGTACGTATTGGAAACTCTTTAGGAGAAGAAATAACGCATAGTAAAAAATTAGCTTGTATCTCCAAAACTACACGTTGTAACTCGAAAAGAATTGGTGTGGCGTGTACGTCTTAACGTGTAGTCACAAAAGAGTGCCCAAAGGAGAATTTTCTTTCGTCAAAATTTTTCAAAAAATCACGTTTTAAGGAAATCCCGCATCGTGCGAAATTATCTTGTTTTTCCTAAACAACACGTTGTAAGTCGAAAAGCTTTCGTGTTGCATGTATGTCTAAGTGTGTAGCCTCAAAAGAGAAGGCACAGGAGAGTTTTCTCTCGAAAGAATATGTAAGAATACCACTTCATAAGGAAATACAGTTTTGCAGAGTAAAGACATATACGCACGTTGGAAACACTTTACTAGAAGAAATAACGCATCGTACAAAATTATCTTGTATCTCCAAATCTACACGTTGTAACTCGAAAAGAATTAGTGTGGCGTGAACGTCTAAATGTGCAGCCTCAAAAGAGAACCGAAAGGAGAATTTTCTTTCGTCAAAATTTTTCAGAAAATCACGTTTTAAGGAAATCCCGCATCGTGCGAAATTAACTTGTTTTTCCTAAACAACACGTTGTAAGTCGAAAAGCTTTCATGTGGTGTGTATGTCTAAGTGTGTAGCCTCAAAAGAGAAGGCCCAGGAGAGTTTTCTCTCGAAAGAATATGTAAGAATACCACTTCATAAGGAAATAAAATTTTGCAGAGTAAAGACAAATACGTACTTATTGGAAACTCTTTACTAGAAGAAATAACGCATAGTACAAAATTAGCTTGTATCTCCAAATCTACACGTTGTAACTCGAAAAGCTTTCGTGTCGCGTGTATGTCTAAGAGTGTAGCCTCAAAACAGAAGGCACAGGAGAGTTTTCTCTCGAAAGAATATTGTAGAATACCACGTTAAGAGGAAATACAATTTTGCAGAGTAAAGACAAATACAAATGTATTGGAAACACTTTACGAGAAGAAATAACGCATCATAAAAAATTAGCTTGTATCTCCAAATCTACACGTTGTAACTCGAAAAGAATTGGTGTGGCGTGTACGACATAACGTGTAGCCTCAAAAGAGTACCAAAAGGAGAATTTTCTTTCGTCAAAATTTTTCAGAAAATCGCGTTTTGAGGAAATCCTGCATCGTGCGAAATTATCTTGTTTTTCCTAAACAACACGTTGTAAGTCGAAAAGCTTTCGTGTTGCGTGTATGTCTAAGTGTGTAGCCTCAAAAGAGAAGGCACAGGAGAGTTTTCTCTCGAAAGAATATGTAAGAATACCACTTCATAAGGAAATACAGTTCGCAGAGTAAAGACATACACGTACGTATTGGAAACTCTACGAGAAGAAATAACGCATAGTACAAAATTAGCTTGTATCTCCAAAACTACACGTTGTAACTCGAAAAGAATTGGTGTGGCGTGTACGTCTTAACGTGTAGCCTCAAAAGAGAACCTAAAGGAGAATTTTCGTTTGTCAAATTTTTTCAGAAAATCATTTTTTGAGGAAATTCCGCATCGTGCGAAATTATCTTGTTTTTCCTAAACAACACGTTGTAAGTCGAAAAGATTTCGTGTTGCTTGTATGTCTAAGTGTGTAGCCTCAAAAGAGAAGGCACAGGAGAGTTTTCTCTCGAAAGAATATGTAAGAAAACCACGTTATAAAGAAATACAGTTTTGCAGAGTAATGACAAATAAGTAATTATTGGAAACTCTTTAGGAGAAGAAATAACACATCGTACAAAATTAGCTTGTATCTCCAAAACTACACGTTGTAACTCGAAAAGAATTGTTGTGGCGTGTACGTCTTTACGTGTAGCATCAAAAGAGAACCCAAAGGAGAATTTTCTTTCATCAAAATTTTTCAGCAAATCACGTTTTAAGGAAATCCCGCATCGTGCGAAATTATCTTGTTCTTCCTAAACAACACGTTGTAACTCGAAAAGCTTTCATGTTGCGTGTATGTCTAAGTGTGTAGCCTCAAAAGAGAAGGCACAGGAGAGTTTTCTCTCGAAAGAATATGTAAGAATACCACTTCATAAGGAAATACAGTTTTGCAGAGTAAAGACATATAAGTACGTTGGAAACACTTTACTAGAAGAAATAACGCATCGAACAAAATTATCTTGTATCTCCAAATCTACACGTTGTAACTCGAAAAGAATTGGTTTGGCGTGAACGTCTAAATGTGTAGCCTCAAAAGAGAACCGAAAGGAGAATTTTCTTTCGTCAAAATTTTTCAGAAAATCACGTTTTAAGGAAATCCCGCATCGTGCGAAATTAACTTGTTTTTCCTAAACAACACGTTGTAAGTCGAAAAGCTTTCGTGTGGTGTGTATGTCTAAGAGTGTAGCCTCAAAACAGAAGGCACAGGAGAGTTTTCTCTCGAAAGAATATTGTAGAATACCACGTTAAGAGGAAATACAATTTTGCAGAGTAAAGACAAATATGTACGTATTGGAAACACTTTACGAGAAGAAATATCGCATAGTACAAAATTAGCTTGTATCTCCAAATCTACACGTTGTAACTTGAAAAGAATTGGTGTGGCGTGTACGTCTAAACGTGTAGCCTCAAAAAAGAACCAAAAGGAGAATTTTCTTTCGTCAAAATTTTTCAGAAAATCGCGTTTTGAGGAAATCCCGCATCGTGCGAAATTATCTTGTTTTTCCTAAACAACACGTTGTAAGTCGAAAAGCTTTCGTGTTGCGTGTATGTCTAAGTGTGTAGCCTCAAAAGAGAAGGCACAGGAGAGTTTTCTCTCGAAAGAATATTGTAGAATACCACGTTAAGAGGAAATACAATTTTGCAGAGTAAAGACAAATATGTACGTATTGGAAACACTTTTAGAGAAGAAATATCGCATAGTACAAAATTAGCTTGTATCTCCAAATCTACACGTTGTAACTCGAAAAGAATTGGTGTGGCGTGTAGGTCTTAACGTGTAGCCTCAAAAAAGAACCAAAAGGAGAATTTTCTTTCGTCAAAATTTTTCAGAAAATCGCGTTTTGAGGAAATCCCGCATCGTGCGAAATTATCTTGTTTTTCCTAAACAACACGTTGTAAGTCGAAAAGCTTTCGTGTTGCGTGTATGTCTAAGTGTGTAGCCTCAAAAGAGAAGGCACAGGAGAGTTTTCTCTCGAAAGAATATGTAAGAATACCACTTCATAAGGAAATACAGTTTAGCAGAGTAAAGACATATACGCACGTTGGAAACACTTTACTAGAAGAAATAACGCATCGTACAAAATTATCTTGTATCTCCAAATCTACACGTTGTAACTCGAAAAGAATTGCTGTATCGTGAACGTCTAAATGTGCAGCCTCAAAAGAGAACCGAAAGGAGAATTTTCTTTCATCAAAATTTTTCAGAAAATCACGTTTTAAGGAAATCCCGCATCGTGCGAAATTAACTTGTTTTTCCTAAACAACACGTTGTAAGTCGAAAAGCTTTCATGTGGTGTGTATGTCTAAGTGTGTAGCCTCAAAAGAGAAGGCCCAGGAGAGTTTTCTCTCGAAAGAATATGTAAGAATACCACTTCATAAGGAAATAAAGTTTTGCAGAGTAAAGACAAATACGTACTTATTGGAAACTCTTTACTAGAAGAAATAACGCATAGTACAAAATTAGCTTGTATCTCCAAATCTACACGTTGTAACTCGAAAAGCTTTCGTGTCGCGTGTATGTCTAAGAGTGTAGCCTCAAAACAGAAGGCACAGGAGAGTTTTCTCTCGAAAGAATATTGTAGAATACCACGTTAAGAGGAAATACAATTTTGCAGAGTAAAGACAAATATGTACGTATTGGAAACACTTTACGAGAAGAAATAACGCATCATACAAAATTAGCTTGTATCTCCAAATCTACACGTTGTAACTCGAAAAGAATTGGTGTGGCGTGTACGACATAACGTGTAGCCTCAAAAGAGTACCAAAAGGAGAATTTTCTTTCGTCAAAATTTTTCAGAAAATCGCGTTTTGAGGAAATCCCGCATCATGCGAAATTATCTTGTTTTTCCTAAACAACACGTTGTAAGTCGAAAAGCTTTCGTGTTGTGTGTATGTCTAAGTGTGTAGCCTCAAAAGAGAAGGCACAGGAGAGTTTTCTCTCGAAAGAATATGTAAGAATACCACTTCATAAGGAAATACAGTTCGCAGAGTAAAGACATATACGTACGTATTGGAAACTCTACGAGAAGAAATAACGCATAGTACAAAATTAGCTTGTATCTCCAAAACTACACGTTGTAACTCGAAAAGAATTGGTGTGGCGTGTACGTCTTAACGTGTAGCCTCAAAAGAGAACCTAAAGGAGAATTTTCGTTTGTCAAATTTTTTCAGAAAATCATTTTTTGAGGAAATTCCGCATCGTGCGAAATTATCTTGTTTTTCCTAAACAACACGTTGTAAGTCGAAAAGATTTCGTGTTGCTTGTATGTCTAAGTGTGTAGCCTCAAAAGAGAAGGCACAGGAGAGTTTTCTCTCGAAAGAATATGTAAGAAAACCACGTTATAAAGAAATACAGTTTTGCAGAGTAATGACAAATAAGTAATTATTGGAAACTCTTTAGGAGAAGAAATAACACATCGTACAAAATTAGCTTGTATCTCCAAAACTACACGTTGTAACTCGAAAAGAATTGTTGTGGCGTGTACGTCTTTACGTGTAGCATCAAAAGAGAACCCAAAGGAGAATTTTCTTTCATCAAAATTTTTCAGCAAATCACCTTTTAAGGAAATCCCGCATCGTGAGAAATTATCTTGTTCTTCCTAAACAACACGTTGTAACTCGAAAAGCTTTCATGTTGCGTGTATGTCTAAGTGTGTAGCCTCAAAAGAGAAGGCACAGGAGAGTTTTCTCTGGAAAGAATATGTAAGAATACCACTTCATAAGGAAATACAGTTGTGCAGAGTAAAGACATATAAGTACGTTGGAAACACTTTACTAGAAGAAATAACGCATCGTACAAAATTATCTTGTATCTCCGAATCTACACGTTGTAACTCGAAAAGAATTGGTTTGGCGTGAACGTCTAAATGTGTAGCCTCAAAAGAGAACCGAAAGGAGAATTTTCTTTCGTCAAAATTTTTCAGAAAATCACGTTTTAAGGAAATCCCGCATCGTGCGAAATTAACTTGTTTTTCCTAAACAACACGTTGTAAGTCGAAAAGCTTTCGTGTGGTGTGTATGTCTAAGAGTGTAGCCTCAAAACAGAAGGCACGGGAGAGTTTTCTCTCGAAAGAATATTGTAGAATACCACGTTAAGAGGAAATACAATTTTGCAGAGTAAAGACAAATATGTACGTATTGGAAACACTTTTAGAGAAGAAATATCGCATAGTACAAAATTAGCTTGTATCTCCAAATCTACACGTTGTAACTCGAAAAGAATTGGTGTGGCGTGTACGTCTTAACGTGTAGCCTCAAAAAAGAACCAAAAGGAGAATTTTCTTTCGTCAAAATTTTTCAGAAAATCGCGTTTTGAGGAAATCCCGCATCGTGCGAAATTATCTTGTTTTTCCTAAACAACACGTTGTAAGTCGAAAAGCTTTCGTGTTGCGTGTATGTCTAAGTGTGTAGCCTCAAAAGAGAAGGCACAGGAGAGTTTTCTCTCGAAAGAATATGTAAGAATACCACTTCATAAGGAAATACAGTTTTGCAGAGTAAAGACATCTACGTACATATTGGAAACTCTTTAGGAGAAGAAATAACGCATAGTACAAAATTAGCTTGTATCTCCAAATCTACACGTTGTAACTCGAAAAGAATTGGTGTGGCGTGTACGTCTTAACGTGTAGTCACAAAAGAGTGCCCAAAGGAGAATTTTCTTTCGTCAAAATTTTTCAAAAAATCACGTTTTAAGGAAATCCCGCATCGTGCGAAATTATCTTGTTTTTCCTAAACAACACGTTGTAAGTCGAAAAGCTTTCATGTTGCATGTATGTCTAAGTGTGTAGCCTCAAAAGAGAAGGCACAGGAGAGTTTTCTCTCGAAAGAATATGTAAGAATACCACTTCATAAGGAAATAAAGTTTTGCAGAGTAAAGACAAATACGTACTTATTGGAAACTCTTTACTAGAAGAAATAACGCATAGTACAAAATTAGCTTGTATCTCCAAATGTACACGTTGTAACTCGAAAAGCTTTCGTGTCGCGTGTATGTCTAAGAGTGTAGCCTCAAAACAGAAGGCACAGGAGAGTTTTCTCTCGAAAGAATATTGTAGAATACCACGTTAAGAGGAAATACAATTTTGCAGAGTAAAGACAAATACGTACGTATTGGAAACACTTTACGAGAAGAAATAATGCATCATACAAAATTAGCTTGTATCTCCAAATCTACAAGTTGTAACTCGATAAGAATTGGTGTGGCGTGTACGTCTTAACGTGTAGCCTCAAAAGAGAACCCAAAGGAGAATTTTATTTCCTCAAAATTTTTCAGAACATCGCGTTTTGAGGAAATACCGCATCGTGCGAAATTATCTTGTTTTTCCTAAACAACACGTTTTAAGTCGAAAAGCTTTCGTGTTGCGTGTATGTCTAAGTGTGTAGCCTCAAAAGAGAAGGTACAGGAGAGTTTTCTCTCGAAAGAATATGTAAGAAAACCACGTTATAACGAAATACAGTTTTACAGAGTAAAGACAAATACATACTTATTGGAAACACTTTAGGAGAAGAAATAACGCATCGTACAAAATTAGCTTGTATCTCAAAAACTACACGTTGTAACTCAAAAACAATTGTTGTGGCGTGTACGTCTTAACATGTAGCATCAAAAGAGAACCGAAAGGAGAATTTCTTTCGTCAAATTTTTTCAGAAAATCACGTTTTAAGGAAATCCCGCATCGTGCGAAATTATCTTGTTTTTCCTAAACAACACGTTGTAACTCGAAAAGCTTTCATGTGGCGTGTACGTCTAAGTGTGTAGCCTCAAAAGAGAAGGCACAGGAGAGTTTTCTCTCGAAAGAATATGTAAGAATACCACTTCATCAGGAAATATAGTTTTGCAGAGTAAAAACATATAAGTAAGTATTGGAAACTCTTTACGAGAAGAAATAACGCATAGTACAAAATTAGCTTGTATCTCCAAAACTACACGTTGTAACTCGAAAAGAATTGGAGTGGCGTGTACGTCTTAACATGTAGCATCTAAAGAGAACCAAAAGGAGAATTTTCTTTCGTCAAAATTTTTCAGAAAATCACGTTTAAGGAAATCCCGCATCCTGCGAAATTATCTTGTTTTTCCTAAACAACATGTTGTAAGTCGAAAAGCTTTCATGTTGCGTGTATGTCTAAGTGTGTAGCCTCAAAAGAGAAGGCACAGGAGAGTTTTCTCTTGAAAGAATATGTAAGAATACCACTTCATAAGGAAATACAGTTTTGCAGAGTAAAGACATATAAGTACGTATTGGAAACTCTTTATGAGAAAAAATAACGCATAGTACAAAATTAGCTTGTATCTCCAAATCTACACGTTGTAACTCGAAATGAATTGGTGTGGCGTGTACGTCTTAACGTGTAGCCTCAAAAGAGAACCCAAAGGAGAATTTTCTTTCGTCAAAATTTTTCAGAAAATCGCGTTTTGAGGAAATCCTGCATCGTGCGAAATTATCTTGTTTTTCCTAAACAACACGTTTTAAGTCGAAAAGCTTTCGTGTTGCGTGTATGTGTAAGTGTGTAGCCTCAAAAGAGAAGGCACAGGAGAGTTTTCTCTCGAAAGAATATGTAAGAAAACCACGTTATAACGAAATACAGTTTTGCAGAGTAAAGACAAATACGTACTTATTGGAAACACTTTATGAGAAGAAATAACGCATGGTACAAAATTAGCTTGTATCTCCAAAACTACACGTTGTAACTCGAAAAGAATTGTTGTGGCGTGTACGTCTTAACATGTAGCATCAAAAGAGAACCCAAAGGAGAATTTTCTTTTGTCAACATTTTTCAGAAAATCACATTTTAATGAAATCCCGCATCGTGCGAAATTATCTTGTTTTTCCTAAACAACACGTTGTAACACGAAAGATTTCGTGTTGCGTGTATGTCTAAGTGTGTAGCCTCAAAAGAGAAGGCACAGGAGAGTTTTCTCTCGAAAGAATATGTAAGAATACCACTTCATAAGGAAATACAGTTTTGCAAGGTAAAGACATATACATACATATTGGAAACTCTTTACGAGAAGAAATAACGCATAGTACAAAATTAGCTTGTATCTCCAAAACTACACATTGTAACTCGAAAAGAATTGTTGTGGCGTGTACGTCTTAACATGTAGCATCAAAAGAGAACCCAAAGGAGAATTTTCTTTCGTCAAAATTTTTCAGAAAATCACGTTTTAAGGAAATCCCGCATCGTGCGAAATTATCTTGTTTTTCTTAAACAACACGTTGTAACTCGAAAAGCTTTCGTGTTGCGTGAATGTCTAAGTGTGTAGCCTCAAAAGAGAAGGAACAGGAGAGTTTTCTCTCGAAAGAATATGTAAGAATACCACTTCATAAGGAAATACAGTTTTGCACAGTAAAGACATATACGTATATTGGAAACACTTTAGGAGAAGAAATAACGCATCGTACAAAATTAGCTTGTATCTCCAAAACTACACGTTGTAACTCGAAAAGAATTGTTGTGGCGTGAACGTCTAAACGTGTAGCCTCAAAAGCGAACCGAAAGGAGAATTTTCTTTCGTCAAAATTTTTCAGAAAATCACGTTTTAAGGAAATCCCGCATCGTGCGAAATTATCTTGTTTTTCCTAAACAACACGTTGTAAGTCGAAAAGCTTTCATGTTGCGTGTATGTCTAATTGTGTAGCCTCAAAAGAGAAGGCCCAGGAGAGTTTTCTCTCGAAACAATATGTAAGAATACCACTTCATAAGGAAATACAGTTTTGCAGAGTAAAGACATATACGTACCTATTGGAAACTCTTTATGAGAAGAAATAACGCATAGTACAAAATTAGCTTGTATCTCCCAAACTACACTTTGTAACTCGAAAAGAATTGGTGTGGCGTGTACGTCTTAACGTGTAGTCTCAAAAGAGAGCCCAATGGAGAATTTTCTTTTGCTAATTTTTTCAGAAAATCACAATTTAAGGAAATCCCGCATCGTGCGAAATTATCTTGTTTTTCCTAAACAACACGTTGTAACTCGAAAAGCTTTCCTGTTGCGTGTATGTCTAAGTGTGTAGCCTCAAAACAGAAGGCACAGGAGAGTTTTCTGTCGAAAGAATATTGTAGAATACCACGTTATAAGGAAATACAATTTTGCAGAGTAAAGACATATACGTATATATTGGAAACACTTTAGGAGAAGAAATAACGCATTGTACAAAATTAGCTTGTATCTCCAAAACTACACGTTGTAACTCGAAAAGAATTGTTGTGGCGTGTATGTCTTAACATGTAGCATCTAAAGAGAACTAAAAGGAGAATTTTTTTTCATCAAAATTTTTTAGAAAATCACGTTTTAAGGAAATCCCACATCGTGCGAAATTATCTTGTTTTTCCTAAACAACACGTTGTAACTCGAAAAGCTTTCGTGTTGCGTGTATGTCTATGTGTGTAGCCTCAAAAGAGAAGGCACAGGAGAGTTTTCTCTCGAAAGAATATGTAAGAATACCACTTCATAAGGAAATACAGTTTTACAGAGTAAAGACATATACGTACATATTGGAAACTCTTTACGAGAAGAAATAACGCATAGTACAAAATTAGCTTGTATCTCCAAAACTACACGTTGTAACTCGAAAAGAATTGGTGTGGCGTGTACGTCTTAAAGTCTAGTCTCAAAGGAGTGCCGAAAGGAGAATATTCTTTAGCCAAATTTTTTCAGAAAACCACATTTCTAAGAAATCCCGCATCGTGCGAAATTATCTTGTTTTTCCTAAACAACACGTTGTAACTCGAAAAGCTTTCGTGTTGCGTGTATGTCTAAGTGTGTAGCCTCAATACAGAAGGCACAGGAGAGTTTTCTGTCGAAAGAATATTGTAGAATACCACGTTATTAGGAAATACAATTTTGCAGAGTAAAGACATATATGTAAGTATTGGAAACACTTTATGAGAAGAAATAACGCATCTTACAAAATTAGCTTGTATCTCCAAAACTACACGTTGTAACTCGAAAAGAATTGTTGTGGCGTGTACGTCTTAACATGTAGCATCTAAAGAGAACTAAAAGGAGTATTTTTTTCATCAAAATTTTTTAGAAAATCACGTTTTAAGGAAATCCCGCATCGTGCGAAATTATCTTGTTTTTCCTAAACAACATGTTGTAACTCGAAAAGCTTTCGTGTTGCGTGTATGTCTAAGTGTGTAGCCTCAAAAGAGAAGGCACAGGAGAGTTTTCTCTCGAAAAAATATGTAAGAATACCACTTCATAAGGAAATACAGTTCTGCAGAGTAAAGACGTATATGTACGTATTGGAAACTCTACGAGAAGAAATAATGCATAGTACAAAATTAGCTTGTATCTCCAAAACTACTCGTTGTAACTCGAAAAGAATTGGTGTGGAGTGTACGTCTTAACGTGTAGTCTCAAAAGAGTGCCCAAAGGAGAATTATCTTTCGTCAAAATTTTTCAGAAAATCACGTTTTACGGAAATCCTGCATCGTGCGAAATTATCTTGTTTTTCCTAAACAACCAGTTGTAACTCGAAAACCTTTCGTGTTGCGTGTATGTCTAAGTGTGTAGCCTCAAAACAGAAGGCACAGGAGAGTTTTCTGTCAATAGAATATTGTAGAATACCACGTTATAAGGAAATACAATTTTGCAGAGTAAAGACAAATACGTACCTATTGGAAAGACTTTACGAGTAGAAATAACGCATCGTACAAAATTAGCTTGTATCTCCTAATCTACACGTTGTAACTCGAAAAGAATTGGTGTGGCGTGTACGTATTAACGTGTAGCCTCAAAAGAGAACCCAAAGGAGAATTTTATTTCGTCAAAATTTTTCAGAAAATCACGTTTTGAGGAAATCCCGCATCATGCGAAATTATCTTGTTTTTCCTAAAGAACACGTTTTAAGTCGAAAAGCTTTCATGTTGCGTGTATGGCTAAGTGTGTAGCCTCAAAAGAGAAGGCACAGGAGAGTTTTCTCTCGAAAGAATATGTAAGAAAACCACATTATAACGAAATACAGTTTTGCAGAGTAAAGACAAATACGTAGTTATTGGAAACACTTTAAGAGAAGAAATAACGCATCGTACAAAATTAGCTTGTATCTCAAAAACTACACGTTGTAGCTCGAAAAGAATTGTTGTGGCGTGTACGTCTTAACATGTAGCATCAATAGAGAACCGAAAGGAGAATTTCCTTTCGTCAAAATTTTTCAGAAAATCACGTTTTAAGGAAATCCCGCATTGTGCTAAAATATCTTGTTTTTCCTAAACAACATGTTGTAACTCAAAAAGCTTTCGTGTTGCGTGTATGTCTAAGTGTGTAGCCTCAAAAGAGAAGGCACAGGAGAGTTTTCTCTCGAAAGAATATGTAAGAATACCACTTCATAGGAAAATATAGTTTTGCAGAGTAAAGACATATAAGTATGTATTGGAAACTCTTTACGAGAAGAAATAACGCATAGTACAAAATTAGCTTGTATCTCCAAAACTACACGTTGTAACTCGAAAAGAATTGGTGTGGCGTGTACCTCTTAACATGTAGTCTCAAATGAGAGCCCAAAGGAGAATTTTTTTTCGTCAAAAATTTTCAGAAAATCACGTTTTAAGGAAATCCCGCATCATGCGAAATTATCTTGTTTTTCCTACACAACACGTTGTAACTCGAAAAGCTTTCGTGTTGCGTGTATGTCTAAGTGTGCAGCCTCAAAACAGAAGGCACAGGAGAGTTTTCTCTCGAAAGAATATTGTAGAATACCACGTTATAAGGAAATACAATTTTGCAGAGTAAAGACAAATAAGTACTTATTGGAAACACTTTAAGAGAAGAAATAACGCATCGTACAAAATTAGCTTGTATCTCCAAAACTACACGTTGTAACTCGAAAAGAATTGTTGTGGCGTGTACGTCTTAACATGTAGCATCTAAAGAGAACCAAAAGGAGAATTTTCTTTCGTCAAAATATTTCAGAAAATCACGTTTTAAGGAAATCCCGCATCGTGCGAAATTATCTTGTTTTTGCTAAACAACACGTTGTAAGTCGAAAAGCTTTCATGTTGCGTGTATGTCTAAGTGTGTAGCCTCAAAAGAGAAGGCACAGGAGAGTTTTCTGTCGAAAGAATATTGTAGAATACCTCGTTATAAGGAAATACAATTTTGCAGAGTAAAGACAAATACGTACGTATTGGAAACACTTTATGAGAAGAAATAATGCATCGTACAAAATTAGCTTGTATCTCCAAAACTACACGTTGTAACTCGAAGAGAATTGTTGTGGCATGTACGTCTTAACATGTAGCATGTAAAGAGAACCAAAAGGAGAATTTTCATTCCTCAAATATTTTCAGAAAATCACGTTTGAAGGAAAACCCGCATCGTGCGAAATTATCTTGCTTTTCCTAAACAACACGTTGTAACTCGAAAAGCTTTCGTGTTGCGGGTATGTCTAAGTGTGTAGCCTCAAAACAGAAGGCACAGGAGAGTTTTCTGTCGAAAGAATATTTAAGAATACCACTTCATAAGGAAATACAGTTTTGCAGAGTAAAGACATATACGTACGTATTGGAAACTCTTTAGGAGAACAAATAACTCATAGTATAAAATTAGCTTGTATCTCCAAAACTACACGTTGTAACTCGAAAAGAATTGGTGTGGCGTGTACGTCTTATCGTGTAGTCTCAAAAGAGAGCCCAATGGAGAATTTTCTTTAGTCAAAATTTTTCAGAAAATCACGTTTTAAGGAAATCCCGCATCGTGCGAAATTATCTTGTTTTTCCTAAACAACGCATTGTAACTCGAAAAGCTTTCGTGTTGCGTGTATGTCTAAGTGTGTAGCCTCAAAACAGAAGGCACAGAAGAGTTTTCTGTCGAAAGAATATTGTAGAATACCACGTTATAAGGAAATACAATTTTGCAGAGTAAAGACAAATACGTACGTATTGGAAACACTTTATGAGAAGAAATAACGCATCGTACAAAATTAGCTTGTATCTCCAAAACTACACGTTGTAACTCGAAAAGAATTGGTGTGGCGTGTACGTCTTAACGTGTAGCCTCAAATGAGAACCCAAAGGAGAATTTTCTTTCTTCAAAATTTTTCAGAAAATCGCGTTTTGAGGAAATTCCGCATCGTGCGAAATTATCTTGTTTTTCCTAAACAACACGTTGTAAGTCGAAAAGCTTTCGTGTTGCGTGTATGTCTAAGTGTGTAGCCTCAAAAGAGAAGTCACAGGAGAGTTTTCTCTCGAAAGAATATGTATGAAAACCACGTTATAACGAAATACAGTTTTGCAGAGTAAAGACAAATATGTACTTATTGGAAACTCTTTATGAGAAGAAATAACGCATCATACAAAATTAGCTTGTATCTACAAAACTACAGTTTGTAACTCGAAAAGAATTGGTGTGGCGTGAACGTCTAAACGTGTAGCCTCAAAAGAGAACCGAAAGGAGAATTTTCTTTCGTCAAAATTTTTCAGAAAATCACGTTTTAAGGAAATCCCGCATCGTGCAAAATTATCTTGTTTTTCCTAAACAACACGTTGTAAGTCGAAAAGCTTTCGTGTTGCGTGTATGTCTAAGTGTGTAGCCTCAAAAGAGAAGGCCCAGGAGAGTTTTCTCTCGAAATAATATGTAAGAATACCACTTCATAAGGAAATACAGTTTTGCAGAGTAAAGACATATACGTACGTATTGGAAACTCTTTACGAGAAGGAATAACGCATAGTAAAAAATTAGATTGTATCTCCAAAACTACACGTTGTAACTCGAAAAGAATTGGTGTGGCGTGTACGTCTTAACGTGTAGTCTCAAAAGAGAGCCCAAAGGAGAATTTTCTTTCGTCAAAATTTTTCAGAAAATCACGTTTTAAGGAAATCCCGCATCGTGCGAAATTATCTTGTTTTTCCTAAACAACATGTTGTAACTCGAAAAGCTTTCGTGTTGTGTGTATGTCTAAGTGTGTAGCCTCAAAAGTGAAGGCACAGGAGAGTTTTCTCTCGAAAGAATATTTAAGAATACCACTTCATAGGAAAATATAGTTTTGCAGAGTAAAGACATATACGTATGTATTGGAAACTCTTTACGAGAAGAAATAATGCATAGTACAAAATTAGCTTGTATCTCCAAAACTACACGTTGTAACTCGAAAAGAATTGCTGTGGCGTGTACCTCTTAACATGTATTTTCAAACGAGAGCCCAAAGGAGAATTTTCTTTCATCAAAATTTTTCAGAAAATCACGTTTTAAGGAAATCCCGCATCATACGAAATTACCTTGTTTTTCCTACACAACACGTTGTAACTGGAAAAGCTTTCGTGTTGCGTGTATGTCTAAGTGTGCAGCCTCAAAACAGAAGGCACAGGAGAGTTTTCTCTCGAAAGAATATTGTAGAATTACCACGTTATAAGGAAATACAATTTTGCAGAGTAAAGACAAACAAGTACGTATTGGAAACACTTTAAGAGAAGAAATAACGCATCGTACAAAATTAGCTTGTATCTCCAAAACTACACGTTGTAACTCGAAAAGAATTGTTGTGGCGTGTACGTCTTAACATGTAGCATCTAAAGAGAACCAAATGGAGAATTTTCTTTCCTCAAAATTTTTCAGAAAATCACGTTTGTCGGAAAACCCGCATCGTGCGAAATTATCTTGTTTTTCCTAAACAACAATTTGTAACTCGAAAAGCTTTCGTGTTGCGTGTATGTCTAAGTGTGTAGCCTCAAAACAGAAGGCACAGGAGAGTTTTCTGTCGAAAGAATATGTAAGAGTAACACTTCATAAGGAAATACAGTTTTGCAGAGTAAAGACAAATACGTACTTATTGGAAACTCTTTACGAGAAGAAATAACGTACCGACAAAATTAGCTTGTATCTCCAAAACTACATGTTGTAACTCGAAAAGAATTGGTGGGGCGTGAACGTCTATACGTGTAGCCTCAAAAGAGAACCGAAAGGAGAATTTTCTTTCGTCAAAATTTTTCAGAAAATCACGTTTTAAGGAAATCCCGCATCGTGCGAAATTATCTTGTTTTTCCTAAACAACACGTTGTAAGTGGAAAAGCTTTCATTTTGCGTGTATGTCTAAGTGTGTAGCCTCAAAAGTGAAGGCCCAGGAGAGTTTTCTCTCAAATAATATGTAAGAATACCACTTCATAAGGAAATACAGTTTTGCAGAGTAAAGACATATACGTACGTATTGGAAACTCTTTACGAGAAGAAATAACGCATAGTAAAAAATTAGATTGTATCTCCAAAACTTCACGTTGTAACTCGAAAAGAATTGGTGTGGCATGTACGTCTTAACGTGTAGTCTCAAAAGAGAGCCCAAAGGAGAATTTTCTTTCGTCAAAATTTTTCAGAAAATCACGTTTTAAGGAAATCCTGCATCGTGCGAAATTATCTTGTTTTTCCTAAACAACATGTTGTAACTCGAAAAGCTTTCGTGTTGCGTGTATGTCTACGTGTGTAGCCTCAAAAGAGAAGGCACAGGAGAGTTTTCTCTCGAAAGAATATTTAAGAATACCACTTCATAGGGAAATATAGTTTTGCAGAGTAAAGACATATACGTATGTATTGGAAACTCTTTACGAGAAGAAATAACGCATAGTACAAAATTAGCTTGTATCTCCAAAACTACACGTTGTAACTCGAATAGAATTGGTGTGGCGTGTACCTCTTAACATGTAGTCTCAAACAAGAGCCCAAAGGAGAATTTTCTTTCATCAAAATTTTTCAGAAAATCACGTTTTAAGGAAATCCCGCATCATACGAAATCATCTTGTTTTTACTACACAACACGTTGTAACTCGAAAAGCTTTCGTGTTGCGTGTATGTCTAAGTGTGCAGCCTCAAAACAGAAGGCACAGGAGAGTTTTCTCTCGAAAGAATACTGTAGAATTACCACGTTATAAGGAAATACAATTTTGCAGAGTAAAGACAAATAAGTACGTATTGGAAACACTTTAATAGAAGAAATAACGCATCGTACAAAATTAGCTTGTATCTCCAAAACTACACGTTGTAACTCGAAAAGAATTGTTGTGGCGTGTACGTCTTAACATGTAGCATCTAAAGAGAACCAATTGGAGAATTTTCTTTAGTCAAAATTTTTCAGAAAATCACGTTTTATGGAAATCCCGCATCGTGCAAAATTATCTTGTTTTTGCTAAACAACACGTTGTAAGTCGAAAAGCTTTCATGTTGCGTGTATGTCTAAGTGTGTAGCCTCAAAAGAGAAGGCACAGGAGAGTTTTCTCTTGAAAGAAAATGTAAGAATACCACTTCATAAGGAAATACAGTTTTGCAGAGTAAAGACATATAAGTACGTATTGGAAACTCTTAATGAGAAGAAATAACGCATAGTACAAAATTAGCTTGTATCTCCAAAACTACACCTTGTAACTCGAAAAGAATTGGTGTGGCGTGTATGTCTTAACGTGTAGTCTCAAAAGAGAGCCCAATGGAGAATTTTCTTTCGTCAAAATTTTTCAGAAAATCATGTTTAAAGAAAATCCTGCATCGTGCGAAATTATCTTGTTTTTCCTAAACAACACGTTGTAACTCGAAAAGCTTTCGTGTTGCGTGTATGTCTAAGTGTGTAGCCTCAAAACAGAAGGCACAGGAGAGTTTTCTGTCGAAAGAATATGGTAGAATACCTCGTTATAAGGAAATACAATTTTGCAGAGTAAAGACAAATACGTACGTATTGGAAACACTTTATGAGAAGAAATAATGCATCTTTCAAAATTAGCTTGTATCTCCAAAACTACACGTTGTAACTCGAAGAGAATTGTTGTGGCATGTACGTCTTAACATGTAGCATCTAAGGAGAACCAAAAGGAGAATTTTCATTCCTCAAAAATTTTCAGAAAATCACGTTTGAAGGAAAACCTGCTTCGTGCAAAATTATCTTGTTTTTCCTAAACAATATGTTGTAACTCGAAAAGCCTTCGTGTTGCGTGTATGTCTAAGTGTGTAGCCTCAAAACAGAAGGCACAGGAGAGTTTTCTGTCGAAAGAATATTGTAGAATACCACGTTATAAGGAAATACAATTTTGCAGAGTAAAGACAAATACTTACATATTGGAAACACTTTACGAGAAGAAATAACGCATCGTACAAAATTAGCTTGTATCTCCAAATCTACACGTTGTAACTCGAAATGAATTGGTGTGGCGTGTACGGCTTAACGTGTAGCCTCAAAAGAGAACCCAAAGGAGAATTTTCTTTCGTCAAATTTTTCAGAAAATGCGTTTTGAGGAAATCCTGCATCGTGCGAAATTATCTTGTTTTTCCTAAACAACATGTTGTAAGTCGAAAAGCTTTCGTGTTGCGTGTATGTCTAAGTGTGTAGCCTCAAAAGAGACGGCACAGGAGAGTTTTCTCTCGAAAGAATATGTAAGAAAACCACGTTATGACGAAATACAGTTTTGCAGAGTAAAGACAAATACGTACTTATTGGAAACTCTTTAGGAGAAGAAATAACGCAACATACAAAATTAGCTTGTATCTCCAAAACTCCACGTTGTAACTCGAAAAGCATTGTTGTGGCGTGTACGTCTTAACATGTAGCATCAAAAGAGAACCCAAAGGAGAATTTTCTTTTGTCAACATTTTTCAGAAAATCACGTTTTAAAGAAATCCCGCATCGTGAGAAATTATCTTGTTTTTCCTAAACAACACGTTGTAACTCGAAAGATTTCGTGTTGCGTGTATGTCTAAGTGGGTAGCCTCAAAACAGAAGGCACAGGAGAGTTTTCTCTCGAAAGAATATGTAAGAATACCACTTCATAAGGAAATACAGTTTTGCAGGGTAAAGACATATACATACATATTGGAAACTCTTTACGAGAAGAAATAACGCATAGTACAAAATTAGCTTGTATCTCCAAAACTACACATTATAACTCGAAAAGAATTGGTGTGGCGTGTACGTCTTAACGTGTAGTCTCAAAAGAGAGCCCAAAGGAGAATTTTCTTTCGTCAAAAATTTTCAGAAAATCACGTTTTAAGGAAATCCCGCATCGTGCGAAATTATCTTGTTTTTCCTAAACAACAAGTTGTAACTCGAAAAGCTTTCGTGTTGCTTGTATGTCTAAGTGTGTAGCCTCAAAACAGATGGCACAGGAGAGTTTTCTGTCGAAAGAATATTGTAGAATACCACGTTATAAGGAAATACAATTTTGCAGAGTAAAGACAAATACGTACGTATTGGAAACACTTTATGAGAAGAAATAATGCATCGTAAAAAATTGGCTGGTATCTCCAAAACTACACGTTGTAAATCGAAGAGAATTGTTGTGGCGTGTACGTCTTAAAATGTAGCATCTAAAGAGAACCAAAAGGAGAATTTTCATTCCTCAAAATTTTTCAGAAAATCTCGTTTGTCGGAAAACCCGCATCGTGCGAAATTATCTTGTTTTTCCTAAACAACACGTTGTAACTCGAAAAGCTTTCGTGTTGCGTGTATGTTTAAGTGTGTAGCCTCAAAACAGAAGGCACAGGAGAGTTTTCTGTCGAAAGAATATGTAAGAGTAACACTTCATAAGGAAATACAGTTTTGCAGAGTAAAGACAAATACATACTTATTTGAAACTCCTTACGAGAAGAAATAACGCACCGTACAAAATTAGCTTGTATCTCCAAAACTACACATTGTAACTCGAAAAGAATTGGTGGGGCGTGAACGTCTAAACGTGTAGCCTCAAAAGAGAACTGAAAGGAGAATTTTCTTTCGTCAAAATTTTTCAGAAAATCACGTTTTAAGGAAATCCCGCATCGTGCGAAATTATCTTGTTTTTCCTAAACAACACGTTGTAAGTGGAAAAGCTTTCATTTTGCGTGTATGTCTAAGTGTGTAGCCTCAAAAGAGAAGGCCCAGGAGAGTTTTCTCTCGAAAGAATATGTAAGAATACCACTTCATAAGGAAATACAGTTTTGCAGAGTAAAGACATATACGTACGTATTGGAAACTCTTTACGAGAACAAATAACGCATAGTAAAAAATTAGCTTGTATCTCCAAAACTACACGTTGTAACTCGAAAAGAATTGGTGTGGCGTGTACGTCTTAATGTGTAGTCTCAAAAGAGAGCCCAATGGAGAATTTTCTTTCGTCAAAATTTTTCAGAAAATCACGTTGTAAGGAAAACCTGCATCGTGCGAAATTATCTTGTTTTTCCTAAACAACGCATTGTAACTCGAAAAGCTTTCGTGTTGCGTGTATGTCTAAGGGTGCAGCCTCAAAACAGAAGGCACAGGAGAGTTTTCTGTCGAAAGAATATTGTAGAATACCACGTTATAAGGAAATACAATTTTGCAGAGTAAAGACAAATACGTACGTATTGGAAACACTTTACGAGAAGAAATAACGCATCGTACAAAATTAGCTTGTATCTCCAAAACTACACGTTGTAACTCAAAAAGAATTGGTGTGGCGTGTACGTCTTAACGTGTAGCCTCAAAAGAGAACCCAAAGGAGAATTTTCTTTCTTCAAAATTTTTCAGAAAATCGCGTTTTGAGGAAATTCCGCATCGTGCGAAATTATCTTGTTTTTCCTAAACAACACCATTTAAGTCGAAAAGCTTTCGTGTTGCGTGTATGTCTAAGTGTGTAGCCTCAAAAGAGAAGTCACAGGAGAGTTTTCTCTCGAAAGAATATGTATGAAAACCACGTTATAACGAAATACAGTTTTGCAGAGTAAAGACAAATATGTACTTATTGGAAACTCTTTATGAGAAGAAATAACGCATCGTACAAAATTAGCTTGTATCTCCAAAACTACAGGTTGTAACTCGAAAAGAATTGGTGTGGCATGAACGTCTAAACGTGTAGCCTCAAAAGAGAACCGAAAGGAGAATTTTCTTTCCTCAAAATTTTTCAGAAAATCACGTTTTAAGGAAATCCCGCATCGTGCAAAATTATCTTGTTTTTCCTAAACAACACGTTGTAAGTCGAAAAGCTTTCGTGTTGCGTGTATGTCTAAGTGTGTAGCCTCAAAAGAGAAAGCCCAGGAGAGTTTTCTCTCGAAAGAATATGTAAGAATACCACTTCATAAGGAAATACAGTTTTGCAGAGTAAAGACATATACGTACGTATTGGAAACTCTTTACGAGAAGAAATAACGCATAGTACAAAATTAGATGGTATCTCCAAAACTACACGTTGTAACTCGAAAAGAATTGGTGTGGCATGTACGTCTTAACGTGTAGTCTCAAAAGAGAGCCCAAAGGAGAATTTTCTTTCGTCAAAATTTTTCAGAAAATCACTTTTTAAGGAAATCCCGCATCGTGCGAAATTATCTTGTTTTTCCTAAACAACATGTTGTAACTCGAAAAGCTTTCGTGTTGCGTGTATGTCTAAGTGTGTAGCCTCAAAAGAGAAGGCCCAGGAGAGTTTTCTCTCGAAAGAATATGTAAGAATAACACTTCATAAGGAAATACAGATTGGAAGAGTAAAGACATATACGTACGTTTTGGAAACTCTTTACGAGAAGAAATAACGCATAGTACAAAATTAGCTTTTATCTCCAAAGCTACACGTTGTAACTCGAAAAGAATTGGTGTGGCGTGTACGTCTTAACGTGTAGTTTCATAAGAGAGCCCAAAGGAGAATTTTCTTCCGTCAAAACTTTTCAGAAAATCACGTTTTACGGAAATCCCGCATCGTGCGAAATTATCCTGTTTTCCCTAAGCAACATGTTTTAACTCGAAAAGCTTTCGTGTTGCGTGTATGTCTAAGTGTGTAGCCTCAAAAGAGAAGGCACAGGAGAGTTTTCTCTCAAAAGAATATGTAAGAATACCACTTCATAATGAAATATAGTTTTGCAGAGTAAAGACATATACGTACGTATTGGAAACTCTTTACGAGAAGAAATAACGCATAGTACAAAATTAGCTTGTATCTCCAAAACTACACGTTGTAACTCGAAAAGAATTGGTGTGGCGTGTACCTCTTATCATGTAATCTCAAAAGAGAGCCCAAAGGAGAAATTTCTTTCGTCAAAATTTTTCAGAAAATCACGTTTTAAGGAAATCCCGCATCATGCGAAATTATCTTGTTTTTCCTACACAACATGTTGTAACTCGAAAAGCTTTCGTGTTGCGTGTATGTCTAAGTGTGCAGCCTCAAAACAGAAGGCACAGGAGAGTTTTCTCTTGAAAGAATATTGTAGAATACCACGTTATAAGGAAATACAATTTTGCAGAGTAAAGACAAATACCTACGTATTTGAAACACTTTAGGAGAAGAAATAACGCATCGTAAAAAATTAGCTTGTATCTCCAAAACTACACGTTGTATTTCGAAAAGAATTGGTGTGGCGTGTACGTCTTAACGTGTAGCCTCAAAAGAGAACCCAAAGGAGGATTTTCTTTCGTCAAAATTTTTCAGAAAATCGCGTTTTGAGGAAATCCCGCATCGTGCGAAATTATCTTGTTTTTCCTAAACAACACGTTGTAAGTCGATAAGCTTTCGTGTTGCCTCTATGTCTAAGTGTGTAGCTTCAAAAGAGAAGGCACAGGAGAGTTTTCTCTCGAAATAATATGTAAGAAAACCACGTAATAACGAAATACAGTTTTACAGAGTAAAGACAAATACATATTTATTGGAAACACTTTACGAGAAGAAATAATGCATCATACAAAATTAGCTTGTATCTCCAAAACTACACGTTGTAACTCGATAGAATTGGTGTGGCGTGTACGTCTTAACATGTAGCATCAAAAGAGAACCCAAAGGAGAATTTTCTTTCGTCAAAATTTTTCAGAAAATCACGTTTTATGGAAATCCCGCATCGTGCGAAATTATCTTGTTTTTCCTAAACAACACGTTGTAACTCGAAAAGCTTTCGTGTTGCATGTATATCTAAGTGTGTAGCCTCAAAAGAGAAGGCACAGGAGAGTTTTCTCTCGAAAGAATATGTAAGAATACCACTTCATAGGGAAATATAGTTTTGCAGAGTAAAGACATATACGTACATACTGGAACCTCTTTAAGTGAAGAAATAACTCATAGTACAAAATTAGCTTGTATCTCCAAAACTACACGTTGTAACACGAAAAGAATTGTTGTGGCGTGTACGTCTTAACATGTAGCATCAAAAGAGAACCCAAAGAAGAATTTTCTTTGGTCAAAATTTTTCAGAAAATGACGTTTTAAGGAAATCCTGCATCGTGCGAAATTATCTTGTTTTTCCTAAACAACACGTTGTAGGTCGAAAAGCTTTCATGTTGTGTGTATGTCTAAGTGTGTAGCCTCAAAAGAGAAGGCACAGGAGAGTTTTCTCTCGAAAGAATATGTAAGAATACCACTTCATAAGGAAATACATTTTTGCAGAGTAAAGACATACACGTAGGTATTGGAAACTCTTTATGAGAAGAAATAACACATAGTACAAAATTAGCTTGTATCTCCAAAACTACATGTTGTAACTCGAAAAGAATTGGTGTGGCGTGTACGTCTTAACGTGTAGTCTCAAAAGAGAGCCCAATGGAGAATTTTCTTTCGTCAAAATTTTTCAGAAAATCACGTTTTAAAGAAATCCCGCATCGTGCGAAATTATCTTGTTTTTCCTAAACAACACGTTGTAACTCGAAAAGCTTTCGTGTTGCGTGTATGTCTAAGTGTGTAGCCTCAAAACAGAAGGCACAGGAGAGTTTTCTCTCGAAAGAATATGTAAGAATACCACTTCATAAGGAAATACAGTTTTGCAGAGAAAGACATATACTTACATATTGGAAACTCTTTACGAGAAGAAATAACGCATAGTACAAAATTAGCTTGTATCTCCAAAACTACACGTTGTAATTCGAAAAGAATTGGTGTGGCATGTACCTCTTAACGTGTAGTCTCAAAAGAGAGCCCAATGGAGAATTTTCTTTTGTCAAAATTTTTCAGAAAATCACGTTTTAAGGAAATCCCGCATCGTGCGAAATTATCTTGTTTTTCCTAAACAACACGTTGTTACTCGAAAAGCTTTCGTGTTGCGTGTATGTCTAAGTGTGTAGCCTCAAAACAGAAGACACAGGAGAGTTTTCTGTCGAAAGAATATTGTACAATACCACGTTATAAGGAAATACAATTTTGTACAGTAAAGACAAATACGTACGTATTGGAAACACTTTACGAGAAGAAATAAAGCTTCGTACAAAATTAGCTTGTATCTCCAAAACTACACGTTGTAACTCGAAAAGTATTGTTGTGGCGTGTACGTCTTAACATGTAGCATCAAAAGAGAACCCAAAGGATAATTTTCTTTTGTCAAAATTTTTCAGAAAATCACGTTTTAAGGAAATCCCGCATCGTGCGAAATTATCTTGTTTTTCCTAAACAACACGTTGTAACTCGAAAAGCTTTCGTGTTGCGTGTATGTCTAAGTGTGTAGCCTCAAAACAGAAGGTACAGGAGAGTTTTCTGTCGAAAGAATATTGTAGAATACCACGTTATAAGGAAATACAATTTTGCAGAGTAAAGACAAATACGTACGTATTGGAAACCCTTTACGAGAAGAAATATCGCATCTTAGAAAATAAGCTTGTATCTCCAAAACTAAACGTTGTAACTCGAAAAGAATTGTTGTGGCGTGTACTTCTTAACATGTAGCATCAAAAGAGAACCCAAAGGAGAATTTTCTTTTGTTAAAATTTTTTAGAAAATCACGTTTTATGGAAATCCCCCATCGTGCGAAATTATCTTTTTTTTCCTAAACAACACGTTGTAACTCGAAAAGCTTTCGTGTTGCGTGTATGTCTAAGTGTGTAGCCTCAAAAGAGAAGGCACAGGAGAGTTTTCTCTCGAAAGAATATGTAAGAATACCACTTCATAAGGAATTACAGTTTTGCAGAGTAAAGACATATGCGTACGTTTTGGAAACTCTTTACGAGAAGAAATAACGCATAGTACAAAATTAGCTTGTATCTCCAAAACTCCACGTTGTAACTCGAAAAGAATTGGTGTGGCGTGTACGTCTTAACGTGTAGACTCAAAAGAGAGCCCAAAGGAGAATTTTCTTTCGTCAAAATTTTTCAGAAAATCACGTTTTAAGGAAATCCCGCATCATGCGAAATTATCTTGTTTTTCCTAAACAACAAGTTGTAACTCGAAAAGCTTTCGTGTTGCATGTATGTCTAAGTGTGTAGCCTCAAAACAGAAGGCACAGGAGAGTTTTCTCTCGAAAGAATATTGTAGAATACCACGTTATAAGGAAATACAATTTTGCAGAGTAAAGACAAATATGTATGTATTGGAAACACTTTACGAGAAGAAATAACGCATCGTACAAAATTAGCTTGTATGTCCAAAACTACACGTTGTAACTCGAAAAGAATTGTTGTGGCATGTACGTCTTAACATGTAGCATCTAAAGAGAACCAAAAGGAGAATTTTCTTTTGTCAAAAATTTTCAGAAAATCACGTTTTAAGGAAATCCCGCCTCGTGCGAAATTATCTTATTTTTCCTAAACAACACGTTTTAAGTCGAAAAACTTTCATGTTGCGTGTATGTCTAAGTGTGTAGCCTCAAAAGAGAAGGCACAGGATAGTTTTCTCTCGAAAGAATATGTAAGAATACCACTTCATAAGGAAATACAGTTTTGCAGAGTAAAGACATATATGTACTTATTGGAAACTCTTTTTTTTTTATTGTTTGAAGTTTTATTTCTTTACTTTTTTTTATTCGATATAATTTATTTACATTTCAAATGATTTCCCCTTTTCTAGCCCCCCCACTCCCCGAAAGTCCCGCAAGCCCCCTTCTCTTCCCCTGTCCTCCCACCCACCCCTTCCCACTTCCCCGTTCTGGTTTTGCTGAATACTGTTTCACTGAGTATTTCCAGAACCAGGGGCCACTCCTCCTTTCTTCTTGTACCTCATTTGATGTGTGTATTATGTTTTGGGTATTCCAGTTTTCTACGTTAATATCCACTTATTAGTGAGTGCATACCATGATTCAACTTTTGAGTCTGGGTTACCTCACTTAGTATGATATTCTCTAGCTCCATCCATTTGCCTAAGAATTTCATGAAATCATTGTTTCTAATGGCTGAATAGTACTCCATTGTGTAGATATACCACATTTTTTGCATCCACTCTTCTGTTGAGGGATACCTGGGTTCTTTCCAGCATCTGGCAATTACCAATAGGGCTGCTATGAACATAGTAGAACATGTATCCTTATTACATGGTGGGGAGTCTTCTGGGTATAAGCCCAGGAGTGGTATAGCAGGATCTTCTGGAAGTAAGGTGCCCAGTTTTCGGAGGAACCGCCAGACTGATTTCCAGAGTGGTTGTACCAATTTGCAACCCCACCAGCAGTGGAGGAGTGTTCCTCTTTCTCCACACCCTCTCCAACACCTGCTGTCTCCTGAATTTTTAATCTTAGCCATTCTGACTGGTGTAAGATGAAATCTTAGGGTTGTTTTGATTTGCATTTCCCTAATGACTAATGAAGTTGAGCATTTTTTAAGATGCTTCTCCGCCATCCGAAGTTCTTCAGGTGAGAAATCTTTGTTTAACTCTGTACCCCATTTTTTAATAGGGTTGTTTGGTTTTCTGGAGTCTAGCTTCTTGAGTTCTTTATATATATTGGATATTAGCCCTCTATCTGATGTAGGATTGGTGAAGATCTTTTCCCAATTTGTTGGTTGCCGATTTGTCCTCTTGATGGTGTCCTTTGCCTTACAGAAACTTTGTAATTTTATGAGGTCCCATTTGTCAATTCTTGCTCTTAGAGCATACGCTATTGGTGTTCTGTTCAGAAACTTTCTCCCTGTACCGATGTCCTCAAGGGTCTTCCCCAGTGTCTTTTCTATTAGCTTCAGAGTGTCTGGCTTTATGTGGAGGTCCTTGATCCATTTGGATTTGAGCTTAGTACAAGGAGACAAGAATGGATCAATTCGCATTCTTCTGCATGCTGACCTCCAGTTGAACCAGCACCATTTGTTGAAAAGGCTATCTTTTTTCCATTGGATGTTTTCAGCCTCTTTGTCGAGGATCAAGTGGCCATAGGTGTGTGGGTTCATTTCTGGATCTTCAATCCTGTTCCATTGATCCTCCAGCCTGTCACTGTACCAATACCATGCAGTTTTTAACACTATTGCTCTGTAGTATTGCTTGAGGTCAGGGATACTGATTCCCCCAGATTTCCTTTTGTTGCTGAGAATAGTTTTAGCTATCCTGGGTTTTTTGTTGTTCCAGATGAATTTGATAATTGCTCTTTCTAACTCTGTGAAGAATTGAGTTGGGATTTTGATGGGTATTGCATTGAATCTGTATAGTGCTTTAGGCAAAATGGCCATTTTAACTATATTGATTCTACCGATCCATGAGCATGGGAGGTTTTCCCATTTTTTGAGGTCTTCTTCCATTTCCTTCTTCAGAGTCTTGAAGTTCTTGTCATACAGATCTTTCACATGTTTGATAAGAGTCACCCCAAGATACTTTATACTGTTTGTGGCTATTGTGAAGGGGGTCATTTCCGTTGCGTGTATGTCTAAGTGTGTAGCCTCAAAAGAGAAGGCACAGGAGAAGTTTCTCTCGAAAGAATATGTAAGTCTTTACTCTGCAGCAATATATTTCCTTATAACGTGGTATTCTTACATATTCTTTCGAGAGAAAACTCTCCTGTGCATTTTCTTTTGAGGCTACACGCTTAGGCATACAAGCAACACCAAAGCTTTTCTAGTTTCAATGTGTTGTTTAGGAAAAACAAGATAATTCCACACAATGCGGGATTTCCATAAAACGTGGTTTTCTGACAAATTTTGACGAAAGAAAACTCTCCTGTGGGTTCTCTTTTGAGGCTACACTTTTAGACGTACACGCCACACCAAATCTGTTCGAGTTACAACGTGTTGTTTAGGATATACAAGCTAATTTTGCAAGATGCGGTATTTCTCTCATAAAGTGCTTCCATTATGTACGTATTTGTCTTTACTCTGCCACACTGTATTTCCTTATAACGTGATATTCTTACATATTCTTTCGAGAGAAAACTCTCCTGTGCGTTCTCTTTGGAGGCTACACGCTTAGACATTCACGCCAAACTAAAGCTTTTCGAGTTACAACCTGTCGTTTAGGAAAAACAAGATAATTTCGCATGATGCGGGATTTCCTTAACACGTGGTTTTCTGAAAAGTTTTGACGAAAGAAAATTCTCCTGTGGGTTCTCTTTTGAGGCTACACGTTTAGACGTACACGCCACAACAAATCCTTTCGAGTTATAACGTGTTGTTTAGGATATTCAAGCTAATTTTATACTATGTGTTATTTCTTCTCTTAAAGCTTAACTGTTTCCAATAAGTATGTATTTGTCTTTACTCTGCAACACTGTATTTCCTTCTAACATGGTATTCCTACGTATTCTTTCGGGAGAAAACTCCCCTGTGCATTCTCTTTTGAGGCTACACGTTTAGACGTACAGGCCACACCAAATCTTTTTGAGTTACAACTTGTTGTTTAGGAGATACAAGCTAATTTGTTTACGATGAATTATTTCTTCTCGTAAAGTTTAAGTGTTTCCAATATGTATGTATTTGCCTCTACTCTGCAACACTGTATTTCCTTATAACGTGATATTCTTACATATTCTTTCAAGAGAAAACTCTCCTGTGCGTTCTCTTTGGAGGCTACACGCTTAGACATTCACGCAACATGAAAGCTTTTCGAGTTACAACGTGTTGTTTAGGAAAAACACAATAATTTCGCATAATGCGGTATTTCCTTAAAACGTGGTTTTCTGACAAATTTTGACTAAAGAAAATTCTCCTCTGGGTTCTCTTTAGAGGCTACACGTTTAGACGTACATGCCACACCAAATCCTTTCGAGTTATAACGTTTTGTTTAGGATATACAAGCTAATTTTGTACTATGTGTTATTTCTTCTTGTAAAGCTTAAGTGTTTCCAATAAGTATGTATTTGTCTTTACTCTGCAACACTGTATTTCCTTATAATGTGGTATTCCTTCATATTCTTTCGGAAAAACCTCTCCTGTGCGTTCTCTTTTGAGGCCGCACGCTTAGACATACACGCAACACCAAAGCTTTTCAAGTTACAACATGTTGTTTAGGAAAAACAAGATAATTTCGCACGATGCGGTATATCCTTACAACGTGGTTTTCTGACAAATTTTGACGAAAGAAAACTCTCCTGTGGGTTCTCTTTTGAGGCTACACGTTTAGACATACACGCCACACCAAATCTTGTCGAGTTACAACGTGTTGTTTAGGAGATACAACCTAATTTTACATGATGCGTTATTTCTTCTCCTAAAGTGTTTCCAAAAAGTGCATATTTGTCTATACTCTGCAACACTGTATTTCCTTATAACGTGGTATTCTTACATATTCTTTCGTGAGAAATCTATACTGTGCATTCTCGTTGGAGGCTACACGCTTAGACATACACGCAACACCAAAGCTTTTCGAGTTACCACGTGTAGATTAGGAAAAACAAGATAATTTCCCATGATGCGCGATTTCCTTAAAACGTGGTTTTCTGACAAATTTTGACGTAAGAAAATTCTCCTGTGGGTTCTCATTTGAGGCTACACGTTTAGACGTACACGCCACACCAAATCTTTTTGAGTTACCACGTGTTGTTTCTGAGATACAAGCTAATTTTGTACCATGTGTTATTTCTTCTCATAATGTGTTTCCAATACGTACGTATTTGTCTTTACTCTGCAGCAATATATTTCCTTATAACGTGGTATTCTTACATATTCTTTCGAGAGAAAACTCTCCTGTGCGTTCTCTTTTGAGGCTACACGCTTAGGCATACATGCAACACCAAAGCTTTTCTAGTTTCAACGTGTTGTTTAGGAAAAGCAAGATAATTTCGCACGATGCGGGATTTCCTTAAATCGTGGTTTTCTGACAAATTTTGACAAAAGAAAACTCTCCTGTGGGTTCTCTTTTGAGGCTACACTTTTAGACGTACATGCCACACCAAATCTTTTCGAGTTACAACGTGTTGTTTAGGACATACAAGCTAATTTTGCAAGATGCGTTATTTCTCTCATAAAGTGCTTCCATTACGTACTTATTTGTCTTTCCTCTACCACACTGTATTTCCTTATAACGTGGTATTCTTACATATTCTTTCGAGAGAAAACTCTCCTGTGCGTTCTCTTTGGAGGCTACAAGCTTAGACATTCACGAAACACCTAAGCTTTTCGAGTTATAACCTGTTGTTTAGGAAAAACAAGATAATTTTGCATGATGCGGAATTTCCTTGAAACGTGGTTTTCTGAAAAGTTTTGACGAAAGAAAATTCTCCTGTGGGTTCTCTTTTGAGGCTACACGTTTAGACGTACACGCCACACCAAATCCTTTCGAGTTATAACGTGTTGTATGGATATACAAGCTAATTTTGTACCATGTGTTATTTCTTCTCATAATGTGTTTCCAATACGTACGTATTTGTCTTTACTCTGCAGCAATATATTTCCTTATAACGTGGTATTCTTACATATTCTTTCGAGAGAAAACTCTCCTGTGCGTTCTCTTTTGAGGCTACACGCTTAGGCATACACGCAACACCAAAGCTTTTCTAGTTTCAATGTGTTGTTTAGGAAGAACAAGATAATTTCGCACGATGCGGGATTTCCTTAAAACGTATTTTTCTGACAAATTTTGACGAAAGAAAACTCTCCTGTGGGTTCTCTTTTGAGGCTACACTTTTAGACGTACACGCCACACCAAATCTGTTCGAGTTACAACGTGTTGTTTAGGACATACAAGCTAATTTTGCAAGATGCGTTATTTCTCTCATAAAGTGCTTCCATTATGTACGTATTTGTCTTTACTCTGCCACACTGTATTTCCTTATAACGTGGTATTCTTACATATTCTTTCGAGAGAAAACTCTCCTGTGCGTTCTCTTTGGAGGCTACACGATTAGACATTCACGCAACACCTAAGCTTTTCAAGTTACAACCTGTTGTTTAGGAAAAACAAGATAATTTCGCATGATGCGGGATTTCCTTAAAACGTGGTTTTCTGAAAAGTTTTGATGAAATAAAATTCTCCTGTGGGTTCTCTTTTGAGGCTACACGTTTAGACGTACACGCCATACCAAATCCTTTCGAGTTATAAGGTGTTGTTTAGGATATACAAGCTAATTTTATACTATGTGTTATTTCTTCTCGTAAAGCTTAACTGTTTCCAATAAGTATGTATTTGTCTTTACTCTGCAACACTGAATTTCCTTCTAACATGGAATTCCTACATATTCTTTCGGGAGAAAACTCCCCTGTGCATTCTCTTTTGAGGCTACACGTTTAGACGTACACGCCACACCAAATCTTTTTGAGTTACAACTTGTTGTTTAGGAGATACAAGCTAATTTGTTTACGATGAATTATTTCTTCTCATAAAGTTTAAGTGTTTCCAATACGTATGTATTTGCCTCTACTCTGCAACACTGTATTTCCTTATAACGTGGTATTCTTACATATTCTTTCGCGAGAAAACTCTCCTGTGTAATCTCATTTGAGGCTACAAGCTTAGACATACACCCAACACCAAAGCTTTTCAAGTTACAACGTGTTGTTTAGGAAAAACAAGATAATTTCGCACGATGCGGGATTTCCTTAAAACGTGGTTTTCTGACAAATTTTGATGAAAGAAAACTCTCCTGTGGGTTCTCTTTTGAGACTACACTTTTAGAAGTACACGCCACACCAAATCTGTTCGAGTTACAACGTGTTGTTTAGGACATACAAGCTAATTTTGCAAGATACGTTATTTCTCTCATAAAGTGCTTCCATTATGTACGTATTTGTCTTTACTCTGCCACACTGTATTTCCTTATAACGTGGTATTCTTACATATTCTTTCGAGAGAAAACTCTCCTGTGCGTTCTCTTTTGAGGCTCCACGCTTAGACATACACGCAACACCAAAGCTTTTCGAATTACAACGTGTTGTTTAGGAAAAACAAGATAATTTCGCACGATGCGGTATTTCCTTAAAACGTGGTTTTCTGACAAATTTTGACGAAAGAAAACTCTCCTGTGGTTTCCCTTTTGAGGCTACACGTTTAGACATACACGCCACACCAAATCTTGTCGAGTTACAACGTGTTGTTTAGGAGATACAAGCTAATTTTACATGATGCGTTATTTCTTCTCCTAAAGTGTTTCCAATAAGTACATATTTGTCTATACTCTGCAACACTGAATTTCCTTATAACGTGGTATTCTTACATATTCTTTCGAGAGAAAACTATCCTGTGCGTTCTCTTTGGAGGCTACACGCTTAGACATACATGCAACACCAAAGCATTTCGAGTTACAACGTGTAGATTTGGAAAAACAAGATAATTTCGCACAATGCGGGATTTACTTAAAACGTGGTTTTCTGACAAATTTTGACGTAAGAAAATTCTCCTGTGGGTTCTCTTTTGAGGCTACACGTTTAGATGTACACGCCACACAAAATCTTTTTGAGTTACCACATGTTGTTTCGGAGATACAAGCTAATTTTGTACCATGCGTTATTTCTTCTCATAATGTGTTTCCAATATGTACGTATTTGTCTTTACTCTGCAGCAATATATTTCCTTATAACGTGGTATTCTTAAATATTCTTTAGAGAGAAAACTCTCCTGTGCGTTCTCTTTTGAGGCTACACGCATAGGCATACACGCAACACCAAAGCTTTTTTAGTTTCAATGTGTTGTTTAGGAAAAACAAGATAATTTCGCATGATGCGGGATTTCCTTAAAACGTGGCTTTCTGACAAATTTTGACGAAAGAAAACTCTCCTGTGGGTTCTCATTTGAGGCTACACTTTTAGACGTACACGCCACACCAAATCTTTTCGAGTTACAACGTGTTGTTTAGGACATACAAGCTAAATTTGCAAGATGCGTTATTTCTCTCATAAAGTGCTTCCATTATGTACGTATTTGTCTTTACTCTGCCACACTGTATTTCCTTATAACGTGGTATTCTTACATATTCTTTCGAGAGAAAACTCTCCTGTGCGTTCTCTTTTGGGGCTCCACGCTTAGACATACACGCAACACCAAAGCTTTTCGAATTACAACGTGTTGTTTAGGAAAAACAAGATAATTTCGCACGATGCGGTATTTCCTTAAAACGTGGTTTTCTGACAAATTTTGACGAAAGAAAACTCTCCTGTGGTTTCCCTTTTGAGGCTACACGTTTAGACATACACGCCACACCAAATCTTGTCGAGTTACAACGTGTTGTTTAGGAGATACAAGCTAATTTTACATGATGCGTTATTTCTTCTCCTAAAGTGTTTCCAATAAGTACATATTTGTCTATACTCTGCAACACTGAATTTCCTTATAACGTGGTATTCTTACATATTCTTTCGAGAGAAAACTATCCTGTGCGTTCTCTTTGGAGGCTACACGCTTAGACATACATGCAACACCAAAGCATTTCGAGTTACAACGTGTAGATTTGGAAAAACAAGATAATTTCGCACAATGCGGGATTTACTTAAAACGTGGTTTTCTGACAAATTTTGACGTAAGAAAATTCTCCTGTGGGTTCTCTTTTGAGGCTACACGTTTAGATGTACACGCCACACAAAATCTTTTTGAGTTACCACATGTTGTTTCGGAGATACAAGCTAATTTTGTACCATGCGTTATTTCTTCTCATAATGTGTTTCCAATATGTACGTATTTGTCTTTACTCTGCAGCAATATATTTCCTTATAACGTGGTATTCTTAAATATTCTTTAGAGAGAAAACTCTCCTGTGCGTTCTCTTTTGAGGCTACACGCATAGGCATACACGCAACACCAAAGCTTTTTTAGTTTCAATGTGTTGTTTAGGAAAAACAAGATAATTTCGCATGATGCGGGATTTCCTTAAAACGTGGCTTTCTGACAAATTTTGACGAAAGAAAACTCTCCTGTGGGTTCTCATTTGAGGCTACACTTTTAGACGTACACGCCACACCAAATCTTTTCGAGTTACAACGTGTTGTTTAGGACATACAAGCTAATTTTGCAAGATGCGTTATTTCTCTCATAAAGTGCTTCCAATAGGTACGTATTTTTCTTTACTCTGCCACCCTGTATTTCCTTATAAGGTGGTATTCTTACATATTCTTTCGAGAGAAAACTCTCCTGTGCGTTCTCTTTTGGGGCTACATGCTTAGACATACACCCAACACCAAAGCTTTTCGAGTCAAAACGTGTTGTTTAGGAAGAACAAGATAATTTCTCACGATGCGGGACTTCCTTAAAATGTGGTTTTCTGAAAAATTTTGACGAAAGAAAATTGTCCTGTGGTTTCTCTTTTGAGGCTACACGTTTAGACGTACACGCCACACCAAATCCCTTTGAGTTACAACGTGTTGTTTTGGAGATACAAGCTAATTTTGTACCATGCTTTATTTCATCTCTTAAAGTTTATGGGTTTCCAATACATTCATATTTTTCTTTACTCTGCAACTCTGTATTTCCTTATAACGTGGTATTCTTACATATTCTTTCGAGAGAAAACTCTCCTGTGCGTTCTCTTTTGAGGCTACACGCTTAGATATACACGCAACACCAAAGCTTTTCGCATTACAACATGGTGTTTAGGAAAATCAAGTTAATTCCGCACGATGAGGGATTTCCTTAATACGTGGTTTTCTGACAAATTTTGACGAAAGAAAATTCTCCTGTGGGTTCTCCTTTGAGGCTACACCTTTAGACGTACACGCCACACCAAATCTTTTCGAGTTAACGTGTTGTTTAGGAGATACAAACTAATTTTTTACGATGCGTTATTTCTTCTCATAAAGTGTTTCAAATACATACGTATTTGCCTTTAATCTGCAAAACTGTATTTCCTTATAACGTGGTATTCTTATATCTTCTTTCGAGAGAAAACACTCCTGTGCGTCCTCTTTTGAGGCTACACGCTTAGACATACACGCAACACCAAAGCTTTTCGCGTTACAACGTGTTGTTTAGGAAAAAACAAGATAATTTCGCACGATGAGGGATTTCCTTAATACGTGGTTTTCTGACAAATTTTGACCAAAGAAAATTCTCCTATGGGTTCTCTTTTGAGACTACATGTTTAGACGTACAGGCCACACCAAATCTTTTTAAATTACAACGTGTTGTTTAGGAGATACAAGCTAATTTTGTATGATGCGTTATTTCTTCTCGTAAAGTTTTTCCAATAAGTAAGTATTTGTCTTTACTCAGCAACACTGTATTTCCTTATAACATGGTATTCTTACATATTTTTTCGAGAGAAAACTCTCCTGTGCATTCTCATTTGAGGCTACACGCTTAGACATACAAGCAACAGCAAAGCTTTTCGAGTTACAACATGTTGTTTAGGAAGAACAAGATAATTTCTCACGATGCAGGATTTCCTTAAAACGTGGTTTTCTGACAAATTTTCACGAAAGAATATTCTCCTGTGGGTTCTCTTTTGAGGCTACACGTTTAGACGTACACGCCACACCAAATCTTTTTGAGTTACAACTTGTTGTTTAGGAGATACATGCTAATTTTTTTACGAATCGTTATTTCTTCTCGTAAAGTTTAAGTGTTTCCAATACGTATGTATTTGCCTTTATTCTGCAACACTGTATTTCCTTATAACGTGGTATTCTTACATATTCTTTCGAGAGGAAACTCTCCTGTGCGTTCTCATTGGAGGCTACACGCTTAGACATACACGCAACACCAAAGCTTTTCGAGTTACAACGAGTTGATTAGGAAAAAGAAGATAATTTCGCACGATGCGGGATTTCCTTAAAACGTGGTTTTCTGACAAATTTTGACGAAAGAAAACTCTCCTGTGGGTTCTCTTTTGAGGCTACACTTTTAGACATACACGCCACACCAAATCTTTTCGAGTTACAACGTGTTGTTTAGGACATACAAGCTAATTTTACATGATGCTTTATTTCTCTGATAAAGTGCTTCCATTACGTACACATTTATCTTTACTCTGCCACATTGTGTTTCCTTATAACGTGGTATTCTTACATATTCTTTCGAGAGAAAACTATCCTGTGCATTCTCTTTGGAGGCTACACGCTTAGACATACACGCAACACCAAAGCTTTTCGAGTTGAAACGTGTTGATTAGGAAAAACAAGATAATTTCGCACGATGCGGGATTTCCTTAAAACGTGGTTTTCTGACAAATTTTGACGTAAGAAAATTCTCCTGTCTGTTCTCTTTTGAGGCTACATGTTTAGATGTACACGCCACACAAAATCTTTTTGAGTTACCACGTGTTGTTTCGGAGATACAAGCTAATTTTGTACCATGCGTTATTTCTTCTCATAATGTGTTTCCAATACGTACGTATTTGTCTTTACTCTGCAGCAATATATTTCCTTATAACGTGGTATTCTTACATATTCTTTCGAGAGAAAACTCTCCTGTGCATTCTCTTTTGAGGCTACATGCTTAGACATACATGCAACACCAAATCCTTTCAAGTTATAACGTGTTGTTTAGGATATACAAGCTAATTTTGTACTATGTTTTATTTCTTCTCGTAAAGTTTAAGTGTTTCCAATAAGTATGTATTTGTCTTTACTCTGCAACACTGTATTTCCTTATAACGTGGTATTCCTACATATTCTTTCGGGAGAAAACTCTCCTGTGTGTTCTCTTTTGAGGCTACACGCTTAGACATATACACAACACCCAAGCTTTTCGAGTTACAACATGTTGTTTAGGAAAAACAAGATAATTTCGCACGATGCAGGATTTCCTTAAAACGTGGTTTTCTGACAAATTTTGATGAAAGAAAACTCTCCTGTGGGTTCTACTTTGAGGCTACATGTTTAGTCGTACATGCCACACCAAATTTTTTCGAGTTACAACGTGTTTAGGAGATACAAGCTAAATTTGCATGATGCGTTATTTCTTCTCGTAAAGTGTTTGCAATAAGTACATATTTGTCTATACTCAGCAACACTGTATTTCCTTATAACTTGGTATTCTTACATATTCTTTCGAGAGAAAACTATCCTGTGCGTTCTCTTTGGAGGCTACACGCTTAGACATACACACAACACCAAAGCTTTTCGAGTTACAACGTGTTGATTAGGAAAAACAAGATAATTTCGCACGATGCGGGATTTCCTTAAAATGTGGTTTTCTGACAAATTTTGACGTAAGAAAATTCTCCTGTGGGTTCTCTTTTGAGGCTACACATTTAGACGTACACGCCACACCAAATCTTTTTGAGTTACCACGTGTTGTTTAGGAGAAACAAGCAAATTTTGTACCATGCGTTATCTTCTCATAATATGTTTCCAATATGTATGTATTTGTGTTTACTCTGCAGAAATATATTTCCTTATAACGTGGTATTCTTACATTTTCTTTCGAGAGAAAACTCTCCTGTGCATTCTCTTTTGAGGCTACACGCTTACACATACACCCAACACCAACGCTTTTCGAGTTACAATGTTTTGTTTATGAAATCAAGATAATTGCGCACAATGCGGGATTTCCTTAAAACGTGGTTTTCTGAAAATTTTGACGAAAGAAAATTCTCCCCTGGGTTCTCTTTTGAGGCAACATGTTTAGACATACACGCCACACCAAATCTTTTCGAGTTACAACGTGTTGTTTAGGAGATACAAGCTAATTTTGTATGATGCGTTATTTCTTCTCCTAAAGTGTTTCCAATACGTACATATTTGTCTTTACTCTACAACACTGTATTTCCTTATAACATGGTATTCGTACATATTCTTTCCAGAGAGAACTCTCCTGTGTATTCTCTTTTGAGGCTACACGCTTAGACATACATGCAACACCAAAGCATTTCGAGTTAGAACGTGTTGTTTAGGAAAAACAAGATAATTTCGCACGATTCAGGAATTCCTTAAAACGTGGTTTTCTGACAAATTTTGACAAAAGAAAATTCTCCTGTGGGTTTTCATTTGAGGCTAAACGTTTAGACGTACACGCCACACCAAATGTTTTCGAGTTACAACGTGTTGTTTAGGAGATACAAGCTAATTTTTTACGATGCTTTATATCTTCTTGTAAAGTTTAAGTGTTTCCAAAAGGAACGTATTTATCTTTAATTTGCCACAATGTATTTCCTTATAACGTGGTATTCTTACATACTCGTTCGAGAGAAATCTCTCCTGTGCGTTCTCTTTTGAGGCTACATGCTTAGAAATACACGCAACACCAAAGATTTTCGAGTTACAATGTGTTGTTTAGGAAAAACAAGATCGTTTCGCACGATGCGGGATTTCCTTAATAAGTGGTTTTCTGACAAATTTTGACGAAAGAAAATTCTCCTGTGGGTTCTCTTTTGAGGCTACACGTTTAGACGTACATGCCACACCAAATCTTTTCGAGTTACAACGTTTTGTTTAGGAGATACAAACTAATTTTTTACGATGCGTTATTTCTTCTCGAAAAGTGTTTCAAATACATACGTATTTGTCTTTACTCTGCAAAACTGTATTTCCTTATAATGTGGTATTCTTACATGTTCTTTCGAGAGAAAACTCTCCTGTGTGTTCTCTTTTGAGGCTACACACTTAGACATACATGCAACATCAAAGCTTTTCGAGTTACAACGTGTTGTTTAGGAAAAACAAGATAATTTCGCACGATGAGTGATTTCCATAAACATGGTTTTCTGACAAATTTTAACGAACAAAAATTCTCCTGTGGGTTCTCTTTTGAGGCTACACGTTTAGACGTACACGCCACACCAAATCTTTTCGAGTTACAACGTGTTGTTTAGGAGATACAAGCTAATTTTTACGATGCGTTATTTCTTCTCATAAAGTGTTTCCAATACGTACGTATTTGCCTTTAGTCTGCAACACTGTATTTCCTTATAACGTGGTATTCTTACATATTCTTTCGAGAGAAAACTCTCCTGTGCGTCCTCTTTTGAGGCTACACGCTTAGACATACACGCAACACCAAAGCTTTTCGCGTTACAACGTGTTGTTTAGGAAAAACAAGATAATTTCGCATGATGAGGGATTCCCTTAATACGTGGATTTCTGACAAATTTTGACAAAAGAAATTTCTCCTATTGGTTCTCTTTTGAGACTACACGTTTAGACGTACAGGCCACACCAAATATTTTTAAGTTTCAATGTGTTGTTTAGGAGTTACAAGCTAATTTTGTACGATGCGTTATTTCTTCTCATAAAGTTTTTCCAATAAGTAAGTATTTGTCTTTACTCTGCATCACTGTATTTCCTTATAACGTGGTATTCTTACATATTTTTTCGAGAGAAAACTCTCCTGTGCATTCTCATCTGAGGCTACACGCTGAGACATACACGAAACAGCAAAGCTTTTCGAGTTACAACGTGTTGTTTAGGAAGTACAAGATAATTTCTCACGATGCGGGATTGCCTTAAAACGTGGTTTTCTGACAAATTTTGACGAAAGAATATTCTCCTGTGGGTTCTCTTTTGAGGCTAAACGTTTAGACGTACACGCCACACCAAATCTTTTTGAGTTACAACTTGTTGTTTAGGAGATACAAGCTAATTTTTTTTATGATGAATTATTTCTTCTCGTAAAGTTTAAGTGTTTCCAATACGTATGTATTTGCCTCTACTATGCAACACTGTATTTCCTTATAACGTGGTATTCTTACATATTCTTTCGAGAGAAAACTCTCCTGTGCGTTCTCTTTGGAGGCTACACACTTAGACATTCACGCAACACCAAAGCTTTTCGAGGTACAACGTGTTGTTTAGGAAAAAAAAAGATAATTTCGCATGATGCGGGATTTCCTTAAAACGTGGTTTTCTGACAAATTTTGACGAAAGAAAATTCTCCTGTGGGTTCTCTTTTGAGGCTTCACGTTTAGACGTACACGCCACACCAAATCCTTTCGAGTTATAACGTGTTGTTTAGGATATACAAGCTAATTTTGTACTATGTGTTATTTCTTCTTGTAAAGCTTAAGTGTTTCCAATAAGTATGTATTTGTCTTTACTCTGCAACATTGTATTTCCTTATAATGTAGTATTCCTACATATTCTTTCGGGAGAAAACTCTCCTGTGCGTTCTCTTTTGAGGCTACACGTTTAGACGTACAAGCCACACCAAATCTTTTTGAGTTACAACTTGTTGTTTAGGAGATACAAGCTAATTTTTTATCGATGAATTATTTCTTCTCGTAAAGTTTAAGTGTTTCCAATATGTATATATTTGCCTCTACTCTGCAACACTGTATTTCCTTATAACGTGGTATTATTACATATTCTTTCGAGAGAAAACTCTCCTGTGCATTCTCATTGGAGGCTACACGCTTAGACATTCACGCAACACCAAAGCTTTTCGAGTTACAACGTGTTGTTTAGGAAAAACAAGATAATTTCGCACGATGAGGGATTTCCTTAATACGTGGTTTTCTGACAAATTTTGACCAAAGAAAATTCTCCTATGGGTTCTCTTTTGAGACTACATGTTTAGACGTACAGGCCACACCAAATCTTTTTAAGTTACAACGTGTTGTTTAGGATATACAAGCTAATTTTGTACTATGTGTTATTTCTTCTCGTAAAGCTTAACTGTTTCCAATAAGTATGTATTTTTCTTCATTCTGCAACACTGTATTGCCTTATAACGTTGTATTCCTACATATTCTTTCGGGAGAAAACTCCCCTGTGTGTTCTCTTTTGAGGCTACACGTTTAGATGTACATGCCACACCAAATCTTTTTGAGTTACAACTTGTTGTTTAGGAGATACAAGCTAATTTTTTTACGATGAATTATTTCTTCTCGTAAAGTTTAAGTGTTTCCAATACGTATGTATTTGCCTCTACTCTGCAACACTGTATTTCCTTATAACGTGATATTCTTACATATTCTTTCGAGAGAATACTCTCCCTTGCGTTCTCTTTGGAGGCTACATGCTTAGACATTCACGCAACACCAAAGCTTTTCGAGTTACAACCTGTTGTTTAGGAAAAACAAAATAATTTCGCATGATGCGGGATTTCCTTAAAACGTGGATTTCTGACAAATTTTGATGAAAGAAAATTCTCCTGTGGGTTCTCTTTTGAGGCTACACATTTAGATGTACACGCCACACCCAATCCTTTCGAGTTATAACGTGTTGTTTAGGATATACAAGCTAATTTTTTTTCTATGTGTTATTTCTTCTCGTAAAGCTTAAGTGTTTCCAATAAGTATGTATTTGTCTTTACTCTGCAAAACTGTATTTCCTTATAACGTGTTATTCCTACATATTCTTTCGGAAGAAAACTCTCCTGTGCATTCTCTTTCGAGGCTACACGCTTAGACATACACGCAACACCAAAGATTTTCGAGTTACAACATGTTGTTTAGGAAAAACAAGATAATTTCGCACGATGCGGGATTTACTTAAAACATGGTATTCTGAAAAATTTTGACGAAAGAAAATTCTCCTGTGGGTTCTCTTTTGAGGCTACACGTTTAGACGTACACGCCACACCAAATCTTTTCGAGTTACAACGTGTTGTTTAGGAGATACAAGCTAATTTTTTACGATGCATTATTTCTTCTAGTGTTTCCAATACATACGTATTTGCCTTTAGTCTGCAGCACTGTATTAACTTATAACTTGGTATTCTTACATATTCTTTCGAGAGAAAACTCTCCTGTGCATCCTCTATTGAGGCTACACGCTTAGACATACACGTAATACCAAAGATTTTCGCGTTACAACGTGTTGTTTAGGAAAAACAAAATAAGTTCGCACAAATAGGGATTTCCTTAATAAGTGGTTTTCTGACAAATTTTGACCAAAGAAAATTCTCCTATGGGTTCTCTTTTGAGACTACACGTTTAGACGTACAGGCCCCTCCAAATTTTTTTAAGTTACAACGTGTTGTTTAGGCGATACAAGCTAATATTGTACGATGCGTTATTTCTTCTCGTAAAGTTTTTCCAATAAGTAAGTATTTGTCTTTATTCTGCAACACTGTATTTCCTTATAACGTGGTATTCTTACATGTTCTTTCGAGAGAAAACTCTCCTGTGAGTTCTCATTTGAGGCTACACGCTTAGATATACACGCAACAGCAAAGCTTTTCGAGTTACAACGTGTTGTTTAGGAAGAACAAGATAATTTCCCACGATGCGGGATTTCCTTAAAACGTGGTTTTCTAACAAATTTTGACGAAAGAAAATTCTCCTGTAGGTTCTCTTTTGAGGCTACACGTTTAGATGTACACGCCACAGCAAATCTTTTTGAGTTACAACGTGTTGTTTAGGAGATACAAGCTATTTTTTTTACGATGCGTTATTTCTTCTCGTAAAGTTTAAGTGTTTCCAATATGTATGTATTTGCCTTTACTCTGCAACACTGTATTTCCTTATAACGTGGTATTCTTACATATTCTTTCGAGAGAAAACTCTCCTGTGCGTTCCCTTTGGAGGCTACACGCTTAGACATACACGCAACACCAAAGCATTTCGAGTTACAACGTGTTGTTTAGGAAAAACAAGATAATTTCGCATGATGCGGGATTTTTTTAAAACGTGGTTTTCTGACAAATTTTGACGAAAGAAAATTCTCCTGTGGGTTCTCTTTTGAGCGTACACGTTTAGACGTACAAGCCACACCATATCCTTTCGAGTTATAACGTGTTGTTTAGGAGATACAAGCTAATTTTGTACTATGTGTTATTTCTTCTCGTAAAGTTTAAGTGTTTCCTATAAGTATGTATTTGTCTTTACTCTGCCAGAATGTATTTCCTTATAACGTGGTATTCCTACATATTCTTTCGGGAGAAAACTCTCCTGTGCGTTCCCTTTTGAGACTACACGCTTACACATACACGCAACACCAAAGCTTTTCGAGTTACAACATGTTGTATAGGAAAAACAAGATAATTTATCACGATGCGCGATTTCCTTAAAACGTGGTTTTTGACAAATTCTGACGAAAGAAAACTCTCCTGTGGGTTTTCTTTTGAGGCTACACGTTTAGACGTACACGCCACACCAAATCTTTTCGGGTTACAACGTGTTGTTTAGGAGATACGAGCTAATTTTTTACGATGCGTTATTTCTTCTCATAAAGTGTTTCCAATAAGTACGTATTTTTCTTTATTCTGCAACACTGTATTTCCTTATAACGTGGTATTATTACATATTCTTTCGAGAGAAAACTCTCCTGTGCGTGCTCTTTTGACGCTACACGCTTAGACATACACGCAACACCAAAGCTTTTCAAAATACAACGTGTTTTTTAGGAAAAACAAGATAATTTCGCACGATGCAGGATTTCCTTAAAACGTGGTTACTGACAAATTTTGATGAAAGAAAATTCTCCTGTCGGTTCTCTTTTGAGGCTACATGTTGAGACGTACACGTCACACCAAAACTTTTCGAGTTACAACGTGTTGTTTAGGAGATACAAGCTAATTTTTTACGATGCTTTATTTCTGCTCTTAAAGTGTTTCCAATATGTACGTATTTGTCTTTTCTCTGCAACACTGTATTTCCTCATAACGTGGTATTCTTACATTTTCTTTCGAGAGAAAAAACTCTCCTGTGCATTCCCTGTTGAGGCTACACACTTAGACATACACGCAACACCAAAGCTTTTCGAGTTACAACTTGTTGTTTAGGAAAAACAAGATAATTTCGCAGGATGTGGGATTTCGTTAAAACGTGGTTTTCTGACAAATTTGGAATAAAGAAAATTCTACAGTGGTTTCTCTTTTGAGGCTTCACTTTTAGACGTACACGCCAAACCAAATGTTTTCGAGTTTCCACTTGTTGTTTAGGTGATACAAGCTAATATTGTATGATGCGTAATTTCTTCTCGTAAAGTGTTTCCAATATGTACGTATATGTCTTTACTCTGCAACACTGTATTTCCTTATAACTTTGTATTCTTACATGTTCTTTCGAGAGAAAATTATCCTGTGCATTCTCTTTTGAGGTTACATGCTTAGACATACACGCAATACCAAAGATTTTCGAGTTACAACGTGTTGTTTAGGAAAAACAAGATAATTTCGCACGATGCGGGATTTCCTTAAAACGTGGTTTTCTGACAAATTTTGACAAAAGGAAATTCTCCTTTGTGTTCTCCTTTGAGGCTACACGTTTAGACGTACACGCCACACCAAATCTTTTCGAGTTACAACGTGTTGTTTAGGAGATACAAGCTAATTTATACGATGCGTTAATTCTTCTCGTAAGGTGTTTCCAATACGTAAGTATTTGTCTTTACTCTGCAACACTGTATTTCCTTATAACGTGGTATTCTTACATATTCTTTCGAGAGAAAACTATCCTGTGCTTGCCCCTTTGAGGCTACACACTTAGACATACAGGCAACACCAAAGCTTTTCGAGTTACAATGTGTTGTTTATGAATAAAAAGATAATTTCGCACGATGCGGGATTTCCTTAAAACGTGGTTTTCTGACAAATTTTGACAAAAGAAAATTCTCCTGTGGGTTCTCTTTTGACGCTAAACGTATAGACGTACACGCCACACGAAATCCTTTCGAGTTACCACGTGTTGTTTAGGAGATACAAGCTAATTTTGTATGATTTGTTATTTCTTCTCGTAAAGTGTTTCCAAAACGTACGTATTTGTCTTTCTCTACAACACTGTATTTCCTTATAACGTGGTATTCTTACATATTCTTTCGAGGAAAAACTCTCCTGTGCGTTCTCTTTTGAGGCTACACGCTTAGACATAAACACAACACCAAAGCTTTTCGAGTTACAATGTGTTGTTTAGGAAAAACAAGATAATTTCGCACGATGCGAGATTTCCATAAAACGTGGTTTTCTGAAAAATTTTGACTAAAGAAAGTTCTCCTCTGGGTTCTCTTTTGAGGCTACACGTGTAGAGGTATGAGCCACACCAAATCTTTTCGAGTTACAACATGTTGTTTTTCGAGTTACAACGTGTTGTTTAGGAAAAACAAGATAATTTCGCACAATGCGGGATTTCCTTAAAACGTGGTTTTCTGACAAATATTGACAAAAGAAAATTCTCCTGTGGGTTCTCTTTTGAGGCTACAAGTTTCAAATTACATGCCACACCAAATCCTTCGAGTTACAACGTGTTGTTTAGGAAATACAAGCTAATTTTGTACGATGTATTATTCCTTCTCGTAAAGTGTTTCCAATAAGTAAGTATCTGTCTTTACTCTGCAACACTGTATTTCCTTATAACGTGGTATTCTTACATATTCTTTCGAGAGAATACACTACAGTGCCTTCTCTTTTGAGGCTACACGCTTAGACATACACGCAACACCAAAGCTTTTCGAGTTACAACGTGTTGTTTAGGAAAAACAAGATGATTTCGCACGATGCAGGACTTCCTTAAAACGTGGTTTTCTGAAAAAAATTTGACGAAAGAAAATTCTCCTGTGGGTTCTCTTTTGAGGCTACACGTTTAGATGTAAACACCACACCAAATCTTTTCGAGTTACAACGTGTTGTTTAGGAGATACAAGCTAATTTTGTACCATGCGTTATTTCTTCTCATTAAGTGTTTCCAATACATAAGTATTTGTCTTTTCTCTGCAACACCGTATTTCCTTATTACGTGGTATTCTTACATATTCTTTCGAGAGAAAACTCTCCTGTAGGTTCTCTTTTGAGGCTACATGCTTAGACATACATGTAACACCAAAGCTTTTCGAGTTACAACGTGTTATTTAGGAAAGACAAGATAATTTCGTACAATGCGGGATTTCCTAAAAACGTGATTTCTGAAAAATTTTGACGAAAGAAAATTCTCCTGTGGGTTCTCTTTTGAGGCTACACATTTAGACGTACTCACCACACCAAATCTTTTCGAGTTACAACGTGTTGTTTAGGAGATACAAGCTAATTTTGAACGATGCGTTATTTCATCTCTAAAAGTGTTTCCAATAAGTACCTATTTGTCTTTAGTCTGCAATGCTGTATTTCCTTAGAACGTGGTATTCTTACATCTTATTTCGAGAGAAAACACTCCTGTACGTTCGCTTTTGAGGATACACGCTTAGACATACACGCAACACCAAAGGTTTTCAAGTTACAACGTGTTGTTTAGGAAAAACAAGATAATTTCGCACGATGCGGGATTACCGTAAAACGTGGTTTTCTGACATATTTTGACGAAAGAAAATTCTCCTGTGGGTTCTCTTTTGAGGCTACATATTTAGACGTACATGCCACACCAACTCTTTTCAAGTTACAATGTGTTGTTTAGGAGATACATGCTAATTTTGTACGATGCGTTATTTCTTCTCATAAAGTGTTTCCAATATGTACGTATTTGTCTTTATTCTGCAACACTGTATTTCCTTATAACGTGGTATTCTTAAATATTCTTTCGAGAGAAAACTCTCCTGTGCGTTCTCTTTTGAGGCTACACGCTTAGACATACACGCCACACCAAATCTTTTCGAGTTACAACGTGTTGTTTAGGAGATACAAACTAATTTTGAACGATGTTTTATTTCTTCTCGTAAAGTGTTTCCAATACATACATATTTGTCTTTATTCTGCAATACTGTATTTCCTTATAACGTGGTATTCTTACATATTCTTTCGAGAGATAACTCTACTCTGCGTTCTCTTTTGAGACTACACGCTTAGACATACACGTAACACCAAAGCTTTTCGAGTTACAACGTGTTGTTTAGGAAAAACAAGATAATTTCGCACAATGCGGGATTTCCTAAAAACGTGATTTCTGAAAAATTTTGAAGAAAGAAAATTCTCCTCTGGGTTCTCTTTTGAGACTACACGTTTAGTTGTACACGCCAAACCAAATCGTTTCGAGTTACAACGTGTTGTTAAGGAGATACAAGCTAATTTTGAACGATGCGTTATTTCATCTCTAAAAGTGTTTCCAATACATACGTATTTGGCTTTAGTCTACAACACTGTATTTCCTTAGAACGTGGTATTCTTACATCTTCTTTCGAGAGAAAACTCTCCTGTGCATTCGCTTTTGAGGCTACATGCTTAGACATACACGCAACACCAAATCTTTTCAAGTTACAACGTGTTGTTTAAGAAAAGCAAGATAATTTCACACGATGCGGGATTTCCTTAAAACGTGGTTTTCTGACATATTTTGACGAACGAAAATTCTCCTGTGGGTTCTCTTTTGAGGCTACACATTTAAACGTACATGCCACACCAAATCTTTTCGAGTTACAACGTGTTGTTTAGGAGATACAAGCTAATTTTGTATGATGCGTTATTTCTTCTCGTAAAGTGTTTACAATGTGTACATATTTGTCTTTATTCTGCAACACTGTATTTCCTTATAACGTGGTTTTCTTACATGTTCTCTCGAGAGAAAACTCTCCTGTGGGTTCTCTTTTGAGGCTACACGTTTAGATGTACACGCCACACAAAATCTTTTTGAGTTACAACGTGTTGTTTAGGAGATACAAGCTAATTTTGAACGATGCATTATTTCTTCATGTAGCCTCAAAAGAGAACCCACAGGAGAATTTTGTTTCGTAAAAATTTGTCAGAAAACCACGTTTTAAGTAAATCCCGCATCGTGTGAAATTACCTTGTTTTTCCTAAACAGCACGTTGTATCTCGAAAAGCTTTGGTGTTGCGTGTATGTCTAAGCGTGTAGCCTCAAAAGAGAATGCAGAGGAGAGTTTTCTCTCGAAAGAATATGTAAGAATACCACGTTATAAGTAAATACAGTGTTGCAGAGTAATGATAAATAGGTACATATTGTAAATACTTTATGAGAAGAATTAATGCATTTTACAAAATTAGCTTGTATCTCCTAAACAACACCTTGTAACTCGAAAGGATTTGGTGTGGCGTGTAGGTCTAAATGCTTAGCCTCATAAGAGAACCCACAGGAGAATTTTCTTTCCTTAAAACTTGTCAGAAAACCACGTCTTAAGGAAATCCCGCATCGTACGAAATTATCTTGTTTTTCCTAAACAACACGTTGTAACTCGAAAAGCTTTGTACTTGCGTGTATGTCTAAGCATGTAGCCTCAAAAGAAAAGGCAAAAGAGTTTTCTCTCAAAGAATATGAAAGAATACCACGTTATAAGGAAATACAGTGTTGCAGAGTAAAGACAAATAAGTACGTATTGGAAACACTTTAGGAGAAAAAATAAAGCTCCCTACAAAATTAGCTTGTATCTCCTAAACAACACGTTGTAACTCGAAAAGATTTGGTGTGGCGTGTACGTCTAAACGTGTAGCCTCAAAAGAGCACCCACAGGAGAATTTTCTTTAGTCAAAATTTGTCAGAAAACCACGTTTTAAGGAAATCCCGCATCTTGCGAAATTATCTTGTTTTATCTAAACAACACGTCGTAACTCGAAAAGCTTTGGTGTTGCGTGTATGTCTCAGCGTGTAGCCTCAAAAGAGAACGGACAGGAGAGTTTTCTCTCGAAAGAATATATAAGAATACCACGTTATAAGGAAATACAGTGTTGCAGAATACAGAAAAATACGTACGTATTGGAAACACATTATGAGAAGAAATAACGCAAAGTACAAATTACCTTGTATCTCCTAAACAACAGGTTGTAACTCGAAAAGATTTGGTGAGGCATTTACATCTAAACATGTAGCCTCAAAAGAGAACCCGCAGGAGAATTTTCTTTAGTCAAAATTTTTCAGAAAACCACGTTTTGAGGAAATCCCGCATCATGCGAAATTATCTTCTTTTTCCTAAACAACACATTGTAATTCGAAAAGCTTTGGTGTTGCGTGTATGTCTAAGCGTGTATCCTCAAAAGAGAACACACAGGAGAGTTTTCTCTCGAAAGAATATGTAAGAATACAACGTTTTAAGGAAATACATTGTTGCAGAGTAAAGACAAAAACGTACATATTGGCTACACTTTACAAGAAGAAATAACGCATCGTACAATATTAGCTTGTATCTCCTAAACAACACGTTGTAACTCAAAAAGATTTGATGTGGCATGTACGTCTAAACGTGTAGCCTCAAAAGAGAACCCACAGGAGAATTTTCTTTAGTCAAGATTTGTCAGAAAACCACGTTTTAAGGAAATCCCGCATCGTGCGAAATTAACATGTTTTTCCTAAACAACACGTTGTCACTCGAATAACTTTGGTGTTGCGTGTATGTCTAAGCGTGTAGCCTCAAAAGAGAATGCACAGGAGAGTTTTCTCTCTAAAGAATATGTAAGAATACCACGTTTTAAAGAAATACAGTGTTGCAGAGTAAAGACAAATACGTACATATTGGAAACACTTTAAGAGAAGAAATGATGCATCGTACAAAATTAGCTTGTATCTCCTAAACAAAACGTTGTAATTCGAAAAGATTTGGTGTGGCGTGTACGTCTAAACGTGTAGTCTCAAAACAGAACCCACAGGAGAATTTCCTTACATCAATATATGTCAGAAAACCACGTTTTAAGGAATTCCCGCATCTTGCGAAATTATCTAGTTTTTCCTAAACAACACGTTGTAACTCGAAAAGCTTTGGTGTTGCGTGTGTGTCTAAGGGTGTAGTCTCAAAAGAGAATGCACAGGAGTGTTTTCTCTCGAAAGAATATGTAAGAATACCACGTTATAAGGAAATACAGTGTTGCAGAGTAAAGACAAATACATACGTTTTGGAAACACTTTATGAGAAGAAATAACTCTTCGTGCAAAATTAGCTTGTATCTCCTAAACAACACGTTGTAACTCGAAATGATTTGGTGTGGCGTGTACATCTAAACGTGTGGCCTCAAAAGAGAACCCACGGGATAATTTTCTTTCGTCAAAATTTGTCAGAAAACCACGTTTTATGGAAATCCCTCATCGTGCGAAATTATCTAGTTTTTCCTAAACAACACGTTGTAACTCGAAAAGCTTTGGTGTTGCGTGTATGTCTAAGTGTGTAGCCTCAAAAGAGAATGCAGAGGAGAGTTTTCTCTCGAAAGAATATGTAAGAATACCATGTTATATGGAAATACAGTGTTGCAGAGTAAAGACAAATACGTATATATTGGAAACACTTTACGAGAAGAAATAACGCATCGTTCAAAATTAGCTTGTATCTCCTAAACAACACGTTGTAATTGGAAAGGATTTGGTGTGGCCTGTACGTCTATATGTGTCGCCTCAAAAGAGAACCCACAGGATACTTTTCTATCGTCAAAATTTTTCAGAAAACCTCGTTTTATGGAAATCCCGCATCATGCGAAATTATCCTGTTTTTCCTAAACAACTCATGGTAACTCGAAAATCTTTGGGTTGCGTGTATGGCTAAGTGTGTAGCCTCAAAAGAGAAGGCAGAGGAGAGTTTTCTCTCGAAACAATATGTAAGAATACCACGTTATAAGGAAATACAGTGTTGCAGAGTAAAGACAAATACGTACATATTGGAAACATTTTACGAGAAGAAATAATGCATCGTACAAAATTAGCTTGTATCTCCTAATCAAAACGCTGTAACTCGAACTGTTTTGGTGTGCTGTTTACATCTAAACGTGTAGCCTCAAAAGAGAACCCACAGGAGAATTTTGTTTCGTCAAAATTTGTCAGAAAACCACGTTTTAAGAAAATCCCGCATCATGCGAAATTACCTAGTTTTTCCTAAACCACACATTGTAACTCGAAAAACTTTGGTATTGCATGTATGTCTAAGCGTGTAGGCTCAAAAGAGAACGCACAGGAAAGTTTTCTCTCGAAAGAATACGTAAGAATACCACGTTATAAGGAAATAAAATGTTGCAGATTAAAGATAAATAGGTACGTATTGTAAATACTTTATGAGAAGAAATAACGCATGGTACAAAATTAGCTTGTATCTCCTAAACAACACCTTGTAACTCGAAAGAATTTGGTGTGGCGTGTACGTGTAAACGTGTAGCCTCATAAGAGAACCCACAGGAGAACTTTCTTACGTCAAAATTTTTTCAGAAAACCACGTTTTATGGAAATCTCGCATCGTGCGAAATTATCTTGTTTTTCCTAAACAGCACGTTGTAACTCGAAAAGATTTGGTGTGGCTCGTACGTCTAAATGTGTAGCCTCCAAAGTGAACCCACAGGAGAATTTTCTTTCATCAAAATTTGTCAGAAACCACGTTTTATGGAAATCTCACATCGTGTGAAATTATCTTGTTTTTCCTAAACAACACGTTGTAACTCGAAAAGCTTTGGTGTTGCGTGTTTGTCTAAGCGTGTAGCCTCAAAAGAGAATGCACAGGAGAGTTTTCTCTCAAAAGAATATGTAAGAATACCACGTTATAAGGAAATACAATTTTGCAGAGTAAAGAAAAATAAGTACATATTGGAAAAACTTTACGAGAAGAAATAACGCATCGTACAAAATTAGCTTGTATCTCCTAAACAACACGTTGTAACTCGAAAGGATTTGGTGTGACGTGTACGTCGAAACGTGTAGCCTCAAAAAAGAACCCACAGGAGAATTTTCTTTCATCAAAATTTGTCAGAAACCACGTTTTAAGGAAATCTCGCATCGTGCGAAATTATCTTGTTTTTTCTAAACAACAGGTTTTAACTAGAAAAGCTTTGGTGTTGCGTGTATGTCTAAGCGTTTAGCTTCAAAAGAGAATGCACAGGAGAGTTTTCTCTCGAAAGAATATGTAAGAATACCATGTTATAAGGAAATACAGTGTTGCAGAGTAAAGACAACTATGTACGTATTGGAAACCCTTTAAGAGAATAAATAACGCATCTTACAAAATTAGCTTGTATCTCCTAAACAACACGTTGTAATTCGAAAAGATTTGGTGTGGCTCATACCTCTACACGTTTAGCCTCAAAAGATAACCCACAGGAGAACTTTCTTTCGTCAAAATTTTTCAGAAAACCACGTTTTATGGAAATCACGCATTGTGCGAAATTATCTTGTTTTTCCTAAACAACACGTCGTAACTCGAAAATCTTTGGCGTTGCGTGTATGTCTATGCGTGTAGTCTCAAAAGAGAACGCACAGGAGAGTTTTCCCTCGAAAGAATATGTAAGAATACCATGTTATAAGGAAATACAGTGTTGCAGAGTAAAGACAAATAAGTACATATTGGAAACACTTTACGAGAAGAAATAACGCATCGTACAAAATTTGTTTGTATCTCCTCAACAACACGTTGTAACTCGAAAAGTTTGTTGTATCTCGTACGTCTTAACGTGTAGCTTCAAAATAGAACCCACAGGAGAACTTTCCTTCGTCCAAATTTGTCAGAAAACCACGTTTTAAGTAAATCCTGCATCATGCAAAATTATCTTGTTTTTTCTAAACAACACGTTGTAACTCGAAAATTTTTTGTGTTGCGAGTATGTCTAAGTGTGTAGCCTCTAAAGAGAACGCACAGGAGATTTTTCTCTCGAAAGAACATATAAGAATACAACGTCATAAGGAAATACAGTGTTGCAGAGTAAAGACAAATACATACTTATTGGAAACTCTTTACGAGAAGAAATAACGCATCGTACAAACTTAGCTTGTATCTCCTAAAAAACAATTGGTAACTCGAAAGGATTTGGTGTGGTGTGCACGTCTAAACATGTAGCCTCAAAAGAGCACCCCAGGAGAATTTTCTTTCGTCAAAATTTGTCAGAACACCACATTTTAAGGAAATCCCGCATCGTGCAAAATCATCTTCTTTTTCCTAAAAAACACGTTGTAACTCGAAAAGCTTTGGTGTTGCCTGTATGTCTAAGTGTGTAGCCTCAAAAGGGAACGCACAGGATAGTTTTCTCTCGAAAGAATATGTAAGAATACCACGTTATAAGGAAATACAGTGTTGCAGAGTAAAGACAAATACGTAAGTATTGGAAACACTTTATGAGAAGAAATAACGCATCGTACAAAATTAGCTCGTATCTCCTAAACAACACATGGTAACTCGAAAGGATTTGGCGTGGCGTGCACTTCTAAACGTGAATCTTCAAAAGAGAACCCACAGGAGAATTTTCTTTCGTCAAAATTTGTCAGAAAACCACGTTTTAAGGAAATCTGGCATCGTGCGAAATTATCATGTTTTTCATAAACAACACGTTGTAACTTGAAAAGCTTTGGTGTTGCCTGTATGTCTAAGTGTGTAGCCTCAAAAGGGAACGCACAGGATAGTTTTCTCTCTAAAAAATATGTAAGAATACCACGTTATAAGGAAAAACTGTGTAGCAGAGTAAAGACAAATGCATACGTATTGGAAACACTTTACAAGAAGAATTCACGCATTGTAAAAAATCAGCTTGTATCTCCTAAACTACACGTTGTAACTCGAAAAGATTTGGTGTGGCGTGTACGTCTAAATATGTAGCTTAAAAAGAGAACCAACAGGAGAATTTTCTTTCGTCAAAAATTTTCAGAAAACCACGTTTTAAGGAAATCGCGCAAATTGCGAAATCATCTCCTTTTTCCTAAACAACATGTTGTAACTCGAAAAGCTTTGGTGTTGCGTGTATGTGTAAGCGTGGAGCCTCAAAAGAGAAGGCACAGGAGAGTTTTCTGTCGAAAGAATATGTAAGAATACCACGTTATAAGGAAATACACTTTTGCAGAGTAAAACAAATAAATACATATTGGAAACACTTTACGAGAAGAAATAACGCATCGAAAAAAATTAACTTGTATCACCTAAACAACACGTTGTAAATCGAAAATATTTGGTGTGACGTGTATGTCTAAACGTGTAGCCTCAAAAGAGAACCCACAGGAGAATTTTCTTTCATCAAAATTTGTCAGAAACCACGTTTTAAGGAAATCTCGCATCGTGCGAAATTATCTTGTTTTTCCTAAACAACACGTTGTAACTCGAAAAGCTTTGGTGTTGCGTATATGTCTAAGCTTGTAGCCTCAAAGGAAAATGCACAGGAGAGTTTTCTCTCGAAAAAATATGTACGAATACCACGTTATAAGGAAATACAGTGTTGCAGATAAAAGACAAATACGTACATATTGGAAACACTTTAAGAGAAGATATAATGCATCGTACTAAATTAGCTTGTATCTCCTAAACAACACGTTGTAACTCGAAAAGATTTGGTGTGGCTCATACCTCTACACGTGTAGCCTCAAAAGAGAACCCACAGGAGAACTTTCTTTCGTCAAAATTTTTCAGAAAACCACGTTTTATGGAAAACTCTCATCGTGCGAAATTATCTTGTTTTTCCTAAACAACACGTTGTAACTCGAAAAGCTTTGGCGTTGCCTGTTTGTCTAAGCGTTTAGCCTCAATAGAGAACGCACAGGAGAGTTTTCTATCGAAAGAATATGTAAGAATACCACGTTATAAGGAAATACATTGTTGGAGAGTAAACACAAATAAGAACATATTGGAAACACTTTACGAGAAGAAATAACGCATCCTACAAAATTTGCTTCTATCTCCTAAACAACACGTTGTAACTTGAAAATATTTGGTGTGGCTCGTACGTATACATGTGTAACCTCAAAAGAGAACCCACAGGAGAACTTTATTTCGTCAAAATTTGTCAGAAAACCACGTTTTAAGGAAATCCCGCATCGTGCAAAATTATCTTGTTTTTCCTAAACAACACATTGTAACTCAAAAAGCTTTGGAGTTGCGTGTATGTCTAAGCATGTAGCCTCTAATGAGAACGCACAGGAGAGTTTTCTCTCGAAAGAACATGTAAGAATACAACGTTATAAGGAAATACAGTGTTGCTGAGCAAAGACAAATACGTACGTATTGTAAACACTTTACGAGAAGAAATAACGAATCTTAAAATATTAGATTGTGTCTCCTAAACAACACGTTGTAACTCGAAAAGATTTGGTGTGACGTGTACGTCTAAACGTGTAGTTTCAAAAGAGAACCCACAAGATAATTTTCTTTCATCAAAATTTGTCAGAAAACCACGTTTTAAGGAAACCCTGCATCGTGCGAAATTATCTTGTTTTTCCTAAACAACACGTTGTAACTCGAAAAGCTTTGGTGTTGCCTGTATGTCTAAGTGTGTAGCCTCAAAAGGGAACGCACAGGATAGGTTTCTCTCGAAATAATATGTAAGAATACCACGTTATAAGGAAATACAATGTTGCAGAGTAAAGACAAATACATCCATATTGGAAACACTTTATGAGAAGAAGTAACACATTGTACAAAATTAGCTTGTATCTCCTAAACAACACGTTTTAACTCGAAAAGATTTGGTGTGGCATGTACGTCTAAACATGTAGCCTCAAAAGAGAACCCACAGGAGAATTTTCTTTCTTCAAAATCTTTTCAGAAAACCACGTTTTAAGGAAATCCCGCATCGTGCGAAATCATCTTATTTTCCTAAACAGCATGTTGTAACTCGAAAAGCTTTGGTGTTGTGTGCATGTGTAAGCGTGGAGCGTCAAAAGTGAAGGCACAGGAGAGTTTTCTCTCGAAAGAATATGTAAGAATACCGCGTTATAAGGAAATACACTTTTGCAGAATAAAGACAAATAAATACATATTGGAAACACTTTATGTGAAGAAATAACGCATCGTACAAAATTAGCTTTTATCTCCTAAACAACACGTTGTAACTCGAAAAGATTTGGTGTGACGTGTACATCTAAAAGTGGAGCCTCAAACGAGAACCCACAGGAGAATTTTCTTTCGTCAAAAGTTGTCAGAAACCACGTTTAAGGAAATCTTGCATCGTAAGAAATTATCTTGTTTTTCCTAAACAACACGTTGTAACTCGAAAAGCTTTGGTGTTGCGTGTATGTCTAAGCGTGTAGCCTCAAAAGCGAACGGACAGGAGAGTTTTCTCTCGAAAGAATATGTAAGAATACCACGTTATAAGGAAATACAGTGTTGCAGAGTAAAGACAACAACATATGTATTGGAAACACTTTAAGAAAAGAAATAACGCATCGTACAAAATTAGCTTGTATCTCCTAAACAACACGTTGTAACTCGAAAAGATTTGGTGTGGCTCGTATCTCTACATGTGTAGCCTCAAAAGAGAACACCCAGGAGACCTTTCTTTCATCAAAATTTTTCAGAAAACCACGTTTTATGGAAATCTCGCATCGTGCGAAATTATCTTGTGTTTCCTAAACAACACGTTGTAACTCGAAAAGCTTTGGCGTTGTGTGTTTGTCTAAGCGTGTAGCCTCAAAAGAGAATGCACAGGAGAGTTTTCCCTCGAAAGAATATGTAAGAATACCACGTTATAAGGAAATACAGTGTTGCAGAGTAAAGACAAAAAAAGTACGTATGGGAAACTCTATACGAGAAGAAATAACGCATCGTACAATATTTGCTTGTATCTCCTAAACAACACGTTGTAACTTGAAATTATTTGCTGTGGCTCGTACGTCTACACGTGTAGCCTCTAAAGAGATCCCACAGGACAATTTTCTTTCGTCCAAATTTTTCTGAAAACCACGTTTTAAGGAAATCCCGCATCGTGTGAAATTATCTTGTTTTTCATAAACAACACGTTGTAACTCGAAAAGCGTTGGTGTTGCCTGTATGTCTAAGTGTGTAGCCTCAAAAGGGAACACACAGGATAGTTTTCTCTCGAAAGAATATGTAAGAATACCACGTTATAAGGAAATACAATGTTGCAGAGTAAAGACAAACAAGTACGTCTTGGAAACACTTTACGAGAAGAATTAACGCATCGTAAAAAATTAGCTTGTATCTCCTAAACAACACGTTGTAACTCGACAAGATTTGGTGTGGCGTGTACGTCTAAACGTGTAGCCTCAAAAGAGAACCCACAGGAGAATTTTCTTTCGTCAAAATATGTCAGAAAACCACGTTTTAAGGAAATCCCGCATCGTGCGAAATCATCTTATTGTTCCTAAACAACATGTTGTAACTCGAAAAGCTTTGGTGTTGTGTGTATGTGTAAGCGTGGAGCCTCAAAAGTGAAGGCACAGGAGAGTTTTCTCTCGAAAGAATATGTAAGAATACCGCGTTATAAGGAAATACAATTTTGCAGAGTAAAGACAAATAAGTACTTATTGGAAACACTTTACGAGAAGAAATAACGCATCTTACAAAATTGGCTTTTATCTCCTGAACAACAAGTTGTAACTCGAAAAGATTTGGTGTGGCTCATATGTCTACACGTGTAGCCTCAAAAGAGAACGCACAGGAGAACATTCTTTCGTCAAAATTTCTCAGGAAACCACGTTTTAAGGAAATCCCGCATCATGAAAAATTATCTTGTGTTTCCTAAACAACACGCTGTAACTCGAAAAGCTTTGGTGTTGCGTGTATGTGTAAGCGTGGAGCCTCAAAAGTGAAGGCACAGGAGAGTTTTCTCTCGAAAGAATATGTAAGAATACCGCGTTATAAGGAAATACAATTTTGCAGAGTAAAGACAAATAAGTACATATTGGAAACACTTTATGAGAAGAAATAATGCATCTTACAAAATTGGCTTTTATCTCCTAAACAACACGTTGTAACTCGAAAAGATTTGGTGTGGCTCATATGTCTACACGTGTAGCCTCAAAAGAGAACGCACAGGAGAACATTCTTTCGTCAAAATTTCTCAGGAAACCACGTTTTAAGGAAATCCCGCATCATGCAAAATTATCTTGTTTTTCCTAAACAACACGATGTAACTCGAAAGGCTTTGGTTTTGCATGTATGTCTAAGCGTGTAACCTATAAAGAGAACGCACAGGATAGTTTTCTCTCAAAAGAATATATAAGAATACCATGTTATTAGGAAATACAATGTTGCAGAGTAAAGTCAAATATGTAAGTATTGGAAACACTTTACGAGAAGAATTAACGCATCGCACAAAACTAACTTGTATCTCCTAAACAACACGTTGTAACTCGAAAAGATTTGGTGTGACGTGTATGTCTAAACATGTAGCCTCAAAAGAGAACCCAAAGGAGAATTTTCTTTCATCAAAATTTGTCAAAAACCACGTTTTAAGGAAATCTCACATCGTGCGAAATTATCTTGTTTTTCCTAAACAATACGTTGTAACTCGAAAAGCTTTGGTGTTCAGTGTATGTGTAAGCGTGGAGCCTTAAAAGAGAACGAACAGGAGAGTTTTCTCTCCAACGAATATGTAAGAATACCACGTAATAAGAAAATACAGTGTTGCAGAGTAAAGACAAATACATACGTATTGGAAACACTTTAAGAAAAGAAATAACGCATCATACAAAATTAGCTTGTATCTCCTAAAAAACACGTTGTAACTAGAAAAGATTTGGTGTGGCTCGTACCTCTACACGTGTAGCCTCAAAAGAGAACCCAGAGGAGAACTTTCTTTCGTCAAAATTTTTCAGAAAACCACCTTTTATGTAAATCTTGCTTCAAGCGAAATTATCTTGTTTTTCCTAAACAACACATTGTAACTCGAATAGCTTTGGCGGTGCATGTTTGTCTAAGCGTGTAGCCTCAAAAGAGAATGCACAGGAGAGTTTTCCCTTGAAATAATATGTAAGAATACCACTTTATAAGGAAATACAGTGTTGCAGAGTAAAGACAAATAAGTACGTATTGGAAACACTTTACGATAAGAAATAATGCATCGTACAAAATTTGCTTGTATCTCCTAAACAACATATGTATGTATTGGAAACACTTTACGAGAAGAAATAACGCATCGTACAAAATTAGCTTGTATCTCCTAAACAACACGTTGTAACTCGAAAAGATTTGGTGTGGCTCGTACCTCTACACGTGTAGCCTCAAAAGAGAACCCCCAGGAGACGTTTCTTTCATCAAAATTTTTCAGAAAACCACGTTTTATGGAAAACTCTCATCGTGCGAAATTATCTTGTTTTTCCTAAACAACACGTTGTAACTCGAAAAGCTTTGGCGTTGTGTGTTTGTCTAAGCGTGTAGACTCAAAAGAGAATGCACAGGAGAGTTTTCCCTCGAAAGAATATGTAAGAATACCACGTTATAAGGAAATACAGTGTTGCAGAGTAAAGACAAAAAAAGTACATATTGGAAACTCTATATGAGAAGAAATAACGCATCGTACAGTATTTGCTTGTATCTCCTAAACAACACGTTGTAACTCGAAATTATTTGGTGTGGCTCGTACGTCTACACGTGTAGCCTCTAAAGAGTACCCACAGGAGAATTTTATTTCGTCAAAATTTGTCAGAAAACCACGTTTTAAGGAAATCCCGCATCGTGCAAAATTATCTTGTTTTTCCTAAACAACACATTGTAACTCAAAAAGCTTTGGAGTTGCGTGTATGTCTAAGCATGTAGCCTCTAATGAGAACGCACAGGAGAGTTTTCTCTCGAAAGAACATGTAAGAATACAACGTTATAAGGAAATACAGTGTTGCTGAGCAAAGACAAATACGTACGTATTGTAAACACTTTACGAGAAGAAATAACGAATCTTAAAATATTAGATTGTGTCTCCTAAACAACACGTTGTAACTCGAAAAGATTTGGTGTGACGTGTACGTCTAAACGTGTAGTTTCAAAAGAGAACCCACAAGATAATTTTCTTTCATCAAAATTTGTCAGAAAACCACGTTTTAAGGAAACCCTGCATCGTGCGAAATTATCTTGTTTTTCCTAAACAACACGTTGTAACTCGAAAAGCTTTGGTGTTGCCTGTATGTCTAAGTGTGTAGCCTCAAAAGGGAACGCACAGGATAGGTTTCTCTCGAAATAATATGTAAGAATACCACGTTATAAGGAAATACAATGTTGCAGAGTAAAGACAAATACATCCATATTGGAAACACTTTATGAGAAGAAGTAACACATTGTACAAAATTAGCTTGTATCTCCTAAACAACACGTTTTAACTCGAAAAGATTTGGTGTGGCATGTACGTCTAAACATGTAGCCTCAAAAGAGAACCCACAGGAGAATTTTCTTTCTTCAAAATCTTTTCAGAAAACCACGTTTTAAGGAAATCCCGCATCGTGCGAAATCATCTTATTTTCCTAAACAGCATGTTGTAACTCGAAAAGCTTTGGTGTTGTGTGCATGTGTAAGCGTGGAGCGTCAAAAGTGAAGGCACAGGAGAGTTTTCTCTCGAAAGAATATGTAAGAATACCGCGTTATAAGGAAATACACTTTTGCAGAATAAAGACAAATAAATACATATTGGAAACACTTTATGTGAAGAAATAACGCATCGTACAAAATTAGCTTTTATCTCCTAAACAACACGTTGTAACTCGAAAAGATTTGGTGTGACGTGTACATCTAAAAGTGGAGCCTCAAACGAGAACCCACAGGAGAATTTTCTTTCGTCAAAAGTTGTCAGAAACCACGTTTAAGGAAATCTTGCATTGTAAGAAATTATCTTGTTTTTCCTAAACAACACGTTGTAACTCGAAAAGCTTTGGTGTTGCGTGTATGTCTAAGCGTGTAGCCTCAAAAGCGAACGGACAGGAGAGTTTTCTCTCGAAAGAATATGTAAGAATACCACGTTATAAGGAAATACAGTGTTGCAGAGTAAAGACAACAACATATGTATTGGAAACACTTTAAGAAAAGAAATAACGCATCGTACAAAATTAGCTTGTATCTCCTAAACAACACGTTGTAACTCGAAAAGATTTGGTGTGGCTCGTATCTCTACATGTGTAGCCTCAAAAGAGAACACCCAGGAGACCTTTCTTTCATCAAAATTTTTCAGAAAACCACGTTTTATGGAAATCTCGCATCGTGCGAAATTATCTTGTGTTTCCTAAACAACACGTTGTAACTCGAAAAGCTTTGGCGTTGTGTGTTTGTCTAAGCGTGTAGCCTCAAAAGAGAATGCACAGGAGAGTTTTCCCTCGAAAGAATATGTAAGAATACCACGTTATAAGGAAATACAGTGTTGCAGAGTAAAGACAAAAAAAGTACGTATGGGAAACTCTATACGAGAAGAAATAACGCATCGTACAATATTTGCTTGTATCTCCTAAACAACACGTTGTAACTTGAAATTATTTGCTGTGGCTCGTACGTCTACACGTGTAGCCTCTAAAGAGATCCCACAGGACAATTTTCTTTCGTCCAAATTTTTCTGAAAACCACGTTTTAAGGAAATCCCGCATCGTGCGAAATTATCTTGTTTTTCATAAACAACACGTTGTAACACGAAAAGCGTTGGTGTTGCCTGTATGTCTAAGTGTGTAGCCTCAAAAGGGAACGCACAGGATAGTTTTCTCTCGAAAGAATATGTAAGAATACCACGTTATAAGGAAATACAATGTTGCAGAGTAAAGACAAACAAGTACGTCTTGGAAACACTTTACGAGAAGAATTAACGCATCGTAAAAAATTAGCTTGTATCTCCTAAACAACACGTTGTAACTCGACAAGATTTGGTGTGGCGTGTATGTCTAAACGTGTAGCCTCAAAAGAGAACCCACAGGAGAATTTTCTTTCGTCAAAATATGTCAGAAAACCACGTTTTAAGGAAATCCCGCATCGTGAGAAATCATCTTATTGTTCCTAAACAACATGTTGTAACTCGAAAAGCTTTGGTGTTGTGTGTATGTGTAAGCGTGGAGCCTCAAAAGTGAAGGCACAGGAGAGTTTTCTCTCGAAAGAATATGTAAGAATACCGCGTTATAAGGAAATACAATTTTGCAGAGTAAAGACAAATAAGTACTTATTGGAAACACTTTACGAGAAGAAATAACGCATCTTACAAAATTGGCTTTTATCTCCTGAACAACAAGTTGTAACTCGAAAAGATTTGGTGTGGCTCATATGTCTACACGTGTAGCCTCAAAAGAGAACGCACAGGAGAACATTCTTTCGTCAAAATTTCTCAGGAAACCACGTTTTAAGGAAATCCCGCATCATGCAAAATTATCTTGTGTTTCCTAAACAACACGCTGTAACTCGAAAAGCTTTGGTGTTGCGTGTATGTGTAAGCGTGGAGCCTCAAAAGTGAAGGCACAGGAGAGTTTTCTCTCGAAAGAATATGTAAGAATACCGCGTTATAAGGAAATACAATTTTGCAGAGTAAAGACAAATAAGTACTTATTGGAAACACTTTACGAGAAGAAATAACGCATCTTACAAAATTGGCTTTTATCTCCTGAACAACACGTTGTAACTCGAAAAGATTTGGTGTGGCTCATATGTCTACACGTGTAGCCTCAAAAGAGAACGCACAGGAGAACATTCTTTCGTCAAAATTTCTCAGGAAACCACGTTTTAAGGAAATCCCGCATCATGCAAAATTATCTTGTTTTTCCTAAACAACATGATGTAACTCGAAAAGCTTTGGTTTTGCATGTATGTCTAAGCGTGTAACCTATAAAGAGAACGCACAGGATAGTTTTCTCTCAAAAGAATATATAAGAATACCATGTTATTAGGAAATACAATGTTGCAGAGTAAAGTCAAATATGTAAGTATTGGAAACACTTTACGAGAAGAATTAACGCATCGCACAAAACTAACTTGTATTTCCTAAACAACACATTGTAACTCGAAAAGATTTGGTGTGACGTGTATGTCTAAACATGTAGCCTCAAAAGAGAACCCAAAGGAGAATTTTCTTTCATCAAAATTTGTCAAAAACCACGTTTTAAGGAAATCTCACATCGTGCGAAATTATCTTGTTTTTCCTAAACAACACGTTGTAACTCGAAAAGCTTTGGTGTTCAGTGTATGTGTAAGCGTGGAGCCTTAAAAGAGAACGAACAGGAGAGTTTTCTCTCCAACGAATATGTAAGAATACCACGTAATAAGAAAATACAGTGTTGCAGAGTAAAGAAAAATACATACGTATTGGAAACACTTTAAGAAAAGAAATAACGCATCATACAAAATTAGCTTGTATCTCCTAAAAAACACGTTGTAACTAGAAAAGATTTGGTGTGGCTCGTACCTCTACACGTGTAGCCTCAAAAGAGAACCCAGAGGAGAACTTTCTTTCGTCAAAATTTTTCAGAAAACCACCTTTTATGTAAATCTTGCTTCAAGCGAAATTATCTTGTTTTTCCTAAACAACACATTGTAACTCGAATAGCTTTGGCGGTGCATGTTTGTCTAAGCGTGTAGCCTCAAAAGAGAATGCACAGGAGAGTTTTCCCTTGAAATAATATGTAAGAATACCACTTTATAAGGAAATACAGTGTTGCAGAGTAAAGACAAATAAGTACGTATTGGAAAAACTTTACGATAAGAAATAATGCATCGTACAAAATTTGCTTGTATCTCCTAAACAACATATGTACGTATTGGAAACACTTTACGAGAAGAAATAACGCATCGTACAAAATTAGCTTGTATCTCCTAAACAACACGTTGTAACTCGAAAAGATTTGGTGTGGCTCGTACCTCTACACGTGTAGCCTCAAAAGAGAACCCCCAGGAGACGTTTCTTTCATCAAAATTTTTCAGAAAACCACGTTTTATGGAAAACTCTCATCGTGCGAAATTATCTTGTTTTTCCTAAACAACACGTTGTAACTCGAAAAGCTTTGGCGTTGTGTGTTTGTCTAAGCGTGTAGACTCAAAAGAGAATGCACAGGAGAGTTTTCCCTCGAAAGAATATGTAAGAATACCACGTTATAAGGAAATACAGTGTTGCAGAGTAAAGACAAAAAAAGTACATATTGGAAACTCTATATGAGAAGAAATAACGCATCGTACAGTATTTGCTTGTATCTCCTAAACAACACGTTGTAACTCGAAATTATTTGGTGTGGCTCGTACGTCTACACGTGTAGCCTCTAAAGAGTACCCACAGGAGAATTTTATTTCGTCAAAATTTGTCAGAAAACCACGTTTTAAGGAAATCCCGCATCGTGCGAAATTATCTTGTTTTTCATAAACAACACGTTGTAACTCGAAAAGCGTTAGTGTTGCCTGTATGTCTAAGTGTGTAGCCTCATAAGGGAACGCACAGGATAGTTTTCTCTCGAAAGAATATGTAAGAATACCACGTTATAAGGAAATACAATGTTGCAGAGTAAAGACAAATACGTACGTATTGGAAACACTTTACGAGAAGAATTAAAGCATCGTAAAAATTAACTTGTATCTCCTAAGCAACACGTTGTAACTCGACAAGATTTGGTGTGGCGTGTACGTCTAAACGTGTAGCCTCAAAAGAGAACCCACAGGAGAATTTTCTTTCGTCAAAATGTGTCAGAAAACCACGTTTTAAGGAAATCCCGCATCGTGCGAAATCATCTTATTGTTCCTAATCAACATGTTGTAACTTGAAAAGCTTTGGTGTTGTGTGTATGTGTAAGCGTTGAGCCTCAAAAGTGAAGGCACAGGAGAGTTTTCTCTCGAAAGAATATGTAAGAATCCCACGTTATAAGGAAATACAATTTTCCAGAGTAAAGACAAATAAGTACATATTGGAAACACTTTACAAGAAGAAATAACGCATCGTACAAAATTGGCTTTTATCTCCTAAACAACACGTTGTAACTCGAAAAGATTTGGTGTGGCTCATATGTCTACACGTGTAGCCTCAAAAGAGAACGCACAGGAGAACAATCTTTCGTCAAAATTTCTCAGGAAACCACGTTTTAAGGAAATCCCGCATCATGCAAAATTATCTTGTTTTTCCTAAACAACACGATGTAACTCGAAAAGCTTTGTAGTTGCATGTATGTCTTAGCGTGTAACGTCTAAATAGAACGCACAGGATAGTTTTCTCTCGAAAGAGTATATTAGAATACCACGTTATTAGGAAATACAATTTTGCAGAGTAAAGACATATAAGTACATATTGGAAACACTTTACAAGAAGAAATAACGCATCGTACAAAATTAGATTGTGTCTCCTAAACAACACGTTGTAACTCGAAAAGATTTGGTGTGACGTGTACGTCTAAACGTGTAGCTTCAAAAGAGAACCCACAAGACAATTTTCTTTCATCAAAATTTGTCAGAATCCACGTTTTAAGGAAATCTCGCATCATGCGAAATTATCTTGTTTTTTCCTAAACAGCACGTTGTAACTTGAAAAGCTTTGGTGTTGTGTGTATATCTAAGCGTGTGACCTCAAAATGGAACGCCCAGGATAGTTTTCTCTCGAAAGAATATGTAAGAATACCATGTTAAAAGGAAATACAATGTTGCAGAGTAAAGACAAATACCTACGTATTGGAAACACTTTACGAGAAGAATTAACGCATCGTAAAAAATTAGTTTGTATCTCCTAAACAACACGTTTTAACTCGAAAAGATTTGGTGTGGCATGTACGTCTAAACATGTAGCCTCAAAAGAGAACCCACAGGAGAATTTTCTTTCTTCAAAATCTTTTCAGAAAACCACGTTTTAAGGAAATCCCGCATCGTGCGAAATCATCTTATTTTCCTAAACAGCATGTTGTAACTCGAAAAGCTTTGGTGTTGTGTGCATGTGTAAGCATGGAGCGTCAAAAGTGAAGGCACAGGAGAGTTTTCTCTCGAAAGAATATGTAAAAATACCGCGTTATAAGGAAATACACTTTTGCAGAGTAAAGACAAATAAATACATATTGGAAACACTTTATGTGAAGAAATAACGCATCGTACAAAATTAGCTTTTATCTCCTAAACAACACGTTGTAACTCGAAAAGATTTGGTGTGACGTGTACATCTAAAAGTGGAGCCTCAAACGAGAACCCACAGGAGAATTTTCTTTCGTCAAAAGTTGTCAGAAACCACGTTTAAGGAAATCTTGCATCGTAAGAAATTATCTTGTTTTTCCTAAACAACACGTTGTAACTCGAAAAGCTTTGGTGTTGCGTGTATGTCTAAGCGTGTAGCCTCAAAAGCGAACGGACAGGAGAGTTTTCTCTCGAAAGAATATGTAAGAATACCACGTTATAAGGAAATACAGTGTTGCAGAGTAAAGACAACAACATATGTATTGGAAACACTTTAAGAAAAGAAATAACGCATCGTACAAAATTAGCTTGTATCTTCTAAACAACACGTTGTAACTCGAAAAGATTTGGTGTGGCTCGTATCTCTACATGTGTAGCCTCAAAAGAGAACACCCAGGAGACCTTTCTTTCATCAAAATTTTTCAGAAAACCACGTTTTATGGAAATCTCGCATCGTGCGAAATTATCTTGTGTTTCCTAAACAACACGTTGTAACTCGAAAAGCTTTGGCGTTGTGTGTTTGTCTAAGCGTGTAGCCTCAAAAGAGAATGCACAGGAGAGTTTTCCCTCGAAAGAATATGTAAGAATACCACGTTATAAGGAAATACAGTGTTGCAGAGTAAAGACAAAAAAAAGTACGTATGGGAAACTCTATACGAGAAGAAATAACGCATCGTACAATATTTGCTTGTATCTCCTAAACAACACATTGTAACTTGAAATTATTTGCTGTGGCTCGTACGTCTACACGTGTAGCCTCTAAAGAGATCCCACAGGACAATTTTCTTTCGTCCAAATTTTTCTGAAAACCACGTTTTAAGGAAATCCCGCATCGTGCGAAATTATCTTGTTTTTCATAAACAACACGTTGTAACTCGAAAAGCGTTGGTGTTGCCTGTATGTCTAAGTGTGTAGCCTCAAAAGGGAACGCACAGGATAGTTTTCTCTCGAAAGAATATGTAAGAATACCACGTTATAAGGAAATACAATGTTGCAGAGTAAAGACAAACAAGTACGTCTTGGAAACACTTTACGAGAAGAATTAACGCATCGTAAAAAATTAGCTTGTATCTCCTAAACAACACGTTGTAACTCGACAAGATTTGGTGTGGCGTGTACGTCTAAACGTGTAGCCTCAAAAGAGAACCCACAGGAGAATTTTCTTTCGTCAAAATATGTCAGAAAACCACGTTTTAAGGAAATCCCGCATCGTGCGAAATCATCTTATTGTTCCTAAACAACATGTTGTAACTCGAAAAGCTTTGGTGTTGTGTGTATGTGTAAGCGTGGAGCCTCAAAAGTGAAGGCACAGGAGAGTTTTCTCTCGAAAGAATATGTAAGAATACCGCGTTATAAGGAAATACAATTTTGCAGAGTAAAGACAAATAAGTACTTATTGGAAACACTTTACGAGAAGAAATAACGCATCTTACAAAATTGGCTTTTATCTCCTGAACAACACGTTGTAACTCGAAAAGATTTGGTGTGGCTCATATGTCTACACGTGTAGCCTCAAAAGAGAACGCACAGGAGAACATTCTTTCGTCAAAATTTCTCAGGAAACCACGTTTTAAGGAAATCCCGCATCATGCAAAATTATCTTGTGTTTCCTAAACAACACGTTGTAACTCGAAAAGCTTTGGTGTTGCGTTTATGTGTAAGCGTGGAGCCTCAAAAGTGAAGGCACAGGAGAGTTTTCTCTCGAAAGAATATGTAAGAATACCGCGTTATAAGGAAAGACAATTTTGCAGAGTAAAGACAAATAAGTACATATTGGAAACACTTTACGAGAAGAAATAATGCATCTTACAAAATTGGCTTTTATCTCCTAAACAACACGTTGTAACTCGAAAAGATTTGGTGTGGCTCATATGTCTACACGTGTAGCCTCAAAAGAGAACGCACAGGAGAACATTCTTTCGTCAAAATTTCTCAGGAAACCACGTTTTAAGGAAATCCCGCATCATGCAAAATTATCTTGTTTTTCCTAAACAACACGATGTAACTCGAAAAGCTTTGGTTTTGCATGTATGTCTAAGCGTGTAACCTATAAAGAGAACGCACAGGATAGTTTTCTCTCAAAAGAATATATAAGAATACCATGTTATTAGGAAATACAATGTTGCAGAGTAAAGTCAAATATGTAAGTATTGGAAACACTTTACGAGAAGAATTAACGCATCGCACAAAACTAACTTGTATCTCCTAAACAACACATTGTAACTCGAAAAGATTTGGTGTGACGTGTATGTCTAAACATGTAGCCTCAAAAGAGAACCCAAAGGAGAATTTTCTTTCATCAAAATTTGTCAAAAACCACGTTTTAAGGAAATCTCACATCGTGCGAAATTATCTTGTTTTTCCTAAACAACACGTTGTAACTCGAAAAGCTTTGGTGTTCAGTGTATGTGTAAGCGTGGAGCCTTAAAAGAGAACGAACAGGAGAGTTTTCTCTCCAACGAATATGTAAGAATACCACGTAATAAGAAAATACAGTGTTGCAGAGTAAAGACAAATACATACGTATTGGAAACACTTTAAGAAAAGAAATAACGCATCATACAAAATTAGCTTGTATCTCCTAAAAACACGTTGTAACTAGAAAAGATTTGGTGTGGCTCGTACCTCTACACGTGTAGCCTCAAAAGAGAACCCAGAGGAGAACTTTCTTGCGTCAAAATTTTTCAGAAAACCACCTTTTATGTAAATCTTGCTTCAAGCGAAATTATCTTGTTTTTCCTAAACAACACATTGTAACTCGAATAGCTTTGGCGGTGCATGTTTGTCTAAGCGTGTAGCCTCAAAAGAGAATGCACAGGAGAGTTTTCCCTAGAAATAATATGTAAGAATACCACGTTATAAGGAAATACAGTGTTGCAGAGTAAAGACAAATAAGTACGTATTGGAAACACTTTACGATAAGAAATAATGCATCGTACAAAATTTGCTTGTATCTCCTAAACAACATATGTACGTATTGGAAACACTTTACGAGAAGAAATAACGCATCGTACAAAATTAGCTTGTATCTCCTAAACAACACGTTGTAACTCGAAAAGATTTGGTGTGGCGTGTACATCTAAACGTATAGCCTCAATGAGAACCCACAAGAGAATTTTCTTTCTTCAAAATTTATCAGAAAACCACGTTTTAAGGAAATGCCGCATTGTGCGAAATTATCTTATTGTTCCTAAACAACATGTTGTAACTCGAAAAGCTTTGGTGTTGTGTGTATGTGTAAGCTTGGAGCCTCAAAAGTGAAGGCACAGGCGAGTTTTCTCTCGAAAGAATATGTAAGAATACCACGTTATAAGGAAATACAATTTTTCAGAGTAAAGACAAATAAGTACATATTGGAAACACTTTACGAGAAGAAATAACGCATCGTACAAAATTGGCTTTTATCTCCTAAACAACACGTTGTAACTCGAAAAGATTTGGTGTGGCTCATATGTCTACACGTGTAGCCTCAAAAGAGAACGAACAGGAGAACAATCTCTCGTCAAAATTTCTCAGGAAACCACGTTTTAAGGAAATCCCGCATCATGCAAAATTATCTTGTTTTTCCTAATCAACACGATGTAACTCGAAAAGCTTTGTAGTTGCATGTATGTCTAAGCGAGTAACCTCTAAAGAGAATGTACAGGATAGTTTTCTCTCGAAAGAATACATAAGAATACCACGTTATTAGGAAATACAATTTTGCAGAGTAAAGACAAATATGTACATATTGGAAACACTTTACAAGAAGAAATAACACATCGTATAAAATTAGATTGTGTCTCCTAAACAACACGTTGTAACTCGAAAAGATTTGGTGTGACGTGTACGTCTAAACGTGTAGCCTCAAAAGAGAACCCACAAGATAATTTTCTTTCATCAAAATTTGTCAGAATCCACGTTTTAAGGAAATCTCGCATCGTGCGAAATTATCTTGTTTTTTCCTAAACAGCACGTTGTAACTTGAAAAGCTTTGGTGTTGTGTGTATGTCTAAGCGTGTAACCTCAAAAGGGAATGCCCAGGATAGTTTTCTCTCGAAAGAATATGTAAGAATACCACGTTATAAAGAAATACAGTGTTGCAGAGTAAAAACAAATATGTACGTATTGGAAACACTTTACGAGAAGAAATAAAGCATCACACAAAATTAGCTTGTATCTCCTAAACAACACGTTGTAACTCGAAAGGATTTGGTGTGGCATGTACTTCTAAATGTGTAGCCTCAAAAGAGAATCCATAGGAGAATTTTCTTTCGTCAAAATTTGTCAGAAAACCACGTTTTAAGGAAATCCCGCATCGTGCGAAATTATCTTGTTTTACCTAAACAACACGTTGGAACTCGAAAAGCTTTGCTGTTGCATGTATGTCTAAGCGTGTAGCCTCAAAAGAAAGCACAGGAGAGTTTTCTCTCGAAAGAATATGTAAGAATACCACGTTATAAGGAAATACAGTGTTGCAGAGTAAAGAAAAATAAGTACGTATTGGAAACACTTTACAAGAAGAAATAACGCATCTTAAAAATTAGCTTGTATCTCCTAAACTACACGTTGTAACTCGAAAAGATTTGGTGTGGCATTTACGTCTATATGTGTATCCTCAAAACAGAACCCACAGGAGAATTTTCTTTCGTCAAAATTTTTTCAGAAAACCACGATTTAAAGAAATCCTGCATCATGTGAAATTATCTTGTTTTTCCTAAACAACACGTCCTAACTCGAAAAGCTTTGGTGTTGCGTGTATGGGTAAGCGTATAGCCTCAAAAGAGTAGGCAAAGGAGAGTTTTCTCCCGAAAGAATATGTAAAAATGCCACGTTATAAGGAAATACAGTGTTGCATAGTAAAGACATATATGTACGTATTGGAAACACTTTACAAGAAGAAATAACGCATCGTACAAAATTAGCTTGTATCTCGTAAACAACACGTTATAACTCGAAAAGTTTTAGTGTGGCATGTACGTCTAAATGTATAGCCTCAAAGAGAACCCACAGGAGAATTTTCTTTCTTCAAAATTTGTCAGAAATCCACGTTTTAAGGAAATCCCGCATCGTGAGAAATTATCTTATTTTTCCTAATCAACAAGTTGTAACGCGAAAAGCTTTGGTGTTGCGTGTATGTCTAAGCGTGTAGCCTCAAAAGAGAACGCACAGAAGAGTTTTCTCTCAAAAGAATATGTAAGAATACCACGTTATAAGGAAATACAGTGTTGCAGAGTAAAGACAAATACGTATGTATTGGAAACACTTTATGAGAAGAAATAACGCTTCGTACAAAATTAGCTTATATCTCCTATACAACACATTGTAACTCAAAACGATTTGGTGTGGCGTGTACGTCTAAACGTGTAACCTCAAAAGAGAACCAACAGGAGAATTTTCTTTCGTCAAAATTTGTCAGAAAACCATGTTTTAAGGAAATCCCGCATCGTGCGAAATTATCTTATTTTTCCTAATCAACACGTTGTAACAGGAAATGCTATGGTTTTGCCTGTATGTCTAAGCGTGTAGCCTCAAAGGAGAAGGCACAGGAGGCTTTTCTCTCGAAAGAATATGTAAGAATACCACGTTATAAGGAAATACAGTGTTGCAGAGTAAAGACCAATACATACATATTGGAAACACTTTACGAGAAGAAATAACGCATCATAAAAAATTAGCTTGTATTTCCTAAACTACACGTTGTAACTCGAAAAGATTTGGTGTAGCATGTACGTCTAAACGTGTAACCTCAAAGGAGAACCCACAGGAGAATTTTCTTTCGTCAAAATTTTTCAGAATACCATGTTTTAAGGAAATCCGGCATCGTGCGAAATGATGTTGTCTTTCCTAAACAACACGTCATAACTCGAATAGCTTTGGTATTGCGTGTATGGGTAAGCGTGTAGCCTCAAAAGAGTAGGCACAGGAGAATTTCCTCTCAAAAGAATATGTAAGCATACCACGTTATAAGGAAATACAGTGTTGCAGAGTAAAGACAAATACGTACTTATTGGAAACACTTTAAGAGAAGAAATAACATATCGTAAAAATTAGCTTGTATCTCCTAAACAACAAGTTGTAACTCGAAAAGTTTTGGTGTGGCGTGTAGGTCTAAACGTGTAGCCTCAACAGAGAACCCACAGGAGAATTTTCTTCCGTCAAAATTTGTCAGAAAACCACGTTATAAGGAAATCCGGCATTGTGCGAAATGATCTTGTTTTTCCTAAACAACACGTCGTTACTCGAAAAGCTTTGGTGTTGCGTGTATGGGTTAGCGTGTAGCCTCAAAAGAGTAGGCACAGGAGAGTTTTCTCTCGAAAGAATATGTAAGCATACCACGTTCTAAGGAAATACAGTGTTGCAGAGTAAAGACAAATATGTACCTATTGGAAACACTTTAAGAGAAGAAATAACGCATCGTACAAACTTAGCTTGTATCTCCTAAACAACACGTTGTAACTCGAAAAGATTTGGAGTGGCGTGTACGTCTAAACGTGTAGCCTCAAAAGAGAACCAACAGGAGAATTTTCTTTCTTCAAAATTTGTCAGAAAACCACGTTTTAAGGAAAACCGGCATCGTGCGAAATTATCTTGTTTTTCCTAAACAACACATCCTAACTCAAAAAGCTATGGTGTTGCGTGAATGTCTAAGCATGTAGCCTCAAAAGAGAAGGCACAGGAAAGTTTTCTCTCGAAAGAATATGTAAGAATACCACGTTATAAGGAAATACATTGTTGCAGAGTAAAGACAAATAGGTACGTATTGGAAACACTTTACGTGAAGAAATAACGCTTCGTACAAAATTAGCTTGTATCTCCTAAACTACACGTTGTAACTCGAAAAGATTTGGTGTGGCGTGTACTTCTAAATGTGTAGCCTCAAAAGAGAACCCACAGGAGAATTTTCTTCCGTCAAAAATTTTTCAGAAAACCACGTTTTAAGGAAATCCCGCATCTTGCGAAATTATCTTGTTTTTCCTAAACAACACGTTGTAACTCGAAAAGCTTTGGAGTCGCGTGTATGTTTTAGAGTGTAGCTTCAAAAGAGAAGGCACAGGAGAGTTTTCTATCGAAAGAATATGTAAGAATACCACGTTATAAGGAAATTCAGTGTTGCATAGTAAAGACAAATATGTACGTATTGGAAACACTTTACGAGAAGAAATAATGCATCATACAAAATTAGCTTTATCACCTAAACAACACGTTGTAACTCGAAAAGATTTGGTGTGGCGTGTACGTCTAAACATATAGCCTCAATGAGAACCCACAGGAGAATTTTCTTTCTTCAAAATTTGTCAGAAAACCACCTTTTAAGGAAATCCCGCATCGTGCGAAATTATCATGTTTTTCCAAATCAACAAGTTGTAACGCGAAAAGCTTTGGTGTTGCGTGTATGTCTAAGCGTGTAGCCTCAAAAGAGAACTCACAGAAGAGTTTTCTCTCAAAAGAATATGTAAGAATACCACGTTATAAGGAAATACAGTGTTGCAGAGTAAAGACAAATACGTATGTATTGGAAACACTTTATGAGAAGAAATAACGGTTCGTACAAAATTAGCTTATATCTCCTATACAACACGTTGTAACTCAAAACAATTTGGTGTGGCGTGTACGTCTAAACGTGTAGCCTCAAAAGAGAACCAACAGGAGAATTTTCTTTCGTCAAAATTTGTCAGAAAACCATGTTTTAAGGAAATCCCGCATCGTGCAAAATTAACTTATTTTTCCCAATCAACAGGTTGTAACATGAAATGCTTTGGTTTTGCCTGTATGTCTAAGCGTGTAGCCTCAAAAGAGAAGGCACAGGAGAGTTTTCTCTCGAAAGAATATGTAAGAATTCCACGTTATAAGGAAATACAGTGTTGCAGAGTAAAGACAAATACATACTTAATGGAAAAACTTCAAGAGAAGAAATAACGCATCGTACAAAATTAACTTGTATCTCCTAAAAACAGATTGTAACTCGAAAAGCTTTGGTGTTGCGTGTATGTCTAAGTGTGCAGCATCAAAAGAGAAGGCACAGGAGAGTTTTCTCTCGAAAGAATATGTAAGAATACCACGTTATAGGGAAATACATTGTTGCAGAGTAAAGACAAATAGGTACGTATTGGAAACACTTTACGAGAAGAAATAATGCTTCGTACAAAATTAGCCTGTATCTCCTAAACTACACGTTGTAACTCGAAAAGATTTGGTGTGGCGTGTACTTCTAAATGTGTAGCCTCAAAAGAGAACCAACAGGAGAATTTTCTTTCGTCAAAAATTTTTCAGAAAACCACGTTTTAAGGAAATCCCGCATCGTGCGAAATTATCTTGTTTTTCCTAAACAACACGTTGTAACTCGAAAAGCTTTGGAGTCACGTGTATGTTTTAGAGTGTAGCTTCAAAAGAGAAGGCACAGGAGAGTTTTCTCCCGAAAGAATATGTAAGAATACCACGTTATAAGGAAATACAGTGTTGCATAGTAAAGACAAATATGTACATATCAGAAACACTTTACGAGAAGAAATAATGCAACTTACAAAATTAGCTTTATCACCTAAACAACACGTTGTAACTCGAAAAGATTTGGTGTGGCGTGTACGTCTAAACATATAGCCTCAATGAGAACCCACAGGAGAATTTTCTTTCTTCAAAATTTGTCAGAAAACCACGTTTTAAGGAAATCCCGCATCGTGCGAAATTGTCATGTTTTTCCAAATCAACAAGTTGTAACGCCAAAAGGTTTGGTGTTGCTTGTAAGTCTAAGCGTGTAGCCTCAAAAGAGAACACACAGAAGAGTTTTCTCTCAAAAGAATATGTAAGAATACCACGTTATAAGGAAATACAGTGTTGCAGAGTAAAGACAAATGCGTATGTATTGGAAACACTTTATGAGAAGAAATAACGGTTCATACAAAATTAGCTTATATCTCCTATACAACACGTTGTAACTCAAAACAATTTGGTGTGGCGTGTACGTCTAAACGTGTAGCCTCAAAAGAGAACCAACAGGAGAATTTTCTTTCGTCAAAATTTGTCAGAAAACCATGTTTTAAGGAAATCCCGCATCGTGCAAAATTAACTTATTTTTCCTAATCAACACGTTGTAACATGAAATGCTTTGGTTTTGCCTGTATGTCTAAGCGTGTAGCCTCAAAAGAGAAGGCACAGGAGAGTTTTCTCTCGAAAGAATATGTAAGAATTCCACGTTATAAGGAAATACAGTGTTGCAGAGTAAAGACAAATATGTACGTATTGGAAAAACTTTATGAGAAGAAATAAAGCATCATACAAAATTAGCTTGTATCTCCTAAACAACACATTGTAACTCGAAAGGATTTGGTGTGGCGTGTACATCTAAATGTGCAGCCTCAAAAGAGAACCCACAGGAGAATTTTCCTTCGTCAAAATTCGTCAGAAAACCACGTTTTAAGGAAATCCGGAATCATGCAAAATTATCTTGTTTTTCCTAAACAACACTTCGTAACTCGAAAAGCTTTGGTGTTGCGTGTATGGGTAAGCGTGTAGCCTCAAAAGAGTAGGCACAGGAGAGTTTTCTCTCGAAAGAATATATAAGCATACCACGTTATAAGGAAATACAGTGTTGCAGAGTAAAGACAAATACTAACGTATTGGAAACACTTTAAGAGAAGAAATAACGCATCGTACAATATTAACTTGTATCTCCTAAACAACACGTTGTAACTCGAAAAGATTTGGTGTGGCGTGTACGTCTAAATGTGTAGCCTCAAAAGAGAACCCACAGGAGAATTTTCTTTCGTCAAAATTTGTCAAAAACCACGTTTTATGGAAATCCCGCATCGTGCGGAATTATCTTGTTTTCCTAAACAACACGTTGTAACTCGAAAAGCTTTGGTGTTGCGTGTATGTCTAAGCGTGTAGCATCAAAAGAAAAGGCACAGGAGAGTTTTCTCTCGAGAGAATATGTAAGAATACCACGTTATAAAGAAATACAGTGTTGCAGAGTAAAGACAAATACGTACATATTGGAAACACTTTACGAGAAGAAATAACGCTTCATACAGAATTAGCTTATATCTCCTATACATCACGTTGTAACTCGAAAAGATTTGGTGTGGCCTGTACGACTATACGTGTAGCCTCAAAAGAGAATCCACAGGAGAATTTTCTTTCCTCAAAATTTGTCAGAAAACCACGTTATAAGGAAATCCGGCATTGTGAGGAATTATCTTATTTTTCCTAATCAAAACGTTGTAATATGAAATGCTTTGGTTTTACCTGTATGTCTAAGCGCGTAGCCTCAAAAGAAAGCACAGGAGAGTTTTCTCTCGAAATAATATGTAAGAATACCATATTATAAAGAAATACAGTGTTGCAGAGTAAAGACAAATACATACGTATTGGAACACTTTACAAGAAGAAATAACGCACCGTAAAAATTTGATTGTATCTCCTAAACTACACATTGTAACTCAAAAAGATTTGGTGTGGCATGTACGTCTATATGTGTACCCTCAAAACAGAACCCACAGGAGAATTTTCTTTCGTCAAAATTTGTCAGAAAACCACGTTTTAAGGAAATCCGGCATCGTGCAAAATGATCTTGTTTTTCCTAAACAACACGTCGTAACTCGAAAAGCTTTGGTGTTGCGTGTATGGGTAAGCGTGTAGCCTCAAAAGAGTAGGCACAGGAGAGTTTTCTCTCGAAAGAATATGTAAGCATACCAAGTTATAAGGAAATACAGTGATGCAGAGTAAAGACAAATACGTACGTATTGGAAACACTGTAGGAGTAGAAATAACGCATCGTACAAAATTAGCTTGTATCTCCTAAACAACACGTTGTAACTCGAAAGGATTTGGTGTGGCGTGTGCATCTAAGTGGGTAGCCTCAAAAGAGAACCAACAGGAGAATTTTCTTTCGTCAAAATTTGTCAGAAAACCACGTTTTATGGAAATCCCGCATCGTGCTAAATTATCTTGTTTGTCCTTAACAACACGTTGTAAATCGAAAAGCTTTGGTGTTGCGTGTATGTCTAAGCGTGTAGCCTCAAAAGAGAAGGCACAGGAGAGTTTTCCCTCGAAAGAATATGTAAGCATACCACGTTATAAGGAAATACAGTGTTGCAGAGTAAAGACAAATACGTATGTATTGAAAACACATTACGAGAAGAAAGAATGCATCATACAAAATTAGCGTGTATCTCCTAAACAACACGTTGTAACTCGAAAGGATTTGGTGTGGCGTGTACATCTAAATGGGTAGCCTCAAAAGAGAACCCACAGGAGAATTTTCTTTCGTCAAAATTTGTCAGAAAACCACGTTTTATGGAAATCCCGCATCGTGCTAAATTATCTTTTTTTTCCTAAACAACACGTTGTAAATCGAAAAGCTTTGGTGTTGCGTGTATGTCTAAGCGTGTAGCCTCAAAAGAGAACGCACAGGAGAGTTTTCTCTCGAAAGAATATGTAAGAATACCACGTTATAAGGAAATACAGTGTTGCAGAGTAAAGACAAATACGTACATATTGGAAACACTTTATGAGAAGAAATAATGCATCATTCAAAATTAGCTTGTATCTCCTATACAACACGTTGTAACTCGAGAAGACTTGATGTGGCGTGTATGTCTAAACTTGTAGTCTCAAAAGAGAACCCACAGGAGAATTTTCTTTCGTCAAAATTTGTCAGAAAACCACGTTTTAAGGAAATCCTGCATCGTGCGAAATTATGTTGTTTTTCCTAAACAACACATTGTAACTCGAAAAGCTTTGGTGTGGCGTGTATGTCTAAGCGTGTAGCCTCAAAAGAGAAGGCAAAGGAGAGTTTTCCCTCGAAAGAATATGTAAGAATACCACGTTATAAGGAAATACAGTGTTGCAGAGTAAAGACAAATACAAACGTATTGGATACACTTTATGAGAAGAAATAACGCTTCATACAATATTAGCTTGTATCTCCTATACAACACATTGTAACTCGAAAAGATGTGGTGTGGCATTTATGTCTAAACGTGTAGCCTCAAAAGAGAACGAACAGGAGAATTTTCTTCCGTAAAAATTTGTCAGAAAACCACGTTTTAAGGAAATCCCGCATCATGAGAAATTATCTTATTCTTCCTAATCAACATGTTGTAACATGAAATGCTTTGGTTTTGCCTGTATGTCTAAGCGTGTAGCCTCAAAAGTGATGGCACAGGAGAGTTTTCTCTCGAAAGAATATGTAAGAATACCACGTTATAAGAAAATACAGTGTTGCAGAGTAAAGACAAATATGTACTTATTGGAAACACTTTACGAGAAGAAATAAAGCATCATACAAAATTAGCTTGTATCTCCTAAACCACATGTTGTAACTCGAAAGGATTTGGTGTGGCATGTACGTCTAAACGTGTAGCCTCAAAGGAGAACCCACAGGAGAATTTTCTTTCGTCAAAATTTGTCAGAAAACCACGTTTTATGGAAATCCCGCATCGTGCTAAATTATCTTTTTTTTCCTAAACAACACGTTGTAAATCGAAAAGCTTTGGTGTTGCGTGTATGTCTAAGCGTGTAGCCTCAAAAGAGAACGCACAGGAGAGTTTTCTCTCGAAAGAATATGTAAGAATACCACGTTATAAGGAAATACAGTGTTGCAGAGTAAAGACAAATACGTACATATTGGAAACACTTTATGAGAAGAAATAATGCATCATTCAAAATTAGCTTGTATCTCCTATACAACACGTTGTAACTCGAAAGGATTTGGTGTGGCATGTACGTCTAAACGTGTAGCCTCAAAAGAGAACCAACAGGAGAATTTTCTTTCGTCAAAATTTGTTAGAAAACCACGTTTTAATGAAATCCCGCATCATGTGAAATTATCTTATTTTTCCTAATCAACACGTTGTAACACGAAATGCTTTGGTTTTGAGTGTATGTCTAAGCGTGTATCCTCAAAAGGGAAGGCACAGGAGAGTTTTCTCTCGAAAGAATATGTAAGAATACCACGTTATAAGGAAATACAGTGTTGCAGAGTAAAGACAAATATGTATTGGAAACACTTTACGAGAAGAAATAAAGCATCCTACAAAATTAGCTTATATCTCCTATACATCACGTTGTAACTCGAAAAGATTTGGTGTGGCCTGTACGACTATACGTGTAGCCTCAAAAGAGAACCAACAGGAGAATTTTCTTTCCTCAAAATTTGTCAGAAAACCACGTTTTAAGGAAATCCCGCATAGTGTGAAATTATCTTATTTTTCCTAATCAAAACGTTGTAATATGAAATGCTTTGGTTTTACCTGTATGTCTAAGCCAGTAGACTCAAAAGAGAAGGCACAGGAGAGTTTTCTCTCGAAAGAATATGTAAGAATACCATATTATAAAGAAATACAGTGTTGCAGAGTAAAGACAAATACATACGTATTGGAAACACTTTACGAGAAGAAATAAAGCATCACACAAAATTAGCGTGTATCTCCTAAACAACACGTTGTAACTCGAAAGGATTTGGTGTGGCATGTACTTCTAAATGTGTAGCCTCGAAAGAGAATCCACAGGAGAATTTTATTTCGTCAAAATTTGTCAGAAAACCACGTTTTAAGGCAATCCCGCATCGTGCAAAATTATCTTGTTTTTCCTAAACAAAACGTTGGAACTCGAAAAGCTTTAATGTTGCATGTATGTCTAAGCATGTAGCCTCAAAAGAAAGCACAGGAGAGTTTTCTCTCGAAATAATATGTAAGAATACCACGTTATAAGGAAATACTGTGTTGCAGAGTAAAGAAAAATACGTACGTATTGGAACACTTTACAAGAAGAAATAACGCATCGTAAAAATTAGATTGTATCTCCTAAACTACACATTGTAACTCGAAAAGATTTGGTGTGGCGTGTACGTCTATATGTGTAGCCTCAAAACAGAACCCACAGGAGAATTTTCTTTCGTGAAAATTTGTCAGAAAACCACGTTTTAAGGAAATCCGGCATCGTGCAAAATGATCTTGTTTTTCCTAAACAACACGTCGTAACTCGAAAAGCTTTGGTGTTGCGTGTATGGGTAAGCGTGTAGCCTCAAAAGAGTAGGCACAGGAGAGTTTTCTCTCGAAAGAATATGTAAGCATACCACGTTATAAGGAAATACAGTGATGCAGAGTAAAGACAAATACGTACGTATTGGAAACACTGTAGGAGAAGAAATAACGCATCGTACAAAATTAGCTTGTATCTCCTAAACAACACGTTGTAACTCGAAAGGATTTGGTGTGGCGTGTACATCTAAGTGGGTAGCCTCAAAAGAGAACCAACAGGAGAATTTTCTTTCGTCAAAATTTGTCAGAAAACCACGTTTTATGGAAATCCCGCATCGTGCTAAATTATCTTGTTTGTCCTTTACAACACGTTGTAAATCGAAAAGCTTTGGTGTTGCGTGTATGTCTAAGCGTGTAGCCTCAAAAGAGAAGGCACAGGAGAGTTTTTCCTCGAAAGAATATGTAAGCATACCACGGTATAAGGAAATACAGTGTTGCAGAGTAAAGACAAATACGTATGTATTGGAAACACATTACGAGAAGAAAGAATGCATCATACAAAATTAGCGTGTATCTCCTAAACAACACGTTGTAACTCGAAAGGATTTGGTGTGGCGTGTACGTCTAAATGGGTAGCCTCAAAAGAGAACCCACAGGAGAATTTTCTTTCGTCAAAATTTGTCAGAAAACCACGTTTTATGGAAATCCCGCATCGTGCTAAATTATCTTTTTTTTCCTAAACAACACGTTGTAAATCGAAAAGCTTTGGTGTTGCGTGTATGTCTAAGCGTTTAGCCTCAAAAGAGAACGCACAGGAGAGTTTTCTCTCGAAAGAATATGTAAGAATACCACGTTATAAGGAAATACAGTGTTGCAGAGTAAAGACAAATACGTACATATTGGAAACACTTTACGAGAAGAAATAATGCATCATTCAAAATTAGCTTGTATCTCCTATACAACACGTTGTAACTCGAGAAGACTTGGTGTGGCGTATATGTCTAAACTTGTAGTCTCAAAAGAGAACCCACAGGAGAATTTTCTTTCGTCAAAATTTGTCAGAAAACCACGTTTTAAGGAAATCCTGCATCGTGCGAAATTATGTTGTTTTTCCTAAACAACACATTGTAACTCGAAAAGCTTTGGTGTGGCGTGTATGTCTAAGCGTGTAGCCTCAAAAGAGAAGGCAAAGGAGAGTTTTCCCTCGAAAGAATATGTAAGAATACCACGTTATAAGGAAATACAGTGTTGCAGAGTAAAGACAAATACAAACGTATTGGAAACACTTTACGAGAAGAAATAACGCTTCATACAATATTAGCTTGTATCTCCTATACAACACATTGTAACTCGAAAAGATTTGGTGTGGCATTTATGTCTAAACGTGTAGCCTCAAAAGAGAACGAACAGGAGAATTTTCTTCCGTCAAAATTTGTCAGAAAACCACGTTTTAAGGAAACCCCGCATCATGAGAAATTATCTTATTCTTCCTAATCAACACGTTGTAACACGAAATGCTTTTGTTTTGCCTGTATGTCTAAGCGTGTAGCCTCAAAAGTGATGGCACATGAGAGTTTTCTCTCGAAAGAATATGTAAGAATACCACGTTATAAGAAAATACAGTGTTGCAGAGTAAAGACAAATATGTACTTATTGGAAACACTTTACGAGAAGAAATAAAGCATCATACAAAATTAGCTTGTATCTCCTAAACCACATGTTGTAACTCGAAAGGATTTGGTGTGGCGTGTACGTCTAAACGTGTAGCCTCAAAAGAGAACCAACAGGAGAATTTTCTTTCGTCAAAATTTGTTAGAAAACCACGTTTTAATGAAATCCCGCATCGTGTGAAATTATCTTATTTTTCCTAATCAACACGTTGTAACACGAAATGCTTTGGTTTTGAGTGTATGTCTAAGCGTGTATCCTCAAAAGGGAAGGCACAGGAGAGTTTTCTCTCGAAAGAATATGTAAGAATACCACGTTATAAGGAAATACAGTGTTGCAGAGTAAAGACAAATATGTATTGGAAACACTTTACGAGAAGAAATAAAGCATCCTACAAAATTAGCTTGTATCTCCTAAAGAACAAGTTGTAACTCGAAAAGATTTGGTGTGGTGTGTACGTCTAAACGTGTAGCCTCAAAAGATAACCCACAGGAGAATTTTCTCTCGTCAAAATTTGTCAGAAAACCAAGTTTTAAGAAAATCCGGCATCGTGTGAAATGATCTTGTTTTTCCTAAATAACACGTCGTAACTCGAAAAGCTTTGGTATTGCGTGTATGGGTAAGTGTGTAGCCTCAAAAGAGTAGGAACAGGAGAATTTTCTCTCGAAAGAATATGTAAGCATACCACGTTATAATGAAATACAGTGTTGCAGAGTAAAGACAAATATGTACTTATTGGAAACACTTTACGAGAAGAAATAACTCATCGTAAAAAATTAGCTTGTATCTCCTAAACAACAAGTTGTAACTCGAAAATATTTGGTCTGGCGTGTACGTCTAAATGTGTAGCCTCAAAAGAGAACCCACAGGAGAATTTACTTTCATCAAAATTTGTCAGAAAACCACATTTTAAGGAAATCCGGCATCGTGCGAAATGATCTTGTTTTCCTAAACAACAGGTTGTAACTCGAAAAGCTTTGGTGTTGCGTGTATGGGTAAACATGTAGCCTCAAAAGTGTAGGCACAGGAGAGTTTTTTCTCGAAAGAATATGTAAGCATACCACGTTATAAGGAAATACAGTGTTGCAGAGTAAAGTCAAATATGTACGTATTGGAAACACTTTAAAAGAAGAAATAACGCATCGTACAAAATTAACTTGTATCTCCTAAACAACACGTTGTAACTCAAAAGTATTTGGTGTGGCGTGTACGTCTAAATGGGTAGCCTCAAAAGAGAACCCACAGGAGAATTTTCTTTCGTCAAAATTTGTCAGAAAAAAAACACGTTTTATGGAAATCCCGCATCGTGCTATATTATCTTTTTTTTCCTAAACAACACGTTTTAACTCGAAAAGCTTTGTTGTTGCGTGTATGTCTAAGCGTGTAGCCTCAAAAGAGAAAACAAAGGAGAGTTTTCTCTCGAAAGAATATGTAAGAATACCACGTTATAAGGAAATACAGTGTTGCAGAGTAAAGACAAATACGTATGTATTGGAAACACTTTACGAGAAGAAATAATACATCATACAAAATTAGCTTGTATCTCAAAAACAACACGTTGTAACTCGAAGGATTTGGTGTGGCGTGTACATCTAAACTTGAAGCCTCAAAAGTGAACCCACAGGAGAATTTTCTTTCGTCCAAATTTGTCAGAAAACCACATTTTATGGAAATTCCGCATCGTGCGAAATTATCTTGTTTTTCCTAAACAACACGTTGTAACTCGAAAAGCTTTGGTGTTGCGTGTATTTCTAAGCGTGTAGCCTCAAAAGGGAAGGCACATGAGAGTTTTCTCTCGAAAGAATATGTAAGAATACCACGTTATAAGGAAATACAGTGTTGCAGAGTAAAGACAAATACATAAGGATTGGAAACACTTTACAAGAAGAAATAACGCATCGTAAAAATTAGCTTGTATCTCCTAAACTACACATTGTAACTCGAAAAGATTTGGTGTGGCATGTACGTCTAAATGTGTAACCTCATAAGAGAACCCACAGGAGAATTTTCTTTCTTCCAAATTTGTCAGAAATCCACGTTTTGAGGAAATACCGCATCGTGCTCAATTATCTTGTTTTTTTTTTTTTTTTTTTTTTAATCAACACATTGTAACGCGAAAATCTTTGGTGTTGAGTTTAGGTCTAAGCGTGTAGCCTCAAAAGAGAACGCACAGGAGAGTTTTCTCTCGAAAGAATATGTAAGAATACCACATTATAAGGAAATACAGTGTTGCAGAGTACAGACAAATACTTAAGTATTGGAAACACTTTACAAGAAGAAATAACACATCGTAAAAATTAGCTTGTATCTCCTAAACTACAAGTTGTAACTCGAAAAGATTTGGTGTGGCGTGTACGTCTAAACGTGTAGCCTCAAAAGAGAACCAACAGCAGAATTTTCTTTCGTCAAAATTTGTCAGAAAACCACGTTTTAAGGAAATCCCGCATCGTGCGAAACTATCTTATTTTTCCTAATCAACACGTTGTAACATGAAATGATTTGGTTTTGCCTGTATGTCTATGCGTGTAGCCTCAAAAGGGAAGGCACAGGAGAGTTTTCTCTCGAAAGAATATGTAAGAATACCACGTTATAAGGAAATACAGTGTCGCAGAGTAAAGACAAATACGTATGTATTGGAAACACTTTACGAGAAGAAATAAAGCATCGTAAAAAATTAGCTTGTATCTCCTATACAACAAGTTGTAACTCGAAAAGATTTGGTGTGGCGTGTACGTCTAAACGTGTAGCCTCAAAAGAGAACCCACAGGAGAATTTTCTTTCGTCAAAATTTGTCAGAAAACCACGTTTTAAGGAAATCCGGCATCGTGCGAAATGATCTTGTTTTTCCTAAACAACACGTCTTAACTTGAAAAGCTTTGGTGTTGCGTGTATGTCTAAGCGAGTAGCATCAAAAAAGAAGAGGCACAGGAGAGTTTTCTCTTGAAAGAATATGTAAGCATACCATGTTATAAAGAAATACAGTGTTGCAGAGTAAAAACAAATACGTACATATTGGAAACACTTTAAGAGAAGAAATAACGCATCGTAAAAATTAGCTTGTATCTCCTAAACTACACGTAGTAACTCGAAAAGATTTGGTGTGGCGTGTACGTCTAAACGTGTAGCCTCAAAAGAGAACCCACAGGAGAATTTTCTTTCCTCAAAATTTGTCAGAAAACCACGTTTTATGGAAATTCCGCATCGTGCGAAATTATCTTGTTTTTCCTAAACAACACATTGTAACTCGAAAGCTTTGGTGTTGCGTGTATTTCTAAGCATGTAGCCTCAAAGGGAAGGCACAGGAGAGTTTTCTCTCGAAAGAATATGTAAGAATACCACATTATAAGGAAATACAGTGTTGCAGAGTAAAGACAAATACATAAATATTGGAAACACTTTATAAGAAGAAATAACACATCGTAAAAATTAGCTTGTATCTCCTAAACTACTCGTTGTAACTCGAAAAGATTTGGTGTGGCGTGTACGTCTAAATGTGTAGCCTCAAAAGAGAATCCACAGGAGAATTTTCTTTCTTCAAAGTTTGTCAGAAATCCACGTTTTAAGGAAATACCGCATCATGCTCTATTATCTTGTTTTTTATAATCAACACATTGTAATGCGAAAATCTTTGGTGTTGCGTGTAAGTCTAAGCATGTAGCCTCAAAAGAGAACGCACAGGAGAGTTTTATCTCGAGAGAATATGGGAGAATACCACGTTATAAGGAAATACAGTGTTTCAGAATAAAGACAAATACGTATGTATTGGAAACACTTTACGAGAAGAAATAACGCTTCATACAAAATTAGCTTGTATCTCCTATACAACAAGTGGTAACTCGAAAAGATTTGGTGTGGCGTGTACATCTAAACGTGTAGCCTCAAAAGAGTACCAACAGCAGAATTTTATTTCGTCAAAATTTGTCAGAAAACCACGTTTTAAGGAAATCCCGCATCGTGCGAAATTATCTTATTTTTCCTAATCAACACGTTGTAACACGAAATGCTGTGGTTTTGCCCGTATGTCTAAGCGCATAGCCTCAAAAGAGAAGGCACAGGAGAGTTTTCTCTCAAAAGAATATGTAAGAATACCACGTTATAAGGAAATACAGTGTCGCAGAGGAAAGACAAATACGTACATATTGGAAACACTTTACGAGAAGAAATATAGCACCGTACAAAATTAGCTTGTATCTCCTAAACAACAAGTTGTAACTCGAAAAGATTTGGTGTGGCGTGTACGTCTAAACGTGTAGCCTCAAAAGAGAACCCACAGGAGAATTTTCTTTCGTCAAAATTTGTCAGAAAACCACGTTTTAAGGAAATCCGGCATCGTGCGAAATGATCTTATTTTTCTTAAACAACACTTCGTAACTCGAAAAGCTTTGGTGTTGCGTGTATGGGTAAGGTATAGCCTCAAAAGTGTAGGCACAGGAGAGTTTTCTCTCGAAAGAATATGTAAGCATACCGCGTTATAAGGAAATACAGTGTTGCAGAGTAAAGACAAATATGCACATATTGGAAACACTTTAAGAGAAGAAATAACGCATTGTAAAAATTAGCTCGTATCTCCTAAACCACACGTTGTAACTCGAAAAGATTTGGTGTGGTGTGTACGTCTAAACGTGTAGCCTCAAAAGAGAACCCACAGGAGAATTTTCTTTCGTCAAAATTTGTCAGAAAACCACGTTTTATGGAAATTCCGCATCGTGCGAAATTATCTTGTTTTCCCTAAACAACACGTTGTAACTCGAAAAGCTTTGGTGTTGCGTGTATTTCTAAGCGTGTAGCCTCAAAAGGGAAGGCACAGGAGAGTTTTCTCTCGAAAGAATATGTAAGAATACCACGTTATAAGGAAATACAGTGTTGCAGATTAAAGACAAATACTTAAGTATTGGAATCACTTTACAAGAAGAAATAACGCATCATAAAAATTAGCTTGTATCTCCTAAACTACAAGTTGTAACTCGAAAAGATTTGGTGTGGCGTGTACGTCTAAACGTATAGCCTCAAAAGAGAACCCACAGGAGAATTTTCTTTCTTCAAAATTTGTCAGAAATCCACGTTTTAAGGAAATACCACCGCATCGTGCTCAATTATCTTGTTTTTTCTTTCTTTTTTTTTTTTTACTTTTTTTATTCAATATAATTTATTTACATTTCAAATGATTTCCCCTTTTCTAGCCCCCCCACTCCCCGATAGTCCCTTCTCTTCCCCTGTCCTCCCTCCCACCCCTTCCCACATCCCCGTTCTGGTTTTGCCAAATACTGTTTCACTGAGTTTTTCCAGAACCAGGGGCCACTCCTCCTTTCTTCTTGTACCTCATTTGATGTGTGGATTATGTTTTGGGTATTCCAGTTTTCGAGGTTAATAACCACTTATTAGTGAGTGCATACCATGATTCACCTTTGGAGTCTGGGTTACCTCACTTAGTATGATGTTCTCTAGCTCCTTCCATTTGCCTAAGAATTTCATGAATTCATTGTTTCTAATGGCTGAATAGTACTCCATTGTGTAGATATACCACATTTTTTGCATCCACTCTTCTGTTGAGGGATATCTGGGTTCTTTCCAGCATCTGGCATTATATATAGGACTGCTATGAACATAGTAGAGCATGTATCCTTATTACATGGTGGGGAATCCTCTGGATATATGCTCAGGAGTGGTATAGCAGGATCTTCTGGAAGTGAGGTGCCCAGTTTTCGGAGGAACCGCCAGACTGATTTCCAGAGTGGTTGTACCAATTTGCAAGCCCACCAGCAGTGGAGGAGTGTTCCTCTTTCTCCACACCCTCTCCAACACCTGCTGTCTCCTGAATTTTTAATCTTAGCCATTCTGACTGGTGTAAGATGAAATCTTAGGGTTGTTTTGATTTGCATTTCCCTAATGACAAATGAAGTTGAGCATTTTTTAAGATGCTTCTCTGCCATCCGAAGTTCTTCAGGTGAGAATTCTTTGTTTAACTCTGTACCCCATTTTTTAATAGGGTTGTTCGGTTTTCTGGAGTCTAACTTCTTGAGTTCTTTATATATATTGGATATTAGCCCTCTATCTGATGTAGGATTGGTGAAGATCTTTTCCCAATTTGTTGGTTGCCGATTTGTCCTCTTGATGGTGTCCTTTGCCTTACAGAAACTCTGTAACCTTATGAGGTCCCATTTGCCAATTCTTGCTCTTAGAGCATACGCTATTGGTGTTCTGTTCAGAAACTTTCTCCCTGTACCGATGTCCTCAAGGGTCTTCCCCAGTTTCTTTTCTATTAGCTTCAGAGTGTCTTGCTTTATGTGGAGGTCCTTGATCCATTTGGATTTGAGCTTAGTACAAGGAGACAAGGATGGATCAATTCGCATTCTTCTGCATGCTGACCTCCAGTTGAACCAGCACCATTTGTTGAAAAGGCTATCTTTTTTCCATGGGATGTTTTCAGCCTCTTTGTCGAGGATCAAGTGGCCATAGGTGTGTGGATTCATTTCTGGATCTTCAATCCTGTTCCATTGATCCTCCTGCCTGTCACTGTACCAATACCATGCAGTTTTTAACACTATTGCTCTGTAGTATTGCTTGAGGTCAGGGATACTGATTCCCCCAGATTTTCTTTTGTTGCTGAGAATAGTTTTAGCAATCCTGGGTTTTTTGTTGTTCCAGATGAATTTGATAATTGCTCTTTCTAACTCTGTGAAGAATTGAGTTGGGATTTTGATGGGTATTGCATTGAGTCTGTATAGTGCTTTAGGCAAAATGGCCATTTTAACTATATTGATTCTACCGATCCATGAGCATGGGAGGTTTTCCCATTTTTTGAGGTCTTCTTCCATTTCCTTCTTCAGAGTCTTGAAGTTCTTGTCATACAGATCTTTCACATGTTTGGTAACAGTCACCCCATGGTACCTTCTCCAAAATCGACCATATAATTGGTCACAATACAGACCTCAACAAATATAAGAAGTTAGAACTAATCCCATGCCTCCTATCTGATCACTATGGAGTAAAAGTGGTCTTCAATAGCAACAGAAACAACAGAAAACCCACATACACGTGGAAACTGAACAATACTCTACTCAATGATACCTTGCTCAAGGAAGAAATAAAGAAAGAAGTTAAAGACTTTTTAGAACATAATGAAAATTAAAACACAACATACCCAAATCTATGGGACACAATGAAAGCAGTGCTAAGAGGAAAACTCATAGCCCTGAGTGCCTCCAAAAAGAAAATGGAGAGAGCATACATTACCAGCTTAATGACACACCTGAAAGCCCTAGAACAAAAAGAAGCTATTTCGCCCAGGAGGAGTAGAAGGCAGGAAATCATCAAACTCAGGGTCGAAATCAATCAAGTAGAAACAAAGAGAACCATACAAAAAATCAACAAAACCAGGAGCTGGTTCTTTGAGAAAATCAACAAGATAGATAAACCCTTAGCCAGACTGACCAAAGGGCACAGAGAAAGTATCCAAATTAACAAACTTAGAAATGAAAAGGGAGATATAACAACGGAAAGTGAGGAAATCCAAAAAATCATCAGATCCTACTACAAGAGCCTGTACTCAACACAACTGGAGAATCTGGAGGAAATGGACAATTTCCTTGACAGATACCAAATACCAAAATTAAATCAGGACCAACTAGACCATCTAAACAGTCCCATAATGCCTAAAGAAATAGAAGGAGTCATAGAAAGTCTTCCAAACAAAAAAAGCACAGGACCAGATGGCTTCAGTGCAGAATTCTACCAGACCTTCAAAGAAGAGTTAACACCAATACTCTTCAAACTATTCCACAAAATAGAAACAGAAGGAACACTACCCAATTCCTTCTACGAAGCCACAATTATGCTGATACCAAAGCCACAAAAAGATCCAACAAAGAAAGGGAACTTCAGACCGATTTCTCTTATGAACATCGATGCAAAAATACTCAATAAAATTCCTGCCAACCGAATCCAAGAACACATCAAAACGATCATCCACCATGATCAAGTAGGCTTTATCCTGGGAATGCAGGGTTGGTTCAATATACAGAAATCCATCAATACAATCCACTACATAAACAAACTCAAAGAACAAAACCACATGGTCATTTCATTGGATGCTGAAAAAGCATTTGACAAAATTCAGCATCCCTTCATGCTTAAAGTCTTGGAGAGAACAGGAATTCAAGGCCCATACCTAAACAGTAAAAGCAATATACAGCAAACCAGTAGCCAGCAATAAACTAAATGGAGAGAAACTTGAAGCAATCCCACTGAAATCAGGGACCAGACAAGGCTGCCCCCTTTCTCCTTATCTTTTCAATATTGTACTTGAGGTACTAGCTCAGGCAAATCGACAACATAAGGAGGTCAAAGGGATACAAATTGGAAAGGAAGAAGTCAAACTATCATTATTTGCAGACGACATGATCGTCTACCTAAGTGACCCAAAGAACTCCACTAGAGAGCTCCTACAGCTGATAAACAACTTCAGCAAAGTGGCAGGTTATAAAATCAACTCCAGCAAATCAGTGGCCTTCCTATACTCAAAGGATAAGCAGGCTGAGAAAGCAATTAGGGAAATGACCCCCTTCACAATATCTTGTTTTTTCTAATCAACACATTGTAACGCGAAAATCTTTGGTGTTGCATGTAAGTCTAAGCGTGTAGCCTCAAAAAAGAACGCACAGGAGAGTTTTATCTCGAGAGAATATGTAAGAATACCACGTTATAAGGAAATACAGTGTTTCAGAGTAAAGACATATACATATGTATTGGAAACACTTTACGAGAAGAAATAACGCTTCATACAAAATTAGCTTGTATCTCCTATACAACAAGTGGTAACTCGAAAAAATTTGGTGTGGCGTGTACGTCTAAACGTGTAGCCTCAAAGGAGAACCGAGAGCAGAATTTTCTTTCGTCAAAATTTGTCAGAAAACCTCGTTTTAAGGAAATCCCGCCTTGTGCGAGATTATCTTATTTTTCCTAATCAACACATTGTAACACGAAATGCTTTGGTTTTGCCTGTATGTCTAAGCATGTAGCCTCAAGAGAGAAGGCACAGGAGAGTTTTCCCTCAAAAGAATATATAAGAATACCACGTTATAAGGAAATACAGTGTCCCAGAGGAAAGACAAATACGTACATATTGGAAACACATTACGAGAAGAAATAAAGCATCGTACAAAATTAGCTTGTATCTCCTAAACAACAAGTTGTAACTCGCAAAGATTTGGTGTGGCGTGTACGTCTAAACGTGTAGCCTCAAAAGAGAACCCACAGGAGAATTTTCTTTCGTCGAAATTTGTCAGAAAACCACGTTTTAAGGAAATCCGGCATCGTGCGAAATGATCTTGTTTTTCCTAAACAACACTTCGTAACTCGAAAAGCTTTGGTGTTGCATGTATGGGTAAGCGTATAGCCTCAAAAGTGTAGGCACAGGAGAGTTTTCTCTCGAAAGAATATGTAAGCATACCACGTTATAAGGAAATACAGTGTTGCAGAGTAAAGACAAATACGTACATATTGGAAACACTTTAAGAGAAGAAATAACGCATCGTAAAAATTAGCTTGTATCTCCTAAACTACACGTTGGAACTCGAAAAGATTTGGTGTGGCATGTACGTCTAAATGTGTAGCCTCAAAAGAGAACCCACAGGAGAATTTTCTTTCGTCAAAATTTGTCAGAAACCCACGTTTTAAGGAAATCCGGCATAGTGCGAAATGATTTTGTTTTTCTTAAACAATACATCGTAACTCGAAAAGCTTTGGTGTTACGTGTATGGGTAAGCGTGTAGCCTCAAAAGTGTAGGCACAGGAGAGTTTTCTCTCGAAAGAATAATTAAGCATACCACGTTATAAGGAAATACAGTGTTGCAGAGTAAAGACAAATACGTACATATTGGAAACACTTTAAGAGAAGAAATAACGCATCGTAAAAATTAGCTTGTATCTCCTAAACTCCACGTTGGAACTCGAAAAGATTTGGTGTGGCATGTATGGCTAAACGTGTAGCCTCAAAAGAGAACCCACAGGAGAATTTTCTTTCTTCAAATTTAGTCAGAAAACCATGTTTTAAGGAAATCCCGCATCGTGCGAAATTGTCTTGTTTTTTCTGATCAACACATTGTAACGCGAAAATCTTTGGTGTTGCGTGTATGTCTAAGCGTGTAGCCTCAAAAGAGAATGCACAGGAGAGTTTTATCTAGAAAGAATATGTAAGAATACCACGTTATAAGGAAATACAGTGTTGCAGAGTAAAGACAAATACGTATGTATTGGAAACACTTTACGAGAAGAAAAACCGCTTCATACAAAATTAGCTTGTATCTCCTATACAACAATAGGTAACTCGAAAAAAATTTTTGTGGCGTGTACGTCTAAACATGTAGCCTCAAAAGAGAAAAAACAGGAGAATTTTCTTTCGTCAAAATTTGTCAGAAAACCACGTTTTAATGAAATCCTGCATCGTGCGAAATTATCTTATTTTTCCTAATCAACACGTTGTAAAACGAAATGCTTTGGTTTTGCCTGTATGTCTAAGCGTGTAGCCTCAAAAGAGAAGGCACAGGAGAGTTTTCTCTTGAAAGAATATGTAAGAATAGCACGTTATAAGGAAATACAGTGTTGCAGAGAAAAAATAAATACGTACTTATTGGAAAAACTTCAAGAGAAGAAATAACGCATAGTACAAAATTAACTTGTAGCTCCTAAAAACACGTTGTAACTCAAAAAGCTTTGGTGTTGCCTGTATGTCTAAATGTGCAGCCTCAAAAGAGAAGGCACAGGAGAGTTTTCTCTCGAAAGAATATGTAAGAATACCACGTTATAAAGAAATACATTGTTGCAGAGTAAAGACAAATAGGTACGTATTGGAAACACTTTACGAGAAGAAATAACGCTTCGTACAAAATTAGCTTGTATCTCCTATACAACACGTTGTAACTCGAAAAGGTTTGGTGTGGCGTGTACGTCCAAACGTGTAGCCTCAAAACAGAACCCACAGGAGAATTTTCTTCCGTCAAAATTTTCAGAAAACCACGTTTTATGGAAATCCCGCATCGTGCGAAATTATCTAGTTTTTCCTAAGCAACACGTTGTAACTCGAAGAGCTTTGGTGTTGTGTGTATGTCTAAGCATGTAGCCTCAAAAGGGAAGGCACAGGAGAGCTTTCTCTCGAAAGAATATGTAAGAATACCACGTTATAAGGAAATACAGTGTTGCAGAGTAAAGACAAATACATAAGTATTGGAAACACTGTACAAGAAGAAATAACGCATCGTAAAAATTAGCTTGTATCTCCTAAACTACACGTTGTAACTCGAAATGATTTGGTGTGGCATTTATGTATAAATGTGTAGCCTCAAAACAGAACCCACAGGAGAATTTTCATTCGTCAAAATTTTTCAGAAAACCACGTTTTAAGGAAATCCCGCATCATGCGAAATTATCACGTTTTTCCTAAAAAACACGTTGTCACTCGAAAAGCTTTGGTGTTGCATGTATGTCTTAGCGTGTAGACTCCAAAGAGAAGGCACAGGAGAGTTTTCTCTCGAAAGAATATGTAAGAATACCACGTAATAAGGAAATACAGTGTTGCGTAGTAAAGACAAATACGTACATATTGGAAACACTTTACAAGAAGAAATAACGCTTCATACAAAATTAGCTTGTATCTCCTATACAACACGTTGTAACTCGAAAAGACTTAGTGTGGCGTGTACGTCTCAACGTGTAGCCTCAAAAGAGAACCCACAGGAGAATTTTCTTTCGTCAAAATTTGTCAGAAAACCACGTTTTAAGGAAATCCGGCATCGTGCGAAATGATCTAGTTTTTCCTAAACAACACGTTGTAACTTGAAAAGCTTTGGTGTTGCGTTTATGGGTAAGCTTGTAGCCTCAAAAGTGTAGGCACAGGAGAGTTTTCTCTCGAAAGAATATGTACGCATACCACGTTATAAGGAAATACAGTGTTGCAGAGTAAAGACAAATATGTATGTATTGGAAACACTTTAAGAGAAGAAATAACGCATCGTACAAAATTAACTTGTATCTCCTAAACAACACGTTTTAACTCGAAAGGATTTGGTGTGGCGTGTACGTCTAAATGAGTAGCCTCAAAAGTGAACCCACAGGAGAATTTTCTTTCGTCAAAATTTGTCAGAAAACCACGTTTTATGGAAATCCAGCATCGTGCTAAATTATCTATTTTTTCCTAAACAGCACGTTGTAACTCGAAAAGCTTTGGTGTTGCGTGTATGTCTAAGCATGTAGCTTCAAAAGAGAACGCACAGGAGAGTTTTCTCTCGAAAGAATATGTAAGAATACCACGTTATAAGGAAATACAGTGTTGCAGAGTAAAGACAAATACATATGCATTGGAAACACTTTAGGAGAAGAAATAATGCATCATAGCAAATTAGCTTGTATCTCCTAAACAACACGTTGTAACTCGAAAGGATTTCGTGTGGCATGTACGTCTAAATGGGTAGCCTCAAAAGATAACCCACAGGAGGATTTTCTTTCGTCATAATTTGTCAGAAAACCACGTTTTAAGGAAATCCCGCATCGTGCGAAATTATCTTTTTTTTCCTAAACAACACGTTGTAACTCGAAAAGCTTTGGAGTTGCGTGTATGTCTAAGCGTGTATCCTCAGAAGAGAAGGCATAGGAGAGTTTTCTCTCGAAATAATGTGTAAGAATACCACGTTATAAGGAAATACAGTGTTGCAGAGTAAAAACAAATACGTACTTATTGGAAACACTTTAGGAGAAGAAATATCGCTTCGTACAATATTAGCTAGTATCTCCTATACAACACTTTGTAACTTGTAAAGACTTGGTGTGGCGTGTACGTCTAAATGTGTAGCCTCAAAAGAGAACCCACAGGAGAATTATCTTTCGTCAACATTCGTCAGAAAACCACGTTTTAAGGAAATTCGGCATCGTGCGAAATTATCTTGTTTTTCCTAAACAACACGTAGTAACTCGAAAAGATTTGGTGTTGCGTGTATGGGTAAGCGTGTAGCCTCAAAAGAGTAGGCACAGGAGAGTTTTTTTCTCGAATGAATATGTAAGCATACCACGTTATAAGGAAATACAGAGTTGCAGAGTAAAGACAAATAGGTACATATTGGGAACACTTTATGAGAAGAAATAACGCTTCGTACAAAATTAGCTTATATCTCCTAAAGAACACGTTGTAACTCGAAAGGATTTGGTGAAGCGTGTATGTCTAAACTTGTAGCCTCAAAAGAGAACCCACAGGAGAATTTTCTTTCGTCAAAATTTGTCAGAAAACCACGTTTTAAGGAAATCCCTCATCGTGCGAAATTATCTTGTTTTTCCTAAACAACACGTTGTAACTCGAAAAGCTTTGGTGTTGCGTGTATGTCTAAGCGTGTAGCCTCAAAAGAGAAGGCAAAGGAGTGTTTTCTCTCGAAAGAATATGTAAGAATACCACGTTATAAGGAAATACAGTGTTGCAGAGTAAAGACAAATACGTACATATTGGAAACACTTTACGAGAAGAAATAACGCTTCGCACAATATTAGCTTGTATCTCCTATACAACACGTTGTAACTCGAAAAGATTTGGTGTGTCATGTACGTCTAAACGTGTAGCCTCAAAAGAGAACCAACAGGAGAATTTTCTTCCGTCAAAATTTGTCAGAAAACTCCGTTTTATGGAAATCCCGCACCGTGAGATATTATCTTATTTTTCCTAATCAACACGTTGTAACACGAAATGCTTTCGGATTGCCTGTATGCCTAAGCGTGTATTCTCAAAAGAGAAGGCACAGGAGAGTTTTCTCTCGAAAGAATATGTAAGAATACCACGTTATAAGGAAATACAGTGTTGCAGAGTAAAGACAAATACGTACGTATTGGAAACACTTTACGAGAAGAAATAAAGCATCATACAAAATTAGCTTGTATCTCCTAAACAACACGTTGTAACTCGAAAGGTTTTGGTGTGGCGTGTACGTCTAAATGTGTAGCCTCAAAAGAGAACCAACAGCAGAATTTTCTTTCGTCAAAATTTTTCAGAAAACCACGTTTTAAGGAAATCCCGCATCGTGCAAAATTATCTTATTTTTCCTAATCAACACGTTGTAACACGAAATGCTTTGGTTTTGCCTGTATGTCTAAGCGTGTAGCCTCAAAAGAGAAGGCACAGGAGAGTTTTCTCTCGAAAGAATATGTAAAAATACCACGTTATAAGGAAATACAGTGTTGCAGATAAAGACAAATAAGTACGTATTGGAAACACTTAAACTTTATGAGAAGAAATAACTTATCGTAAAAAATTAGCTTGTATCTCCTAAACAACACGTTGTAACTCGAAAAGATTTGGTGTGGCGTGTATGTCTAAACGTGTAGCCTCAAAAGAGAGCCCAGAGGAAAATTTTCTTTTGTCAATATTTGTCAGAAAACCACGTTTTAAGGAAATCCCGCATCGGGCGAAATTATCTTGTTTTTCCTAAACAACATGTTATAACTCGAAAAGCTTTCATATTGCGTGTATGTCTAAGCGTGTAGCCTCAAAAGAGAAGGCACAGGAGAGTTTTCTCTTGAAAGAATACGTACGAATACCACGTTATAAGGAAATACAATGTTGTAGAGAAAAGACAAATACGTACATATTGGAAACACTTAAACTATACGAGAAGAAATAACGCATCGTACAAAATTAGTTTGTATCTCCTAAACAGCACGTTGCAACTCGAAAAGATTTGGTGTGGCGTGTACGTCTAAATGTGTAGCCTCAAAGAGAACCCACAGGAAAATTTTCATTCATCAAAATTTGTCAGAAACCATGTTTTAAAGAAATCCCCCGTTGTGCGAAATTATCTTGTTTTTCCTAAACAACATGTTATAAATCGAAAAGCTTTGGTGTTGCATATATGTCTAAGCATGTAGCCTCAAAAGAGAAGGCACAGGAGAGTTTTCTCGAAAGAATATGTAAGAATACCACGTTATAAGGAAATACTGTGTTGCAGAGTAAAGACAAATACGTACATATTGAAAACACTTTACAAGAAGAAATAACCCATCGTACAAAATTAGCTTGTATCTCCTAAACTACACGTTGTAACTCGAAAAGATTTGGTGTGGCGTGTATGTCTAAACGTGTAGCCTCAAATAAGAACCCACTGGAGAATTTTCGTTCTTCAAGTTTTTTTTAGAAATCCACGTTTTTAGGAAATCATGCATCGTGTGAAATTATCTTGTTTTTCCTAAACAACAAGTTTTAACTCGAAAAGCTTTGTTGTTGCGTGTATGTCTAAGCGAGTAGCATCAAAAAAGAAGAGGCACAGGAGAGTATTCTCTCGAAAGAATACATAAGAATACCACGTTATAAGGAAATACAGTGTGGCAGAGTAAAGACAAATACATACATAGTGGAAACACTTTACAAGAAGAAATAACGCATCGTACAAAATTAGGTTGTATCTCCTAAACAGCACGTTGTAATTCGAAAAGATTTGGTGTGGCGTGTACGTCTAAACGTGTAGCCTCAAAGGAGAACCCACAGGAGAATTTTCTTTCGTCAAAATTTGTCAGAAAACCACGTTTAAGGAAATCCCGCATCGTGTGAAATTATCTTGTTTTTCCTAAAGAACACGTTATAACTCGAAAAGCTTTGGTGTTGCGTGTATGTCTAAGCTTGTAGCCCCAAAAGAGAAGGCAAAGGAGAGTTTTCTCTCAAAAGAATATGTAAGAATACCACGTTATAAGGAAATACAGTGTTGCAAAGTAAAGACAAATATGTACATTTTGGAAACACTTTACGAGAAGAAATAACGCCTCGTTCAAAATTAGTTTGTATCTCCTAAACAACACGTTGTAACTCGAAAAGATTTGGAGTGGCTTGTACGTCTAAACGTGTAGCCTCAAAAGAGAACCCACAGGAGAATTTTCTTTCGTCAAAATTTGTCAGAAAACCACGTTTTAAGGAAATCCTGCATCGTGCGAATTTATCTTGTTTTTCCTAATCAACACGTTGTAACACAAAATGCTTTGCTTTTGCGTGTATGTCTAAGCGCGTAGCCTCAAAAGAAAAGGCACAGGAGAGTTTTCACTTGAAAGAATATGTAGGAATACCACGTTATAAGAAAATACAGTGTTGCAGAGTAAAGACAAATACGTACCTATTGGAAAAACTTAAACTTTACGAGAATAAAAAATGCATCGTAAAAATTAGCTTGTATCTCATAAACAGCATGTTGTAACTCGAAAAGATTTGGTGTGGCGTGTATGTCTAAACGTGTAGCCTCAAAAGAGAACCCACAGGAGAATTTTCTTTCATCAAAATTTGTCAGAAAACCAAGTTTTAAGGAAATCCCGCATCGTGCGAAATTATCTTGTTTTTCCTAAACAACATGTTGTAACTCAAAAGCTTTGGAGTTGCGTGTATGTCTAAGCATGTAGCCTCAAAAGAGAAGGCACAGGAGAGTTTTCTCTCGAAAGAATATGTAAGAATACCACGTTACAAGGAAATACAGTTTTGCAGAATAAAGACAAATACGTACCTATTGGAAACACTTAAAGGTTATGAGAAGAAATAACGCATCTTAAAAAAATTAGCTTGTATCTCCTAAACAACACATTCTAACTCGAAAAGACATGGTGTGGCGTGTACATCTAAACTTGTAGCCTCAAAAGAGAACCTACAGGAGAATTTTCTTTCGTCAAAATTTGTCAGAAAACCACGTTTTAAGGAAATCCCATATCGTGGGAAATTATCTTATTTTTCCTAAACAACATGTTGTAACATGAAAAGCATTGGTGTTGCGAGTATGTCTTAACATGTAGCCTCAAAGGAGAACACACAGGAGAGTTTTGTCTCGAAAAAATATGTAAGAATACCACGTTATATGGAAATCGAATGTTGCAGAGTAAAGACAAATACATACTTATTGGAAACACGTTCCGAGAAGAAATAACGCATCGTAAAAATTAGCTTGTATCTCCTAAACAACACGTGGTAACTCGAAAAGATTTGGTGGGGCGTGTACGTCTAAACGTGTAGCCTCAAAAGAGAACCCACAGGATAATTTTCTTTCGTCAAAATTTGTCAGAAAACCATGTTTTAAGGAAATCCCTCATCGAGAGAAATTATCTTGTATTTCCTAATCAACACGTTGTAACTCGAAAAGCTTTGGTGTTGCGTGTATGTCTAAGCGTGTAGCCTCAAAAGAGAAGGCACAGGAGAGTTTTCTCTCGAAAGAATATGTAAGAATACCACGTTATAAAGAAATACAGTTTTGCAGAATAAAGACAAGTATGTACGTATTGGAGAAACTTTACGAGTAGAAATAACGCATCATACAAAATTAGCTTGTATCTCCTAAACAACACGTTGTAACTCGAAAATATTTGGTATGGCGTGCATGTCTAAACATGTAGCCTCAAAAGAGAACCCACAGGAGAGTTTTCATTCGTCAAAATTTGTCAGAAAACCACGTTTTAAGGAAATCCAGCATCGTGCGAAATTATCTTGATTTGCCTAAACAACACGTTGTAATTCGAAAAGCTTTGGTGTTGCGTGTATGTCTAACCGTGTAGCCTGAAAAGAGAAGGCACAGGAGAGTTTTCTCTCGAAAGAATATGTAAAAATACCACGTTATAAGGAAATACAGTGTTGCAGATAAAGACAAATACGTACGTATTGGAAACACTTAAACTTTACGAGAAGAAATAACTTATCGTAAAAAATTAGCTTGTATCTCCTAAACAACACGTAGTAACTCGAAAAGATTTGGTGTGGCGTGTATGTCTAAACGTGTAGCCTCAAAAGAGAGCCCAGAGGAAAATTTTCTTTTGTCAATATTTGTCAGAAAACCACGTTTTAAGGAAATCCCGCATCGGGCGAAATTATCTTGTTTTTCCTAAACAACATGTTATAACTCGAAAAGCTTTGGTGTTGCGTGTATGTCTAAGCATGTAGCCTCAAAAGAGAAGGCACAGGAGAGTTTTCTCGAAAGAATATGTAAGAATACCACGTTATAAGGAAATACTGTGTTGCAGAGTAAAGACAAATACGTACATATTGAAAACACTTTACAAGAAGAAATAACCCATCGTACAAAATTAGCTTGTATCTCCTAAACTACGCGTTGTAACTCGAAAAGATTTGGTATGTCGTGTATGTCTAAACGTGTAGCCTCAAATGAGAACCCACTGGAGAATTTTCGTTCTTCAAGTTTTTTTTAGAAAACCACGTTTTAAGGAAATCATGCATCGTGTGAAATTATCTTGTTTTTCCTAAACAACAAGTTTTAACTCGAAAAGCTTTGTTGTTGCGTGTATGTCTAAGCGAGTAGCATCAAAAAAGAAGAGGCACAGGAGAGTATTCTCTCGAAAGAATACATAAGAATACCACGTTATAAGGAAATACAGTGTGGCAGAGTAAAGACAAATACATACATAGTGGAAACACTTTACAAGAAGAAATAACGCATCGTACAAAATTAGGTTGTATCTCCTAAACAGCACGTTGTAATTCGAAAAGATTTGGTGTGGCGTGTATGTCTAAACGTGTAGCCTCAAAGGAGAACCCACAGGAGAATTTTCTTTCGTCAAAATTTGTCAGAAAACCACGTTTAAGGAAATCCCGCATCGTGTGAAATTATCTTGTTTTTCCTAAAGAACACGTTATAACTCGAAAAGCTTTGGTGTTGCGTGTATGTCTAAGCTTGTAGCCCCAAAAGAGAAGGCAAAGGAGAGTTTTCTCTCAAAAGAATATGTAAGAATACCACGTTATAAGGAAATACAGTGTTGCAAAGTAAAGACAAATACGTACATTTTGGAAACACTTTACGAGAAGAAATAACGCCTCGTTCAAAATTAGTTTGTATCTCCTAAACAACACGTTGTAACTCGAAAAGATTTGGAGTGGCTTGTACGTCTAAACGTGTAGCCTCAAAAGAGAACCCACAGGAGAATTTTCTTTCGTCAAAATTTGTCAGAAAACCACGTTTTAAGGAAATCCTGCATCGTGCGAATTTATCTTGTTTTTCCTAATCAACACGTTGTAACACAAAATGCTTTGCTTTTGCGTGTATGTCTAAGCGCGTAGCCTCAAAAGAAAAGGCACAGGAGAGTTTTCACTTGAAAGAATATGTAGGAATACCACGTTATAAGAAAATACAGTGTTGCAGAGTAAAGACAAATACGTACCTATTGGAAAAACTTAAACTTTACGAGAATAAAAAATGCATCGTAAAAATTAGCTTGTATCTCATAAACAGCACGTTGTAACTCGAAAAGATTTGGTGTGGCGTGTATGTCTAAACGTGTAGCCTCAAAAGAGAACCCACAGGAGAATTTTCTTTCATCAAAATTTGTCAGAAAACCAAGTTTTAAGGAAATCCCGCATCGTGCGAAATTATCTTGTTTTTCCTAAACAACATGTTGTAACTCAAAAGCTTTGGTGTTGCGTGTATGTCTAAGCATGTAGCCTCAAAAGAGAAGGCACAGGAGAGTTTTCTCTCGAAAGAATATGTAAGAATACCACGTTATAAGGAAATACAGTTTTGCAGAATAAAGACAAATACGTACCTATTGGAAACACTTAAAGGTTATGAGAAGAAATAACGCATCTTAAAAAATTAGCTTGTATCTCCTAAACAACACATTGTAACTCGAAAAGACATGGTGTGGCGTGTACATCTAAACTTGTAGCCTCAAAAGAGAACCTACAGGAGAATTTTCTTTCGTCAAAATTTGTCAGAAAACCACGTTTTAAGGAAATCCCATATCGTGCGAAATTATCTTATTTTTCCTAAACAACATGTTGTAACATGAAAAGCATTGGTGTTGCGAGTATGTCTTAACATGTAGCCTCAAAGGAGAACACACAGGAGAGTTTTGTCTCGAAAAAATATGTAAGAATACCACGTTATAAGGAAATCGAATGTTGCAGAGTAAAGACAAATACATACTTATTGGAAACACGTTCCGAGAAGAAATAACGCATCGTAAAAATTAGCTTGTATCTCCTAAACAACACGTGGTAACTCGAAAAGATTTGGTGGGGCGTGTACGTCTAAACGTGTAGCCTCAAAAGAGAACCCACAGGATAATTTTCTTTCGTCAAAATTTGTCAGAAAACCATGTTTTAAGGAAATCCCTCATCGAGAGAAATTATCTTGTATTTCCTAATCAACACGTTGTAACTCGAAAAGCTTTGGTGTTGCGTGTATGTCTAAGCGTGTAGCCTCAAAAGAGAAGGCACAGGAGAGTTTTCTCTCGAAAGAATATGTAAGAATACCACGTTATAAAGAAATACAGTTTTGCAGAATAAAGACAAATATGTACGTATTGGAGAAACTTTACGAGTAGAAATAACGCATCATACAAAATTAGCTTGTATCTCCTAAACAACACGTTGTAACTCAAAAATATTTGGTATGGCGTGCATGTCTAAACATGTAGCCTCAAAAGAGAACCCACAGGAGAGTTTTCATTCGTCAAAATTTGTCAGAAAACCACGTTTTAAGGAAATCCTGCATCGTGCGAAATTATCTTGTTTTGCCTAAACAACACGTTGTAATTCGAAAAGCTTTGGTGTTGCGTGTATGTCTAACCGTGTAGCCTGAAAAGAGAAGGCACAGGAGAGTTTTCTCTCGAAAGAATATGTAAAAATACCACGTTATAAGGAAATACAGTGTTGCAGATAAAGACAAATACGTACGTATTGGAAACACTTAAACTTTACGAGAAGAAATAACTTATCGTAAAAAATTAGCTTGTATCTCCTAAACAACACGTTGTAACTCGAAAAGATTTGGTGTGGCGTGTATGTCTAAACGTGTAGCCTCAAAAGAGAGCCCAGAGGAAAATTTTCTTTTGTCAATATTTGTCAGAAAACCACGTTTTAAGGAAATCCCGCATCGGGCGAAATTATCTTGTTTTTCCTAAACAACATGTTGTAACTCGAAAAGCTTTCGTATTGCGTGTATGTCTAAGCGTGTAGCCTCAAAAGAGAAGGCACAGGAGAGTTTTCTCTTGAAAGAATACGTAAGAATACCACGTTATAAGGAAATACAATGTTGTAGAGAAAAGACAAATACGTACATATTGGAAACACTTAAACTATACGAGAAGAAATAACGCATCGTACAATATTAGTTTGTATCTCCTAAACAGCACGTTGTAACTCGAAAAGATTTGGTGTGGCGTGTACGTCTAAATGTGTAGCCTCAAAGAGAACCCACAGGAAAATTTTCATTCATCAAAATTTGTCAGAAACCATGTTTTAAAGAAATCCCGCGTTGTGCGAAATTATCTTGTTTTTCCTAAACAACATGTTATAACTCGAAAAGCTTTGGTGTTGCGTGTATGTCTAAGCATGTAGCCTCAAAAGAGAAGGCACAGGAGAGTTTTCTCGAAAGAATATGTAAGAATACCACGTTATAATGAAATACTGTGTTGCAGAGTAAAGACAAATACGTACATATTGAAAACACTTTACAACAAGAAATAACCCATCGTACAAAATTAGCTTGTATCTCCTAAACTACACGTTGTAACTCGAAAAGATTTGGTGTGGCGTGTATGTCTAAACGTGTATCCTCAAATGAGAACCCACTGGAGAATTTTCGTTCTTCAAGTTTTTTTTAGAAAACCACGTTTTAAGGAAATCATGCATCGTGTGAAATTATCTTGTTTTTCCTAAACAACAAGTTTTAACTCGAAAAGCTTTGTTGTTGCGTGTATGTCTAAGCGAGTAGCATCAAAAAAGAAGAGGCACAGGAGAGTATTCTCTTGAAAGAATACATAAGAATACCACGTTATAAGGAAATACAGTGTGGCAGAGTAAAGACAAATACATACAAAGTGGAAACACTTTACAAGAAGAAATAAGGCATCGTACAAAATTAGGTTGTATCTCCTAAACAGCACGTTGTAATTCGAAAAGATTTGGTGTGGCGTGTATGTCTAAACGTGTAGCCTCAAAGGAGAACCCACAGGAGAATTTTCTTTCGTCAAAATTTGTCAGAAAACCACGTTTAAGGAAATCCCGCATCGTGTGAAATTATCTTGTTTTTCCTAAAGAACACGTTATAACTCGAAAAGCTTTGGTGTTGCGTGTATGTCTAAGCTTGTAGCCCCAAAAGAGAAGGCAAAGGAGAGTTTTCTCTCAAAAGAATATGTAAGAATACCACGTTATAAGGAAATACAGTGTTGCAAAGTAAAGACAAATACGTACATTTTGGAAACACTTTACGAGAAGAAATAACGCCTCGTTCAAAATTAGTTTGTATCTCCTAAACAACACGTTGTAACTCGAAAAGATTTGGAGTGGCTTGTACGTCTAAACGTGTAGCCTCAAAAGAGAACCCACAGGAGAATTTTCTTTCGTCAAAATTTGTCAGAAAACCACGTTTTAAGGAAATCCTGCATCGTGCGAATTTATCTTGTTTTTCCTAATCAACACGTTGTAACACAAAATGCTTTGCTTTTGCGTGTATGTCTAAGCGCGTAGCCTCAAAAGAAAAGGCACAGGAGAGTTTTCACTTGAAAGAATATGTAGGAATACCACGTTATAAGAAAATACAGTGTTGCAGAGTAAAGACAAATACGTACCTATTGGAAAAACTTAAACTTTACGAGAATAAAAAATGCATCGTAAAAATTAGCTTGTATCTCATAAACAGCACGTTGTAACTCGAAAAGATTTGGTGTGGCGTGTATGTCTAAACGTGTAGCCTCAAAAGAGAACCCACAGGAGAATTTTCTTTCATCAAAATTTGTCAGAAAACCAAGTTTTAAGGAAATCCCGCATCGTGCGAAATTATCTTGTTTTTCCTAAACAACATGTTGTAACTCAAAAGCTTTGGTGTTGCGTGTATGTCTAAGCATGTAGCCTCAAAAGAGAAGGCACAGGAGAGTTTTCTCTCGAAAGAATATGTAAGAATACCACGTTATAAGGAAATACAGTTTTGCAGAATAAAGACAAATACGTACCTATTGGAAACACTTAAAGGTTATGAGAAGAAATAATGCATCTTAAAAAATTAGCTTGTATCTCCTAAACAACACATTGTAACTCGAAAAGACATGGTGTGGCGTGTACATCTAAACTTGTAGCCTCAAAAGAGAACCTACAGGAGAATTTTCTTTCGTCAAAATTTGTCAGAAAACCACGTTTTAAGGAAATCCCATATCGTGCGAAATTATCTTATTTTTCCTAAACAACATGTTGTAACATGAAAAGCATTGGTGTTGCGAGTATGTCTTAACATGTAGCCTCAAAGGAGAACACACAGGAGAGTTTTGTCTCGAAAAAATATGTAAGAATACCACGTTATAAGGAAATCGAATGTTGCAGAGTAAAGACAAATACATACTTATTGGAAACACGTTCCGAGAAGAAATAACGCATCGTAAAAATTAGCTTGTATCTCCTAAACAACACGTGGTAACTCGAAAAGATTTGGTGGGGCGTGTACGTCTAAACGTGTAGCCTCAAAAGAGAACCCACAGGATAATTTTCTTTCGTCAAAATTTGTCAGAAAACCATGTTTTAAGGAAATCCCTCATCGAGAGAAATTATCTTGTATTTCCTAATCAACACGTTGTAACTCGAAAAGCTTTGGTGTTGCGTGTATGTCTAAGCGTGTAGCCTCAAAAGAGAAGGCACAGGAGAGTTTTCTCTCGAAAGAATATGTAAGAATACCACGTTATAAAGAAATACAGTTTTGCAGAATAAAGACAAATATGTACGTATTGGAGAAACTTTACGAGTAGAAATAACGCATCATACAAAATTAGCTTGTATCTCCTAAACAACACGTTGTAACTAAAAATATTTGGTATGGCGTGTATGTCTAAACATGTAGCCTCAAAAGAGAACCCACAGGAGAGTTTTCATTCGTCAAAATTTGTCAGAAAACCACGTTTTAAGGAAATCCTGCATCGTGCGAAATTATCTTGTTTTGCCTAAACAACACGTTGTAATTCGAAAAGCTTTGGTGTTGCGTGTATGTCTAACCGTGTAGCCTGAAAAGAGAAGGCACAGGACAGTTTTCTCTCGAAAGAATATGTAAAAATACCACGATATAAGGAAATACAGTGTTGCAGATAAAGACAAATACGTACGTATTGGAAACACTTAAACTTTACGAGAAGAAATAACTTATCGTAAAAAATTAGCTTGTATCTCCTAAACAACACGTTGTAACTCGAAAAGATTTGGTGTGGCGTGTAAGTCTAAACGTGAAGCCTCAAAAGAGAACCCACAGGAGAATTTTCATTGTCAAAATTTGTCAGAAAACCATGTTTTAAGGAAATCCCGCATCTTGCAAAATTATCTTGTTTTTCCTAAACAACTCATCTTAACGCAAAAAGCATTGTTGTTGCGTGTATGTCTAAGCATGTAGCCTCAAAAGAGAAGGCACAGGAGAGTTTTCTCTCGAAACAATATGTAAGAATACCACGTTATAAGGAAATACAGTGTTGCAGAGTAAAGACAATTATGTACGTATTGGAAACACTTAAACTTTAGAGAAGAAATAAAGCATCATACAAAATTAGCTTATATCTCCTAAACAACACGTTGTAACTCGAAACGGTTTGGTGTGGCGTTTACAACTAAACATGTAGCCTTAAAAGAGAACCCACAGGAGAATTTTCTTTCGTCAAAATTTGTCAGAAAACCATGTTTTAAGGAAATCCCGCATCGTGCGAAAATATCTTGTTTTTTCTAAACAACACATCGTAATTCGAAAAGCTTTGGTGTTGCGTGTATGTCTAGGCGTGTAGCCTCAAAAGAGAAGGCACAAGAGAGTTTTCTCTCAAAAGAATATGTAAGAATACCACGTTATAAGGAAATACAGTGTTGCAGAGTAAAGACAAATAAGCACTTATTGGAAACACTTAAACTTTACGAGAAGAAATGATGCATCATACAAAATTAGCTTGTATCTCCTAAACAGCACGTTGTAACTTGAAAAGATTTGGTGTGGCGTGTATATCTAAACGGGTAGCCTCAAAAGAGAACCCACAAGAGAATTTTCTTTCCTCAAAATTTGTCAGAAAACCACGTTTTAAGGAAATCCCGCATCGTGTGTAATTATCTTGTTTTTCCTAAACAACACGTTGTAACTCGAAAAGCTTTGGTGTTGCGTGTAAGTCTTAGCGTGTAGCCTCAAAAGAGACGGCAATGGAGAGTTTTCTCTCGAAAGAATATGTAAGAATACCACGTTATAAGGAAATAAAGTGTTGCAGAGTAAAGACAAATAAGTACGTATTTGAAACACTTAAACTTTATGAGAAATAATAACACATCGTAAAAAATAGCTTGTATCTCCTAAACAACACGTTGTAACTCGAAAGGATTTGGTGCGGCATATATGACAAAACGTGTAGCCTCAAAAGAGAACCCATAGGAGAATTTTCTTTCGTCAATATTTGTCAGAAAACCACATTTTAAGGAAATCCCGCATCGTGCGAAATTATCTTGTTTTTCTTAAACAACACGTTGTAACTTGAAAAGCTTTGGTGTTGTGTGTATTTCTAAGCGTGTAGCCTCAAAAGAGAAGGCACAGGAGTGTTTTCTCTCGAAAGGATATGTAAGAATACCACGTTATAAGGAAATACAGTGTTGCAGAGTAAAGACAAATACGTACATATTGGAAACACTTAAACTTTACGAGAAGAAATAACTTATCATACAAAATTAGCTTGTATCTCCTAAACAACACGTTGTAACTCAAAAAGATTTGGTGTGGCATGTGCGTCTAAACGTGGAGCCTCAAAAGAGAACCCACAGTAGAATTTTCTTTCGTCAAAATTTTTCAGACAGCCACGTTTTAAGGAAATCCGGCATTGTGCGAAATTATCTTTTTTTTCCTAAACAAAACGTCCTGACTCGAAAATCTTTGGTGTTGCGTGTATGTCTAAGCCTGTAGCCTCAAAAGAGAAGGCACAGGACAGTTTTCTCTCGAAAGAATATGTAAGTATACCACGTTATTAGGAAATACAGTGTTGCAGAGTCAAGAAAAATACGTATTGGAAACACTTTACGAGAAGAAATAACGCATCAAACAAAATTAGCTTGTATCTCCTAAACAACACATTGTAACTCGAAATGATTTGGTGTGGCGTGTATGTCTAAACATGTAGCCTCAAAAGAGAACCCACAGGATAATTTTCTTTCGTCAAAATTTGTCAGAAAACAATTTTTTAAGGAAATCCCGCATCGTGCGAAATTATCTTGTGTTTCCAAAACAACACATCATAACTCGAAAAGCTTTGATGTTGCTTGTATGTCTAAGCGTGTAGCCTCAAAAGAGAAGGCACAGGACAGTTTTCTCTCGAAAGAATATGTGAGAATACCACGTTATAAGGAAATACAGTGTTGCAGACTAAAGACAAATACGTACGTATTGGAAACACTTAAACTTTACGAGAAGAAATAACTTATCATACAAAATTAGCTTGTATCTCCTAAACAGCACGTTGTAACTCGAAAAGATTTGGTGTGGCGTGTACGTCTAAATGTGTAGCCTTAAAAGAGAACCCCCAGGAGAATTTTCTTTCGTCAAAATTTTTCAGAAAAGCACGTTTTAAGGAAATCCCGCATCGTGCGAAATTATCTTATTTTTCCTAAACAACACGTCGTTACTAGAAAAGCTTTGGTGTTGCGTGTATGTCTAAGCATGTAGCCTCAAAAGAGAATGCACTGGAGAGTATTCTCTCGAAAGAATATGTAAGAATACCACAATATAAGGAAATACAGTGTTGCAGAGTAAAGACAAATATGTACTTATTGGAAACACTTTACGAGGAGAAATAACGCATTGTAAAAAAATTACCTTGTATCTCCTAAACAACACATTGTAACTCGAAAACATTTGGTGTGGCGTGTACGTCTAAAGGTGTAGCCTCAAAAGAGTACCCGCAGGAGAATTTTCTTTCGTCAAAATTTGTCACAAAACCACGTTTTAAGGAAATCACGCATCGTGCGAAAATATCTTGTTTTTCCTAAACAACACGTTGTAACTCAAAAAGCTTTGTTGTTGCTTGTATGTCTATGCGTGTAGCCTCAAAAGAGAAGGCACAGGAGAGTTTTCTCTGGAAACAATATGTAAAAATACCACGTTATAAGGAAATACAGTGTTGCAGAATAAAGACAAATCCATACATATTGGAAACACTTAAACTTTACGAGAAGAAATAATGCATCGTACTAAATTAGCTTGTATCTCTTAACAGCACGTTGTAACTAGAAATGATTTGGTGTGGCGTGTACTTCTAAACGTGTAGCTTCAAAAGAGAACCCACAGGAGAATTTTCTTGCGTCAATATTTGTCAGAAAACCACGGTTTAAGGAAATCCCGCATCATGCGAAATTATCTGGTTATTCCTAAACAACACGTTGTAACTCGAAAAGCTTGGGTGTTTCGTGTAAGTCTTAGCGTGTAGCCTCAAAAGAGAAGGCAACGGAGAGTTTTCTCTCGAAAGAATATGTAAGAATACCACGTTAATAGGAACTACAGCGTTGCAGAGTAAAGACAAGTACGTACGTATTTGAAACACTTTAGGAGAAGAAATAACGCATCATAAAAAATTAGCTTGTATCTCCTAAACAACACATTGTAACTCGAAAATATTTGGTGTGGCGTGTGCGTCTAAACGTGTAGCATCAAAAGAGAACCCACAGGAGAATTTTCTTTCTTCAAAATTTTTCAGAAAACCACGTTTTAAGGAAATCCCGCATCGTGCGAAATTATCTTGTTTTTCCTAAACAAAACATCGTAACTCGAAAAGCTTTGGCGTTGCTTGTATATCTAATCGTGTAGCCTCAAAAGAGAAGACACAGGAGAGTTTTCTCTCGAAAGAATATGTAAGAATACCACGTTATAAGGAAATACAGTGTTGCAGAGCAAAGACAAATACGTAATTTTTGGAAACATTTTAGGAGAAGAAATAACGCTTCGCACAAGCTTGTATCTCCTAAACAACACGTTTTAACTCGAAATGATTTGGTGTGGCGTGTACGTCTAAACGTGTAGCCTCAAAAGACAACCCACAGGAGAATTTTCTTTCGTCATAATTTGTCAGAAATCCATGTTTTATGGAAATCTCGCATCGTGCGAAATTATCTTGTTTTTCCTAATCAACACGTTGTAACTCGAAAAGATTTGGTGTTGCGTGTATGTCTAAGCGTGTAGCCTCAAAAGAGAAGGCACAGGAGAGTTTTCTCTCAAAAGAATATGTAAGAATACCACGGTATAAGGAAATACAATGTTGCAGAGAAAAGACAAATACTTACTTATTGGAAACACTTAAACTTTATGAGAAGAAATAACTTATCATACAAAATTAGCTTGTATCTCCTAAACAGCACGTTGTAACTCAAAAAGATTTGGTGTGTCGTGTAATTCTAAACGTGTAGCCTCAAAAGAGAACCCAAAGGAGAATTTTCTTTCATCAAAATTTGTCAGAAAACCATGTTTTAATGAAATCCCGCATCGTGCGAAATTATCTTGTTTTTCCTAAACAACACATCTTAACTCGAAAAGCTTTGGTGTTGCGTGTATGTCTAAGCGTATAGCCTCAAAAGAGAAGGCACAGGAGAGTTTTCACTCGAAACAATATGTAAGAATACCACGTTCTAAGGAAATACAGTGTGGCAGAGTAAAGACAAATACCTACTTATTGGAAACACTTAAACTTTACGAGAAGTAAAAACGCATCATATAAAATTAGCTTATATCTCCTAAACAACACGTTGTAAATGGAAAAGATTTGGTCTGGCGTTTACAACTAAACATGTAGGCTTAAAAGAGAACCCACAGGAGAATTTTTTTTCGTCAAAATTTGTCAGAAAACCATGTTTTAAGGAAATCCCGCATCGTGAGAAATTATCTTGTTTTTCCTAAACAACACATTGTAACTCGAAAAGCTTTGGTGTTGCGTGTATGTCTAGGCATGTAGCCTCAAAAGAGAAGGCACAGGAGAGTTTTCTCTCGAAAGAATATGTAAGAATACCACGTTATAAGGAAATACAGTGTTGCAGAGTAAAGACAAATACGCACTTATTGGAAACACTTAAACTTTATGAGAAGAAATAATGCATCGTACAAAATTAGCTTGTATCTCCTAAACAGTACGTTGTAACTTGAAAAGATTTGGTGTGGAGTGTACACCTAAATGTGTAGCCTCAAAAGAGAACCCACAGGAGAATTTTCTTTCATCAAAATATGTCAGAAAACCACGTTTTAAGGAAATCCCTCATCGTGTGAAATTATCTTGTTTTTCCTAAACAACATGTTGTAACTCGAAAAGCTTTGGCTTTGCGTGTAAGTCTTAGCGTGTAGCCTCAAAAGAGAAGGCAATGGAGAGTTTTCTCTTGAAATAATATGTAAGAATACCACGTTATAAGGAAATACAGTGTTGCAGAGTAAAGACAAATACGTACATATTGGAAACACTTTAACTTTATGAGAAAAAATAACACATCGTAAAAAATAGCTTGTATCTCCTCAACAACACGTTGTAACTCGAAAAGACTTGGTGTGGCATGTATGACTAAACGTGTAGCCTCAAATGAAAACCCATAGGAGAATTTTCTTTCGTCAATATTTGTCAGAAAACCACATTTTAAGGAAATCTCACATCGTGCGAAATTATTTTGTTTTTCCTAAACAACACGTTGCAACTCGAAAAGCTTTGGTGTTGCGTGTATTTCTAAGCTTGTAGCCTCAAATCAGAACGCACAGGAGAGTTTTCTCTTGATAGAATATGTAAGAATACCACATTATAAGTAACTACGGTGTTGCAGAGTAAAGACAACTACGTACGTATTGAAAACACTTTAAGAGAAGAAATAACGCATCGTACAAAATTAGCTTGTATCTCCTAAACAACACGTTATAACCCGAAAAGATTTGGTGTGGCATGTGTGTCTAAACGTAGAACCCACAGGAGAATTTTCTTTCGTCAAAATTTTTCAGAAAACCACGTTTAATGGAAATCTCGCATCGTGCAAAATTTTCTTGTTTTTCCTAAACAACACGTGGTAACTCGAAACGCTTTGGCGTTGCGTGTTTGTCTAAGCTTGTAGCCTCAAAAGAGAATGTACAGGAGAGTTTTCCCTCGAAAGAATATGTAAGAATACCACGTTATAAGGAAATACAGTGTTGCAGAGTAAAGACAAAGAAGTACATATTGGAAAAACTTTACGAGAAGAAATAACGCATCATACAATATTTGCTTGTATCTCCTAAACAACACGTTGTAACTCAAAAATATTTGGTGTGGCTCGTACCTCTACACGTGTAGCCTCAAAAGAGAACCGACAGGAGAACTTTCTTTCGTCAATATTTGTCAAAAAACCACGTTTTAAGGAAATCCCACATCGTGCAAAATTATCTTGTTTTTACTTAACAACACGTTGTAACTCGAAAAGCTTTGGTTTTGTGTGAATGTCTGAGCATGTCGTCTCTAAAGAGAATGCACAGGAGAGTTTTCTCTCGAAAGAACATGTAAGAATACAATGTTATAAGAAAATACAGTGTTGCAGAGTAAAGACAAATATGTACATATGGGAAACACTTTACGAGAAAAAATAATGCATCGTACAAAATTAGCTTGTATCTCCTAAACAACACGTGGTAACTCGAAAGGATTTGGTGTGGCGTGTACGTCTATACATGTAGCTTCAAAAGAGAACCCACAGGAGAATTTTCTTTCGTCAAAATTTGTCCTAAAACCACGTTTTAAGGAAATCCCGCATCGTGCGAAATTATCTTGTTTTTCATAAACAACACGTTGTAACTCGAAAAGCTTTGGTGTTGCCTGTATGTCTAAGTGTGTAGCCTCAAAAGGGAACGCACAGGATAGTTTTCTCTCGAAAGAATATGTAAGAATTCCACGTTATAAGCAAATACAATGTTGCAGAGTAAAGACAAATATGTACGTATGGGAAACACTTTACGAAAAGCATTAACGCATCGTAAAAAATTAGCTTGTATCTCCTAAACAACACGTTGTAACTTGAAAAGATTTGCTGTGGCCTGTATGTCTAAACGTGTAGCCTCAAAAGAGAACCCACAGGAGAATTTTCTTTGGTCAAAATTGGTCAATAAACCACATTTTAAGGAAATCCCGCATCATGCGAAATTATCTTGTTTTTCCTAAACAACCGGTCGTAACTCGAAAAGCTTTGGTGTTGCGAGTATGTCTAAGCATGTAGCCTCAAAAGAGAAGGCATAGGAGGAGAGTTTTCCCTTAAAGAAAATGTAAGAATACCACGTTAAAAAGAAATACAGTGTTGCAGAGTAAAGACAAATACGTACGTATTGGAAACACTTTACAAGAAGAAATAATGCATCGTAAAAAATTAGCTTGTATCTCCTAAACTACACGTTATAACTCGAAAAGATTTGGTGTGGCGTGTACATCTAAACGTGTAGCCTCAAAAGAGAACCCACAGGAATATTTTCTTTCGTGAAATTTTTTTCAGAAAACCACGATTTTAGGAAATCCCGCATCGTGCGAAATTATCTTGTTTTTCCTAAACAACACGTTGTAACTCGTGTAGCTTTGGTGTTGCATGTATGTCTAAGCATGTAGCCTTCAAAAGAGAACGCACAGGAGAGTTTTCTCTCGAAAGAATATGTAAGAATACCACGTTATAAGGAAATACAGTGTTGCAGAGTAAAGACAAATACGTATGTATTGGAAACACTTTACGAGAAGAAATAAAGCATCGTAAAAAATTAGCTTGTATCTCCTAAACAACACGTTGTAACTCGAAAATATTTGGTGTGGTGTGTGCGTCTAATCGTGTAGCCTCAAAAGAGAACCCACAGGAGAATTTTCGTTCGTCAAAATTTTTCAGAAAACCACGTTTTAAGGAAATCCCGCATCCTGCGAAATTATCTTGGTTTTCCCAAACAAAACGTCATAACTAGAAAAGCTTTGGTGTTGCCTGTATGTCTAAGCGTTTAGCCTCAAAAGAGAAGGCACAGGAGAGTTTTCTCTATAAAGACTATGTAAGAATACCACGTTATAAGGAAATACATTGTTGCAGAGTAAAGACAAATACGTTCGTATTGGAAACACTTTACGAGAAGAAATAACGCTTCGTACAAGCTTGTATCTCCTAAACAACACGTTTTAACTCGAAATGATTTGGTGTGGCGTGTACGTCTAAACGTGTAGCCTCAAAAGAGAACCCACAGGAGAATTTTCTTTCGTCAAAATTTGTAAGAAAACCACGTTTTAAGGAAAGGCCGCATCATGCGAAATTATATTGTTTTTCCTAATCAACACGTGTAAATCAAAAAGATTTGGTTTTGCGTGTATGTCTAAGCATGTAGCCTCAAATGAGAAGGCACAGGAGAGTTTTCTCTCGAAAGAATATGTAAGAATACCACGTTATAAGGAAATACAGTGTTGCAGAGTAAAGACAAATACGTACGTATTGGAAACACTTTACGAGAAGAAATAATGCATCGTACAAAATTAGCATGTATCTCCTAAACTACACGTTATAACTCGAAAAGATTTGGTGTGACGTGTACATCTAAACGTGTAGCCTCAAAAGAGAACCCACAGGAGTATTTTCTTTGGTCAAATTTTTTTCAGAAAACCACGATTTAAGGAAATCCCGCATCGTGCGAAATTGTCTGGTTTTTCCTAAACAACACGTTGTAACTCGAAAAGCTTTTGTGTTGCGTGTATGTCTAAGCGTGTAGCCTCAAAAGAGAACGTACAGGACAGTTTTCTCTCGAAAGAATATGTAAGAATACCACGTTATGAGGAAATACAATGTTGCAGAGTAAAGACAAATACGTACATATTGGAAACACTTAAACTTACGAGAAGAAATAATGCATCAAAAAAAATTAGCTTGTAACTCCTAAACAGCACGTTGTAACGCGAAAAGATTTGGTGTGGTGTGTACGTCTAAATGTGCAGCCTCAAAAGAGAACCCACAGGAGAATTTTCTTTCGTCAAAATTTGTCAGAAAACCACGTTTTAAGGAAATCCCACATCGTGCGAAATTATCTTGTTTTTCCTAAACATCACGGTGTCACTCGAAAAGCTTTGGTGTTGCGTGTATGTCTAAGCGTGTAGCCTCAAAAGAGAAGGCACAGGAGAGTTTTCTCTCAAAAGAATATATATGAATACCACGTTATTAGGAAATACAGTATTGCACACTAAAGAAAATACATACGTATTGGAAACACTTTACAAGAAGAAATAACGCATCGTAAAAAATTAGCTTGTATCTCCTGAACAACACATGGTAACTCGAAATGATTCGGTGTTGCATGCACGTCTAAACGTGTAGCCTCAAAAGAGAAGCCACAGGAGAATTTTCTTTCGTCAAAAGTTGTCAGAACACCACGTTTTAAGGAAATCCCGCATCGTGCGACATTATCTTGTTTTTCATAAAAACACGTTGTAACTCGAAAAGCTTTGGTGTTGCCTGTATGTCTAAGTGTGTAGCCTCAAAAGGGAACGCACAGGATAGTTTTCTCTCGAAACAATATGTAAGAATACCACGAGATAAGGAAATACAGTGTTGCAGCATAAAGACAAATACGTACGTATTGGAAACGTTTTACGAGAAGATTTAACGCATCGTACAAAATTAGCTTGTATCTGCTAAACAACATGTTGTAACTCGAAAAAATTTGTTGTGGCATGTACATCTAAAAATGTAGCCTCAAAAGAGAACCCAAAGGAGAATTTTCTTTCGTCAAAATTTGTCAGAAAACCACGTTTTAAGGAAATCCCGCATCGTGCGATATCATCTTCTTTTTCCTAAACAACATGTTGTAACTCGAAAAGCTTTGGTGCTGCGTGTATGTGTAAGCGTGGAGCCAAAAAAGAGAAGGCACAGTAGAGTTTTCTCTTGAAAGAATATGTAAGAATACCACGTTATAAGAAAATACAATTTTGCAGGGTAAAGACAAATAAGAACTTATTGGAAACACTTTACTATAAGAAATAACGTATCATAGAAAATTAGCTTGTATCTCCTAAACAACACGTTGTAACTTGAAACGATTTGGTGTGACATGTACGTCTAAATGCGTAGCATCAAAAGAGAACCCACAGGAGAATTTTCTTACATCAAAATTTGTCAGAAACCACGTTTTATGGAAATCTCGCATCGTGCGAAATTATCTTGTTTTTCCTAAACAACACGTTGTAACTCGAAAAGCTTTGGTGGTGCGTGTATTTCTAAGCGTGTAGCCTCAAAAGAGAACACACAGGAGAGTTTTCTCTCGAAAGAATATGTAAGAATACCACGTTATAAGGAAATACAGTGTTGCAGAGTAAAGACAAATACATACGTATTAGAAACACTTTACGAGAAGAATTAAAGCATCGTACAAAATTAGCTTGTATCTCCTAAACAACACCTTGTAACTCGAAAAGATTTATTGTGGCTCGTACCCCTACACGTGTAGCCTCAAAAGAGAACCCACAGGAGAATTTTCTTTCGTCAAAATTTTTCAGAAAACCTCGTTTTAAGGAAATCCCGCATTATGCGAAATCATCTTCTTTTTCCTAAACAACATGTTGTAACTCGAAAAGCTTTGGTGTTGCTTGTATGTGTAAGCGTGGTGCCTCAAAAGAGAAGGCACAGGAGAGTTTTCTCTCGAAAGAATATGTAAGTATACCACGTTATAAGGAAATACAATTTTGCAGAGTAAAGACAAATAAGTACTTATTGGAAACACTTTATGAGAAGAAATATCTCACCGTACAAGTTTAGCTTGTATCTCCTAAACAACACGTTGTAACTCGAAAAGATTTGGTGTGACGTGTACGTCTAAACATGTAGCCTCAAAAGAGAACCCACAGGAGAACTTTCTGTCGTCAAAATTTTTCAGAAAACCACGTTTTATGGAAATCTCGCATCGTGCGAAATTATCTTGTTTTTCCTAAGCAACACTTTGTAACTAGGAAAGATTTGGCGTTGCGTGTATGTCTAAGAATGTAGCCTCAAAAGAGAACGCACAGGAGAGTTTTCCCTCGAAAGAATATGTAAGAATACCACATTATAAGGAAATACAGTGTTGCAGAGTAAAGACAGATAAGTACTTATTGGAAACACTTTACAAGAAGAAATAACGCATCGTACAAAATTTGCTATTATCTCCTAAACAACAAGTTGTAACTCGAAATATTTGGTGTGGCTCGTACGCCTAAATGTGTAGCCTCAAAAGAGAACCCACAGGAGAATTTTCTTTCGTCAAAATTTGTCTGAACACCAAGTTTTAAGGAAATCCCGCATCGTGCGAAATTATCTTGTTTTTCATAAACAACACGTTGTAACTCGAAAAGCTTTGGTGTTGCCTGTATGTCTCATTGTGTAGCCTCAAAATGGAACGCACAGGATAGTTTTCTCTCGAAAGAATATGCAAGAATGCCACGTTATAAGGAAATACAGTGTTGCAGAGTAAAGACAAATACGTACGTATTGGAAACACTTTACGAGAAGAAATAACGCTTCGTACAAAATTAGCATGTATCTCCTAAACAACACGTGTTAACTCGAAAGGATTAGGTGTGGCGTCCACGTCTAAACGTGAATCCTCAAAAGAGAACCCCCAGAGTAATTTTCTTTCGTCAAAATTTGTCAGAAAATCATGTTTTAAGGAAATCCAGCATCGTGCGAAATTATCTTGTTTTTTATAAACAACTCGTTGTAACTCGAAAAGCTATGGTGTTGCCTCTATGTCTAAGTGTTTAGACTCAAAAGGGAACGCACAGGATAGTTTTCTTTCGAAAGAATATGTAAGAATACCACGTTATAAGGAAATACAATGTTGCAGAGTAAAGACAAATACGTACATATTGGAAACACTTTACGAGAAGAATTAATGCATTATAAAATATTAGCTTGTCTCTCCTAAACAACACGTGTAACTCGAAAAGATTTGGTGTGGCATGTACGTTTAAATACATAGCCTCAAAAGAGAACCCACAGGAGAATTTTCTTTCGTAAAAATTTTTCAGAAAACCAGGTTTTAAGGAAATCCCGCATAGTGCGAAATCATCTTCTTTCTCCTAAACAACATGTTTTAACTCGAAAAGCTTTGGTGTTGCGTGTTTGTCTAATCGTGTAGCCTCAAAAGAGAATGCACAGGAGAGTTTTCCCTCGAAAGAATATGTAAGAATACCATGTTATAAGGAAATACAGTGTTGCAGAGTAATGACAAATATGTACGTATTGGAAACACTTTACGAGAAGAAATAACACATCGTACAATATTTGAATGTATCTCCTAAACAACACGTTGTAACTCAAAAATATTTGCTGTGGCTTGTACGTTTACAGGTGTAGCCTCAAAAGAGAACCCACAGGAGAACTTTCTTTCGTCAAAATTTGTCAGAAAACCACGTTTTAAGGAAATCCCGCATCGTGCAAAATTAATTTGTTTTTCCTAAACAACACGTTGTAATTCGAAAAGCTTTAGTGTTGCGTGTATGTCTGAGCATATAGCCTCTAAAGAGAATGCACAGGAGAGTTTTCTCTCCAAAGAACATGTAAGAATACAACGTTATAAGGAAATACAGTGTTGCAGAGTAAAGACAAATACTTACGTATTGGAAACACTTTACGAAAAGAAATAACGCATCATACAAAATTAGCTTGTATCTCCTAAACAACACGTGGTAACTCGAAATGATTTGGTGTGGCATGCACGGCTAAACGGGTAGCCTCAAAAGAGAAGCCACAGGAGAATTTTCTTTCGTCAAAATTTGTCAGAAAATCACGTTTTAAGGAAATCTCGCATCGTGCGAAATTATCTTGTTTTCCATAAACAACACGTTGTAACTCGAAAAGCTTTGGTGTTGCCTGTATGTCTAAGTGTGTAGCCTCAAAATGGAACGCACAGGATCGTTTTCTCTCGGAGGAATATGTAAGAATACGACGTTATAAGGAAATATAATGTTGCAAAGACAAATAGGTACTTATTGGAAACACTTTATGAGAATAATTAACACATCGTAAAAAATTAGCTTGTATCTCCTAAACAACACGTTGTAATTCGAAAAGATTTGGTGTGGCTCGTACCTCTACACGTGTAGCCTCAAAAGAGAACCCACAGGAGAACTTTCGTTCGTCAAAATTTTTCAGAAAACCACCTTCTATGGAAATCTCGCATCGTGCTAAATTATCTCGTTTTTCCTAAACAACACATTGTAACTCGAAAAGCTTTGGCATTGCGTGTTTGTCTAAGCGTGTCGCCTCAAAGAGAACGCACAGGAGAGTTTTCCCTCGAAATAATATGTAAGAATACCACGTTATAAGGAAATACATTGTTGCAGATTAATGACAAATAGGTACGTATTGGAAACACTTTACGAGAAGAAATAATGCATCGTACAAAATTAGCTTGTATCTCCTAAACAACACGTGGTAACTTGAAAGGATTTGGTGTGGCGTGTACGTCTAAACTTGTAGCCTCAAAAGAGAACCCACAGGAGAATTTTCTTTCTTCAAAATTTTTCAGAAAACCACTTTTTAAGGAAATCCCGCATCGTGCGAAATCATCTTCTTTTTCCTAAATAACATGTTGTAACTCAAAAAGCTTTGGTGTTGTGTGTATGTGTAAGCGTGGAGCCTCAAAAGAGAAGGCACTGGAGAGTTTTCTCTCGAAAGAATATGTAAGAATACCACGTTATAAGGAAATACAATTTTGCAGAGTAAAGACAAATAAGTACATATTGGAAACACTTTATGAGAAGAAATAACGCATCTTACAATATTAGCTTGTATCTCCTAAACAACACGTTGTAACTCGAAAATATTTGGTGTGACATGTACGTCTAAAAGTGTAGCCTCAAACGAGAACCCACAGGAGAATTTTCTTTCATCAAAATTTTTCAGAAAACCACGTTTTATGGAAATCTCGCATCGTGCGAAATTATCTTGTTTTCCTAAACAACACGTTGTAACTCGAAAAGTTTTGGCGTTGCGTATTTGTCTAAGTGTGTAGCCTCAAAAGAGAACGCACAGGTGAGTTTTCTCTCCAAAGAATATGTAAGAATACCATGTTATAAGGAAATACAGTGTTGCAGAGTAAAGACAAATACTACTGGAAACACTTTAAGAGAAGAAATAACGCATCATAAAAAATTAGCTTGTATCTCCTAAACAACACGTGGTAACTCGAATAGATTTGGTGTGGCTCGTACCTCTACACGTGTAGCCTCAAAAGAGAACCCACAGGAGAACTTTCTTTGGTCAAAATTTTTCAGAAAACCACGTTTTATGGAAATCTCGCATCGTGCGGAATTATCTTGTTTTTCCTAAACAACACATTGTAACTCGAAAAGCTTTGGCGTTGCGTGTATGTCTAAGCGTGTAGCCTCTAAAGAGAACGCACAGGAGAGTTTTCTCTCGAAAGAATATGTAAGAATACAACGTTATAAGGAAATACAGTGTTGCAGAGTAAAGACAAATACGTACGTGTTGGAAACACTTTATGAGAAGAAATAACGTATCTTACAAAATTAGCTTGTATCTCCTAAACCACACGTGGTAACTCGAAAGGATTTGGTGTGGCGTGTACGTCTAAACGTGTAGCCTCAAAAGAGAACCCACTGAAGAATTTTCTTTTGTCAAAATTTTTCAGAAAACTACGTTTTAAGGAAATCCCGCATCGTGCGAAATTATCTTGTTTTCATAAACAACACGTTGTAACTTGAAAAGCTGTGGTGTTGCCTGTATGTCTAAGTGTGTAGACTAAAAAGGGAACACACAGGATAGTTTTCTCTCGAACGAATATGTAAGAATACCACGTTATAAGGAAATACAGTGTTGCAGAATAAAGACAAATAAGAACGTATTGGAAACAATTTAAGAGAAGAAGTAACTCATCTTACAAAATTACCTTGTATCTCCGTAACAACACGTTGTAACTCGAAAAGATTTGGTGTGGCGTGTACGTCTAAACGTGTAGCCTCAAAAGATTACCCACAGGAGAATTTTCTTTCGTCAAAATTTTTCAGAAAACCACGTTTTAAGGAAATCCCGCATCGTGCGAAATCATCTTCTTTTTCCTAAACAACATGTTGTAACTCGAAAAGCTTTGGTGTTGCGTGTACGTGTAAGCGTGGAGCCTCAAAAGAGAAGGCACAGGAGAGTTTTCTCTCGAAAGATTATGTAAGAATACCACGTTATAAGGAAATACAATTTTGCAGAGTAATGACAAATAAGTACATATTGGAAACACTTTACAAGAAGAAATAACGCATCGTACAAAATTAGCTTGTGTCTCCTAAACAACACGTTGTAACTCGAAAAGATTTGGTGTGACGTGTACGTCTAAGCATGTAGCCTCAAAAGGGAACCCACAAGAGAATTTTCTTTCATCAAAATATGTCAGAAACCACGTTTTAAGGAAATCTCGCATCATGAGAAATTATCTTGTTTTTCCTAAACAACACGTTGTAACTCGAAAAGCTTTGGTGTTGCGTGTATGTCTAAGCATGTAGCCTCAAAACAGAATGTAAAGAAGAGTTTTTTCTCGAAAGAATATGTAAGAATACCACGTTATAAGGAAATACAGTGTTGCAGAGTAAAGACAAATACGTACATATATTGGAAACACATTGCGAGAAAAATAACGCATCTTACAATATTAGCTTGTATCTCCTAAATAACACGTTATAACTGGAAAAGATTTGGTGTGGCTTGTACGTCTAAACGTGTAGCCTCAAAAGAGAACCCACAGGAGAATTTTCTTTCGTTAAAATTTTTCAGAAAGCCACGTTTTAAGGAAATCCCGCATCGTGCGAAATCATCTTCTTTTTCCTAAAAAACATATTGTAACTCGAAAAGCTTTAGTGTTGCGTGTATGTCTAAGCGTGGAGCCTCAAAGGAGAAGGCACAGGAGAGTTTTCTCTCGAAAGAATATGTAAGAATACCACGTTATAAGGAAATTCAATTTTTCAGAATAAAGACAAATAAGTACATATTGGAAACACTTTACAAGAAGAAATAACGCATCATACAAAATTAGCTTGTATCTCCTAAACAACACGTTGTAACTCAAAAGGATTTGGTGTGACGTGTACGTCTAAATGTATAGCCTCAAAAGAGAACCCACAGGTGAATTTTCTTTTATCAAAATTTGTCAGAAACCACGTTTTAAGGAAATCTCGCAACGTGCGAAATTATATTGTTTTTCCTAAATAACACGTTCTTACTCGAAAAGGTTTGGTGTTGCGTGTATGTCTAAGTGTGTAACCTCAAAAGAGAACGAACAGGATAGTTTTCTCTCGAAAGAATATGTAAGAATACCACGTTATAAGGAAATACAATGTTGCAGAGTAAAGACAAATATGTATGTATTGGAAACACATTACGAGAAGAATTAACGCATCGTAAAAAATTAGGTTTTATCTCCTAAACAACACGTTTTAACTCGAAAAGATTTGGTGTGGCATGTACGTCTAAACGTGTAGCCTCAAAAGAGAACCTACAGGAGAATTTTCTTTCTTCAAAATTTTTCAGAAAACCACGTTTTAAGGAAATCCCGCTTCGTGGGAAATCATCTTCTTTTTCTAAACAACATGTTTAGAAAAAGAGAAGGCACAGGAGACTTTTCTCTCGAAAGAATATGTAAGAATACCACGTTCTAAGGAAATACAGTGTAGCCTCAAAAGAGAATGCACAGGAGAGTTTTCCTTAGAAAGAATATGTAAGAATACCACGTTATAAGAAAATACAGTGTTGCAGAGTAAAGACAAATAAGTACATATTGGAAACACTTTAGGGAAGAAATAATGCATCGTACAATATTTGCTTGTATCTCCTAAACAACACGTTGTAACTCGAAAATATTTGGTGTGGCTCGTACGTCTACACGTGTAGCCTCAAAAGAGAAACCACAGGAGAATTTTCTTTCTTCAAAATGTGTCAAAAAACCACGTTTTAAGGAAATCCCGCATCGTGCAAAATTATCTTGTTTTTCCTAAACAACACGTTGTAACTCGAAAAGATTTTGGTGTTGCGTGTATGTCTGAGCATGTTGCCTCTAAAGACAATGCACAAGCGTGTATCTCCTAAACAACACGTGGTAACTCGAAAGGATTTGGTGTGACGTGTACGTCTAAACGTGTAGCATCAAAAGAGACCTGACAGGAGAATTTTCTTTCTTCAAAATTTGTCAGAAAACCACGTTTTAAGGAAATCCTGCATCGTGCGAAATTATCTTGTTTTTCATAAACAACAGGTTGTAACTCGAAAAGCCTTGGTGTTGCCTGTATGTCTCAGTGTGTAGCCTCAAAAGGGAACGCACAGGATAGTTTTCTCTCGAAAGAATATGTAAGAATACCACGTTATAAGGAAATACAATGTTGCAGAGTAAAGACAAATATGTACGTATTGGAAACACTTTACGAAAAGAATTAACACATCGTAGAAAATTAGCTTGTATCTCCTAAACAAAAGGTTGTACCTCGAAAAGATTTGGTGTGGCATGTACGTGTAAATGTGTAGCATCAAAAGAGAACCCACAGGAGAATTTTCTTCCTTCAAAAATTTTCAGAAAACCACGTTTTAAGGAAATCCCTCATCGTACGAAATCATCTTTTTCCTAAACAACATGTTGTAACTCGAAAAGCTTTGGTGTTGCGTGTATGTGTAAGCGTGGAGCCTCCAAAGAGAAGGCACAGGAGAGTTTTCTCTCGAAAGAATATGTAAGAATACCACGTTAAAAGGAAATACAATTTTGCAGAGTAAAGACAAATAAGTACATATTGGAAACACTTTATGAGAAGAAATAACGCATCGTAAAAAATTAGCTTGTATCTCCTAAACAACACGTTGTAACTCGAAAAGATTTGGTGTGACATGTACATCTAAAAGTGTAGCCTCAAAAGAGAACCGACAGGATAATATTCTTTCATCAAAATTTGTCAGAAACCACGTTTTAAGGAAATCTCGCATCGTGCGAAATCATCTTGTTTTTCTGAAACAACAAGTTGTAACTCGAAAAGCTTTGGTGTTGCGTGTATGTCTAAGCGTGGAGCCTCAAAAGAGAATGCACAGGAGAGTTTTCTCTCGAAAGAATATGTAAGAATACCACGTTATAAGGAAATACAGTGTTGCAGAGTAAAGACAAATACGTACGTATTGGAAACACTTTAAGAGAAGAAATAAAGCATAATACAAAATTAGCTTGTAGCTCCTAAACAACAGGTTATAACTCGAAAAGATTTGGTGTGGCTCATACCTCTACACGTGTAGCCTCAAAAGAGAACCCACAGGAGAACTTTCTTTCGTCAAAATTTGTCAGAAAACCACGTTTTATGGAAATCTCGCATCGTGCGAAATTATCTTGTTTTTCCTAAACAACACGTTGTAACTCGAAAAGCTTTGGCGTTGCTTGTTTGTCTAAGCCTGTAGCCTCAAAAGAGAATGCACAGGAGAGTTTTCCCTGGAAAGAATATGTAAGAATACCACGTTATAAAAAAATACAGTGTTGCAGAGTAAAGACAAATAAGTACATATTGGAAACACTTTAGGGAAGAAATAACGCATCGTACAATATTTGCTTGTATCTCCTAAACAACACGTTGTAACCCAAAAATATTTGGTGTGGCTCGTATGTCTACACGTGTAGCCTCAAAAGAGAAACCACAGGAGAATTTTCTTTCGTCAAAATTTGTCAAAAAACCACGTTTTAAGGAAATCCCGCATCGTGCAAAATTATCTTGTTTTTCCTAAACAACACGTTGTAACTCGAAAAGCTTTGTTGTTGCCTGTATGTCTGAGCAAGTTTCCTCTAAAGACAATTCACAAGAGAGTTTTCTCTTGAAAGAACATGTAAGAATACAACGTTATAAGGAAATACAGTGTTGCAGAGTAAAGACAAATACGTACATATTGGAAACACTTTACGAGAAGAAATAACGCATCGTACAAAATTAGCGTGTATCTCCTAAACAACACGTGGTAACTCGAAAGGATTTGTTGTGGCGTGTACGTCTAAACGTGTAGCCTCAAAGGAGAACTGACAGGAGAATTTTCTTTCATCAAAATTTATCAGAAACCACGTTTTAAGGAAATCTCGCATCGTGCAAAATTATCATGTTTTTCCTAAACAACACGTTGTAACTTGAAAAGCTTTGGAGTTGTCTGTATGTCTCAGTGTGTAGCCTCAAAAGGGAACGCACAGGATAGTTTTCTCTAGAAAGAATATGTAAGAGTACCACGTTATAAGGAAATACAGTTTTGCAGAGTAAAGACAAATACCTACATATTGGAAACACTTTATGAGAAGAAGTAATGCATCGTACAAAATTAGCTTGTATCTACTAAACAAAACGTTGTAACTCGAAAAGATTTGGTGTGGCGTGTACGTCTTAACGTGTAGCCTCAAAAGAGAACCCACAGGAGAATTTTCTTTCGTCTAATTTTTTCAGAAAACCACGTTTTAAGGATATCCCGCATCTTGCGAAATCATCTTCTTTTTTCTTAACAACATGTTGTAACTCCAAAAGCTTTGGTGTTGCGTGTATGTGTAAGCATGGAGCCTCAAAATAGAAGGCACAGGAGAGTTTTCTCTCGAAAGAATATGTAAGAATACCACGTTATAAGGAAATACAATTTTGCAGAGTAAAGACAGTAAGTACATATTGGAAACACTTTACTAGAAGAAATAACGCATCGTACAAAATTAGCTTGTATCTCCTAAACAACACGTTGTAACTCGAAAAGATTTGGTGTGGCTCATACCTCTACACGTGTAGCCTCAAATAGAACACACAGCAGAACTTTCTTTCGTCAAAATATATCAGAAAACCACGTTTTATGGAAATCTCGCATCATGCGAAATTATCTTGTTTTTCCTAAACAACACGTTGTAACTCGAAAAGCTTTGGCGTTGCATGTATGTCTAAGCGTGTAGCCCCAAAGGAGAACGCACAGGAGAGTTTTCCCTCGAAAGAATATGTAAGAATACCACGTTATAAGGAAATAAAATGTTGCAGAGTAAAGACAAATAAGTACTTATTGGAAACACTTTATGAGAAGAAATATTGCATCGTACAAAATTTGCTTGTATCTCCTAAACAACACGTTGTAATTCGAAAATAATTGGTGTGGCTCGTACGTCTACACGTGTAGACTCAAACGAACACAAACAGGAGAACTTTCTTTCGTCAAAATTTGTCAGAAAACCACGTTTTAAGGAAATCCCATATCGTGCAAAGTTATCTTGTTTTTCCTAAACAACACGTTGTAACTCTAAAAGCTTTGGTGTTGGGTGTATGTCTAAACATGTGGCCTCAAAAGAGAACGCACAGGAGAGTTTTGTCTCGAAAGAACATGTAAGAATACAACGTTATAAGGAAATACAGTGTTGCAGAGTAAAGACAAATACGTACGTATTGGAAACACTTTAGGAGAAGAAATAACGCATCATACAATATTAGCTTGTATCTCCTAAACAACACGTTGTAACTCGACAAGATTTGGTGTGGAGTCTACGTCGAAACGTGTAGTCTCAACAGAGAACCCACAGGAGAATTTTCTTTGTCAAAATTTGTCAGAAAACACGTTTTAAGGAAATCCTGTATAGTGCAAAATTATCTTGGTTTTCATAAACAACACGTTGTAACTCGAAAAGCTTTGGTGTTGCCTGTATGTCTAAGTGTGTAGCCTCAAAAGGGAATGCACAGGATAGTTTTCTCTAGAAAGAATATGTAAGAATACCACGTTATAAGGAAATACAGTGTTGCAGAGTAAAGACAAATACTTACATATTGGAAACACTTTAAGAGAAGAATTAACGCATCGTGCAAAATTAGCTTGTATCTCCTAAACAACACGTTGTAACTCGAAAAGATTTGGTGTGGCGTGTACGTCTAAACGTGTAGCCTCAAAAGAGAACCCACAGAAGAATTTTCTTTCGTCAAAATTTTTCAGAAAACCACGTTTTAAGGAAATCCTGCATCGTGTGAAATCATCTTGTTTTTCCTAAACAACATGTTGTAACTTGAAAAACTTTGGTTTGCTTGTATGTGTACGCATGGAGCCTCAAAAGAGAAGGCGCAGGAGAGTTTTCTCTCGAAGGAATATGAAAAAATACCACGTTATAAGGAAATACAATTTTGCAGAGTAAAGACAAATAAGTACATATTGGAAACACTTTACTAGAAGAAATAACGAATCATACAAAATTAGCTTGCATCTCCTAAACAACAAGTTGTAACTCGAAAAGATTTGGTGTGACGTGTACGTCTAAATGTGTAGCCTCAAAAGAGAACACACAGGAGAATTTTTTCATCAAAATTTGTCAGAAACCATGTTTTAAGGAAATCTCGCATTGTGGGAAATTATCTTGTTTTTCCTAAACAACACGTTGTAACTCGAAAAGCTTTGGTGTTGCGTGTATGTCTAAGCGTGTAGCCTCAAAAGAGAACGCACAGGAGAGTTTTCTCTCAAAAGAATATGTAAGAATACCACGTTATAAGGAAATACAGTGTTGCAGAGTAAAGACAAATAGGTACGTATTGGAAACACTTTAAGAGAAGAAATAAAGCATCGTAAAAAATTAGTTTGTATCTCCTGAACAACACGTTGTAACTCGAAAAGATTTAGTGTGGCTCGTACCTCTACATGTGTAGCCTCAAAAGAGAACCAACAGGAGAACTTTCTTTCGTCAAAATTTGTCAGAAAACCACGTTTTATGGAAATCTCGCATCGTGCGAAATTATCTTGTTTTTCCTAAACAACACGTTGTAACGCGAAAAGCTTTGGAGTTGCGTGTATGTCTAAGCATGTAGCCTCAAAAGAGAATGCACATGAGAGTTTTCCCTCGAAAGAATATGTAAGAATACCATGTTATAAGTAAATAATGTGATGCAGAGTAAAGACAAATAAGTACGTATTGGAAACACTTTATCAGAAGAAATAACGCATCATACAAAATTAGCTTGTATCTCCTAAACAACACGTGCTAACTAGAAAGGATTTGGTGTGGCATGTACATCTAAACGTGTAGCATCAAAAGAGAAAACACAGGAGAATTTTCTTTTGTCAAAATTTGTCAGAAAACCACATTTTAAGAAAATCACTCATCGTGCGAAATAATCTTGTTTTTCAAAAACAACAAGATGTAACTCGAAAAGCGTTGGTGTTGCCTGAATGTCTAAGTGTGTAGCCTCAAAAGGGAACGCACAGGATAGTTTTCTCTCGAAAGAATATGTAAGAATACCACATTATAAGGAAATACAGTGTTGCAGAGTAAAGAAAAATAAGTACTTATTGGAAACACTTTATGAGAAGAAATAATGCATCGTAAAAAAATAGCTTGTATCTCCTAAACAACACGTTGTAACTCGAAAAGATTTGGTGTGGCGTGTACGTCTAAACGTGTAGCCTCAAAAGAGAACCCAGAGAAGAATTTTCTTTCGTTAAAATTTTTCAGAAAACCACTTTTTAAGGAAACCCCGCATCGTGCGAAATCATCTTCTTTTTCCTAAGCAACATGTTGTAACTCGAAATGCTTTGGTGTTGCGTGTATGTCTAAGCGTGGAGCCTCAAAAGAGAAGGCACAGGAGAGTTTTCTCTCAAAAGAATATGTAAGAATACCACGTTATAAAGAAATACAATTTTGTAGAGTAAAGGCAAATAAGTACATATTGGAAACACTTTACGAGAAGAAATAATGCATCGTACAAAATTAGCATGTATCTCCTAAACAACACGTTGTAACTCGAAAAGATTTGGTGTGACCTGTACGTCTAAACGTGTAGCCTCAAAGGAAAGCACACAGAAGAATTTTCTTTTGTCAAATTTTTCAGAAAACCACGTTTTAAATAAATCCCGCATCGTGCGAAATTATCTTTTTATTCATTAACAACACGTTGTAACTCGAAAAGCTTTGGTGTTGCCTGTATGTCTAAGTGTGTAGCCTCAAAACGGAACGCACAAGATAGTTTTCTCTCGAAAGAATATGTAAGAATACCACGTTATAAGGAAATACAGTGTTTCAGAGTAAAGACAAATACTTACATATTGGGAACATTTTACGAGAAGAAATAACGCATCGAAAAAAATTAGCTTGTATCTCCTAAACAACACATGGTAAGTCGAAATGATTTGGTTTGGCATGTATGTCTAAACGTGTAGCCTCAAAAGAGAACACAAAGGAGAATTTTCTTTCGTCAAAATTTGTCAGAAAACCACGTTTTAAGGAAATACCGCATCGTGGAAATTATCTTGTTTTTCCTAAACAACAAGTGGTAAGTCGAAAGGCTTCGGTGTTGCGTGTATGTCTAAGCGTGTAGCCTCAAAAGAAAATGCACAGGAGAGTTTTCTCTCATTAGAACATGTAAGAATTCAACGTTATAAGGAAATACACTGTTGCAGAGTAAAGACAAATACGTACATATTGGAAACACATTACGAGAAGAAATTAAGCATCACACAATATTAGCTTGTATCTCCTAAAAAACAAGTGGAAACTCGAAAACATTTAGTTTGGCGTGTACGTCTAAAAGTTTAGCCTCAAAAGAGAACACACTGGAGAATTTTCTTTCGTCAAAATTGGTCAGAAAACAACGTTTTAACGAAATCCCGCATCCTGCGAAATTATCTTGTTTTTCCTAAACAACACGTTGTAACTCAAAAAGCTTGGGTGTTGCGTGTATGTCTCAGTGTGTAGCCTCAAAAGAGAACACACAGGAGAGTTTTCACTCAAAAGAATATGTAAGAATACCAGGTTATAAGGAAATACAGTGTTGCAGAGTAAAGACAAATACGTACGTATTGGAAACACTTTACATGAAGAAATAACGAATCATACAAAATTAGCTTGTATCTCCTAAACAACACGTTGTAACTCAAAAATGTTTGGTGTGGCAGGTACGTCTAAACGTGTAGCCTCAAAAAGAGAACACACAGGAGAATTTTCTTTGGTCAAATTTGTCACAAAACCATGTATTAAGGAAATCCTACATCGTGCGAAATTATCTTGTTTTTCCTAAACAACACGTTGTAACTCGAAAAGCTTTGGAGTTGTCTGTATGTCTCAGTGTGTAGCCTCAAAAGGGAACGCACAGGATAGTTTTCTCTCGAAAGAATATGTAAGAGTACCACGTTATAAGGAAATACAGTGTTGCAGAGTAAAGACAAATACCTACATATTGGAAACACTTTATGAGAAGAAGTAATGCATCGTACAAAATTAGCTTGTATCTACTAAACAAAACGTTGTAACTCGAAAAGATTTGGTGTGGCGTGTACGTCTTAACATGTAGCCTCAAAAGAGAACCCACAGGAGAATATTCTTTCGTCAAATTTTTTCAGAAAACCACGTTATAAGGATATCCCGCATCTTGCGAAGTCATCTTCTTTTTTCTTAACAACATGTTGTAACTCCAAAAGCTTTGGTGTTGCGTGTATGTGTAAGCATGGAGCCTCAAAAGAGAAGGCACAGGAGAGTTTTCTCTCGAAAGAATATGTAAGAATACCACGTTATAAGGAAATACAATTTTGCAGAGTAAAGACAGTAAGTACATATTGGAAACACTTTACTAGAAGAAATAACGCATCGTACAAAATTAGCTTGTATCTCCTAAACAACACGTTGTAACTCGAAAAGATTTGGTGTGGCTCATACCTCTACACGTGTAGCCTCAAATAGAACACACAGCAGAACTTTCTTTCGTCAAAATATATCAGAAAACCACGTTTTATGGAAATCTCGCATCGTGCGAAATTATCTTGTTTTTCCTAAACAACACGTTGTAACTCGAAAAGCTTTGGCGTTGCATGTATGTCTAAGCGTGTAGCCCCAAAGGAGAACGCACAGGAGAGTTTTCCCTCGAAAGAATATGTAAGAATACCACGTTATAAGGAAATAAAATGTTGCAGAGTAAAGACAAATAAGTACTTATTGGAAACACTTTATGAGAAGAAATATTGCATCGTACAAAATTTGCTTGTATCTCCTAAACAACACGTTGTAATTCGAAAATAATTGGTGTGGCTCGTACGTCTACACGTGTAGACTCAAACGAACACAAACAGGAGAACTTTCTTTCGTCAAAATTTGTCAGAAAACCACGTTTTAAGGAAATCCCATATCGTGCAAAGTTATCTTGTTTTTCCTAAACAACACGTTGTAACTCTAAAAGCTTTGGTGTTGGGTGTATGTCTAAACATGTGGCCTCAAAAGAGAACGCACAGGAGAGTTTTGTCTCGAAAGAACATGTAAGAATACAACGTTATAAGGAAATACAGTGTTGCAGAGTAAAGACAAATACGTACGTATTGGAAACACTTTAGGAGAAGAAATAACGCATCATACAATATTAGCTTGTATCTCCTAAACAACACGTTGTAACTCGACAAGATTTGGTGTGGAGTCTACGTCGAAACGTGTAGTCTCAACAGAGAACCCACAGGAGAATTTTCTTTGTCAAAATTTGTCAGAAAACACGTTTTAAGGAAATCCTGTATAGTGCAAAATTATCTTGGTTTTCATAAACAACACGTTGTAACTCGAAAAGCTTTGGTGTTGCCTGTATGTCTAAGTGTGTAGCCTCAAAAGGGAATGCACAGGATAGTTTTCTCTAGAAAGAATATGTAAGAATACCACGTTATAAGGAAATACAGTGTTGCAGAGTAAAGACAAATACTTACATATTGGAAACACTTTAAGAGAAGAATTAACGCATCGTGCAAAATTAGCTTGTATCTCCTAAACAACACGTTGTAACTCGAAAAGATTTGGTGTGGCGTGTACGTCTAAACGTGTAGCCTCAAAAGAGAACCCACAGAAGAATTTTCTTTCGTCAAAATTTTTCAGAAAACCACGTTTTAAGGAAATCCTGCATCGTGTGAAATCATCTTGTTTTTCCTAAACAACATGTTGTAACTTGAAAAACTTTGGTTTGCTTGTATGTGTACGCATGGAGCCTCAAAAGAGAAGGCGCAGGAGAGTTTTCTCTCGAAGGAATATGAAAAAATACCACGTTATAAGGAAATACAATTTTGCAGAGTAAAGACAAATAAGTACATATTGGAAACACTTTACTAGAAGAAATAAGGAATCATACAAAATTAGCTTGCATCTCCTAAACAACAAGTTGTAACTCGAAAAGATTTGGTGTGACGTGTACGTCTAAATGTGTAGCCTCAAAAGAGAACACACAGGAGAATTTTTTCATCAAAATTTGTCAGAAACCATGTTTTAAGGAAATCTCGCATTGTGGGAAATTATCTTGTTTTTCCTAAACAACACGTTGTAACTCGAAAAGCTTTGGTGTTGCGTGTATGTCTAAGCGTGTAGCCTCAAAAGAGAACGCACAGGAGAGTTTTCTCTCAAAAGAATATGTAAGAATACCACGTTATAAGGAAATACAGTGTTGCAGAGTAAAGACAAATAGGTACGTATTGGAAACACTTTAAGAGAAGAAATAAAGCATCGTAAAAAATTAGTTTGTATCTCCTGAACAACACGTTGTAACTCGAAAAGATTTAGTGTGGCTCGTACCTCTACATGTGTAGCCTCAAAAGAGAACCAACAGGAGAACTTTCTTTCGTCAAAATTTGTCAGAAAACCACGTTTTATGGAAATCTCGCATCGTGCGAAATTATCTTGTTTTTCCTAAACAACACGTTGTAACGCGAAAAGCTTTGGAGTTGCGTGTATGTCTAAGCATGTAGCCTCAAAAGAGAATGCACATGAGAGTTTTCCCTCGAAAGAATATGTAAGAATACCATGTTATAAGTAAATAATGTGATGCAGAGTAAAGACAAATAAGTACGTATTGGAAACACTTTATCAGAAGAAATAACGCATCATACAAAATTAGCTTGTATCTCCTAAACAACACGTGCTAACTAGAAAGGATTTGGTGTGGCATGTACATCTAAACGTGTAGCATCAAAAGAGAAAACACAGGAGAATTTTCTTTTGTCAAAATTTGTCAGAAAACCACATTTTAAGAAAATCACTCATCGTGCGAAATAATCTTGTTTTTCAAAAACAACAAGATGTAACTCGAAAAGCGTTGGTGTTGCCTGAATGTCTAAGTGTGTAGCCTCAAAAGGGAACGCACAGGATAGTTTTCTCTCGAAAGAATATGTAAGAATACCACATTATAAGGAAATACAGTGTTGCAGAGTAAAGAAAAATAAGTACTTATTGGAAACACTTTATGAGAAGAAATAATGCATCGTAAAAAAATAGCTTGTATCTCCTAAACAACACGTTGTAACTCGAAAAGATTTGGTGTGGCGTGTACGTCTAAACGTGTAGCCTCAAAAGAGAACCCAGAGAAGAATTTTCTTTCGTTAAAATTTTTCAGAAAACCACTTTTTAAGGAAACCCCGCATCGTGCGAAATCATCTTCTTTTTCCTAAGCAACATGTTGTAACTCGAAATGCTTTGGTGTTGCGTGTATGTCTAAGCGTGGAGCCTCAAAAGAGAAGGCACAGGAGAGTTTTCTCTCAAAAGAATATGTAAGAATACCACGTTATAAAGAAATACAATTTTGTAGAGTAAAGGCAAATAAGTACATATTGGAAACACTTTACGAGAAGAAATAATGCATCGTACAAAATTAGCATGTATCTCCTAAACAACACGTTGTAACTCGAAAAGATTTGGTGTGACCTGTACGTCTAAACGTGTAGCCTCAAAGGAAAGCACACAGAAGAATTTTCTTTTGTCAAATTTTTCAGAAAACCACGTTTTAAATAAATCCCGCATCGTGCGAAATTATCTTTTTATTCATTAACAACACGTTGTAACTCGAAAAGCTTTGGTGTTGCCTGTATGTCTAAGTGTGTAGCCTCAAAACGGAACGCACAAGATAGTTTTCTCTCGAAAGAATATGTAAGAATACCACGTTATAAGGAAATACAGTGTTTCAGAGTAAAGACAAATACTTACATATTGGGAACATTTTACGAGAAGAAATAACGCATCGAAAAAAATTAGCTTGTATCTCCTAAACAACACATGGTAAGTCGAAATGATTTGGTTTGGCATGTATGTCTAAACGTGTAGCCTCAAAAGAGAACACAAAGGAGAATTTTCTTTCGTCAAAATTTGTCAGAAAACCACGTTTTAAGGAAATACCGCATCGTGGAAATTATCTTGTTTTTCCTAAACAACAAGTGGTAAGTCGAAAGGCTTCGGTGTTGCGTGTATGTCTAAGCGTGTAGCCTCAAAAGAAAATGCACAGGAGAGTTTTCTCTCATTAGAACATGTAAGAATTCAACGTTATAAGGAAATACACTGTTGCAGAGTAAAGACAAATACGTACATATTGGAAACACATTACGAGAAGAAATTAAGCATCACACAATATTAGCTTGTATCTCCTAAAAAACAAGTGGAAACTCGAAAACATTTAGTTTGGCGTGTACGTCTAAAAGTTTAGCCTCAAAAGAGAACACACTGGAGAATTTTCTTTCGTCAAAATTGGTCAGAAAACAACGTTTTAACGAAATCCCGCATCCTGCGAAATTATCTTGTTTTTCCTAAACAACACGTTGTAACTCAAAAAGCTTGGGTGTTGCGTGTATGTCTCAGTGTGTAGCCTCAAAAGAGAACACACAGGAGAGTTTTCACTCAAAAGAATATGTAAGAATACCAGGTTATAAGGAAATACAGTGTTGCAGAGTAAAGACAAATACGTACGTATTGGAAACACTTTACATGAAGAAATAACGAATCATACAAAATTAGCTTGTATCTCCTAAACAACACGTTGTAACTCAAAAATGTTTGGTGTGGCAGGTACGTCTAAACGTGTAGCCTCAAAAAGAGAACACACAGGAGAATTTTCTTTGGTCAAATTTGTCACAAAACCATGTATTAAGGAAATCCTACATCGTGCGAAATTATCTTGTTTTTCCTAAACAACACGTTGTAACTCGAAAAGCTTTGGAGTTGTCTGTATGTCTCAGTGTGTAGCCTCAAAAGGGAACGCACAGGATAGTTTTCTCTCGAAAGAATATGTAAGAGTACCACGTTATAAGGAAATACAGTGTTGCAGAGTAAAGACAAATACCTACATATTGGAAACACTTTATGAGAAGAAGTAATGCATCGTACAAAATTAGCTTGTATCTACTAAACAAAACGTTGTAACTCGAAAAGATTTGGTGTGGCGTGTACGTCTTAACATGTAGCCTCAAAAGAGAACCCACAGGAGAATATTCTTTCGTCAAATTTTTTCAGAAAACCACGTTATAAGGATATCCCGCATCTTGCGAAGTCATCTTCTTTTTTCTTAACAACATGTTGTAACTCCAAAAGCTTTGGTGTTGCGTGTATGTGTAAGCATGGAGCCTCAAAAGAGAAGGCACAGGAGAGTTTTCTCTCGAAAGAATATGTAAGAATACCACGTTATAAGGAAATACAATTTTGCAGAGTAAAGACAGTAAGTACATATTGGAAACACTTTACTAGAAGAAATAACGCATCGTACAAAATTAGCTTGTATCTCCTAAACAACACGTTGTAACTCGAAAAGATTTGGTGTGGCTCATACCTCTACACGTGTAGCCTCAAATAGAACACACAGCAGAACTTTCTTTCGTCAAAATATATCAGAAAACCACGTTTTATGGAAATCTCGCATCGTGCGAAATTATCTTGTTTTTCCTAAACAACACGTTGTAACTCGAAAAGCTTTGGCGTTGCATGTATGTCTAAGCGTGTAGCCCCAAAGGAGAACGCACAGGAGAGTTTTCCCTCGAAAGAATATGTAAGAATACCACGTTATAAGGAAATAAAATGTTGCAGAGTAAAGACAAATAAGTACTTATTGGAAACACTTTATGAGAAGAAATATTGCATCGTACAAAATTTGCTTGTATCTCCTAAACAACACGTTGTAATTCGAAAATAATTGGTGTGGCTCGTACGTCTACACGTGTAGACTCAAACGAACACAAACAGGAGAACTTTCTTTCGTCAAAATTTGTCAGAAAACCACGTTTTAAGGAAATCCCATATCGTGCAAAGTTATCTTGTTTTTCCTAAACAACACGTTGTAACTCTAAAAGCTTTGGTGTTGCGTGTATGTCTAAACATGTGGCCTCAAAAGAGAACGCACAGGAGAGTTTTGTCTCGAAAGAACATGTAAGAATACAACGTTATAAGGAAATACAGTGTTGCAGAGTAAAGACAAATACGTACGTATTGGAAACACTTTAGGAGAAGAAATAACGCATCATACAATATTAGCTTGTATCTCCTAAACAACACGTTGCAACTTAAAAAGATTTGGTGTGGCCTGTACGTCTAAACGTGTAGCCTCAAAAGAGAACCCATAGGAGAATTTTCTTTGGTCAAAATTTGTCAGAAAACCACGTATTAAGGTAATCCCGCATCGTGCGAAAATATCTTGTTTTTCCTAAACAAAACGTTTTAACTCGAAAATCTTTGGTGTTGCGTGTGTGTCTAAGCGTGTAGCCTCAAAAGAGAATGCACAGGAGAGTTTTCTCTCGAAAGAATTTGTAAGAATATCACTTTATAAGGAAATACAGTGTTGCAGAGTAAAGACAAATACGTACTTATTGGAAAAACTTAAACTTAACGAGAAGAAATAACGCATCGTACAAAATTAGCTTGTATCTCCTAAACAACACGTTGTAACTCGAAAAGATTTGGTGTGGCTTGTACGTCTAAACGTGTAGCCTCAAAAGAGTACCCACAGGAAAGTTTTATTTCGTCAAAATTTGTCAGAAAACCACGTTTTAAGGAAATCCCGCATCGTGCGAAATTATCTTGTTTTTCCTAAACAACACGTTGTAACTCGAAAAGCTTTGGTGTTACGTGAATGTCTAAGCATGTAACCTCAGAGGAGAACGCACAGGAGAGTTTTCTCTCGAAAGAATATGCAAGAATACCACGTTATAGGGAAATACAGTGTTGCAGAGTAAAGGCAAATATGTACGTAATGGAAACACTTAAACTTTATGAGAAGAAATAACACATCATTAAAAAATTAGCTTGTTTCTCCTAAACAACACGTTGTAACTCGAAAAGATTTGGTGTGGCGTGTATGTCTAAATGTGTAGCCTCAAAAGAGAAAGCACAGGAGTATTTTCTTTCGTCAAAATTTGTCAGAAAACCACGTTTTAAGGAAATTCCGCATCGTGCGAAATTATCTTGTTTTTCCTAAACAACACTTTGTAACTCGAAAGGCTTTGGTGTTGCGTGTATGTCTAAGCGTGTAGCGTCAAAAGAGAACGCAAAGGAGAGTTTTTTCTGGAAAGAATATGTAAGAATACCACGTTATTAGGAAATACAGTGTTGCAGAGTAAAGACAAATACTTACGTCTTGGAAAAACTTTACGAGAAGAAATAACGCATCGTAAGAAATTAGCTTGTATCTCCTAAACAACACGTTGTAACTTAAAAAGATTTGGTGTGGCCTGTACGTCTAAACATGTAGCCTGAAAAGAGAACCCATAGGAGAATTTTCTTTGGTCAAAATTTGTCAGAAAACCACGTTTTAAGGAAATCCCGCATAGTGCGACATTATCTTGTTTTTCCTAAACCAAACGTTTTAACTCGAAAAGCTTTGGTGTTGCGTGTATGTCTAAGCGTGTAGCCTCAAAAGAGAACACACAGGAGAGTTTTCTCTCGAAAGAATATGTAAGAATACCACGTTATAAGGAAATACAGTGTTGCAGAGTAAAGACAAATACGTACTTATTGGAAAAACTTAAACCTTACGAGAAGAAATAAGGCATCTTACAAAATTAGTTTGTATCTCCTAAACAACACGTTATAACTCGAAAAGATTTGGTGTGGTGTGTACATCTAAACATGTAGCGTCAAAAGAGAACCCACAGGAAAATTTTCTTTCGTCAAAATTTGTCAGAAAACCACGTTTTAAGGAAATCCCGCATCCTGCGAAATTATCTTGTTTTTCTTAAACAAAACGTTTTAACTTGAAAAGCTTTGGTGTTGCGTGTATGTCTAAGCGTGTAGCCTCAAAAGAGAATGCACAGGAGAGGTTTCTCTCGAAAGAATATGTAAGAATACCACGTTATAAGGAAATACAGTGTTGCAGAGTAAAGACAAACACGTACTTATTGGAAAAACATAAACTTTATGAGAAGAAATAACGCATCGTACAAAATTAGCTTGTATCTCCTAAACAACACGTTGTAACTTAAAAAGATTTGGTGTGGCTTGTACGTCTAAAAGTGTAGCCTCAAAAGGAAACCCATAGGAGAATTTTCTTTGGTCAAAATTTGTCAGAAAATCACATATTAAGGAAATCCCGCATCGTGCGAAATTATCTTGTTTTTCCTAAACAAAACGTTTTAATTCGAAAAGCTTTGGTGTTGCGTGTATGTCGAAGCCTGTAACCTCAAAGGAGAACGCCCAGGAGAGTTTTCTCTCAAAAGAATATGTGAGAATACCACGTTATAAGGAAATATAGTGTTGCAGAGTAAAGACAAATACATACTTATTGGAAAAACTTAAACTTTACGAGAAGAAATAAGGCATCGTACAAAATTAGTTTGTATCTCCTAAACAACACGTTATAACTCGAAAAGATTTGGTGTGGTGTGTACGTCTAAACGTGTAGCCTCAAAAGAGAACCCACAGGATAATTTTCTTTCGTCGAAATTTGTCAGAAAACCACGTTTTAAGGAAATCCCGCATCGTGTGAAATTATCTTGTTTTTCCTAATCAACATGTTGTAACTCGAAAAGGTTTGGTGTTGCGTGTATGTCTAAGCGTGTAGCCTCAAAAGAGAACGAACAGGAGAGTTTTCTCTCGAAAGAATATGTAAGGATACCACGTTATAAGGAAATACAGTGTTGCAGAGTAAAGACAAATACGTACATATTGGAAACACTTTATGAGAGAAATAACGCATCTTTCAAAATTAGCTTGTATGTCCTAAACAACACGTTGTAACTCGAAAAGATTTGGTGTGGCGTGTACGTCTAAACGTGTAGCCTCAAAAGAGTACCCACAGGAGAGTTTTATTTCGTCAAAATTTGTCAGAAAACCACGTTTTAAGGAAATCCCTCATCGTGCGAAATTATCTTGCTTTTCCTAAACAACACGTTGTAACTCGAAAAGCTTTGGTGTTGCGTGAATGTCTAAGCATGTAGCCTCAAAGGAGTACGCACAGGAGAGTTTTCTCTCGAAAGAATATGCAAGAATACCAGGTTATAAGGAAATACAGTGTTGCAAGTAAAGGCAAATATGTACGTAATGGAAACACTTAAACTTTATGAGAAGAAATAACGCATCATAAAAAAATTAGCTTGTTTCTCCTAAACAACACGTTGTAACTCGAAAAGATTTGGTGTGGCGTGTACGTCGAAATGTGTAGCCTCAAAAGAGAACCCACAGGAGTATTTTATTTCGTCAAAATTTGTCAGAAAACCACGTTTTAAGGAAATCCCGCATCGTGCAAAATTATCTTGTTTTTCCTAAACAACACGTTGTAACTCGAAAAGCTTTGGTGTTGCGTGTATGTCTAAGCATGTAGCCTCAAAAGGGAACGCAAAGGAGAGTTTTTTCTCGAAAGAATATGTAAGAATACCACGTTATTAGGAAATACAGTGTTGCAGAGTAAAGACAAATACTTACGTCTTGGAAAAACTTTACGAGAAGAAATAACGCATCGTAAGAAATTAGCTTGTATCTCCTAAACAACACGTTGTAACTTAAAAAAAATTTGGTGTGGCCTGTACGTCTAAACGTGTAGCCTGAAAAGAGAACCCATAGGAGAATTTTCTTTGGTCAAAATTTGTCAGAAAACCACGTTTTAAAGAAATCCCGCATAGTGCGACATTATCTTGTTTTTCCTAAACCAAACGTTTTAACTCGAAAAGCTTTGGTGTTGCGTGTATGTCTAAGCGTGTAGCCTCAAAAGAGAACACACAGGAGAGTTTTCTCTCGAAAGAATATGTAAGAATACCACGTTATAAGGAAATACAGTGTTGCAGAGTAAAGACAAATACGTACTTATTGGAAAAACTTAAACCTTACGAGAAGAAATAAGGCATCTTACAAAATTAGTTTGTATCTCCTAAACAACACGTTATAACTCGAAAAGATTTGGTGTGGTGTGTACGTCTAAACGTGTAGCGTCAAAAGAGAACCCACAGGAAAACTTTCTTTCGTCAAATTTGTCAGAAAACCACATTTTAAGGAAATCACGCATCCTGCGAAATTATCTTGTTTTTCTTAAACAAAACGTTTTAACTCGAAAAGCTTTGGTGTTGCGTGTATGTCTAAGTGTGTAGCGTCAAAAGAGAACGCACAGGAGAGTTTTCTCTCGAAAGAATATGTAAGAATACCACGTTATAAGGAAATACAGTGTTGCAGAGTAAAGACAAATACGTACTTATTGGAAAAACATAAACTTTACGAGAAGAAATAACGCATCGTACAAAATTAGCTTGTATCTCCTAAACAACACGTTGTAACTTAAAAAGATTTGGTGTGGCCTGTATGTCTAAATGTGTAGCCTCAAAAGAGAACCCACAGGAGAGTTTTCTTTGTCAAAATTTGTCAGAAAAACCACGTTTTAAGGAAATCCCGCATCGTGCGAAATTATCTTGTTTTTCCTAAACAACACGTTGTAACTAGAAAAGCTTTGGTGTTGCGTATATGTCTAAGCGTGCAGCCTCAAAAGAGAATGCACAGGAGAGTTTTCTCTCGAAAGAATATGTAAGAATACCACGTTATAAGGAAACATATTGCTGCAGAGTTAAGACATATACGTACTTATTGGAAACACACTATGAGAAAAAATAACGCATGGTACAAAATTAGCTTGTATCTCCAAAACAACACGTGGTAACTCAAAAAGATTTGGTGTGGCGTGTACGTCTGAACGTGTAGCCTCAAAAAAGAACCCACAGGAGAATTTTCTTACGTCAAAATTTGTCAGAAAACCACGTTTTAAGGAAATCCCGCATCGGGCGAAATTATCTTGTTTTTCCTAATCAACACGTTGTAACTCGAAAAGCTTTGGTGTTGCGTGTATGTCTAAGCATGTAGCCTCCAAAGAGAAAGCACTGGATAGTTTTCTCTCGAAAGAATATGTAAGAATACCACGTGATAAGGAAATACAGTGTTGCAGAGTAAAGACAAATACGTACTTATTGGAAACACTTTAGGAGAAGAAATAACGCATCATGCAAAATTAGCTTGTATCTCCTAAACAACACGCTGTAAATCGAAAAGATTTGGTGTGGCGTGTACGGCTAAACGTCTAGCCTCAAAGAGAACCCACAGGAGAATTTTCTTTCGTCAAAATTTGTCAAAAACCACGTTTTAAGGAAATCCCGCATCGTGCGTAATTATCTTGTTTTTCCTAAACAACATGTTGTAACTCGAAAAGCTTTGGTGTTGCGTGTATGTCTAAGCGTGTAGCCTTAAAAGAGAACGCACAGGAGAGTTTTTTTTCCCGAAAGAATATGTAGGAATACCACGTTAAAAGGAAATACAGTGTTGCAGAGTAAAGACAAATACATACTTATTGGAAACACTTAAACTTTACGAGTAGAAATAACACATAGTACAAAATTAGCTTGTATCTCCTAAACAACACGTTATAACTCGAAAGGATTTGGTGTGGCTTGTACGTCTAAACGTGTACCCTCAAAAGAGAACCCACATGAGAATTTTCTTTCGTCAAAATTTTCAGATATCTACGTTTTAAGGAAATCCCGCATCATGCGAAATTATCTTGTTTTTCCTAAACAACACGTTGTAACTCGAAAATCTTTGGTTTTGCGTGTATGTCTAAGCATGTAGCCTCCAAAGAGAACGCACAGGAGAGTTTTCTCTCGAAAGAATATGTAAGAATACCACGTTATAAGGAAATACAGTGTTGCAGAGTAAAGGCAAATACATACGTATTGGAAACACTTAAACTTTACGAGAAGAAATAACGCATCGTAAAAAATTAGCTTGTATCTCCTAAACAACACGTTGAAATTCAAAAAGATTTGGTTTGGCGTGTACAACTAAACGTGTAGCCTCAAAAACGAACCCACAGGAGAATTTTCTTTCGTCAAAATTTGTCAGAAAACCACGTTTTAAGGAAATCCCGCATCGTGGGAAATTATCTTGTTCTTCCTAAACAACACGTTGTAACTCGAAAAGCGTTGGTGTTGCGTATATCTCTAAGCGTGTAGAACGTGTAGAAATGAGAACGCACAGGAGAGTTTTCTCTTGAAAGAATATGTAAGAATACCACGTTATAAGGAAATACAGTGTTGCAGAATAAAGACATATACTAACTTATTGGAAGAACTTTAGGAGAAGAAATAACGCATGGTACAAAATTAGCTTGTATCTCCTAAACAACACGTTGTAACTTAAAAAGATTTGGTGTGGCCTGTACGTCTAAACGTGTAGCCTCAAAAGAGAACCCATAGAGGAATTTTCCTTAATCAAAATTTGTCAGAAAACCACTTTTTAAGGAAATCCCGCATCGTGCGTAATTATCTTGTTTTTCCTAAACAACGCGTTGTAACTCGAAAAGCTTTGGTGTTGTGTGTACGTCTAAGTGCGTAGCCTCAAAGGGGAACGCACAGGAGAGTTTTCTCTCGAAAGAATATGTAAGAATACCACGTTATAATGAAATACAGTGTTGCAGAGTATAGACATATACGTACTTATTGGAAACACTTTAGGAGAAGAAATAAAGCATCATGCAAAATTAGCTTGTATCTCCTAAACAACACGTTGTAACTGGAAAAGATTTGGTGTGGTGTGTATGTCTAAACGTGTAGCCTCAAAAGAGAACCCACAGGAGAGTTTTCTTTGGTCATAATTTGTCAAAAACCACGTTTTACGGAAATCCTGCATCGTGCGAAAATATCTTGTGTTTCCTAAACAACACGTTGTAACTCGAAAAGCTTTGGTGTTGCGTGTATTTCTAAGCGTGTAGCCTCAAAAGAGAATGCACAGGAGAGTTTTCTCCCGAAAGAATATGTAGGAATACTACGTTATAAGGAAATACAGTGTTGCAGAGTAAAGACAAATACATACTTATTGGAAACACTTAAACTTTATGAGAAGAAATAACACATAGTACAAAATTAGCTTGTATCTCCTAAACAACACGTTATAACTCGAAAGGATTTGGTGTGGCGTGTACGTCTAAACGTGTATCCTCAAAAGAGAACCCACAGGAGAATTTTATCCTGTGCGTTCTCTTTTGAGGTTACACACTTAGACATACACGCAACACCAAAGCTTTTCGAGTTACAACGTGTTGTTTAGGAAAAACAAGATAATTACGCACGATGCGGGATTTCCTTAAAACGTGGTTTTTGCAAATTTTGATGAAAGAAAATTCTCTTGTGGGTTCTTTGTTGAGCCTACACGTTTAGACGTACATGTCACACCAAATCTTTTCGAGTTACAACGTCTTGTTTAGGAGATACAATCTAATTTTGTACGATGTGTTATTTCTTCTCGTAAAGTGTTTCCAATATGTACCTATTTGTCTTTACTCTGCAAAATTGTATTTCCTTATAACGTGGTATTCTTACATAATCTTTCAAGAGAAAACTCTCCTGTGCCTTCTCTTTTGAGGCTACACGCTTACAAATACACGCAACACCAAAGCTTTTCGAGTTACGACATGTTGTTTAGGAAAAAGAAGTTGATTTCGCACGATGCGGGATTTCCTTGAAACTTGTTTTTCTGAAAAATTTTGACGAAAGATAATTCTCCTGTGGGGTCTCTTTTGAGGCTACATGTTTAGACGAACATGCCACACCAAATCTTTTCGAGTTACAACGTGTTGTTTCGGAGATACAAGCTAATTTTGTAGGATGCGTTACTTATTCTCATAAAGTGTTTCTAATACGTACGTATTTGTCTTTACTCTGCAACACTGTATTGCCTTATAACGTTGTATTCTTACATATTCTTTCCAGAGAAAACTGTCTCGTGCTTTCCCTTTTGCAGCTACACACTTAGACAAACAGGCAACACCAAAGCTTTTCGAGTTACAACGTGTTGTTTATGAAAAACAAGATAATTTCGCGCGATGCGGGATTTCCTTAAAACGTAGTTTTCTGAAAATTTTGACGAAAGAAAATTCTTCAGTGGGTTTTCTTTTGAGGCTACATGTTTAGACGTACACGCCACACCAAATCCTTTCGAGTTACCACGTGTTGTTTAGGAGATACAAGCTAATTTTGTATGATGCGTTATTTCTTCTCGTAAAGTGTTTCCAATATGTACGTATTTGTCTTTACTCTGCAACACTTTATTTCCTTATAACGTTGTATTCTTACATATTCTCTCGAGAGAAAACTCTACTGTGTGTTCTCTTAGAGGCTACACGCTTAGACATACACGCAACGCCAAAGCTTTTCGAGTTACAATGTGTTGTTTAGGAAAAACAAGATAATTTCGCACGATGCGAGATTTCCATAAAACGTGGTTGTCTGAAAAATGTTGACGAAAGAAAGTTCTCCTGTGTGTTCTCTTTTGGGGCTACACATGTAGAGGTACGAGCCACACCAAATCTTTTCGAGTTACAACGTGTTATTTAGATGAGATAAGCTAATTTTGTACGATGCATTATTTCTTCTCTTAAAGTGTTTCCAATAGTATTTGAATTTACTCTGCAAAATTGTATTTCCGTATAATGTGGTATTCTTACATATTCTTTCGAGAGAAAACTCCCTTGTGCCTTTTCTTTTGAGGCTCCACGCTTACACATACACGCAACACCAATGCTTTTCAAGTTACAACATGTTGTTTAGGAAAAAGAAGATGATTTCACACGATGCGGGATTTCCTTAAAACGTGCTTTTTTGAAAAATTTCGAAGAAAGAAAATTCTCCTTTAGGTTCTCTTTTGAGGCTACATGTTTAGACGTACATGCCACACCAAATCTTTTCGAGTTACAACGTGTTGTTTAGGAGATACAAGCTAATTTTTTACGATGCGTTAATTCTTCTCATAAAGTGTTTCCAATACGTACGTATTTGTCTTTACTCTGCAACATTGTATTTCCTTATAACGTGGTATTCTTACATATTCTTTCGAGGGAAAACTCTCCTGTGCATTCTCTTTTGAGGCTACACGATTAGACAAACACGCAACACCAAAGCTTTTCGAGTTACAACGTGTTGTTTAGGAAAAAGCAGATGATTTCGCATGATGCGGGATTTCCTAAAAAACAGGTTTTCTGAAAAATTTTGACGAAAGAAAATTCTCCTGTGGGTTCTCTTTTGAGGCTACATATTTAGACGTACACGTCACACCAAATCTTTACGAGTTACAACGTGTTGTTTAGGAGATACAAGCTAATTTTTTATAATGCGTTAATTCTCGTAAAGTGTTTCCAATACGTAGGTATTTGTCTTTACTATGCAACACTGTATTTCCTTATAACGTGGTATTCTTACATATTCTTTCGAGAGAAAACTATCCTGTGCATTCCCTTTTGAGGCTAAACACTTAGACATACAGGCAACACCAAAGCTTTTTGAGTTACAACGTGTTGTTTATAAAAAACAAGATACTTTCGCACGATGCCGGATTTCCTTAAAACATGGTTTTCTGACAAATTTTGACGAAAGAAAATTATTCTGTTGGTTCTCTTTTGAGGCTTCACGTTTCGACGTGCACGTCACACCTAATCCTTTCGAGTTACCACGTGTTGTTTAGGAGATACAAGCTAATTTTGTACGATGCTTTATTCCTTCTCGTAAAGTGTTTCCAATACGTACGTATTTGTCTTTACTCTGCAACACTGTATTTCCTTATAATGTGGTATTCTTACACATTGTTTCGAGTGAAAACTATCCTGTGCGTTCCCTTTTGAGGCTACACACTTAGACATACAGGCATCACCAAAGCTTTTCAAGTTACAACGTGTTGTTTATGAAAAACAAGATAATTTCGCACGATGCTGGATTTCCTTAAAACTTGGTGTTCTGACAAATTTTGACGAAAGAAAATTCTCCTGTGGGTTCTCTTTTGAGGCTACAAGTTTAGACGTGAACGCCACACCATATCCTTTCGAATTACCACCTGTTGTTTAGGAGATACAAGCTAATTTTGTACGATGCGTTATTTCTTCTAGTAAAGTGTTTCCAATATGTATGTGTTTGTCTATACTCTGCAACACTGTATTTCCTTATAACATTGTATTCTTACATGTTCTTTCGAGAGAAAACTCTCCTGTGCGTTCTCTTTAGAGGCTACACGCTTAGACATACACACAACACCAAAGCTTTTCGAGTTACAACGTGTTGTTTAGGAAAAACAGGATAATTTTGCACGATTCGGGATATCCTTAAAACGTGGTTTTCTGACAAATTTTGACGAAAGTTCTCCTGTGCGTTGTCTTTTGAGGCTACAGGTTTAGACGTACACGCCACACCAAATCTTTTCGAGTTACAACTTGTTGTTTAGGAGATACAAGCAAATTTTGTTCGATGCGTTATTTCTTCTTGTAAAGTGTGTCCAATACGTACTTAATTGTCTTTACTCTGCAACACTGTATTTCCTTATAACGTGGTATTCTTACATATTCTTTCTAGGGAAAATTCTCCTGTTCCTTCTCTTTTGGGCTACACGCTTAGACATACACGCAACGTCAAAGCTTTTCAAGTTACAACGTGTTGTTTAGGAAAATCAAGATAATTTCGCACGATGCGAGATTTCCATAAAACGTGGTTTTCTGAAAATTTTGACTAAATTAAGTTCTCCTGTGGGTTCTCTTTTGAGGCTACATGTTTAGACGTACACGTCACACCAAATCTTTTCGAGTTACAGCGTGTTGTTTAGGAGATACAAGCTAATTTTTTACGATGCGTTATTTCTTCTCATAAAGTGTTTCCAATAAGTACTTATTTGTCTTTACTCTGCAAAATTGTATTTCCTTATAACGTGGTATTCTTACATATTCTTTCAAGAGAAAACTCTCCTGTGCCTTCTCTTTTGAGGCTCCACACTTACACATACACGCAACACCAAAGCTTTTCGAGTTACAACATGTTGTTTAGGAAAAAGAAGATGATTTCGCATGATGCGGGATTTCCTTAAAACATGGTTTTCTGAAAAATTTTGACAAAAGAAAATTCTCCTGTTGGTTCCGTTTTGAGGCTACACGTTTAGACGTACATGCCACACCAAATCTTGTCGAGTTACAACGTGTTGTTTAGGAGATACAAGCTAATTATTTACGATGTGTTTATTCTTCTCGTAAAGTGTTTCCAACACATACGTATTTGTCTTTACTCTGCAACATTGTATATGCTTATAACGTGGTATTCTTACATATTCTATCGATAGAAAACTGTCCTGTGCGTTCCCTTTTGAGGCAACACACTTAGACATACAGGCAACACCAAAGCTTTTCGAGTTACAACGTGTTGTTTATGAAAAACAAGATAATTTCGCACGATGCGGGATTTCCTTAAAACGTGGTGTTCTGAGAAATTTTGACGAAAGAAAATTCTCCTGTGGGTTCTCTTTTGACGCTACATGTTTAGAGGTACACGCCACACCAAATCCTTTTGAGTTACCACGTGTTGTTTAGGAGATACAAGCTAATTTTGTACGATGCGTTATTTCTTCTCGTAAAGTGTTTCCAAACGTAAGTATTTGTCTTTACTCTGCAACACTGTATTTCCTTATAATGTTGAATTCTTACATGTTCTTTGGAGAGAAAACTTTCCTGTGCATTCTCTTTAGAGGCTACATGCTCACACATACACGCAACACCAAAGCTTTTCGAGTTACAACATGTTGTTTAGGGAAAAAAAGATAATTTTGCACGATGCGGTATATCCTTAAAACGTGGTTTTCTGACAAATTTTGACGAAAGAAAGTTCTCCTGTGCGTTGTCTTTTGAGGCTACAGGTTTAGAAGTACATGCCGCACCAAATCTTTTCAAGTCCTAAACTTTCAAGTTACAACTTGTTGTTTAGGAGATACAAGCAAATTTTTTACGATATGTTATTTCTTCTTGTAAAGTGTATCCAATACTTAAGTATTTGTCTTTACTCTACAACACTGAATTTCCTTATAACGTGGTATTCTTACATATTCTTTCAAGAGAAAACTCTCCTGTGCGTTCTCTTTTGAGGCTACACGCTTAGACATACACGCAACACCAAAGCTTTTCGAGTTACAACATGTTGTTTAGGAGATACAAGTTAATTTTGTACGATGCGTTATTTCTTCTCGTAAAGTGTTTCCAATATGTACTTAATTGTCTTTACTCTGCAACACTGTATTTCCTTATAACGTGGTATTCTCACATATTCTTTCGAGGGAAAACTCTCCTGTGCATTCTCTTTTGGGCTACACGCTTAGACATACACGCAACGCCAAAGCTTTTCGAGTTACAGCGTGTTGTTTAGGAAAAACAAGATAATTTCGCACGTTTCGAGATTTCCATAAAACGTGGTTTTCTGACAAATTTTGACGAAAGATAATTCTACTGTGGGTTCTCTTTTGAGGCTACACGTTTAGACGTACACGTCACACCAAATCTTAACGAGTTTCAACGTGTTGTTTAGGAGATACAAGCTAATTTTGTATGATGTGTTATTTCTTCTCATAAAGTGTTTCCACTAAGTACTTATTTGTCTTTACTCTGCAAAATTATATTTCCTTATAACGTGGTATTCTTACATATTCTTTCGAGAGAAAATTCTCCTGTGCCTTCTCTTTTGAGGCTCCACGCTTACACATACACGGAACACCAAAGCTTTTTACGTTACAACATGTTGTTTAGGAAAAAGAAGATGATTTCGCATGATGCGGGATATCCTTAAAATGTGGTTTTGTGAAAAATTTTGACATAAGAAAATTCTCCTGTGGATTCTCTTTTGAGGCTACACGTTTAGATATACCGGCCACACCAAATCTTGTCGAGTTACAACGTGTTGTTTAGGAGATAAAAGCTAATTTTTTACGATGTGTTAATTCTTCTCGTAAAGTGTTTCCAATACGTACGTATTTGTGTTTACTCTGCAAAAGTGTATTTCCTTATAACGTGGTATTCTTACATATTCTTTCGAGAGAAAATTATCCTGTGTGTTCACTTTTGAGGCTACACACTTAGACATAGAGGCAACACCAAAGCTTTTCAAGTTACAACGTGTTGTTTGTGAAAAACAAGATAATTTCGCACGATGCGGGATTTCCTTAAAACGTGGTTTTCTGACAAATTGTGACGAAAGAATATTCTCCTGTGGGTTCTCTTTTGAGGCTGCATGTTTAGAGGTACACGCCACACCAAATCCTTTCGAGTTACCACGTGTTGTTTAGGAGATACAAGCTAATTTTGTACGATGTGTTATTTCTTCTCGTCAAGTGTTTCCAAAACGTACATATTTGTCTTTACTCTGCAACACTGAACGTGGTGTTCTGACAAATTTTGACGAAAGAAAATTCTCCTGTGGGTACTCTCTTGACGCTACACGTTTAGAGGTACATGCCACACCAAATCCTATCGAGTTACCACGTGTTGTTTAGGAGATACAAGCTAATTTTGTAAGATGCTTTATTTCTTCTCGTAAAGTGTTTCCAAACTTACGTATTTGTCTTTACTCTGCAACACTGTATTTCCTTATAATGTTGAATTCTTACATGTTCTTACGAGAGAAAACTTTCCTGTGCATTCTCTTTAGAGGCGACATGGTCACACATACACGCAACACCAAAGCTTTTCGAGTTACAACGTGTTGTTTAGGAAAAACAAGATAGTTTTGCACGATGCAGATATCCTTAAAACGTGGTTTTCTGACAAATTTTGACGAAAGAAAGTTCTCCTGTGCGTTGTCTTTTGAGGCTACAGGTTTAGACGTACACGCCACACCATATCTTTTTGAGTTACAACTTATTGTTTAGGAGATACAAGCAAATATTTTACGATGCGTTATTTCTTCTTGTAAAGTGTTTCCAATACATAAGTATTTGTCTTTACTCTACAACACTGTATTTCCTTATAACGTGGTATTCTTACATATTCTTTCAAGAGAAAACTCTCCTTTGAGTTCTCTTTTGAGGCTACACGCTTAGACATACACGCAACACCAAAGCTTTTCGAGTTACAATGTGTTGTTTAGGAGATACAAGTTAATTTTGCACGATGCGTTATTTCTTCTCGTAAAGGGTTTCCAATATGTACTTAATTGTCTTTACTCTGCAACACTGTATTTCCTTATAACGTGGTATTCTTACATATTCTTTCGAGGGAAAACTCTCCTGTGCATTCTCTTTTGGGCTACACGCTTAGACATACACGCAACGCCAAAACTTTTCGAGTTACAACGTGTTGTTTAGGAAAAACAAGATAATTTCGCACGATGCGAGATTTCCATAAAACGTGGTTTTCTGAAAAATTTTGACGAAAGAAAGTTCTCCTGTGGGTTCTCTTTTGAGGCTACACGTTGAGACATACACGTCACACCAAATCTTTTCAAGTTACAACGTGTTGTTTAGGAGATACAAGCTAATTTTGTACGATGCGTTATTTCTTCTCATAAAGTGTTTCCAATAAGTACTTATTTGACTTTACTCTGCAAATTTGTATTTCCTTATAACGTGGTATTCTTGCATATTCTTTCAAGAGAAAACTCTCCTGTGCCTTCTCTTTTGAGGCTCCTCACTTACACATACACGCAACACCAAAGCTTTTCGAGTTACAACATGTTGTTTAGGAAAAAGAAGATGATTACGCATGATGCGGGATTTCCGTAAAACGTGGTTTTCTGAAAAATTTTGAAGAAAGAAAATTCTCCTGTGGGTTCTCTTTCGAGGCTACACGTTTAGACGTACATGCCATACCAAATCTTTTCGAGTTACAACGTGTTGTTTAGGAAATACAAGCTAATTTTTTTCGATGCCTTAATTCTTCTCGTAAAGTGTTTCCAGTACATATTTGTCTTTACTCTGTAACATTGTATTTCCTTATAACGTGGTTTTCTTACATATTCTTTCGAGATAAAACTATCCTGTGCGTTCTCTTTTGAGGTTACACGCTTAGACACACACGCAACACCAAAGCTTTTCGAGTTACAACGTGTTGTTTAGGAAAAAGGAGATGATTTCGCACGATGCGAGATTTCCTTAAAACCTGTTTTCTGACAAATTTTGATGAAAGAAAATTCTCTTGTGGGTTCTCTGTTGAGGCTACACGTTTAGACGTACATGTCACACCAAATCTTTTCGAGTTACAACGTGTTGTTTAGGAGATACAAGCTAATTTTGTACGATGTGTTATTTCTTCTCGTAAAGGGTTTCCAATATGTACTTATTTGTCTTTACTCTGCAAAATTGTATTTCCTTATAACTTGGTATTCTTACATAATCTTTCAAGAGAAAACTCTCCTGTGCCTTCTTTTTTGAGGCTACACGCTTACACATACACGCAACACCAAAGCTTTTCGAGTTACTACATGTTGTTTAGGAAAAAGAAGATGATTTCGCACGTTGCGGGATTTCCATGAAGCGTGGTTTTCTGAAAAATTTTGACGAAAGAAAATTCTCCTGCGGGTTCTCTTTTGAGGCTACACGTTTAGACGAACATGCCACACCAAATCTTTTCGAGTTACAACGTGCTGTTTCAGAGATACAAGCTAATTTTGTAGGATGTGTTAATTATTCTCGTAAAGTGTTTCCAAGACTTACATATTTGTCTTTACTCTGCAACACTGTATTTCCTTATAACGTGGTATTCTTACATATTCTTTCGAGAGAAAACTATCCCGTGCTTTCACTTTTGCGGCGACACACTTAGACAAAGAGGCAACACCAAAGCTTTTCGAGTTACAATGTGTTGTTTATGAAAAACAAGATAATTTCGCACGAAGCAGGATTTCCTTAAAACGTAGTTTTCTGAAAAATTTTGACGAAAGAAAATTCTTCAGTGGGTTTTCTTTTGAGGCTACATGTTTAGACGTACACGCCACACCAATTCCTTTCGAGTTACCACGTGTTGTTTAGGAGATACAAGCTAATTTTGTATGATGCATTATTTAATCTCGTAAAGTGTTTCCAATATGTATGTATTTGTCTTTACTCTGCAACACTTTATTTACTTATAACGTTGTATTCTTACATATTCTTTCGAGAGAAAACTCTACTGTGCGTTCTCTTTAGAGGCTACACGCTTAGACATACACGCAACGCCAAAGCTTTTCGAGTTACAATGTGTTGTTTAGGAAAAACAAGATAATTTCGCACGATGCGAGATTTCCATAAAACGTGGTTGTCTGAAAAATGTTGACGAAAGAAAGTTCTCCTGTGGGTTCTCTTTTGAGGCTACACATGTAGAGGTACGAGCCACACCAAATCTTTTCGAGTTACAACGTGTTGTTTAGGAGACACAAGCTAATTCTGTACGATGCATTATTTCTTCTCTTAAAGTGTTTCCAATAGTATTTGTCTTTACTCTGCAACACTGTATTTCCTTATAACGTGGTATTCTTACATATTCTTTCGAGAGAAAACTCTCCTGTGAGTTCTCTTTTGAGGCTACACGCTTAGACATACACGCAACACCAAAGGTTTTTGAGTTACAACGTGTTGTTTAGGAAAAACAAGATGATTTCGCACGATGCGAGATTGCCTTAAAACGTGGTTTCTGACAAATTTTGATGAAATAAAATTCTCCTGTGGGTTCTCTTTTGAGGCTACACTTTTAGACGTACACGTCACACCAAATCTTTTCAAGTTACAACGTGTTGTTTAGGAGATACAAGGTAATTTTGAACGATGCGTTATTTCTTCTCGTAAAGTGTTTCCAATATGTACTTATTTGTCTTTACTCTGCAAAATTGTATCTCCTTATAACGTGGTATTCTTACATATTCTTTCGAGAGAAAACTCTCCTGTGCCTTCTCTTTTGAGGATCCACGCTTACACATACACGCAACACCAAAGCTTTTCGAGTTACAACATGTTGTTTAGGAAAAAGAAGATGATTTCGCAAGATGCGGGATTTTCTTAAAACGTGGTTTTCTGAAAATTTTTGAAGAAATGAAATTCTCCTGTATGTTCTCTTTTGAGGCTACACGTTTAGACATACATTCCACTCCAAATCTTTTCGAGTACAACATGTTGTTTAGGAGATACAAGCTAATTTTTTACGATGCTTCGTAAAGTGTTTCTAATACGTACGTATTTGTCTTTACTCTGCCACATTGTATTTCCTTATAACGTGGTATTCTTACATATTCTTTCGAGAGAAAACTATCCTGTGCGTTCTCTTTTGAGGTTACACACTTAGACATACACGCAACACCAAAGATTTTTGAGTTATAACGTGTTATTTAGGAAAAAACAAGATAATTTCGCACGATGCGAGATTTCCTTAAAACCTGGTTTCTGACAAATTTTGATGAAAGAAAATTCTCTTGTGGGTTCCCTTTTGAGGCTACACGCTTAGATGTACACGTCACACCAAATCTCTTCGAGTTACAACGTGTTGTTTAGGAGATACAAGCTAATTTTTTACGATGCGTTATTTCTTCTTGTAAATTGTTTCCAATATGTACTTATTTGTCTTTACTCTGCAAAATTGTATTTCCTTATAACGTGGTATTCTTACATATTCTTTCGAGAGAAAACTCTCCTGTGCGTTCTCTATTGAGGCTCCACGCTTACACATACACGCAACCCCAAAGCTTTTTGAGTTACAACACGTTGCTTAGGAAAAAGAAGATGATTTCGCATGATGCGGGATTTCCTTAAAACGTGGTTTTCTGAAAAATTTTGCAGAAAGAAAATTCTCCTGTGGTTTCTCTTTTGAGGCTACACGTTTAGACGTACACGGCACACCAAATCCTTTCGAGTTACAACGTGTTGTTTCGGAGATACAAGCTAATTTTTTAAGATGCGTTACTTCTGCTCCTAAAGTTTTCCAATACGTACTTATTTGTCTTTACTCTGCAACACTGTATTTCCTTATAACGTTGTATTCTTACATATTCTTTCGAGGGAAAACTCTCCTGTGCGTTCTCTTTAGAGGCTACACGCTTAGACATACACGCAACGCCAAAGCTTTTTGAGTTACAATGTGTCGTTTAGGAAAAACAAGATAATTTCGCACGATGCGAGATTTCCATAAAACGTGGTTGTCTGAAAAAATTTGACGAAAGAAAGTTTTCCTGTGGGTTCTCTTTTGAGTCTACACGTGTAGAGGTACAAGCCACACCAAATCTTTTCGAGTTACAACGTGTTGATTAGAAGATACAAGCTAATTTTGTACGATGCATTATTTCTTCTCTTAAAGTGTTTCCAATAGTATTTGTCTGTACTCTGCAACATTATATTTCCTTATTACGTGGTATTCTTACATATTCTTTCGAGAGAAAAATCTCCAGTGCCTTCTCTTTTGAGGCTCCACGCTTAGACGTACAGGCAACACCAAAGCTTTTCGAGTTACAACGTGTTGTTTATGGAAAACAAGATAATTTTGCACAATGCGGGATTTCCTTAAAACGTGGTTTTCTGACAAATTTTGACGAAAGAAAATTCTCCTGTGGCTTCTCTTTTGAGGCTACACGTTTAGACGTGCATGCCACACCAAATCCTTTCGAGTTACCACGTGTTGTTTAAGAGATACAAGCTAATTTTGTATGATGCGTTATTTATTTTCGTAAAGTGGTTCCAATACGTATGTATTTGTCTTTACTCTGCAACACTGTATTTCCTTATAACGTTGTGTTCTTACATGTTCTTTCGAGAGAAAACTCTCCTGTGCATTCTCTTTAGAGGCTACATGCTCAGACATACACGCAACACCAAAGCTTTTCGAGTTACAACGTGTTGTTTAGGAAAAACAAGATAATTTTGCACGATGCGGGATTTCCTTAAAACGTGGTTTTCTGACAAATTTTGACGAAAGAAAGTTCTCCTGTGGGTTCTCTTTTGAGGCTACACGTGTAGCCGTACGAGCCACACCAAATATTTTTGAGTTACAACGTATTGTTTAGGAGATACAAGCAAATATTGTACGATGCGCTATTTCTTCTCGTAAAGTGTTTCCAATACGTACATATTTGTCTTTACTCTGCAACACTGTATTTCCTTATAACATGGTATTCTTACATATTCTTTCGAGGGAAAACTCTCCTGTGCATTCTCTTTTGAGGCTACACGATTAGACAAGCACGCAACACCAAAGCTTTTCGAGTTACAACATGTTGTTTAGGAAAAAGAAGATGATTTCGCACGATGAGGGATTTCCTAAAAACCTGGTTTTCTGAAAAATTTTGACGAAAGAAAATTCTCCTTTGGGTTCTCTTTTGAGGCTACATATTTGGACGTACAAGTCACACCAAATCTTTTCGAGTTACAACGTGTTGTTTAGGAGATACAAGCTAATTTTTTATAATGCGTTAATTCTCATAAAGTGTTTCCAATACGTACGTATTTGTCTTTACTGTGCAACACTGTATTTCCTTATAACGTGGTATTCTTACATATTCTTTCGAGAGAAAACTATCCTGTGCCTTCCCTTTTGAGGCTAAACACTTAGACATACAGGCAACACCAAAGCTTTTTGAGTTACAACGTGTTGTTTTTAAAAAACAAGATAATTTCGCACGATGCTAGATGTCCTTAAAACATAGTTTTCTGACAAATTTTGACGAAAGAAAATTATTCTGTTGGTTCTCTTTTGAAGCTTCACGTTTAGACATGCACGCCACACCTAATCCTTTCGAGTTACCACGTGTTGTTTAGGAGATAAGAGCTAATTTTGTACAATGCTTTATTTCTTCTCGTAAAGTGTGTCCAATACGTACATATTTGTCTTTACTCTGCAACACTGTATTTCCTTATAACGTGGTATTCTTACACATTCTTTCGAGAGAAAACTATCTTGTGCGTTCCCTTTTGAGGCTACGCAATTAGACATACAGTTAACACCAAAGCTTTTCAAGTTACAACGTGTTGTTTATGAAAAACAAGATAATTTCGCACGATGCGGGATTTCCTTAAAACTTGGTGTTCTGACAAATTTTGACGAAATAAAATTCTCCTGTGGGTTCTCTTTTGAGGCTACACGTTTAGACGTGCACGCCACACCATATCCTTTCGAATTACCACGTGTTGTTTAGGAGATACAAGCTAATTTTGTACGATGCGTTATTTCTTCTCGTAAAGTGTTTCCAATACTTACTTATTTGTCTTTAATCTGCAACACTGTATTTCCTTATAACGTTGTATTCTTACATGTTCTTTAGAGAGAAAACTCTTTTGTGCGTTCTCTTTAGAGGCTACAGGCTTAGACACACAAGCAACACCAAAGCTTTTCTAGTTACAACGTGTTGTTTGGGAAAAACAAGATAATTTTGCACGATGCGGGATCCTTAAAACGTGGTTTTCTGACAAATTTTGACGAAAGAAAGTTCTCCTGTGGGTTCTCTTTTGAGGCTACACATGCAGACATACGAGCCACACCAAATCTTTTCGAGTTACAACGTGTTGTTTAGGAGATACAAGCAAATTTTTTACTATGCGTTATTTCTTCTCGTAAAATGTTTCCAATACGTACTTATTTGTCTATACTCTGCAACACTGTATTTCCTTATAACGTGGTATTCTTACATATTCTTTTGAGAGAAAACTCTCCTGTGCGTTCTCTATTGAGGCTACACGCTTAGACAAACACTCAACACCAAAGCTTTTCGAGTTACAACGTGTTGTTAAGGAAAACAAGATAATTTCGCACGATGTGAGATTTCCTTAAAACGTGTTTTCTGACAAATTTTGATGAAAGAAAATTCTCCTGTCGGTTCTCTTTTGAGGCTACACGTTTAGACGTACATGTCACACCAAATCTTTTCGTGTTACAATGTGTTGTTAAGGAGATACAAGCTAACTTTTTAGGATGCGTTATTTCTTCTCGTAAAGTGTTTCCAATATGTACTAATCTGTCTTTACTCTGCAAAATTGTATTTCCTTATAACGTGGTATTCTTACATATTCTTTCGAGAGAAATCTCTCCTGTGCCTTCTCGTTTGAGTCTCCACCCTTACACATACACGCAACACCAATGCTTTTCGAGTTACAACATGTTGTTTAGGAAAAAGAAGATGATTTCGCACGATGCGGGATTTCCTTAAAACGTGGTTTTCTGAAAAATTTTGAGGAAAGAAAATTCTCCTGTGGGTTCTCTTTTGAGGCTCGATGTTTACATGTACACGCCACACCAAATCTTTTCGAGTTATAACGTGTTGTTTAAGAGATACAAGCTAATTTTGTACGATGCGTTAATTCTTCTCATAAAGTGTTTCCAATACGTACATATTTGTCTTTACTCTGCAACACTGTATTTCCTTATAACGTGGTATTCTTACATATTCTTTCGAGAGAAAACTATCCTGTGCGTTCCCTTTTGAGGCTACACACTTAGACATACAGGCAACACCAAAGCTTTTCGAGTTACAACGTGTTGTTAATGAAAAACAAGATTAATTCGCACGATGCGGGATTTCCTTAAAACGTGGTTTTCTGACAAATTTTGACGAATGAAAATTCTCCTGTGGGTTCTCTTTTGAGGCTCCACGTTTAGACGTACACGCCACACCAAATCCATCGAGTTATCACGTGTTGCTTAGGAGATACAAGCTAATTTTTTATGATGCGTTATTTCTTCTCGTTAAGTGTTTCCAATACTTACGTATTTGTCTTTACTCTGCAACACTGTATTTCCTTATAACATTGTATTCTTAAATTTTCTTTTGAGAGAAAACTCTCCACTGCGTTCTCTTTAGAGGCTACAGGCTTAGACATACAGGCAATACCAAAGCTTTCCAAGTTACAACGTGTTGTTTAGGAAAAACAAGATAATTTTGCACGATGCGGGATTTCCTTAAAACGTGGTTTTCTAACAAATTTTGACGAAAAGAAGTTCTCCTGTGGTTTCTCTTTTGAGGCTACACTTGTAGACGTACGAGCCACACCAAATATTTTCGAGTTACAACGTGTTGTTTAGGAGATACAAGCAAATTTTGTACGATGCGTTATTTCTTCTCGTAAAGTGTTTCCAAAACGTACTAATTTGTCTTTAGTCTGCAACATTGTATTTCCTTATAACGTGTTATTCTTACATATTCTTTCGAGGGAAAACACTCCTGTGCGTTCACTTTTGAGGCTACACGCTTAGACAAACACGCAACGCCAAAGCTTTTCGAGTTACAACGTGTTGTTTAGGAAAAACAAGATAATTTCGCACTATGCGAGATTTCCATAAAACGTGGTTTTCTGAAAAATTTTGATGAAAGAAAGTTCTCCTGTCGGTGCTCTTTTGAGGCTACACGTGTAGAGGTACGAGCCACACCAAATCTTTTCGTGTTACAACGTGTTGTTTAGGAGATACAAGCTAATTTTGTACGATGCCTTATTTCTTCTCTTAAAGTGTTTCCAATAGGTACGTATTTGTCTGTACTCTGCAACAGTGTATTTCCTTTTCACGTTGTATTCTTATATATTCTATTGAGAGAAAACTCTCCTGTGCGTTCTCTTTTGAGGCTACACGCTTAGACATACACGCAACACCAAAGGTTTTCTATTTACAATGTGTTGTTTAGGAAAAACAAGAAAATTTCGCATGATGCGAGATTTCTTTAAACGTGGTTTCTGACAAATTTTGATGAAAGAAAATTGTCCTTTGGGTTCTCTTTTGAGCATACACGTTTAGACATACACGTCACACCAAATCTTTTCGAGTTACAACGTGTTGCTTAGGAGATACAAGTTAATTTCGTACGAAGTGTTATTTCTTCTCCTAAAGTGTTTCCAATATGTACTTATTTGTCTTTACTCTGCAAAATTGTATTTCCTTATAACGTGGTATTCTTACATATTCTTTCGAGAGAAAACTCTCCTGTGCCTTCTCTTTTGCGGCTCCACACTTACACATACACGCAACACCAAAGCTTTTCGAGTTACAACATGTTGTTTAGGAAAAAGGAGATGATTTCGCACGATGCGGGATTTCCTTAAAACGTGGTTTTCTGAAAAATTTTGAGGAAAGAAAATTCTCCTGTGGGTTCTCTTTTGAGGCTACATGTTTAGATGTACATGCCACACCAAATCTTTTCGAGTTACAACGTGTTGTTTAAGAGATACAAGCTAATTTTGTAAGATGCATTAATTCTTCTCGTAAAGTGTTTCCAATACGTACATATTTGTCTTTACTCTGCAACACTGTACTTCTTTATAACGTGGTATTCTTACATATTCTTTCGAGAGAAAACTATCCTGTGCGTTCCCTTTTGAGACTACACACTTAGACATACAGGCAACACCAAAGCTTTTCGAGTTACAACGTGTTGTTTATGAAAAACAAGATAATTTCGCACGATGCGGGATTTCCTTAAAACGTGGTGTTCTGAGAAATTTTGACGAAAGAAAATTCTCCTGTGGGTTCTCTTTTGAGGCTATAAGTTTAGACGTGCACGCCACACCAAATCCTTTCGAGTTACCACGTGTTGTTTAGGAGATACAAGCTAATTTTATGCGATGTATTATTTCTTCTAGTAAATTGTTTCCAATAAGTACGCATTTGCCTTTACTCTGCAACATTCTATTTCCTTATAACGTTGTATTCTTACATGTTCTTTCGAGAAAAAACTCTCCTGTGCGTTCTCTTTAGAGGCTACATGCTTAGACATACACACATCACCAAAGCTTTTCGAGTTACAACGTTTTGTTTAGGAAAAAAAAAAGATAATTTTGCACGATGCGGGATTTCCTTAAAACGTGGTTTTCTGACAAGTATTGACGAAAGAAAGTTCTCCTGTGGGTTCTCTTTTGAGACTACACGTTTAGACATACGAGCCACACCAAATCTTTTCGAGTTACAACGTGTTGTTTAGGAGATACAAGCAAATTTTTTACGATGCTTTATTTCCTCTTGTAAAGTGTTTCCAATACATACTTATTTGTCTTTACTCTGCAACACTGTATTTCCTTATAACGTGGTATTCTTACATATTCTTTCAAGAGAAAACTCTCCTGTGCATTCTTTTTTGAGGCTACACGCTTAGACATACACACAACACCAAAGCTTTTCGAGTTACAACGTGTTGTTTAGGAAAAACAAGATAATTTCGCGGGTTGCGAGATTTCCTTAAAACGTGGTTTCTGACAAATATTGATGAAAGAAAATTCTACTGTGGGTTCTCGTTTGAGGTTACACGTTTTGACGTACACGCCATACCAAATCTTTTCGAGTTACAACATGTTGTTTAGGAGATACAAGCTAATTTTTTTCGATGCAATATTTCTTCTCGTAAAGTGTTTCCAATATGTACTTATTTGTCTTTACTCTGCAAAATTGTATTTCCTTATAACGTGGTATTCTTACATATTCTTTTGAGAGAAAACTCTCCTGTGCCTTCTCTTTTGAGGCTCCACGATTACACATAAACGCAACACCAAAGCTTTCGAGTTACAACATATTGTTTAGCAAAAAGAAGATGATTTCGCACGATGCGGGATTTCCTTAAAACGTGGTTTTCTGACAAATTTTGACGAAAGAAAATTCTCCTGTGGGTTCTCTTTTGAGGCTACATGTTTAAATGAACACGCCTCACCAAATCTTTTCGAGTTACAACGTGTTGTTTAAGAGATACAAGCTAATTTTGTACGATGCGTTAATTCTTCTCCTAAAGTGTTTCCAATATGTACTTATTTGTCTTTATCTGCAAAATTGTATTTCCTTATAACGTGGTGTTCTTACATATTCTTTTGAGAGAAAACTCTCCTGTGACTTCTCTTTTGAGGCTCCACGCTTACACATACACACAACACCAAAGCTTTTCGAGTTACAACATGTTGTTTAGGAAAAAGAAGATGATTTCGCACGATGCGGGATTTCCTTAAAACGTGTTTTTTTGAAAAATTTTGAGGAAAGAAAATTCTCCTGTGCGTTCTATTTTGAGGCTACATGTTTAGATGCACACGCCACAACAAATCTTTTCGAGTTACAACGTGTTGTTTAGGAGATACAAGCTAATTTTGTAAGATGTGTTAATTCTTCTCATAAAGTGTTTCCAATACATACGTTTTAATCTTTACTCTGCAACACTGTATTTCCTTATAACGTGGTAATCTTACATATTCTTTCGAGAGAAAACTATCCTGTGCATTCCCTTTTGAGGCTACACACTTAGACATACAGGCAACACCAAAGCTTTTCGAGTTAGAACGTGTTGTTTATGAAAAACAAGATAATTTCGCACGATGCGGGATTTCCTTAAAATGTGGTGTTCTGACAAATTTTGACGAAAGAAAATTCTCCTGTGGGTTCTCTTTTGAGGCTACACGTTTAGACGTGCACGCCACAGCAAATCCTTTCGAGTTACCACGTGTTGTTTAGGAGATACAAGCTAATTTTGTACGATGCGTTATTTCTTCTCGTAAAGTGTTTCCAATACGTATACATTTGCCTTTACTCTGCGACACTCTATTTCCTTATAACGTTGTATTCTTACATGTTCTTTCGAGAGAAAACTCTCCAGTGCATTCTCTTTAGAGGCTACACGCTTAGACATACACGCAACACCAAAGCTTTCCGAGTTTCAACGTGTTGTTTAGGAAATCAAGATAATGTTGCATGATGCGGGATTTCCTTAAAACGTGGTTTTCTGACAAATATTGACGAAAAAAGTTCTCCTGTGGGTTCTCTTTTGAGGCTACACGTTTAGACGTACGAGCCACAGCAAAACTTTTCAAGTTACAACGTGTTGTTTAGGAGATACAAGCAAATTTTTTACGATGCGTTATTTCTTCTCGTAAAGTGTTTCCAATACATACTTATTTGTCTTTACTCTGCAACACTGTATTTCCTTATAACGTGGTATTCTTACCTATTCTTTCGAGAGAAAACTCTCCTGTGCATTATCTTTTCAGGCTACACGCTCAGACAAACACGCAACTCCAAAGCTTTTCGAGTTACAGCGTGTTGTTTAGGAAAAACAAGATAATTTCGCAAGATGCGAGATTTCCTTAAAACGTGGTTTCTGACAAATTTTGATGAATGAAAATTCTCCTGTGGGTCCTCTTTTGAGGCTACACGTTTAGACGTACATGTCACACCAAATCTTTTAGAGTTACAACATGTTGTTTAGGAGATACAAGCTAATTTTGTACGATGCATTAATTCCTCTGGTAAAGTGTTTCCAATACGTATGTATTTGGCTTTACTCTGCAACACTCTTTTTCCTTATAACGTTGTATTCTTACATATTCGTTCAAGAGAAAACTCTCCTGTGCGTTCTCTTTAGAGGCTACAGGCTTAAACATACACGCAACCCCTAAGCTTTTCGAGTTACAACGTGCTGTTTAGGAAAAAGTAGATAATTTTGCATGATACGGGATTTCCATAAAACGTTGTTTTCTGACAAATTTTGACGAAAGAAAGTCCTCCTGTGGGCACTCCTTTGAGGCTGCACGTGTAGACATATGAGCCACACCAAATCTTTTCGAGTTACAACGTGTTGTTTAGGAGATACAAGCAAATTTTGTACGAAGCGTTATTTCTTCTCGTAAAGTGTTTCCAATACGTACTTATTTGTCTTTACTCTGCAACACTGTATTTCCTTATAACGTGGTATTCCTACATATTCTTTCGAGAGAAAACTCTCCTGTGCATTCTCTTTTGAGGCTACACGCTTAGACATACACGCAACACCAAAGCTTTTCGATTTACAACGTGTTGTTTAGGAAAAACAAGATAATTTCGCACGATGCGAGATTTCCTTAAAACGTGGTTTCTGACAAATTTTGATGAAAGAAAATTCTCCTGTGGGTTCTCTTTTGAGGATACACGTTTAGACGTTCACGTCACACCAAATATTTTCGAGTTACAACGTGTTGTTTAGGAGATACAAGCTAATTTTGTACGATGCATTATTTCTTCTCGTAAAGTGTTTCAAATACGTATGTATCTATCTTTACTCTGCAACACTGTATTTCCTTATAACGTGGTATTCTTACATATTCTTTCGAGAGAAAACTCTCCTGTGCGTTCTCTTTTGAGTCTACACGCTTAGACATACACGCAGCACCAAAGCTTTTCGATTTACAACGTGTTGTTTAGAAAAACAAGATAATTTCCAAGATGCGGGATTTCCATAAAACGTGGTTTTCTGACAAATTTTGATGAAAGAAAATTCTCCTGTGAGTTCTCTTTTGAGGCTACAAGTTTAGACGTACACGCCACACCAAATCTTTTCGAGTTACATCGTGTTGTTTAGGAGATGCAAGCTAATTTTGTACGATGCGTTATTTCTTCTCGTAAAGTGTTTCCAATACATACGTATTTGTCTTTACTCTGCAACACTGTATTTCCTTAAAATGTGGTATTCTGATATATTCTTTCGAGAGAAAACTCTCCTGTGCGTTCTCTTTTGAGGCCACACGTTTAAACATACACGCAACACCAAAGCTTTTCGAGTTACAACGTGTTTTTTAGGAAAAACAAGATAATTTCGCACAATGTGGGATTTCCTTAAAATGTGGTTTTCTGAAAAATTTTGACGAAAGAAAATTCTCCTGTGGGTTCTCTTTTGAGGCTACACGTTTCAACTTACATGTCACACCAAATCCTTTGAGTTACAACGTGTTGTTTAGGAAATACAAGCTAATTTTGTATGATGTATTATTCCTTCTCGTAAAGTGATTCCAATAAGTAAGTATCTGTCTTTATTCTGCAACACTGTATTTCCTTATAACGTGGTATTCTTACATATTCTTTCGAGAGAATACTCTACTGTGCATTCTCTTTTGAGGCTCCACGCTTAGACATACACGCAACACCAAAGCTTTTCGAGTTACAACGTGTTGTTTAGGAAAAACAAGATAATTTCGCACAATGCAGGACTTCCTTAAAACGTGGTTTTCTGAAAAAATTTTGACGAAAGAAAATTCTCCTGTGGGTTCTCTTTTGATGCTACACGTTTAGATGTAAACACCACACCAAACCTTTTCGAGTTACAACGTGTTGTTTAGGAAAAACAAGATAATTTCGCACGATGCGGCATTTCCTTAAAACGTGGTTTTCTGACATATTTTGATGAAAGTAAATTCTCCTGTGGCTTCTCTTTTGAGGCTACACGTTTCAACATACACGCCACACAAAATGTTTTCGCGTTACAACGTGTTGTTTAGGAAATACAAGCTAATTTTGTACGATGTATTATTCCTTCTCGTAAAGGTTTTCCTATATGTATGTATCTGTCTTTACTCTGCAACACTGTATGTACTTATAACGTGGTATTCTTTCATATTCTTTCGAGGGAATACTCTCCTGTGCATTCTCTTTTGAGGCTACACGCTTCGACATACGTGCAAAACCAAAGCTTTTCGAGTTACAACGTGTTGTTTAGGAGATACAAGCTAATTTTTTCCCATGCGTTATTTCTTCTCGTAAAGTGTTTCAAATAGGTACATATTTGTCTTTACTCTGCAACACTGTTTTTCCATATAACGTAGTATTCTTACATATTCTTTCGAGAGAAAACTCTCCTGTGCGTTCTCTTTTGAGGCTACATTCTTAGACATACACCCAATACCAAAGCTTTTTGAGTTACAACGTGTTGTTTAGGGAAAACAAGATAATTTCGCACGATGTGGGATTTCCTTAAAACGTGGTTTCTGACAAATTTTGACCAAAGAAAATTCTCCTGTGGGTCCTCTTATGAGGCTACACGTTTAGACGTACACGCCACACCAAATCTTTTCGAGTTACGACGTGTTGTTTAGGAGAAACAAGCTAATTTTGCACGATGCGATATTTCGTCTTGTAAAGTGTTTCCAATACATATGTAATTGTCTTTATTCTGCAACACTGTATTTCCTTATAACTTGGTATTCTTACATATTCTTTCGAGAGAAAACTCTCCTGTGCGTTCTCTTTTGAGGCTACACGCTTAGACATACACGCTACACCAAAGCTTTTCGAGTTACAACTTGTTGTTTAGGAAAAACAAGATAATTTCGCACGATGCGGGATTTCCTTAAAATGTGGTTTTCTGACAAATTTTGACCAAAGAAAATTCTCCTGTGTATTCTCTTTAGATGCTACACGTTTAGAGGTACACGCCACACCAAATCTTTTCGAGTTACAACGTGCTTTTTAGTAAATACAAGCTAATTTTGTACGATGCATTATTTCTTCTCTTAAAGTGTTTCCAATATGTATGTATCTGTCTTTACTCTGCAACACTGTATTTCCTTATAACGTGGTATTCTTAGATATGCTTTCTAGGGAAACCTCTCCTGTGCGTTCTCTTTTGAGGCTACACGCTTAGACATACACGCAGCACCAAAGGTTTTTGAGTCACAACGTGTTGTTTAGGAAAAACAAGATAATTTCGCACGATGCGGGATTTCCTTAATACGTGGTTTTCTGACAAATTTTGACGAAAGAAAATTCTCCTGTGGGTTCTCTTTTGAGGCTTCATGTCACACCAAATCTTTTCGAGTTACAACGTGTTGTTTAGGAGATACAAGCTAATTTTGTACGATGCGTTATTTCTTCTCGTAAAGTGTTTCCAATACGTACGTATTTGTCTTTACTCTGCAACACTGTATTTCTTATAACGTGGTATTCTTATATATTCTTTCGAGAGAAAATTCTCCTGCGCTTTCTCTTTGAGGCCACACGTTTAGACATACACGAAACACCAAAGCTTTTCGAGTTAAAACGTGTTGTTAGGGAAAAACAAGATAATTTCGCACGATGCGGGATTTCCTTAAAACGTGGTTTTCTGACAAATTTTGACGAAAGAAAATTCTCCTGTGGGTTCTCTTATGAGGCTACACGTTTAGACGTACACGCCACACCAAATCTTTTCGAGTTACTACGTGTTGTTTAGGAGAAACAAGCTAATTTTGCACGATGCGATATTTCGTCTTGTAAAGTGTTTCCAATACATATGTAATTGTCTTTATTCTGCAACACTGTATTTCCTTATAACTTGGTATTCTTACATATACTTTCGAGAGAAAACTCTCCTGTGCGTTCTCTTTTGAGGTTACACGCTTAGACATACACGCTACACCAAAGCTTTTCGAGTTACAACTTGTTGTTTAGGAAAAACAAGATAATTTCGCACGATGCGGGATTTCCTTAAAATGTAGTTTTCTGACAAATTTTGACCAAAGAAAATTCTCCTGTGTATTCTCTTTAGATGCTACACGTTTAGAGGTACACGCCACACCAAATCTTTTCGAGTTACAATGTGCTTTTTAGTAAATACAAGCTAATTTTGTATGATGCATTATTTCTTCTCTTAAAGTGTTTCCAATATGTATGTATCTGTCTTTACTCTGCAACACTGTATTTCCTTATAACGTGGTATTCTTAGATATGCTTTCTAGGGAAAACTCTCCTGTGCGTTCTCTTTTGAGGCTACACGCTTAGACATACACGCAGCACCAAAGGTTTTTGAGTCACAACGTGTTGTTTAGGAAAAACAAGATAATTTCGCACGATGCGGGATTTCCTTAATAAGTGGTTTTCTGACAAATTTTGACGAAAAAAAATTCTCCTGTGGGTTCTCTTTTGAGGCTTCATGCCACACCAAATCTTTTCGAGTTACAACGTGTTGTTTAGGAGATACAAGCTAATTTTGTACGATGCGTTATTTCTTCTCGTAAAGTGTTTCCAATACGTACGTATTTGTCTTTACTCTGTAACACTGTATTTCTTATAACGTGGTATTCTTATATATTCTTTCGAGAGAAAATTCTCCTGCGCTTTCTCTTTGAGGCCACACGTTTAGACATACACGAAACACCAAATCTTTTCGAGTTAAAACGTGTTGTTAGGGAAAAACAAGATAATTTCGCACGATGCGGGATTTCCTTAAAACGTGGTTTTCTGACAAATTTTGACGAAAGAAAATTCTCCTGTGGGTTCTCTTTTGAGGCTACACATTTCAACGTACACACCACACCAAGTCTTTTCGAGTTACAACGTGTTGTTTAGGAAATACAAGCTAATTTTGTACGATGTATTATGCCTTCTCGTAAAGTGTTTCCAGTATGTACGTATCTGTCTTTACTCTGCAACACTGTATTTCATTATAACGTCCTATTCTTACATATTCTTTCGAAAGAATACTCTACTGTGCATTCTCTTTTGAGGCTACACGCTTAGAAATACACGCAACACCAAAGCTGTTCGAGTTACAACGTGTTGTTTAGCAAAAACAAAATAATTTCGCACGATGCGGGATTTCCTTAAAACGTGGTTTTCTGAAAAATTTTTAATGAAAGAAAATACTCCTGTGGGTTCTCTTTTGAGGCTACACGTTTAGATGTAAACACCACATCAAATCCTTTTGAGTCACAACGTGTTGTTTAGGAGATACAAGCTAATTTTGTACCATGCGTTATTTCTTCTCGTAAAGTGTTTCCAATACGTACATATTTGTCTTTACTCTGCAACACTGTATTTCCATATATCGTGGTTTTCTTACATATTCTTTCGAGAGAAAACTCTCCTGTGCGTTCTCTTTTGAGGCTACATGCTTAGACATACACGCAACACCAAAGCTTTTCGAGTTACATCGTGTTGTTTTGGAAAAACAAAATAATTTCTCACGATGCGGGATTTCCTTAAAACGTGGTTTTCTGAAAAATTTTGACGAAAGAAAATACTCCTGTGGGTTCTCTTTTGAGGCTACACGTTTATATGTAGACGCCACACGAAAACCTTTTGAGTCACAACGTGTTGTTTAGGAGATACAAGCTAATTTTGTAGATGCGTTATTTCTTCTCGTTAAGTGTTTCCAATACGTATGTATTTGTCTTTACTCTGCAACACTGTATTACCTTATAACCTCGTATTCTTACATATTCTTTCGAGAGAAAACTCTCCTGTGCATTCTCTTTAGAGGCCACACGTTTAGACATACACGCAACCCAAAAGCTTTTCGAGTTACAACGTGTTGTTTAGGAAAAAGAAGATAATTTCGCATGATGCAGGATTTCCTTAAAACGTGGTTTTCTCAAAAAATTTTGACGAAAGAAAATTCTCCTGTGGGTTCTCTTTTGAGGCTACACGTTTAGATGTAAACACCACACCAAACCTTTTCGAGTTACAACGTGTTGTTTAGGAGATACAAGCTAATTTTTTACCATGCATTATTTCTTCTCATAAAGTGTTTCCAGTATATACATATTGGTAACTCGAAAAGCTTTGGTGTTGCGTGTATGTCTAAGCGTGTAGCCTCAAAAGAGAATGCACAGGAGAGTTTTCTCTCGAAAGAATATGTAAGAATGCCACGTTATAAGGAAATACAGTGTTGCAGAGTAAAGACAAATACGTACTTATTGGAAACACTTAAACTTTACGAGAAGAAATAAGGCATAGTACAATACTAGTTTGTATCTCCTAAACAACACGCTGTAACTCGAAAAGATTTGGTGTGGCGTGTACGTCTAAACGTGTAGCCTCAAAAGAGAACCCACAGGAGAGTTTTCTTTCGTCAAAATTTGTCAAAACCCACGTTTTAAATAAATCCCGCATCGTGCGAAATTATCTTGTTTTTCCTAAACAACATGTTGTAACTCCAAAAGGTTTGGTGTTGCGGGTATATCTAAGAGTGTAGCCTCAAAAGAGAACGCACAGGAGAGTTTTCTCCCAAAAAAATATGTAGGAATACCACATTAAAAGGAAATACAGTGTTGCAGAGTAAAGACAAATACATACTTATTGGAAACACTTAAACTTAACGAGTAGAAATAACACATAGTACAAAATTAGCTTGTATCTCCTAAACAACACGTTATAACTCAAAAGGATTTGGTGTGGCTTGTACGTCTAAATGTGTACCCTCAAACGAGAACACACAGGAGAATTTTCTTTCGTCAAAATTCGTCAGAAAACCACGTTTTAAGGAAATCCCGCATCATGCGAAATTATCTTTTTTTTCCTAAACAACACGTTGTAACTCGAAAAGCTTTGGTGCTGCGTGTATGTCTAAGCGAGTAGCCTCCAAAGAGAATGCACAGGAGAGTTTTCTCTCGAAAGACTATGTAAGAATACCACGTTATAAGGAAATACAATGTTGCAGAGTACAGGCAAATACATACGTATAGGAAACACTTAAACTTTACGAAAAGTAATAATGCATCGTAAAAATATTAGCTTGTATCTCCTAAACAACACGTTGTAACTCAAAAATACTTGGTGTGGCATGTACATCTAAACGTGTAGCCTCAAAAGAGAACCCACAGGAGAATTTTCTTTCGTCAAAATTTGTCCGAAAACCACGTTTTATGGAAATCTCGCATCGTGCGAAATTATCTTGTTTTTCCGAAACAACACGTTGTAACTCGAAAAGCTTTGTTTTTGCGTGTATGTCTAAGCGTGTAGCCTCAAAAGAGAATGCAAAGGAGAGTTTTTTCTCGAAAGAATATGTAAGAATACCACGTTATTAGGAAACACAGTGTTGTAGAGTAAAGACAAATACTTAAATATTGGAAAAACTTTACGAGAAGAAATAACGCATCGTACAAAATTAGCTTGTATCTCCTAAACAACACGTTGTAACTTAAAAAGATTTGGTGTGGCCTGTACGTCTAAACGTGTAGCCTCAAAAGAGAACCCACAGGAGAATTTTCTTTCATCAAAAATTTTCAGAAAACCACGTTTTAAGGACTTCCTGCATCGTGCGAAATTATCTTGTTTTTCCTAAACAACACGTTGTAACTCAAAAAGCTTTGGTGTTGCGTGTATGTCTAAGCCTGTAGCCTCAAAAGAGAACGCACAGGAGAGTTTTCTCTCGAAATAATATGTAAGAAGAACACTTTATAAGGAAAAACAGTGTTGCAGAGTAAAGGCAAATACGTACGTATTGGAAACACTCTAGGAGAAGAAATAACGCAACGTACAAAATTAGCTTGTATCTCCTAAACAACACGTTGTAACTCGAAAAGATTTGGTGTGGCATGTACGTCTAAACGTGTAGCCTCAAAAGAGAACCCACAGGAGAATTTTTTTTCGTCAAAATTTTTCAGAAAACCATGTTTTAAGGAAACCCCGCATCGTGGGAAATTTTCTTGTTTTTCCTAAACCACACGTTGTAACGCGGAAAGCTTTGGTGTTGCGTGTATGTCTAAGCGTGTAGCCTCAAAACAGAACGCACAGGAGAGTTTTTTCTCGATAGAATTTGTAAGAATACCACGTTATAAGGAAATACAGTGTAGCAGAGTAAAGACAAATACGTATGTATTGGAAACCCATAAACTTTACGAGATGAAATAAAGCATCTTACAAAATTAGCTTGTATCTCCTAAACAACACGTTGTAACTTAAAAAGATTTGGTGTGGCGTGTACGTCTAAACGTGTAGCCTCAAAAGAGAACCCATGGAGGAATTTTCCTTGGTCAAAATTTGTCAGAAAACCACTTATTAAGGAAATCCCGCATCGTGCGTAATTATCTAGTTTTTCCTAAACAACACGTTGTAACTCGAAAAGCTTTGGTGTTGCGTGTATGTCTAAGCGCGTAGCCTTAAAGGGGAATGCACAGGAGAGTTTTCTCTCGAAAGAATATGTAAGAATACCACGTTATAAGGAAATACAGTGTTGCAGAGTATAGACAAAATCGTACTTATTGGAAACACTTTAGGAGAATAAATAAAGCATCATGCAAAATTAGCTTGTATCTCCTAAACAACACGTTGTTACTGGAAAAGATTTTGTGTGGCGTGTACGTCTAAACGTGTAGCCTCAAAAGAGAACCCACAGGAGAATTTTCCTTCGATAAAATTTGTCAGAAAATCACGTTTTAAGGAAATACGGCATAGTGCGAAGTTACCTTGTTTTTCCTAAACAACATGTTGTAACTCGAAAAGCTTTGGTGTTGCGTGTATTTCTAAGCGTGTAGCCTCAAAACAGAATGGACAGGAGAGTTTTCTCCCAAAAGAATATGTAGGAATGCCACGTTATAAGGAAATACAGTGTTGCAGAGTAAAGACAAATACATACTTATTGGAAACACTTAAACTTTACGAGAAGAAATAACACATAGTACAAAATTAGTTTGTATCTCCTAAACAACACGTTATAACTCGAAATGATTTGGTGTGGCGTGTATGTCTAAACGTGTAACCTCAAAAGAGAACCCACAGGAGAATTTTCTTTTATCAAAATTTGTCAGAAAACCACGTTTTAAGGAAATCCCGCATCATGCGGAATTATCTTGTTTTTCCTAAACAACACGTTGTAACTCGAAAAGCTTTGGTGGTGCGTGTATGTCTATGCGTGTAGCCTCCAAAGAGAACGCACAGGAGAGTTTACTGTCGAAAGAATATGTAAGAATACCACGTTATAAGGAAATACAGTGTTGCAGAGTAAAGGCAAATACATACGTATTGGAAACACTTAAACTTTACGAGAAGAAATAACGCATCATAAAAAAATTAGCTTGTATCTCCTAAACAACACGTTGTAACTTGAAAGGATTTGGTGTGGCGTGTACGTCTAAACATGTAGCCTCAAAAGAGAACCCACAGGAGAATTTTCTTTCGTCAAAATTTGTCCAAAAACCACGTTATAAGGAAATCCCTCATCGTGCGAAATTATCTTGCTTTTCCTAAACAAAATGTCGTAATTCGAAAAGCTTTGGTGTTGCGTGTATGTCTAAGCGTGTAGCCTCAAAAGAGAAGGCACAGGAGAGTTTTCTCTCGAAAGAATATGTAAGAATACCACTTTATAAGGAAATACAGTGTTGCAGAGTAAAGACATATTCTTACTTATTGGAAAATCTTTACGAGAAGAAATAACCTATCGTACAAAATTAGCTTGTATCTCCTAAACAACACGTTGTAACTTAAAAAGATTAGGTGTGGCCTGTACGTCTAAACGTGTAGCCTCAAAAGAGAACCCATAGGAGAATTTTCCTTGGTCAAAATTTGTCAGAAAACCACATATTAAGGAAATCCCACATCGCACGAAATTATCTGGTTTTTCTAAACAACACTTTGTAACGCGAAAAGCTTTGGTGTTGCCTGTATGTCTAAGCGTGTAGCCTCAAAGGGGAACACACAGGAGAGTTTTCTCTCCAAAGAATATGTAAGAATACCACGTTATAAGGAAATACAGTGTTGCCGACTAAAGGCAAATACGTACCAATTGGAAACACTTTACGAGAAGAAATAATGCATCGTACAAAATTAGCTTGCATCTCCTAACCAACACGTTGTAACTCGAAAAAATTTGGTGTGGCGCGTACGTCTAAACGTGTAGCCTCAAAAGTGAACCCACAGGACAATTTTCTTTCGTCAAAATTTGTCAGAAAATCACGTTTTAAGAAAACCCCGCATCGTGAGAAATTATGTTGTTCTTCCTAAACAAGACGTTTTAACTCGAAAAGCTTTGGTGTTGGGTGTATGTCTAAGCATGTAGCCTCAAAAGAGAACGCACAGGAGAGATTTCTCTCAAACGAGTATGTAAGAATACCACGTTATAAGGAAATACATTGTGGCAAATTAAAGATAAATACGTACATTTTGGAAACTCTTAAACTTTACAAGAAGATATAAAGCATCGTAAAAAATTAGCTTTTATCTCCTAAACAACACGTTGTAACTCGAAAAGATTTGGTGTGGCATGTACGTCTAAACGTGTAGCCTCAAATGAAAACCCACAGGAGAATTTTCTTTCGTCAAAATTTTTCAGAAAACCACGTTTTAAGGAAATCGAGCATCGTGCGAAATTATCTTGTTTTTCCTAAACAACACGTTGTAAGTCGAAAATAAGTCGAAAAGCTATGGTGTTGCGTGTATGTCTAAGCGTGTAGCCTCCAAAGAGAACGCACAGGAGAGTTTTCTCTCGAAAGAATATGTAAGAATACCACGTTGTAAGGAAATACAGTGTTGCAGAGTAAAGAAAGATACGTATGTATTGGAAACCCACAAACTTTACGAGATGAAATAAAGCATCGTACAAAATTAGCTTGTATCTCCTAAACAATATGTTGTAACTCGAAAAGATTTGGTGTGGCCTGTACGTCTAAATGTGTAGCCTCAAAAGAGAACCCACAGGACAATTTTCTTTTGTCAAAATTTTTCAGAAAACCACGTTTTAAGGAAATACCTCATCGTGAGAAATTGTCTTGTTCTTCCTAAACAACACGTTTTAACTGGAAAAGCTTTGGTGTTGGGTGTATGTCTAAGCATGTAGCCCCAAAAGAGAACGCACAGGAGAGTTTTCTCTCAAAAGAATATGTAAGAATACCACGTTATAAGGAAATACAGTCTGGCAGAGAAAAGACAAATACGTACGTATTGGAAGCACTTTATAAGAGAAATAACGCATCTTGCAAAATTAGCTTGTATGTCCTAAACAACACGTTGTAACTCGAAAAGATTTGGTGTGGTGTCTACGTCTAAACGTGTAGCCTCAAAAGAGAACCCAAAGGAGAGTTTTCTTTCGTCCAAATTTGTCAGAAAACCACGTTTTAAGGAAATCCCGCATTGTGCGAAATTATCTTGTTTTTCCTAAACAACACGTTGTAACTTGAAAAGCTTTGGTGTTGTGTGTATGTCTAAGTGTGTAGCCTCAAAAGAGAATGCACAGGAGAGTTTTCTCTCGAAAGAATATGTAAGAATACCACGTTATAAGGAAATATATTGCTGCAGAGTAAAGACAACTACGTACGTATTGAAAACACATTATGAGAAGAAATAACGCATGGTAAAAAATTAGCTTGTATCTCCGAAACAACACGTGGTAACTCAAAAAGATTTGGTGTGGCGTGTACGTCTAAATGGGTAGCCTCAAAAGAGAACCCACAGGAGAATTTTCTTAAGTCAAAATTTGTTAGAAAACCACGTTTTAAGGAAATCCCGCATTTTGCGATATTATCTAGTTTTTCCTATTCAACACGTTGTAAGTCGAAAAGCTTTGGTGTTGCGTGTATGTCTAAGCGGGTAGCCTCCAAAGAGAAAGCACAGGATAGTTTTCTCTCGAAAGAATATGTAAGAATACCACGTTATAAGGAAATACAGTGTTGCAGAGTATATACAAATATGTACTTATTGGAAACACTTTAGGAGAAGAAATAACGCATCATGCAAAATTAGCTTGTATCTCATAAACAACACACTGTAACTCGAAAAGATTTGGTGTGGCGTGTACGTCTAAACGTGTAGCCTCAAAAGAGAACCCACAGGAGAGATTTCTTTTGTCAAAATTTGTCAGAAAACCACGTTTTAAGGAAATACTGCATCGTGCGATATTATCTTGTTTTTCCTAAACAACATATTGTAACTCGAAAAGCTTTGGTGTTGCGTGTATGTCTAAGCGTGTAGCCTCAAAAGAGAATGCACAGGATAGTTTTCTCCCGAAAGAATATGTAGGAATACCACGTTATAAGGAAATACAGTGTTGCAGAGTAAAGAAAAATACATACGTATTGGAAACACTTAAACTTTAAGAGAAGAAATAACACATAGTACAAAATTAGCTTGTATCTCCTAAACAACACGTTATAACTCGAAATGATTTGGTGTGGCGTGTATGTCTAAACGTGTACCCTCAAAAGAGAACCCACAGGAGATTTTTCTTTCATCAAAATTTGTCAGAAAACCACGATTTAAGGAAATCCCGCATCATGCGAAATTATCTTGTTTTTCCTAAACAACACGTTGTAACTCGAAAAACTTTGGTGTTGCGTGTATGTCTAAGCGTGTAGCCTCCAAAGAGAACGCACAGGAGAGTTTACTGTCGAAAGAATATGTAAGAATACCACGTTATATGGAAATACAGTGTTGCAGAGTAAAGGCAAATACATACGTATTGGAAACACTTAAACTTTACGAGAAGAAATAACGCATCATAAAAAAATTAGCTTGTATCTCCTAAACAACACGTTGTAACTCGAAAGGATTTGGTGTGGCGTGTACGTCTAAACATGTAGCCTCAAAAGAGAACCCACAGGAGAATTTTCTTTCGTCAAAATTTGTCCAAAAACCACGTTATAAGGAAATCCCTCATCGTGCGAAATTATCTTGCTTTTCCTAAACAAAATGTCTTAACTCGAAAAGCTTTGGTGTTGCGTGTATGTCTAAGCGTGTAGCCTCAAAAGAGAAGGCACAGGAGAGTTTTCTCTCGAAAGAATATGTAAGAATACCACTTTATAAGGAAATACAGTGTTGCAGAGTAAAGACATATTCTTACTTATTGGAAAATCTTTACGAGAAGAAATAACCTATCGTACAAAATTAGCTTGTATCTCCTAAACAACACGTTGTAACTTAAAAAGATTAGGTGTGGCCTGTACGTCTAAACGTGTAGCCTCAAAAGAGAACCCATAGGAGAATTTTCCTTGGTCAAAATTTGTCAGAAAACCACATATTAAGGAAATCCCACATCGCACGAAATTATCTGGTTTTTCTAAACAACACGTTGTAATGCGAAAAGCTTTGGTGTTGCCTGTATGTCTAAGCGTGTAGCCTCAAAGGGGAACACACAGGAGAGTTTTCTCTCCAAAGAATATGTAAGAATACCACGTTATAAGGAAATACAGTGTTGCCGACTAAAGGCAAATACGTACCAATTGGAAACACTTTACGAGAAGAAATAACGCATCGTACAAAATTAGCTTGTATCTCCTAAACAACACGTTGTAACTCGAAAAAATTTGGTGTGGCGCGTACGTCTAAACGTGTAGCCTCAAAAGTGAACCCACAGGACAATTTTCTTTCGTCAAAATTTGTCAGAAAACCACGTTTTAAGAAAACCCCGCATCGTGAGAAATTATGTTGTTCTTCCTAAACAAGACGTTTTAACTCGAAAAGCTTTGGTGTTGGGTGTATGTCTAAGCATGTAGCCTCAAAAGAGAACGCACAGGAGAGATTTCTCTCGAACGAGTATGTAAGAATACCACGTTATAAGGAAATACATTGTGGCAAATTAAAGATAAATACGTACCTTTTGGAAACTCTTAAACTTTACAAGAAGATATAAAGCATCGTAAAAAATTAGCTTTTATCTCCTAAACAACACGTTGTAACTCGAAAAGATTTGGTGTGGCATGTACGTCTAAACGTGTAGCCTCAAATGAAAACCCACAGGAGAATTTTCTTTCGTCAAAATTTTTCAGAAAACCACGTTTTAAGGAAATCGAGCATCGTGCGAAATTATCTTGTTTTTCTTAAACAACACGTTGTAAGTCGAAAATAAGTCGAAAAGCTAAGGTGTTGCGTGTATGTCTAAGCGTGTAGCCTCCAAAGAGAACGCACAGGAGAGTTTTCTCTCGAAAGAATATGTAAGAATACCACGTTGTAAGGAAATACAGTGTTGCAGAGTAAAGAAAGATACGTATGTATTGGAAACCCACAAACTTTACGAGATGAAATAAAGCATCGTACAAAATTAGCTTGTATCTCCTAAACAATATGTTGTAACTCGAAAAGATTTGGTGTGGCCTGTACGTCTAAATGTGTAGCCTCAAAAGAGAACCCACAGGACAATTTTCTTTTGTCAAAATTTTTCAGAAAACCACGTTTTAAGGAAATACCTCATCGTGAGAAATTGTCTTGTTCTTCCTAAACAACACTTTTTAACTCGAAAAGCTTTGGTGTTGGGTGTATGTCTAAGCATGTAGCCCCAAAAGAGAACGCACAGGAGAGTTTTCTCTCAAAAGAATATGTAAGAATACCATGTTATAAGGAAATACAGTCTGGCAGAGTAAAGACAAATACATACGTATTGGAAGCACTTTATAAGAGAAATAACGCATCTTGCAAAATTAGCTTGTATGTCCTAAAAAACACGTGGTAATTCGAAAAGATTTGGTGTGGCGTGTACGTCTAAACGTGTAGCCTCAAAAGAGAACCCAAAGGAGAATTTTAAGAGAACCCAAAGGAGAATTTTCTTCCCTCAAAATTTTTCAGAAACTCACATTTTAAGGAAATCCGCATCATGCGAAATTATCTTGTTTTTCCTAAACAACACGTTGTAACTCGAAAAGCTTTCGTGTTGCGTGTATGTCTAAGTGTGTAGCCTCAAAACAGAAGGCACAGGAGAGTTTTCTCTCGAAAGAATATGTAAGAATACCACGTTATAAGGAAATACAATTTTGCAGAGTAAAGACAAATAAGTACGTATTGGAAACACTGTACGAGAAGAAAGAACGCATCGTACAAAATTAGCTTGTATCTCCAAAACTACACGTTGTAACTCGAAAAGAATTGTTGTGGCGTGAACGTCTAAACGTGTAGCCTCAAAAGAGAACCGAAAGGAGAATTTTCTTTCGTCAAAATTTTTCAGAAAATCACGTTTTAAGGAAATCCCGCATAGTGCGAAATTATCTTGTTTTTCCTAAACAACTCGTTGTAAGTCGAAAAGCTTTCATGTTGCGTGTATGTCTAAGTGTGTAGCCTCAAAAGAGAAGGCAGAGGAGAGTGTTCTCTCGAAAGAATATGTAAGAATACCACGTTATAACGAAATACAGTTTGGCAGAGTAAAGACAAATACGTACTTATTGGAAACACTTTACGAGAAGAAATAACGCATCTTACAAAATTAGCTTGTATCTCCAAAACTACACGTTGTAACTCGAAAAGAATTGTTGTGGCGTGTACGTCTTAACGTGTAGCATCAAAAGAGAACCCAAAAGAGAATTTTCTTTCGTCTAAATTTTTCAGAATATCACGTTTTAAGGAAATCCCGCATCGTGCGAAATTATCTTGTTTTTCCTAAACAACACGTCGTAACTCGAAAAGCTTTCGTGTTGCATGTATGTCTAAGTGTGTAGCCTCAAAAGAGAAGGCACAGGAGAGTTTTCTCTCGAAAGAATATGTAAGAATACCACGTTATAACGAAATACAGTTTTGCAGAGTAAAGACAAATAAGTACTTATTGGAAACACTTTAGGAGAAGAAATAACGCATCTTACAAAATTAGCTTGTATCTCCAAAACTAAACGTTGTAACTCGAAAAGAATTGTTGTGGCGTGTACGTCTTAAAGTGTACCATCAAAAGAGAACCCAAAGGAGAATTTTCTTTCGTCAAAATTTTTCAGAAAATCACGTTTTAAGGTAATCTCGCATAGTGCGAAATTATCTTGTTATTCCTAAAAAATACTTTGTAAGTCGAAAAGCTTTCGTGTTGCGTGTATGTCTAAGTGTGTAGCCGCAAAAGAGAAGGCACAGGAGAGTTTTCTCTCGAAAGAATATGTAAGAATACCACTTCATAAGGAAATACAGTTTTGCAGACTAAAGACAAATACATACGTATTGGAACTCTTTATGAGAAGAAATAACGCATCGAACAAAATTAGCTTGTATCTCCAAAACTGCACGTTGTAACTCGAAAAGAATTGGTGTGGCGTGTACGTCTTAACGTGTAGTCTCAAAAGAGAGCCCAAAGGAGAATTTTCTTTCGTCAAAATTTTTCAGAAAATCACGTTTTAAGGAAATCCCGCATCGTGCGAAATTATCTTGTTTTTCCTAAACAACACGTTGTAACTCGAAAAGCTTTCGTGTTGCGTGTATGTATAAGTGTGTAGCCTCAAAAGAGAAGGCACAGGAGAGTTTTCTCTCGAAAGAATATGTAAGAATACCACTTCATAAGGAAATACAGTTTTGCAGAGTAAAGACATATACATACTTTTTGGAAACTCTTTACGAGAAGAAATAACGCATAATAAAAAATTAGATTGTATCTCCAAAACTACACGTTGTAACTCGAAAAGAATTGGTGTGGCGTGTACGTCTTAACGTGTAGCATCAAAAGAGAACCCAAAGGAGAATTTTCTTTCGTCAAAATTTTTCAGAAAATCACGTTTTAAGGAAATCCCGCATCGTGGGAAATTATCTTGTTTTTCCTTAACAACACGTTGTAAGTCGAAAAGCTTTCGTGTTGCGTGTATGTCTAAGTGTGTAGCCTCAAAAGTGAAGGCACAGGAGAGTTTTCTCTCGAAAGAATTACCACTTCATAAGGAAATACAGTTTTGCAGAGTAAAGACATATACGTACTTTTTGGAAACTCTTTATGAGAAGAAATAACGCATAGTAAAAAATTAGCTTGTATCTCCAAAACTACACTTTGTAACTCGAAAAGAATTGGTGTGGCGTGTTCGTCTTAATGTGTAGTCTCAAAAGAGAGCCCAAAGGAGAATTTGCTTTCGTCAAATTTTTTCAGAAAATCACGTTTAAAGGAAATCCCGCATCGTGCGAAATTATCTTGTTTTTCCTAAACAACACGTTGTAACTCGAAAAGCTTTCGTGTTGCATGTATGTCTAAGTGTGTAGCCTCAAAACAGAAGGCACAGGAGAGTTTTCTCTCGAAAGAATATTGTAGAATACCACGTTATAAGGAAATACAATTTTGCAGAGTAAAGACAAATACCTACTTATTGGAAACACTTACGAGAAGAAATAACGCATCGTACAAAATTAGCTTGTATTTCCAATACTACACGTTGTATCTCGAAAAGAATTGGTGTGGCGTGTACGACTAAACGTGTAGCCTCAAAAGAGGACCGAAAGGAGAATTTTCTTACCTCAAAATTTTTCAGAAAATCACGTTTTATGGAAATCCCGCATTGTGCGAAATTATCTTGTTTTTCCTAAACAACACGTTGTAACTCGAAATGCTTTCGTGTTGCGTGTATGTCTAAGTGTGTAGCCTCAAAAGAGAAGGCACAGGAGAGTTTTCTCTCGAAAGAATATGTAATTATACCACGTTAAAAGTAAATACAGTTTTGCAGAGTAAAGACATATACGTACATATTGGAAACAGTTTACGAGAAGAAATAATGCATCGTACAAAATTAGCTTGTATCTCCAAAACTACACGTTGTAACTCGAACAGAATTGGTGTGGCGTAAACGTCTAAACGTGTAGCCTCAAAAGAGAGCCGAAAGGAGAATTTTCTTTCGTCAAAATTTTTCAGAAAATCACGTTTTAAGGAAATCCCGCATAGTGCGAAATTATGTTGTTTTTCCTAAACAACTCGTTTTAAGTCGATAAGCTTTCATGTTGCGTGTATGTCTAAGTGTGTAGCCTCAAAAGAGAAGGCAGAGGAGAGTGTTCTCTCGAAAGAATATGTAAGAATACCACGTTATAACGAAATACAGTTTTGCAGAGTAAAGACAAATATGTACTTATTGGAGAAACTTTACGAGAAGAAATAACGCATCTTATAAAATTAGCTTGTATCTCCAAAACTACACGTTGTAACTGGAAAACAATTGTTATGGCATGTACATCTTAACGTGTAGAATCAAAAGAGAACGCAAAGGAGAATTTTCTTTCGTCAAAATTTTTCAGAATATCACGTTTTAAGGAAATCCCGCATCGTGCGTAATTATGTTGTTTTTCCTAAACAACACGTTGTAAGTCGAAAAGCTTTCATGTTGCGTGTATGTCTAAGTGTGTAGCCTCAAAAGAGAAGGCAGAGGAGAGTGTTCTCTCGACAGAATATGTAAGAATACCACGTTATAATGAAATACAGTTTTGCAGAGTAAAGACAAATACGTACTTATTGGAAAAACTTTACGAGAAGAAATAACGCATCTTACAAAATTAGCTTGTATCTCCAAAACTACACGTTGTAACTGGAAAACAATTGTTGTGGCGTGTACGTCTTAACGTGTAGCATCAAAAGAGAACCAAAAGGAGAATTTTCTTTCGTCAAAATTTTTCAGAATATCACGTTTTAAGGAAATCCCGCATCGTGCGAAATTATCTTGTTTTTCCTAAACAACACGTAGTAACTCGAAAAGCTTTCGTGTTGCGTGTATGTCTAAGTGTGTAGCCTCAAAACAGAAGGCACAGGAGAGTTTTCTCTCGAAAGAATATGTAAGAATACCACTTCATAAGGAAATACAGTTTTGCAGAGTAAAGACATATACATACTTTTTGGAAACTCTTTACGAGAAGAAATAACGCATAATAAAAAATTAGATTGTATCTCCAAAACTACACGTTGTAACTCGAAAAGAATTGGTGTGGCGTGTACGTCTTAACGTGTGGCATCAAAAGAGAACCCAAAGGAGAATTTTCTTTCGTCAAAATTTTTCAGAAAATCACGTTTTAAGGAAATCCCGCATCGTGCGAAATTATGTTGTTTTTCCTAAACAACACGTTGTAAGTCGAAAAGCTTTCATGTTGCGTGTATGTCTAAGTGTGTAGCCTCAAAAGAGAAGGCAGAGGAGAGTGTTCTCTCGACAGAATATGTAAGAATACCACGTTATAATGAAATACAGTTTTGCAGAGTAAAGACAAATACGTACTTATTGGAAAAACTTTACGAGAAGAAATAACGCATCTTACAAAATTAGCTTGTATCTCCAAAACTACACGTTGTAACTGGAAAACAATTGTTGTGGCGTGTACGTCTTAACGTGTAGCATCAAAAGAGAACCCAAAGGAGAATTTTCTTTCGTCAAAATTTTTCAGAATATCACGTTTTAAGGAAATCCCGCATCGTGCGAAATTATCTTGTTTTTCCTAAACAACACGTAGTAACTCGAAAAGCTTTCGTGTTGCGTGTATGTCTAAGTGTGTAGCCTCAAAACAGAAGGCACAGGAGAGTTTTCTCTCGAAAGAATATGTAAGAATACCACTTCATAAGGAAATACAGTTTTGCAGAGTAAAGACATATACATACTTTTTGGAAACTCTTTACGAGAAGAAATAACGCATAATAAAAAATTAGATTGTATCTCCAAAACTACACGTTGTAACTCGAAAAGAATTGGTGTGGCGTGTACGTCTTAACGTGTAGCATCAAAAGAGAACCCAAAGGAGAATTTTCTTTCGTCAAAATTTTTCAGAAAATCACGTTTTAAGGAAATCCCGCATCGTGCGAAATTATCTTGTTTTTCCTAAACAACACGTTGTAAGTCGAAAAGCTTTCGTGTTGCGTGTATGTCAAAGTGTGTAGCATCAAAAGTGAAGGCACAGGAGAGTTTTCTCTCGAAAGAATATGTAAGAATACCACTTCATAAGGAAATACAGTTTTGCAGAGTAAAGACATATACGTACTTTTTGGAAACTCTTTATGAGAAGAAATAACGCATAGTAAAAAATTAGCTTGTATCTCCAAAACTACACGTTGTAACTCGAAAAGAATTGGTGTGGCGTGTACGTCTTAACGTGTAGTCTCAAAAGAGAGCCCAAAGGAGAATTTGCTTTCGTCAAATTTTTTCAGAAAATCACGTTTTAAGGAAATCCCGCATCGTGCGAAATTATCTTGTTTTTCCTAAACAACACGTTGTAACTCGAAAAGCTTACATGTTGCGTGTATGTCTAAGTGTGTAGCCTCAAAACAGAAGGCACAGGAGAGTTTTCTCTCGAAAGAATATTGTAGAATACCACGTTATAAGGAAATACAATTTTGCAGAGTAAAGACAAATACCTACTTATTGGAAACACTTTACGAGAAGAAATAACACATCGTACAAAATTAGCTTGTATCTCCAATACTACACATTGTATCTCGAAAAGAATTGGTGTGGCGTGTACGACTAAACGTGTAGCCTCAAAAGAGAACCGAAAGGAGAATTTTCTTACCTCAAAATTTTTCAGAAAATCACGTTTTATGGAAATCCCGCATTGTGCGAAATTATCTTGTTTTTCCTAAACAACACGTTGTAACTCGAAATGCTTTCGTGTTGCGTGTATGTCTAAGTGTGTAGCCTCAAAAGAGAAGGCACAGGAGAGTTTTCTCTCGAAAGAATATGTAATTATACCACGTTAAAAGTAAATACAGTTTTGCAGAGTAAAGCCATATACGTACATATTGGAAACACTTTACGAGAAGAAATAATGCATCGTACAAAATTAGCTTGTATCTCCAAAACTACACGTTGTAACTCGAACAGAATTGGTGTGGCGTAAACGTCTAAACGTGTAGCCTCAAAAGAGAACCGAAAGGAGAATTTTCTTTCGTCAAAATTTTTCAGAAAATCACGTTTTAAGGAAATCCCGCATCGTGAGAAATTATCTTGTTTTTCCTTAACAACACGTTGTAAGTCGAAAAGCTTTCGTGTTGCGTGTATGTCTAAGTGTGTAGCCTCAAAAGTGAAGGCACAGGAGAGTTTTCTCTCGAAAGAATATGTAAGAATACCACTTCATAAGGAAATACAGTTTTGCAGATTAAAGACATATACGTACTTTTTGGAAACTCTTTATGAGAAGAAATAACGCATAGTAAAAAATTAGCTTGTATCTCCAAAACTACACGTTGTAACTCGAAAAGAATTGGTGTGGCGTGTTCGTCTTAACGTGTAGTCTCAAAAGAGAGCCCAAAGGAGAATTTGCTTTCGTCAAATTTTTTCAGAAAATCACGTTTAAAGGAAATCCCGCATCGTGCGAAATTATCTTGTTTTTCCTAAACAACACGTTGTAACTCGAAAAGCTTTCGTGTTGCATGTATGTCTAAGTGTGTAGCCTCAAAACAGAAGGCACAAGAGAGTTTTCTCTCGAAAGAATATTGTAGAATACCACGTTATAAGGAAATACAGTTTTGCAGAGTAAAGACAAATACGTACTTATTGGAGAAACTTTACGAGAAGAAATAACGCATCTTACAAAATTAGCTTGTATCTCCAAAACTACACGTTGTAACTGGAAAACAATTGTTGTGGCGTGTACATCTTAACGTGTAGCATCAAAAGAGAACCCAAAGGAGAATTTTCTTTCGTCAAAATTTTTCAGAATATCACGTTTTAAGGAAATCCCGCATCGTGCGAAATTATGTTGTTTTTCCTAAACAACTCGTTGTAAGTCGAAAAGCTTTCATGTTGCGTGTATGTCTAAGTGTGTAGCCTCAAAAGAGAAGGCAGAGGAGAGTGTTCTCTCGAAAGAATATGTAAGAATACCACGTTATAACGAAATACAGTTTTGCAGAGTAAAGACAAATACGTACTTATTGGAAAAACTTTACGAGAAGAAATAACGCATCTTACAAAATTAGCTTGTATCTCCAAAACTACACGTTGTAACTGGAAAACAATTGTTGTGGCGTGTACGTCTTAACGTGTAGCATCAAAAGAGAACCCAAAGGAGAATTTTCTTTCGTCAAAGTTTTTCAGAATATCACGTTTTAAGGAAATCCCGCATCGTGCGAAATTATCTTGTTTTTCCTAAACAACACGTAGTAACTCGAAAAGCTTTCGTGTTGCGTGTATGTCTAAGTGTGTAGCCTCAAAACAGAAGGCACAGGAGAGTTTTCTCTCGAAAGAATATGTAAGAATACCACTTCATAAGGAAATACAGTTTTGCAGAGTAAAGACATATACGTACATATTGGAAACTCTTTATGAGAAGAAATAACGCATAGTACAAAATTAGCTTGTATCTCCAAAACTACACGTTGTAACTCGAAAAGAATTGGTGGGGAGTGTATGTCTTAACGTGTAGTCTCAAAAGTGAACCGAAAGGAGAATTTTCTTTCGTCAAAATTTTTCAGAAAATCACGTTTTAAGGAAATCCCGCATCGTGCGAAATTATCTTGTTTTTCCTAAACAACACGTTGTAACTCGAAAAGCTTTCGTGTTGCGTGTATGTCTAAGTGTGTAGCCTCAAAACAGAAGGCACAGGAGAGTTTTCTCTCGAAAGAATATGTAAGAATGCCACGTTATAACGAAATACAGTTTTGCAGAATATAGACAAATACATACTTATTGGAAACACTTTAGGAAGAGAAATAACGCATTGTACAAAATTAGCTTGTATCTCCAAAACTACACATTGTAACTCGAAAAGAATTGTTGTGGCGTGTACGTCTTAACACGTAGCATCAAAAGAGAACCCAAAGGAGAATTTTCTTTCTTCAAAATTTTTCAGAATATCACGTTTTAAGGAAATCCCGCATTGTGCGAAATTGTCTTGTTTTTCCTAAACAACATGTCGTAACTCGAAAAGCTTTCGTGTTGCTTGTATGTCTAAGTGTGTAGCCTCAAAAGAGAAGGCACAGGAGAGTTTTCTCTCGAAAGAATATGTAAGAATACTACTTCATAAGGAAATACAGTTTTGCAGAATAAAGACATATACGTACCTATTGGAATTCTTTAGGAGAAGAAATAACGCATCGTACAAAATTAGCTTCTATCTCCAAAACTACACGTTGTAACTCGAAAAGAATCGGTGTGGCGTGTACGTCTTAACGTGTAGTCTCAAAAGAGAGCCCAAAGGAGAATTTTCTTTCGTCAAAATTTTTCAGAAAATCACGTTTTAAGGAAATCCAGCATCGTGCGAAATTATCTTGTTTTTCCTAAACAACACGTTGTAAGTCCAAAAGCTTTCGTGTTGCGTGTATGTATAAGTGTGTAGCCTCAAAAGAGAAGGCACAGGAGAGTTTTCTCTTGAAAGAATACGTAAGAATACCACTTCATAAGGAAATACAGTTTTGCAGAGTAAAGACATATACGTAATTTTTGGAAACTTTTTATGAGAAGAAATAACGCATAATAAAACATTAGATTGTATCTCCAAAACTACACGTTGTAACTCGAAAGAATCGGTGTGGCGTGTACGTCTTAACGTGTAGCATCAAAAGAGAACCCAAAGGAGAATTTTCTTTCGTCAAAATTTTTCAGAAAATCACGTTTTAAGGAAATCCCGCATCGTGCGAAATTATCTTGTTTTTCCTAAACAACACGTTGTAACTCGAAAAGCTTTCGTGTTGCGTGTATGTCTAAGTGTGTAGCCTCAAAAGAGAAGGCAGAGGAGAGTGTTCTCTCGAAAGAATATGTAAGAATACCACTTTATAACGAAATACAGTTTTGCTGAGTAAAGACAAATACGTACTTATTGGAAACACTTTATGAGAAGAAATAACGCATCTTAAAAAATTAGCTTGTATCTCCAAAACTACACGTTGTAACTCGAAAAGAATTGTTGTGGCGTGTACGTCTTAAAGTGTAGCATCAAAAGAGAACCCAAAGGAGAATTTTCTTTCGTCAAAATTTTTCAGAAAATCACGTTTTAAGGAAATCCTGCATCGTGCGAAATTATCTTGTTTTTCCTAAACAGCACGTTTTAACTCGAAAAGCTTTCGTGTTGCGTGTATGTCTAAGTGTGTAGCCTCAAAAGAGAAGGCACAGGAGAGTTTTCTCTCGAAAGAATATGTAAGAATACCACTTCATAAGGAAATACAGTTTTGCAGAATAAAGACATATAAGTATGTTTTGGAAACTCTTTACGAGTAGAAATAACGCATAGTACAAAATTAGCTTGTATCTCCAAAACTACACGTTGTAACTCGAAAAGAATTGGTGTGGCTTGTACGTCTTAACGTGTAGTCTCAAAAGAGAGACCAAAGGAGAATTTTCTTTCGTCAATATTTTTCAGAAAATCACGTTTTAAGGAAATCCCGCATCGTGCGAAATTATCTTGTTTTTCCTAAACAACACGTTGTAACTGGAAAAGCTTTCGTGTTGCGTGTATGTCTAAGTGTGTAGCCTCAAAACAGAAGGCACAGGAGAGTTTTCCCTCAAAAGAATATTGTAGAATACCACGTTATAAGGAAATACAATTTTGCAGAGTAAAGACAAATAAGTACGTATTGGAAACACTTTACGAGAAGAAATAACGCATCCTACAAAATTAGCTTGTATCTCCAAAACTACACGTTGTAACACGAAAAGAATTGGTGTGGCGTGCATGTCTTAACGTGTAGCCTCAAAAGAGAACCCAAAGTAGAATTTCCTTTCGTCAAAATTTTTCAGAAAATCACCTTTTAAGGAAATCCCGCATCGTGCGAAATTATCTTGTATTTACTAAACAACACGTTGTAAGTCGAAAAGCTTTCGTTTTGCCTGTATGTCTAAGTGTGTAGCCTCAAAAGAGAAGGCAGAGGAGAGTGTTCTCTCGAAAGAATATGTAAGAATACCATTTTATAACAAAATACAGTTTTGCTGAGTATAGACATATACGTACTTATTGGAAACACTTTATGAGAAGAAATAACGCATCTTTAAAAATTAGCTTGTATCTCCAAAAGTACACGTTGTAACTCGAAAAGAATTGTTGTGGCATGTACGTCGTAACATGTAGCATCAAAAGAGAACCCAAAGGAGAATTTTCTTTCGTCAAAATTTTTCAGAAAATCACGTTTTAAGGAAATCCCGCATCGTGAGAAATTATCTTGTTTTTCCTAAACAACACGTTTTAACTCGAAAAGCTTTCGTGTTGCGTGTATGTCTAAGTGTGTAGCCTCAAAAGAGAAGGCACAGGAGAGTTTTCTCTCGAAAGAATATGTAAGAATACCACTTCATAAGGAAATACAGTTTTGCAGAGTAAAGACATATAAGTACGTTTTGGAAACTCTTTACGAGAAGAAATAACGCATAGTACAAAATTAGCTTGTATCTCCAAAACTACACGTTGTACCTCGAAAAGAATTGGTGTGGCTTGTACGTCTTAACGTGTAGTCTCAAAAGAGAGACCAAAGGAGAATTTTCTTTCGTCAATATTTTTCAGAAAATCACGTTTTAAGGAAATCCCGCATCCTGCGAAATTATCTTGTTTTTCCTAAACAACACGTTGTAACACGAAAACTTTTCGTGTTGCGTGTATGTCTAAGTGTGTAGCCTCAAAACCGAAGGCACAGGAGAGTTTTCTCTCAAAAGAATATTGTAGAATACCACGTTATAAGGAAATACAATTTTGCAGATTAAAGACAAATATGTACGTATTGGAAACACTTTACGAGAAGAAATAACGCATCTTACAAAATTAGCTTGTATCTCCAAAACTACACGTTGTAACTCGAAAAGAATTGGTGTGGCGTGCATGTCTTAACGTGTAGCCTCAAAAGAGAACCCAAGTAGAATTTTCTTTCGTCAAAATTTTTCATAAAATCACGTTTTAAGGAAATCCCGCATCGTGCGAAATTATCTTGTTTTTCCTAAACAACACGTTGTAAGTCCAAAAGCTTTCGTGTTGCGTATATGTCTAAGTGTGTAGCCTCAAAAGAGAAGGCACAGGAGAGTTTTCTCTCGAAAGAATATGTAAGAATACCACGTTATAAGGAAATACAGTTTTGCAGAGTAAAGACAAATAAGTACTTATTGGAAACACTTTACGAGAAGAAATAACACATCGTGCAAAATTAGCTTGTATCTCCAAAACTACACGTTGTAACTCGAAAAGAATTGTTGTGGCCTGTACGTCTTAACGTGTAGCATCAAAAGAGAACCCACAGGAGAATTTTCTTTCGTCAAAATTTTTCAGAAAATCACGTTTTAAGGAAATCCCGCATCTTGCGAAATTATCTTGTTTTTCCTAAACAACACGTTGTAAGTCGAAAAGCTTTCATTTTGCGTGTATGTCTAAGTGTGTAGCCTCAAAAGAGAAGGCACAGGAGAGTTTTCTCTCGAAAGAATATGTAAGAATACCACTTCTTAAGGAAATACAGTTTTGCAGAGTAAAGACATATATGTACGTATTGGAAACTCTTTACGAGAAGAAATAACGCATAGTAAAAAAATTAGCTTGTATCTCCAAAACTACACGTTGTAACTCGAAAAGAATTGGTGTGGCGTGTACATCTTAACATGTAGTCTCAAAAGAGAGCCGAAAGGAGAATTTTCTTTCGTCAAAACTTTTCAGAAAATCACGTTTTAAGGAAATCCCGCATCGTGCGAAATTATCTTATTTTTCCTAAACAACACTTTGTAACTCGAAAAGCTTTCGTGTTGCGTGTATGTCTAAGTGTGTAGCCTCAAAACAGAAGGCACAGGAGAGTTTTCTCTCGAAAGAATATTGTAGAATACCACGTTATAAGGAAATACAATTTTGCAGATTAAAGACATATACATATGTATTGGAAACACTTTACGAGAAGAAATAACGCATCTTACAAAATTAGCTTGTATCTCCAAAACTACACGTTGTAACTCGAAAAGAATTGGTGTGGCGTGTACGTCTTAACGTGTAGCCTCAAAAGAGAACCCAAAGTAGAATTTTCATTCGTCAAAATTTTTCAGAAAATCACGTTTTAAGGAAATCCCGCATCGTGCGATATTATCTTGTTTTTCCTAAACAACACGTTGTTAGTCGAAAAGCTTTCGTGTTGCGTGTATGTATAAGTGTGTAGCCTCAAAAGAGAAGGCACAGGAGAGTTTTCTCTCGAAAGAATATGTAAGAATACCACGTTATAACGAAATACAGTTTTGCAGAGTAAAGACAAATACGTACTTATTGGAAACACTTTATGAGAAGAAATAACGCATCGTACAAAATTAGCTTGTATCTCCAAAACTACACGTTGTAACTCGAAAAGAATTGTTGTGGCGTGTACGTCTTAACGTGTAGCATCAAAAGAGAACCCAAAGGAGAATTTTCTTTCGTTAAAATTTTTCAGAAAATCACGTTTTAATGTGCGAAACATCTTGTTTTTCCTAAACAACACGTTGTAACTCGAAAAGCTTTCGTGTTGCGTGTATGTCTAAGTGTGTAGCCTCAAAAGAGAAGGCAGAGGAGAGTTTTCTCTCGAAAGAATATGTAAGAATACCAGTTCATAAGGAAATACAGTTTTGCAGAATAAAGTCATATAAGTACGTTTTGGAAACTCTTTACGAGAAGAAATAACGCATCGTACAAAATTAGCTTGTATCTCCAAAACTACACGTTGTAACTCGAAAAGAATTGGTGTGGCATGTACGTCTTAACGTGTAGTCTCAAAAGAGAGACCAAAGGAGAATTTTCTTTCGTCAATATTTTTCAGAAAATCACGTTTTAAGGAAATCCCGCATCGTGCGAAATTATCTTGTTTTTCCTAAAAATCACGTTGTAACTCGAAAAGCTTTCGTGCTGTGTGTATGTCTAAGTGTGTAGCCTCAAAAGAGAAGGCACAGGAGAGTTTTCTCTCAAAAGAATATTGTAGAATACCACGTTATAAGGAAATACAATTTTACAGATTAAAGTAAAATAAGTACGTATTGGAAACACTTTACGAGAAGAAATAACGCATCCGACAAAATTAGCTTGTATCTCCAAAACTACACGTTGTAACTCGAAAAGAATTGGTGTGGCGTGCATGTCTTAACGTGTAGCCTCAAAAGAGAAACCAAAGTAGAATTTTCTTTCGTCAAAATTTTTCATAAAATCACGTTTTAAGGAAATCCCGCATCGTGCGAAATTATCTTGTTTTTCCTAAACAACACGTTGTATGTCCAAAAGCTTTCGTGTTGCGTGTATGTCTAAGTGTGTAGCCTCAAAACAGAAGGCACGGGAGAGTTTTCTCTCGAAAGAATATGTAAGAATACCACGTTATAAGGAAATACAGTTTTGCAGAGTAAAGACAAATACATACTTATTGGAAACACTTTATGAGAAGAAATAACGCATCTTAAAAAAATAGCTTGTATCTCCAAAACTACACGTTGTAAATCGAAAAGAATTGTTGTGGCGTGTACGTCTTAAAGTGTAGCATCAAAAGAGAACCCAAAGGAGAATTTTCTTTCGTCAAAATTTTTCAGAAAATCACGTTTTAAGGAAATCCTGCATCGTGCGAAATTATCTTGTTTTTCCTAAACAGCACGTTTTAACTCGAAAAGCTTTCGTGTTGCGTGTATGTCTAAGTGTGTAGCCTCAAAAGAGAAGGCACAGGAGAGTTTTCTCTCGAAAGAATATGTAAGAATACCACTTCATAAGGAAATACAGTTTTGCAGAATAAAGACATATAAGTATGTTTTGGAAACTCTTTACGAGTAGAAATAACGCATAGTACAAAATTAGCTTGTATCTCCAAAACTACACGTTGTAACTCGAAAAGAATTGGTGTGGCTTGTACGTCTTAACGTGTAGTCTCAAAAGAGAGACCAAAGGAGAATTTTCTTTCGTCAATATTTTTCAGAAAATCACGTTTTAAGGAAATCCCGCATCGTGCGAAATTATCTTGTTTTTCCTAAACAACACGTTGTAACTGGAAAAGCTTTCGTGTTGCGTGTATGTCTAAGTGTGTAGCCTCAAAACAGAAGGCACAGGAGAGTTTTCTCTCAAAAGAATATTGTAGAATACCACGTTATTAGGAAATACAATTTTGCAGAGTAAAGACAAATAAGTACGTATTGGAAACACTTTACGAGAAGAAATAACGCATCCTACAAAATTAGCTTGTATCTCCAAAACTACACGTTGTAACTCGAAAAGAATTGGTGTGGCGTGCATGTCTTAACGTGTAGCCTCAAAAGAGAACCCAAAGTAGAATTTCCTTTCGTCAAAATTTTTCAGAAAATCACCTTTTAAGGAAATCCCGCATCGTGCGAAATTATCTTGTATTTACTAAACAACACGTTGTAACTCGAAAAGCTTTCGTTTTGCCTGTATGTCTAAGTGTGTAGCCTCAAAAGAGAAGGCAGAGGAGAGTGTTCTCTCGAAAGAATATGTAAGAATACCACTTTATAACAAAATACAGTTTTGCTGAGTAAAGACATATACGTACTTATTGGAAACACTTTATGAGAAGAAATAACGCATCTTAAAAAATTAGCTTGTATCTCCGAAACTACACGTTGTAACTCGAAAAGAATTGTTGTGGCGTGTACGTCGTAACGTGTAGCATCAAAAGAGAACCCAAAGGAGAATTTTCTTTCGTCAAAATTTTTCAGAAAATCACGTTTTAAGGAAATCCCGCATCGTGAGAAATTATCTTGTTTTTCCTAAACAACACGTTTTAACTCGAAAAGCTTTCGTGTTGCGTGTATGTCTAAGTGTGTAGCCTCAAAAGAGAAGGCACAGGAGAGTTTTCTCTCGAAAGAATATGTAAGAATACCACTTCATAAGGAAATACAATTTTGCAGAGTAAAGACATATACATATGTATTGGAAACACTTTACGAGAAGAAATAACGCATCTTACAAAATTAGCTTGTATCTCCAAAACTACACGTTGTAACTCGAAAAGAATTGGTGTGGCGTGTACGTCTTAACGTGTAGCCTCAAAAGAGAACCCAAAGTAGAATTTTCATTCGTCAAAATTTTTCAGAAAATCACGTTTTAAGGAAATCCCGCATCGTGCGATATTATCTTGTTTTTCCTAAACAACACGTTGTTAGTCGAAAAGCTTTCGTGTTGCGTGTATGTATAAGTGTGTAGCCTCAAAAGAGAAGGCACAGGAGAGTTTTCTCTCGAAAGAATATGTAAGAATACCACGTTATAACGAAATACAGTTTTGCAGAGTAAAGACAAATACGTACTTATTGGAAACACTTTATGAGAAGAAATAACGCATCGTACAAAATTAGCTTGTATCTCCAAAACTACACGTTGTAACTCGAAAAGAATTGTTGTGGCGTGTACGTCTTAACGTGTAGCATCAAAAGAGAACCCAAAGGAGAATTTTCTTTCGTTAAAATTTTTCAGAAAATCACGTTTTAATGTGCGAAACATCTTGTTTTTCCTAAACAACACGTTGTAACTCGAAAAGCTTTCGTGTTGCGTGTATGTCTAAGTGTGTAGCCTCAAAAGAGAAGGCAGAGGAGAGTTTTCTCTCGAAAGAATATGTAAGAATACCAGTTCATAAGGAAATACAGTTTTGCAGAATAAAGTCATATAAGTACGTTTTGGAAACTCTTTACGAGAAGAAATAACGCATCGTACAAAATTAGCTTGTATCTCCAAAACTACACGTTGTAACTCGAAAAGAATTGGTGTGGCATGTACGTCTTAACGTGTAGTCTCAAAAGAGAGACCAAAGGAGAATTTTCTTTCGTCAATATTTTTCAGAAAATCACGTTTAAGGAAATCCCGCATCGTGCGAAATTATCTTGTTTTTCCTAAACAACACGTTGTAACTCGAAAAACTTTCATGTTGCGTGTATGTCTAAGTGTGTAGCCTCAAAACAGAAGGCACAGGAGAGTTTTCTCTCAAAAGAATATTGTAGAATACCACGTTATAAGGAAATACAATTTTACAGATTAAAGTAAAATAAGTACGTATTGGAAACACTTTACGAGAAGAAATAACGCATCCGACAAAATTAGCTTGTATCTCCAAAACTACACGTTGTAACTCGAAAAGAATTGGTGTGGCGTGCATGTCTTAACGTGTAGCCTCAAAAGAGAAACCAAAGTAGAATTTTCTTTCGTCAAAATTTTTCATAAAATCACGTTTTAAGGAAATCCCGCATCGTGCGAAATTATCTTGTTTTTCCTAAACAACACGTTGTATGTCCAAAAGCTTTCGTGTTGCGTGTATGTCTAAGTGTGTAGCCTCAAAACAGAAGGCACGGGAGAGTTTTCTCTCGAAAGAATATGTAAGAATACCACGTTATAAGGAAATACAGTTTTGCAGAGTAAAGACAAATACATACTTATTGGAAACACTTTATGAGAAGAAATAACGCATCTTAAAAAAATAGCTTGTATCTCCAAAACTACACGTTGTAAATCGAAAAGAATTGTTGTGGCGTGTACGTCTTAAAGTGTAGCATCAAAAGAGAACCCAAAGGAGAATTTTCTTTCGTCAAAATTTTTCAGAAAATCACGTTTTAAGGAAATCCTGCATCGTGCGAAATTATCTTGTTTTTCCTAAACAGCACGTTTTAACTCGAAAAGCTTTCGTGTTGCGTGTATGTCTAAGTGTGTAGCCTCAAAAGAGAAGGCACAGGAGAGTTTTCTCTCGAAAGAATATGTAAGAATACCACTTCATAAGGAAATACAGTTTTGCAGAATAAAGACATATAAGTATGTTTTGGAAACTCTTTACGAGTAGAAATAACGCATAGTACAAAATTAGCTTGTATCTCCAAAACTACACGTTGTAACTCGAAAAGAATTGGTGTGGCTTGTACGTCTTAACGTGTAGTCTCAAAAGAGAGACCAAAGGAGAATTTTCTTTCGTCAATATTTTTCAGAAAATCACGTTTTAAGGAAATCCCGCATCGTGCGAAATTATCTTGTTTTTCCTAAACAACACGTTGTAACTGGAAAAGCTTTCGTGTTGCGTGTATGTCTAAGTGTGTAGCCTCAAAACAGAAGGCACAGGAGAGTTTTCTCTCAAAAGAATATTGTAGAATACCACGTTATTAGGAAATACAATTTTGCAGAGTAAAGACAAATAAGTACGTATTGGAAACACTTTACGAGAAGAAATAACGCATCCTACAAAATTAGCTTGTATCTCCAAAACTACACGTTGTAACTCGAAAAGAATTGGTGTGGCGTGCATGTCTTAACGTGTAGCCTCAAAAGAGAACCCAAAGTAGAATTTCCTTTCGTCAAAATTTTTCAGAAAATCACCTTTTAAGGAAATCCTGCATCGTGCGAAATTATCTTGTATTTACTAAACAACACGTTGTAACTCGAAAAGCTTTCGTTTTGCCTGTATGTCTAAGTGTGTAGCCTCAAAAGAGAAGGCAGAGGAGAGTGTTCTCTCGAAAGAATATGTAAGAATACCACTTTATAACAAAATACAGTTTTGCTGAGTAAAGACATATACGTACTTATTGGAAACACTTTATGAGAAGAAATAACGCATCTTAAAAAATTAGCTTGTATCTCCGAAACTACACGTTGTAACTCGAAAAGAATTGTTGTGGCGTGTACGTCGTAACGTGTAGCATCAAAAGAGAACCCAAAGGAGAATTTTCTTTCGTCAAAATTTTTCAGAAAATCACGTTTTAAGGAAATCCCGCATCGTGAGAAATTATCTTGTTTTTCCTAAACAACACGTTTTAACTCGAAAAGCTTTCGTGTTGCGTGTATGTCTAAGTGTGTAGCCTCAAAAGAGAAGGCACAGGAGAGTTTTCTCTCGAAAGAATATGTAAGAATACCACTTCATAAGGAAATACAATTTTGCAGAGTAAAGACATATAAGTATGATTTGGAAACTCTTTACGAGAAGAAATAACGCATAGTACAAAATTAGCTTGTATCTCCAAAACTACACGTTGTACCTCGAAAAGAATTGGTGTGGCTTGTACGTCTTAACGTGTAGTCTCAAAAGAGAGACCAAAGGAGAATTTTCTTTCGTCAATATTTTTCAGAAAATCACGTTTTAAGGAAATCCCGCATCCTGCGAAATTATCTTGTTTTTCCTAAACAACACGTTGTAACACGAAAACCTTTCGTGTTGCGTGTATGTCTAAGTGTGTAGCCTCAAAACCGAAGGCACAGGAGAGTTTTCTCTCAAAAGAATATTGTAGAATACCACGTTATAAGGAAATACAATTTTGCAGATTAAAGACAAATATGTACGTATTGGAAACACTTTACGAGAAGAAATAACGCATCTTACAAAATTAGCTTGTATCTCCAAAACTACACGTTGTAACTCGAAAAGAATTGGTGTGGCGTGCATGTCTTAACGTGTAGCCTCAAAAGAGAACCCAAGTAGAATTTTCTTTCGTCAAAATTTTTCATAAAATCACGTTTTAAGGAAATCCCGCATCGTGCGAAATTATCTTGTTTTTCCTAAACAACACGTTGTAAGTCCAAAAGCTTTCGTGTTGCGTATATGTCTAAGTGTGTAGCCTCAAAAGAGAAGGCACAGGAGAGTTTTCTCTCGAAAGAATATGTAAGAATACCACGTTATAAGGAAATACAGTTTTGCAGAGTAAAGACAAATAAGTACTTATTGGAAACACTTTACGAGAAGAAATAACACATCGTGCAAAATTAGCTTCTATCTCCAAAACTACACGTTGTAACTCGAAAAGAATTGTTGTGGCCTGTACGTCTTAACGTGTAGCATCAAAAGAGAACCCAAAGGAGAATTTTCTTTCGTCAAAATTTTTCAGAAAATCACGTTTTAAGGAAATCCCGCATCGTGCGAATTTATCTTGTTTTTCCTAAACAACACGTTGTAACTCGAAAAGCTTTCGTGTTGCCTGTATGTCTAAGTGTGTAGCCTCAAAAGAGAAGGCACAGGAGAGTTTTCTCTCGAAAGAATATGTAAGAATACCACTTCATAAGGAAATACAGTTTTGCAGAGTAAAGATGTATACGTACGTATAGGAAACACTTTACGAGAAGAAATAACGCATTGTACAAAATTAGCTTGTATCTCCAAAACTACACGTTGTAATTCGAAAGGAATTGGTGTGGCATGAACGTCTAAACGTGTAGCCTCAAAAGAGAACCGAAAGGATAATTTTCTTTCGTCAAAATTTTTCAGAAAATCACGTTTTAAGGAAATCCCGCATCTTGGGAAATTATCTTGTTTTTCCTAAACAACACGTTGTAAGTCGAAAAGCTTTCATTTTGCGTGTATGTCTAAGTGTGTAGCCTCAAAAGAGAAGGCACAGGACAGTTTTCTCTCGAAAGATTATTTAAGAATACCACTTCATAAGGAAATACAGTTTTGCAGATTAAAGACATATATGTACGTATTGGAAACTCTTTACGAGAAGAAATAACGCATAGTAAAAAAATTAGCTTGTATCTCCAAAACTACACGTTGTAACTCGAAAAGAATTGGTGTGGCATGTACATCTTAACATGTAGTCTCAAAAGAGAGCCGAAAGGAGAATTTTCTTTCGTCAAAACTTTTCAGAAAATCACGTTTTAAGGAAATCCCGCATCGTGCGAAATTATCTTATTTTTCCTAAACAACACGTTGTAACTCGAAAAGCTTTCGTGTTGCGTGTATGTCTAAGTGTGTAGCCTCAAAACAGAAGGCACAGGAGAGTTTTCTCTCGAAAGAATATTGTAGAATACCACGTTATAAGGAAATACAATTTTGCAGACTAAAGACATATACATACGTATTGGAAACACTTTACGAGAAGAAATAATGCATCTTACAAAATTAGCTTGTATCTCCAAAACTACACGTTGTAACTCGAAAAGAATTGGTGTGGCGTGTACGTCTTAACGTGTAGCCTCAAAAGAGAACCCAAAGTAGAATTTTCATTCGTCAAAATTTTTCAGAAAATCACGTTTTAAGGAAATCCCGCATCGTGCGATATTATCTTGTTTTTCCTAAACAACATGTTGTAAGTCGAAAAGCTTTCGTGTTGCGTGTATGTATAAGTGTGTAGCCTCAAAAGAGAAGGCACAGGAGAGTTTTCTCTCGAAAGAATATGTAAGAATACCACGTTATAACGAAATACAGTTTTGCAGAGTAAAGACAAATACGTACTTATTGGAAACACTTTATGAGAAGAAATAACGCATCGTACAAAATTAGCTTGTATCTCCAAAACTACACGTTGTAACTCGAAAAGAATTGTTGTGGCGTGTACGTCTTAACGTGTAGCATCAAAAGAGAACCCAAAGGAGAATTTTCTTTCGTTAAAATTTTTCAGAAAATCACGTTTTAATGTTCGAAACATCTTGTTTTTCCTAAACAACACGTTGTAACTCGAAAAGCTTTCGTGTTGCGTGTATGTCTAAGTGTGTAGCCTCAAAAGAGAAGGCAGAGGAGAGTTTTCTCTCGAAAGAATATGTAAGAATACCAGTTCATAAGGAAATACAGTTTTGCAGAATAAAGTCATATAAGTACGTTTTGGAAACTCTTTACGAGAAGAAATAACGCATCGTACAAAATTAGCTTGTATCTCCAAAACTACACGTTGTAACTCGAAAAGAATTGGTGTGGCATGTACGTCTTAACGTGTAGTCTCAAAAGAGAGACCAAAGGAGAATTTTCTTTCGTCAATATTTTTCAGAAAATCACGTTTTAAGGAAATCCCGCATCGTGCGAAATTATCTTGTTTTTCCTAAAAATCACGTTGTAACTCGAAAAGCTTTCGTGCTGTGTGTATGTCTAAGTGTGTAGCCTCAAAAGAGAAGGCACAGGAGAGTTTTCTCTCGAAAGAATATGTAAGAATACCACTTCATAAGGAAATACAGTTTTGCAGAGTAAAGACATATACGTACGTATTGGAAACTCTTTACGAGAAGAAATAACGCATAGTAAAAATATTAGCTTGTATCTCCAAAACTACACGTTGTAACTCGAAAAGAATTGGTGTGGCGTGTACATCTTAACATGTAGTCTCAAAAGAGAGCCGAAAGGAGAATTTTCTTTCGTCAAAACTTTTCAGAAAATCACGTTTTAAGGAAATCCCGCATCGTGCGAAATTATCTTATTTTTCCTAAACAACACTTTGTAACTCGAAAAGCTTTCGTGTTGCGTGTATGTCTAAGTGTGTATCCTCAAAACAGAAGGCACAGGAGAGTTTTCTCTCGAAAGAATATTGTAGAATACCACGTTATAAGGAAATACAATTTTGCAGAGTAAAGACATATACATACGTATTGGAAACACTTTACGAGAAGAAATAACGCATCTTACAAAATTAGCTTGTATCTCCAAAACTACACGTTGTAACTCGAAAAGAATTGGTGTGGCGTGTACGTCTTAACGTGTAGCCTCAAAAGAGAACCCAAAGTAGAATTTTCATTCGTCAAAATTTTTCAGAAAATCACGTTTTAAGGAAATCCCGCATCGTGCGATATTATCTTGTTTTTCCTAAACAACACGTTGTAAGTCGAAAAGCTTTCGTGTTGCGTGTATGTATAAGTGTGTAGCCTCAAAAGAGAAGGCACAGGAGAGTTTTCTCTCGAAAGAATATGTAAGAATACCACGTTATAACGAAATACAGTTTTGCAGAGTAAAGACAAATACGTACTTATTGGAAACACTTTATGAGAAGAAATAATGCATCGTACAAAATTAGCTTGTATCTCCAAAACTACACGTTGTAACTCGAAAAGAATTGTTGTGGCGTGTACGTCTTAACGTGTAGCATCAAAAGAGAACCCAAAGGAGAATTTTCTTTCGTTAAAATTTTTCAGAAAATCACGTTTTAATGTGCGAAACATCTTGTTTTTCCTAAACAACACGTTGTAACTCGAAAAGCTTTCGTGTTGCGTGTATGTCTAAGTGTGTAGCCTCAAAAGAGAAGGCAGAGGAGAGTTTTCTCTCGAAAGAATATGTAAGAATACCAGTTCATAAGGAAATACAGTTTTGCAGAATAAAGTCATATAAGTACGTTTTGGAAACTCTTTACGAGAAGAAATAACGCATCGTACAAAATTAGCTTGTATCTCCAAAACTACACGTTGTAACTCGAAAAGAATTGGTGTGGCATGTACGTCTTAACGTGTAGTCTCAAAAGAGAGACCAAAGGAGAATTTTCTTTCGTCAATATTTTTCAGAAAATCACGTTTAAGGAAATCCCGCATCGTGCGAAATTATCTTGTTTTTCCTAAACAACACGTTGTAACTCGAAAAACTTTCATGTTGCGTGTATGTCTAAGTGTGTAGCCTCAAAACAGAAGGCACAGGAGAGTTTTCTCTCAAAAGAATATTGTAGAATACCACGTTATAAGGAAATACAATTTTACAGATTAAAGTAAAATAAGTACGTATTGGAAACACTTTACGAGAAGAAATAACGCATCCGACAAAATTAGCTTGTATCTCCAAAACTACACGTTGTAACTCGAAAAGAATTGGTGTGGCGTGCATGTCTTAACGTGTAGCCTCAAAAGAGAAACCAAAGTAGAATTTTCTTTCGTCAAAATTTTTCATAAAATCACGTTTTAAGGAAATCCCGCATCGTGCGAAATTATCTTGTTTTTCCTAAACAACACGTTGTATGTCCAAAAGCTTTCGTGTTGCGTGTATGTCTAAGTGTGTAGCCTCAAAACAGAAGGCACGGGAGAGTTTTCTCTCGAAAGAATATGTAAGAATACCACGTTATAAGGAAATACAGTTTTGCAGAGTAAAGACAAATACATACTTATTGGAAACACTTTATGAGAAGAAATAACGCATCTTAAAAAAATAGCTTGTATCTCCAAAACTACACGTTGTAAATCGAAAAGAATTGTTGTGGCGTGTACGTCTTAAAGTGTAGCATCAAAAGAGAACCCAAAGGAGAATTTTCTTTCGTCAAAATTTTTCAGAAAATCACGTTTTAAGGAAATCCTGCATCGTGCGAAATTATCTTGTTTTTCCTAAACAGCACGTTTTAACTCGAAAAGCTTTCGTGTTGCGTGTATGTCTAAGTGTGTAGCCTCAAAAGAGAAGGCACAGGAGAGTTTTCTCTCGAAAGAATATGTAAGAATACCACTTCATAAGGAAATACAGTTTTGCAGAATAAAGACATATAAGTATGTTTTGGAAACTCTTTACGAGTAGAAATAACGCATAGTACAAAATTAGCTTGTATCTCCAAAACTACACGTTGTAACTCGAAAAGAATTGGTGTGGCTTGTACGTCTTAACGTGTAGTCTCAAAAGAAAGACCAAAGGAGAATTTTCTTTCGTCAATATTTTTCAGAAAATCACGTTTTAAGGAAATCCCGCATCGTGCGAAATTATCTTGTTTTTCCTAAACAACACGTTGTAACTGGAAAAGCTTTCGTGTTGCGTGTATGTCTAAGTGTGTAGCCTCAAAACAGAAGGCACAGGAGAGTTTTCTCTCAAAAGAATATTGTAGAATACCACGTTATTAGGAAATACAATTTTGCAGAGTAAAGACAAATAAGTACGTATTGGAAACACTTTACGAGAAGAAATAACGCATCCTACAAAATTAGCTTGTATCTCCAAAACTACACGTTGTAACTCGAAAAGAATTGGTGTGGCGTGCATGTCTTAACGTGTAGCCTCAAAAGAGAACCCAAAGTAGAATTTCCTTTCGTCAAAATTTTTCAGAAAATCACCTTTTAAGGAAATCCCGCATCGTGCGAAATTATCTTGTATTTACTAAACAACACGTTGTAACTCGAAAAGCTTTCGTTTTGCCTGTATGTCTAAGTGTGTAGCCTCAAAAGAGAAGGCAGAGGAGAGTGTTCTCTCGAAAGAATATGTAAGAATACCACTTTATAACAAAATACAGTTTTGCTGAGTAAAGACATATACGTACTTATTGGAAACACTTTATGAGAAGAAATAACGCATCTTAAAAAATTAGCTTGTATCTCCGAAACTACACGTTGTAACTCGAAAAGAATTGTTGTGGCGTGTACGTCGTAACGTGTAGCATCAAAAGAGAACCCAAAGGAGAATTTTCTTTCGTCAAAATTTTTCAGAAAATCACGTTTTAAGGAAATCCCGCATCGTGAGAAATTATCTTGTTTTTCCTAAACAACACGTTTTAACTCGAAAAGCTTTCGTGTTGCGTGTATGTCTAAGTGTGTAGCCTCAAAAGAGAAGGCACAGGAGAGTTTTCTCTCGAAAGAATATGTAAGAATACCACTTCATAAGGAAATACAATTTTGCAGAGTAAAGACATATAAGTATGATTTGGAAACTCTTTACGAGAAGAAATAACGCATAGTACAAAATTAGCTTGTATCTCCAAAACTACACGTTGTACCTCGAAAAGAATTGGTGTGGCTTGTACGTCTTAACGTGTAGTCTCAAAAGAGAGACCAAAGGAGAATTTTCTTTCGTCAATATTTTTCAGAAAATCACGTTTTAAGGAAATCCCGCATCCTGCGAAATTATCTTGTTTTTCCTAAACAACACGTTGTAACACGAAAACCTTTCGTGTTGCGTGTATGTCTAAGTGTGTAGCCTCAAAACCGAAGGCACAGGAGAGTTTTCTCTCAAAAGAATATTGTAGAATACCACGTTATAAGGAAATACAATTTTGCAGATTAAAGACAAATATGTACGTATTGGAAACACTTTACGAGAAGAAATAACGCATCTTACAAAATTAGCTTGTATCTCCAAAACTACACGTTGTAACTCGAAAAGAATTGGTGTGGCGTGCATGTCTTAACGTGTAGCCTCAAAAGAGAACCCAAGTAGAATTTTCTTTCGTCAAAATTTTTCATAAAATCACGTTTTAAGGAAATCCCGCATCGTGCGAAATTATCTTGTTTTTCCTAAACAACACGTTGTAAGTCCAAAAGCTTTCGTGTTGCGTATATGTCTAAGTGTGTAGCCTCAAAAGAGAAGGCACAGGAGAGTTTTCTCTCGAAAGAATATGTAAGAATACCACGTTATAAGGAAATACAGTTTTGCAGAGTAAAGACAAATAAGTACTTATTGGAAACACTTTACGAGAAGAAATAACACATCGTGCAAAATTAGCTTCTATCTCCAAAACTACACGTTGTAACTCGAAAAGAATTGTTGTGGCCTGTACGTCTTAACGTGTAGCATCAAAAGAGAACCCAAAGGAGAATTTTCTTTCGTCAAAATTTTTCAGAAAATCACGTTTTAAGGAAATCCCGCATCGTGCGAATTTATCTTGTTTTTCCTAAACAACACGTTGTAACTCGAAAAGCTTTCGTGTTGCCTGTATGTCTAAGTGTGTAGCCTCAAAAGAGAAGGCACAGGAGAGTTTTCTCTCGAAAGAATATGTAAGAATACCACTTCATAAGGAAATACAGTTTTGCAGAGTAAAGATGTATACGTACGTATAGGAAACACTTTACGAGAAGAAATAACGCATTGTACAAAATTAGCTTGTATCTCCAAAACTACACGTTGTAATTCGAAAGGAATTGGTGTGGCATGAACGTCTAAACGTGTAGCCTCAAAAGAGAACCGAAAGGATAATTTTCTTTCGTCAAAATTTTTCAGAAAATCACGTTTTAAGGAAATCCCGCATCTTGGGAAATTATCTTGTTTTTCCTAAACAACACGTTGTAAGTCGAAAAGCTTTCATTTTGCGTGTATGTCTAAGTGTGTAGCCTCAAAAGAGAAGGCACAGGACAGTTTTCTCTCGAAAGATTATTTAAGAATACCACTTCATAAGGAAATACAGTTTTGCAGATTAAAGACATATATGTACGTATTGGAAACTCTTTACGAGAAGAAATAACGCATAGTAAAAAAATTAGCTTGTATCTCCAAAACTACACGTTGTAACTCGAAAAGAATTGGTGTGGCATGTACATCTTAACATGTAGTCTCAAAAGAGAGCCGAAAGGAGAATTTTCTTTCGTCAAAACTTTTCAGAAAATCACGTTTTAAGGAAATCCCGCATCGTGCGAAATTATCTTATTTTTCCTAAACAACACGTTGTAACTCGAAAAGCTTTCGTGTTGCGTGTATGTCTAAGTGTGTAGCCTCAAAACAGAAGGCACAGGAGAGTTTTCTCTCGAAAGAATATTGTAGAATACCACGTTATAAGGAAATACAATTTTGCAGACTAAAGACATATACATACGTATTGGAAACACTTTACGAGAAGAAATAATGCATCTTACAAAATTAGCTTGTATCTCCAAAACTACACGTTGTAACTCGAAAAGAATTGGTGTGGCGTGTACGTCTTAACGTGTAGCCTCAAAAGAGAACCCAAAGTAGAATTTTCATTCGTCAAAATTTTTCAGAAAATCACGTTTTAAGGAAATCCCGCATCGTGCGATATTATCTTGTTTTTCCTAAACAACATGTTGTAAGTCGAAAAGCTTTCGTGTTGCGTGTATGTATAAGTGTGTAGCCTCAAAAGAGAAGGCACAGGAGAGTTTTCTCTCGAAAGAATATGTAAGAATACCACGTTATAACGAAATACAGTTTTGCAGAGTAAAGACAAATACGTACTTATTGGAAACACTTTATGAGAAGAAATAACGCATCGTACAAAATTAGCTTGTATCTCCAAAACTACACGTTGTAACTCGAAAAGAATTGTTGTGGCGTGTACGTCTTAACGTGTAGCATCAAAAGAGAACCCAAAGGAGAATTTTCTTTCGTTAAAATTTTTCAGAAAATCACGTTTTAATGTTCGAAACATCTTGTTTTTCCTAAACAACACGTTGTAACTCGAAAAGCTTTCGTGTTGCGTGTATGTCTAAGTGTGTAGCCTCAAAAGAGAAGGCAGAGGAGAGTTTTCTCTCGAAAGAATATGTAAGAATACCAGTTCATAAGGAAATACAGTTTTGCAGAATAAAGTCATATAAGTACGTTTTGGAAACTCTTTACGAGAAGAAATAACGCATCGTACAAAATTAGCTTGTATCTCCAAAACTACACGTTGTAACTCGAAAAGAATTGGTGTGGCATGTACGTCTTAACGTGTAGTCTCAAAAGAGAGACCAAAGGAGAATTTTCTTTCGTCAATATTTTTCAGAAAATCACGTTTTAAGGAAATCCCGCATCGTGCGAAATTATCTTGTTTTTCCTAAAAATCACGTTGTAACTCGAAAAGCTTTCGTGCTGTGTGTATGTCTAAGTGTGTAGCCTCAAAAGAGAAGGCACAGGAGAGTTTTCTCTCGAAAGAATATGTAAGAATACCACTTCATAAGGAAATACAGTTTTGCAGAGTAAAGACATATACGTACGTATTGGAAACTCTTTACGAGAAGAAATAACGCATAGTAAAAATATTAGCTTGTATCTCCAAAACTACACGTTGTAACTCGAAAAGAATTGGTGTGGCGTGTACATCTTAACATGTAGTCTCAAAAGAGAGCCGAAAGGAGAATTTTCTTTCGTCAAAACTTTTCAGAAAATCACGTTTTAAGGAAATCCCGCATCGTGCGAAATTATCTTATTTTTCCTAAACAACACTTTGTAACTCGAAAAGCTTTCGTGTTGCGTGTATGTCTAAGTGTGTATCCTCAAAACAGAAGGCACAGGAGAGTTTTCTCTCGAAAGAATATTGTAGAATACCACGTTATAAGGAAATACAATTTTGCAGAGTAAAGACATATACATACGTATTGGAAACACTTTACGAGAAGAAATAACGCATCTTACAAAATTAGCTTGTATCTCCAAAACTACACGTTGTAACTCGAAAAGAATTGGTGTGGCGTGTACGTCTTAACGTGTAGCCTCAAAAGAGAACCCAAAGTAGAATTTTCATTCGTCAAAATTTTTCAGAAAATCACGTTTTAAGGAAATCCCGCATCGTGCGATATTATCTTGTTTTTCCTAAACAACACGTTGTAAGTCGAAAAGCTTTCGTGTTGCGTGTATGTATAAGTGTGTAGCCTCAAAAGAGAAGGCACAGGAGAGTTTTCTCTCGAAAGAATATGTAAGAATACCACGTTATAACGAAATACAGTTTTGCAGAGTAAAGACAAATACGTACTTATTGGAAACACTTTATGAGAAGAAATAATGCATCGTACAAAATTAGCTTGTATCTCCAAAACTACACGTTGTAACTCGAAAAGAATTGTTGTGGCGTGTACGTCTTAACGTGTAGCATCAAAAGAGAACCCAAAGGAGAATTTTCTTTCGTTAAAATTTTTCAGAAAATCACGTTTTAATGTGCGAAACATCTTGTTTTTCCTAAACAACACGTTGTAACTCGAAAAGCTTTCGTGTTGCGTGTATGTCTAAGTGTGTAGCCTCAAAAGAGAAGGCAGAGGAGAGTTTTCTCTCGAAAGAATATGTAAGAATACCAGTTCATAAGGAAATACAGTTTTGCAGAATAAAGTCATATAAGTACGTTTTGGAAACTCTTTACGAGAAGAAATAACGCATCGTACAAAATTAGCTTGTATCTCCAAAACTACACGTTGTAACTCGAAAAGAATTGGTGTGGCATGTACGTCTTAACGTGTAGTCTCAAAAGAGAGACCAAAGGAGAATTTTCTTTCGTCAATATTTTTCAGAAAATCACGTTTAAGGAAATCCCGCATCGTGCGAAATTATCTTGTTTTTCCTAAACAACACGTTGTAACTCGAAAAACTTTCATGTTGCGTGTATGTCTAAGTGTGTAGCCTCAAAACAGAAGGCACAGGAGAGTTTTCTCTCAAAAGAATATTGTAGAATACCACGTTATAAGGAAATACAATTTTACAGATTAAAGTAAAATAAGTACGTATTGGAAACACTTTACGAGAAGAAATAACGCATCCGACAAAATTAGCTTGTATCTCCAAAACTACACGTTGTAACTCGAAAAGAATTGGTGTGGCGTGCATGTCTTAACGTGTAGCCTCAAAAGAGAAACCAAAGTAGAATTTTCTTTCGTCAAAATTTTTCATAAAATCACGTTTTAAGGAAATCCCGCATCGTGCGAAATTATCTTGTTTTTCCTAAACAACACGTTGTATGTCCAAAAGCTTTCGTGTTGCGTGTATGTCTAAGTGTGTAGCCTCAAAACAGAAGGCACGGGAGAGTTTTCTCTCGAAAGAATATGTAAGAATACCACGTTATAAGGAAATACAGTTTTGCAGAGTAAAGACAAATACATACTTATTGGAAACACTTTATGAGAAGAAATAACGCATCTTAAAAAAATAGCTTGTATCTCCAAAACTACACGTTGTAAATCGAAAAGAATTGTTGTGGCGTGTACGTCTTAAAGTGTAGCATCAAAAGAGAACCCAAAGGAGAATTTTCTTTCGTCAAAATTTTTCAGAAAATCACGTTTTAAGGAAATCCTGCATCGTGCGAAATTATCTTGTTTTTCCTAAACAGCACGTTTTAACTCGAAAAGCTTTCGTGTTGCGTGTATGTCTAAGTGTGTAGCCTCAAAAGAGAAGGCACAGGAGAGTTTTCTCTCGAAAGAATATGTAAGAATACCACTTCATAAGGAAATACAGTTTTGCAGAATAAAGACATATAAGTATGTTTTGGAAACTCTTTACGAGTAGAAATAACGCATAGTACAAAATTAGCTTGTATCTCCAAAACTACACGTTGTAACTCGAAAAGAATTGGTGTGGCTTGTACGTCTTAACGTGTAGTCTCAAAAGAAAGACCAAAGGAGAATTTTCTTTCGTCAATATTTTTCAGAAAATCACGTTTTAAGGAAATCCCGCATCGTGCGAAATTATCTTGTTTTTCCTAAACAACACGTTGTAACTGGAAAAGCTTTCGTGTTGCGTGTATGTCTAAGTGTGTAGCCTCAAAACAGAAGGCACAGGAGAGTTTTCTCTCAAAAGAATATTGTAGAATACCACGTTATTAGGAAATACAATTTTGCAGAGTAAAGACAAATAAGTACGTATTGGAAACACTTTACGAGAAGAAATAACGCATCCTACAAAATTAGCTTGTATCTCCAAAACTACACGTTGTAACTCGAAAAGAATTGGTGTGGCGTGCATGTCTTAACGTGTAGCCTCAAAAGAGAACCCAAAGTAGAATTTCCTTTCGTCAAAATTTTTCAGAAAATCACCTTTTAAGGAAATCCCGCATCGTGCGAAATTATCTTGTATTTACTAAACAACACGTTGTAACTCGAAAAGCTTTCGTTTTGCCTGTATGTCTAAGTGTGTAGCCTCAAAAGAGAAGGCAGAGGAGAGTGTTCTCTCGAAAGAATATGTAAGAATACCACTTTATAACAAAATACAGTTTTGCTGAGTAAAGACATATACGTACTTATTGGAAACACTTTATGAGAAGAAATAACGCATCTTAAAAAATTAGCTTGTATCTCCAAAACTACACGTTGTAACTCGAAAAGAATTGTTGTGGCGTGTACGTCGTAACGTGTAGCATCAAAAGAGAACCCAAAGGAGAATTTTCTTTCGTCAAAATTTTTCAGAAAATCACATTTTAAGGAAATCCCGCATCGTGAGAAATTATCTTGTTTTTCCTAAACAACACGTTTTAACTCGAAAAGCTTTCGTGTTGCGTGTATGTCTAAGTGTGTAGCCTCAAAAGAGAAGGCACAGGAGAGTTGTCTCTCGAAAGAATATGTAAGAATACCACTTCATAAGGAAATACAGTTTTGCAGAGTAAAGACATATAAGTATGTTTTGGAAACTCTTTACGAGAAGAAATAACGCATAGTACAAAATTAGCTTGTATCTCCAAAACTACACGTTGTACCTCGAAAAGAATTGGTGTGGCTTGTACGTCTTAACGTGTAGTCTCAAAAGAGAGACCAAAGGAGAATTTTCTTTCGTCAATATTTTTCAGAAAATCACGTTTTAAGGAAATCCCGCATCGTGCGAAATTATCTTGTTTTTCCTAAACAACACGTTGTAACACGAAAACCTTTCGTGTTGCGTGTATGTCTAAGTGTGTAGCCTCAAAACCGAAGGCACAGGAGAGTTTTCTCTCAAAAGAATATTGTAGAATACCACGTTATAAGGAAATACAATTTTGCAGATTAAAGACAAATATGTACGTATTGGAAACACTTTACGAGAAGAAATAACGCATCTTACAAAATTAGCTTGTATCTCCAAAACTACACGTTGTAACTCGAAAAGAATTGGTGTGGCGTGCATGTCTTAACGTGTAGCCTCAAAAGAGAACCCAAGTAGAATTTTCTTTCGTCAAAATTTTTCATAAAATCACGTTTTAAGGAAATCCCGCATCGTGCGAAATTATCTTGTTTTTCCTAAACAACACGTTGTAAGTCCAAAAGCTTTCGTGTTGCGTATATGTCTAAGTGTGTAGCCTCAAAAGAGAAGGCACAGGAGAGTTTTCTCTCGAAAGAATATGTAAGAATACCACGTTATAAGGAAATAGAGTTTTGCAGAGTAAAGACAAATAAGTACTTATTGGAAACACTTTACGAGAAGAAATAACACATCGTGCAAAATTAGCTTGTATCTCCAAAACTACACGTTGTAACTCGAAAAGAATTGTTGTGGCCTGTACGTCTTAACGTGTAGCATCAAAAGAGAACCCAAAGGAGAATTTTCTTTCGTCAAAATTTTTCAGAAAATCACGTTTTAAGGAAATCCCGCATCGTGCGAATTTATCTTGTTTTTCCTAAACAACACGTTTTAACTCGAAAAGCTTTCGTGTTGCCTGTATGTCTAAGTGTGTAGCCTCAAAAGAGAAGGCACAGGAGAGTTTTCTCTCGAAAGAATATGTAAGAATACCACTTCATAAGGAAATACAGTTTTGCAGAGTAAAGATGTATACGTACATATAGGAAACACTTTACGAGAAGAAATAACGCATTGTACAAAATTAGCTTGTATCTCCAAAACTACACGTTGTAATTCGAAAGGAATTGGTGTGGCATGAACGTCTAAACGTGTAGCCTCAAAAGAGAACCGAAAGGATAATTTTCTTTCGTCAAAATTTTTCAGAAAATCACGTTTTAAGGAAATCCCGCATCTTGCGAAATTATCTTGTTTTTCCTAAACAACACGTTGTAAGTCGAAAAGCTTTCATTTTGCGTGTATGTCTAAGTGTGTAGCCTCAAAAGAGAAGGCACAGGAGAGTTTTCTCTCGAAAGAATATGTAAGAATACCACTTCATAAGGAAATACAGTTTTGCAGAGTAAAGACATATATGTACGTATTGGAAACTCTTTACGAGAAGAAATAACGCATAGTAAAAATATTAGCTTGTATCTCCAAAACTACACGTTGTAACTCGAAAAGAATTGGTGTGGCGTGTACATCTTAACATGTAGTCTCAAAAGAGAGCCGAAAGGAGAATTTTCTTTCGTCAAAACTTTTCAGAAAATCACGTTTTAAGGAAATCCCGCATCGTGCGAAATTATCTTATTTTTCCTAAACAACACGTTGTAACTCGAAAAGCTTTCGTGTTGCGTGTATGTCTAAGTGTGTAGCCTCAAAACAGAAGGCACAGGAGAGTTTTCTCTCGAAAGAATATTGTAGAATACCACGTTATAAGGAAATACAATTTTGCAGACTAAAGACATATACATACGTATTGGAAACACTTTACGAGAAGAAATAACGCATCTTACAAAATTAGCTTGTATCTCCAAAACTACACGTTGTAACTCGAAAAGAATTGGTGTGGCGTGTACGTCTTAACGTGTAGCCTCAAAAGAGAACCCAAAGTAGAATTTTCATTCGTCAAAATTTTTCAGAAAATCACGTTTTAAGGAAATCCCGCATCGTGCGATATTATCTTGTTTTTCCTAAACAACATGTTGTAAGTCGAAAAGCTTTCGTGTTGCGTGTATGTATAAGTGTGTAGCCTCAAAAGAGAAGGCACAGGAGAGTTTTCTCTCGAAAGAATATGTAAGAATACCACGTTATAACGAAATACAGTTTTGCAGAGTAAAGACAAATACGTACTTATTGGAAACACTTTATGAGAAGAAATAACGCATCGTACAAAATTAGCTTGTATCTCCAAAACTACACGTTGTAACTCGAAAAGAATTGTTGTGGCGTGTACGTCTTAACGTGTAGCATCAAAAGAGAACCCAAAGGAGAATTTTCTTTCGTTAAAATTTTTCAGAAAATCACGTTTTAATGTTCGAAACATCTTGTTTTTCCTAAACAACACGTTGTAACTCGAAAAGCTTTCGTGTTGCGTGTATGTCTAAGTGTGTAGCCTCAAAAGAGAAGGCAGAGGAGAGTTTTCTCTCGAAAGAATATGTAAGAATACCAGTTCATAAGGAAATACAGTTTTGCAGAATAAAGTCATATAAGTACGTTTTGGAAACTCTTTACGAGAAGAAATAACGCATCGTACAAAATTAGCTTATATCTCCAAAACTACACGTTGTAACTCGAAAAGAATTGGTGTGGCATGTACGTCTTAACGTGTAGTCTCAAAAGAGAGACCAAAGGAGAATTTTCTTTCGTCAATATTTTTCAGAAAATCACGTTTTAAGGAAATCCCGCATCGTGCGAAATTATCTTGTTTTTCCTAAAAATCACGTTGTAACTCGAAAAGCTTTCGTGCTGTGTGTATGTCTAAGTGTGTAGCCTCAAAAGAGAAGGCACAGGAGAGTTTTCTCTCGAAAGAATATGTAAGAATACCACTTCATAAGGAAATACAGTTTTGCAGAGTAAAGACATATACGTACGTATTGGAAACTCTTTACGAGAAGAAATAACGCATAGTAAAAATATTAGCTTGTATCTCCAAAACTACACGTTGTAACTCGAAAAGAATTGGTGTGGCGTGTACATCTTAACATGTAGTCTCAAAAGAGAGCCGAAAGGAGAATTTTCTTTCGTCAAAACTTTTCAGAAAATCACGTTTTAAGGAAATCCCGCATCGTGCGAAATTATCTTATTTTTCCTAAACAACACTTTGTAACTCGAAAAGCTTTCATGTTGCCTGTATGTCTAAGTGTGTAGCCTCAAAACAGAAGGCACAGGAGAGTTTTCTCTCGAAAGAATATTGTAGAATACCACGTTATAAGGAAATACAATTTTGCAGAGTAAAGACATATACATATGTATTGGAAACACTTTACGAGAAGAAATAACGCATCTTACAAAATTAGCTTGTATCTCCAAAACTACACGTTGTAACTCGAAAAGAATTGGTGTGGCGTGTACGTCTTAACGTGTAGCCTCAAAAGAGAACCCAAAGTAGAATTTTCATTCGTCAAAATTTTTCAGAAAATCACGTTTTAAGGAAATCCCGCATCGTGCGATATTATCTTGTTTTTCCTAAACAACACGTTGTAAGTCGAAAAGCTTTCGTGTTGCGTGTATGTATAAGTGTGTAGCCTCAAAAGAGAAGGCACAGGAGAGTTTTCTCTCGAAAGAATATGTAAGAATACCACGTTATAACGAAATACAGTTTTGCAGAGTAAAGACAAATACGTACTTATTGGAAACACTTTATGAGAAGAAATAACGCATCGTACAAAATTAGCTTGTATCTCCAAAACTACACGTTGTAACTCGAAAAGAATTGTTGTGGCGTGTACGTCTTAACGTGTAGCATCAAAAGAGAACCCAAAGGAGAATTTTCTTTCGTTAAAATTTTTCAGAAAATCACGTTTTAATGTGCGAAACATCTTGTTTTTCCTAAACAACACGTTGTAACTCGAAAAGCTTTCGTGTTGCGTGTATGTCTAAGTGTGTGGCCTCAAAAGAGAAGGCAGAGGAGAGTTTTCTCTCGAAAGAATATGTAAGAATACCAGTTCATAAGGAAATACAGTTTTGCAGAATAAAGTCATATAAGTACGTTTTGGAAACTCTTTACGAGAAGAAATAACGCATCGTACAAAATTAGCTTGTATCTCCAAAACTACACGTTGTAACTCGAAAAGAATTGGTGTGGCATGTACGTCTTAACGTGTAGTCTCAAAAGAGAGACCAAAGGAGAATTTTCTTTCGTCAATATTTTTCAGAAAATCACGTTTAAGGAAATCCCGCATCGTGCGAAATTATCTTGTTTTTCCTAAACAACACGTTGTAACTCGAAAAACTTTCATGTTGCGTGTATGTCTAAGTGTGTAGCCTCAAAACAGAAGGCACAGGAGAGTTTTCTCTCAAAAGAATATTGTAGAATACCACGTTATAAGGAAATACAATTTTACAGATTAAAGTAAAATAAGTACGTATTGGAAACACTTTACGAGAAGAAATAACGCATCCGACAAAATTAGCTTGTATCTCCAAAACTACACGTTGTAACTCGAAAAGAATTGGTGTGGCGTGCATGTCTTAACGTGTAGCCTCAAAAGAGAAACCAAAGTAGAATTTTCTTTCGTCAAAATTTTTCATAAAATCACGTTTTAAGGAAATCCCGCATCGTGCGAAATTATCTTGTTTTTCCTAAACAACACGTTGTATGTCCAAAAGCTTTCGTGTTGCGTGTATGTCTAAGTGTGTAGCCTCAAAACAGAAGGCACGGGAGAGTTTTCTCTCGAAAGAATATGTAAGAATACCACGTTATAAGGAAATACAGTTTTGCAGAGTAAAGACAAATACATACTTATTGGAAACACTTTATGAGAAGAAATAACGCATCTTAAAAAAATAGCTTGTATCTCCAAAACTACACGTTGTAAATCGAAAAGAATTGTTGTGGCGTGTACGTCTTAAAGTGTAGCATCAAAAGAGAACCCAAAGGAGAATTTTCTTTCGTCAAAATTTTTCAGAAAATCACGTTTTAAGGAAATCCTGCATCGTGCGAAATTATCTTGTTTTTCCTAAACAGCACGTTTTAACTCGAAAAGCTTTCGTGTTGCGTGTATGTCTAAGTGTGTAGCCTCAAAAGAGAAGGCACAGGAGAGTTTTCTCTCGAAAGAATATGTAAGAATACCACTTCATAAGGAAATACAGTTTTGCAGAATAAAGACATATAAGTATGTTTTGGAAACTCTTTACGAGTAGAAATAACGCATAGTACAAAATTAGCTTGTATCTCCAAAACTACACGTTGTAACTCGAAAAGAATTGGTGTGGCTTGTACGTCTTAACGTGTAGTCTCAAAAGAGAGACCAAAGGAGAATTTTCTTTTGTCAATATTTTTCAGAAAATCACGTTTTAAGGAAATCCCGCATCGTGCGAAATTATCTTGTTTTTCCTAAACAACACGTTGTAACTGGAAAAGCTTTCGTGTTGCGTGTATGTCTAAGTGTGTAGCCTCAAAACAGAAGGCACAGGAGAGTTTTCTCTCAAAAGAATATTGTAGAATACCACGTTATTAGGAAATACAATTTTGCAGAGTAAAGACAAATAAGTACATATTGGAAACACTTTACGAGAAGAAATAACGCATCCTACAAAATTAGCTTGTATCTCCAAAACTACACGTTGTAACTCGAAAAGAATTGGTGTGGCGTGCATGTCTTAACGTGTAGCCTCAAAAGAGAACCCAAAGTAGAATTTCCTTTCGTCAAAATTTTTCAGAAAATCACGTTTTAAGGAAATCCCGCATCGTGCGAAATTATCTTGTATTTACTAAACAACACGTTGTAACTCGAAAAGCTTTCGTTTTGCCTGTATGTCTAAGTGTGTAGCCTCAAAAGAGAAGGCAGAGGAGAGTGTTCTCTCGAAAGAATATGTAAGAATACCACTTTATAACAAAATACAGTTTTGCTGAGTAAAGACATATACGTACTTATTGGAAACACTTTATGAGAAGAAATAACGCATCTTAAAAAATTAGCTTGTATCTCCAAAACTACACGTTGTAACTCGAAAAGAATTGTTGTGGCGTGTACGTCGTAACGTGTAGCATCAAAAGAGAACCCAAAGGAGAATTTTCTTTCGTCAAAATTTTTCAGAAAATCACGTTTTAAGGAAATCCCGCATCGTGAGAAATTATCTTGTTTTTCCTAAACAACACGTTTTAACTCGAAAAGCTTTCGTGTTGCGTGTATGTCTAAGTGTGTAGCCTCAAAAGAGAAGGCACAGGAGAGTTTTCTCTCGAAAGAATATGTAAGAATACCACTTCATAAGGAAATACAGTTTTGCAGAGTAAAGACATATAAGTATGTTTTGGAAACTCTTTACGAGAAGAAATAACGCATAGTACAAAATTAGCTTGTATCTCCAAAACTACACGTTGTACCTCGAAAAGAATTGGTGTGGCTTGTACGTCTTAACGTGTAGTCTCAAAAGAGAGACCAAAGGAGAATTTTCTTTCGTCAATATTTTTCAGAAAATCACGTTTTAAGGAAATCCCGCATCCTGCGAAATTATCTTGTTTTTCCTAAACAACACGTTGTAACACGAAAACCTTTCGTGTTGCGTGTATGTCTAAGTGTGTAGCCTCAAAACCGAAGGCACAGGAGAGTTTTCTCTCAAAAGAATATTGTAGAATACCACGTTATAAGGAAATACAATTTTGCAGATTAAAGACAAATATGTACGTATTGGAAACACTTTACGAGAAGAAATAACGCATCTTACAAAATTAGCTTGTATCTCCAAAACTACACGTTGTAACTCGAAAAGAATTGGTGTGGCGTGCATGTCTTAACGTGTAGCCTCAAAAGAGAACCCAAGTAGAATTTTCTTTCGTCAAAATTTTTCATAAAATCACGTTTTAAGGAAATCCCGCATCGTGCGAAATTATCTTGTTTTTCCTAAACAACACGTTGTAAGTCCAAAAGCTTTCGTGTTGCGTATATGTCTAAGTGTGTAGCCTCAAAAGAGAAGGCACAGGAGAGTTTTCTCTCGAAAGAATATGTAAGAATACCACGTTATAAGGAAATACAGTTTTGCAGAGTAAAGACAAATAAGTACTTATTGGAAACACTTTACGAGAAGAAATAACACATCGTGCAAAATTAGCTTGTATCTCCAAAACTACACGTTGTAACTCGAAAAGAATTGTTGTGGCCTGTACGTCTTAACGTGTAGCATCAAAAGAGAACCCAAAGGAGAATTTTCTTTCGTCAATATTTTTCAGAAAATCACGTTTTAAGGAAATCCCGCATCGTGCGAAATTATCTTGTTTTTCCTAAACATCACATTGTAACTAGAAAAGCTTTCGTGTTGTGTGTATGTCTAAGTGTGTAGCCTCAAAAGAGAAGGCACAGGAGAGTTTTCTCTCGAAAGAATATGTAAGAATACCACTTCATAAGGAAATACAGTTTTGCAGAGTAAAGATGTATACGTACATATAGGAAACACTTTACGAGAAGAAATAACGCATTGTACAAAATTAGCTTGTATCTCCAAAACTACACGTTGTAATTCGAAAGGAATTGGTGTGGCATGAACGTCTAAACGTGTAGCCTCAAAAGAGAACCGAAAGGATAATTTTCTTTCGTCAAAATTTTTCAGAAAATCACGTTTTAAGGAAATCCCGCATCTTGCGAAATTATCTTGTTTTTCCTAAACAACACGTTGTAAGTCGAAAAGCTTTCATTTTGCGTGTATGTCTAAGTGTGTAGCCTCAAAAGAGAAGGCACAGGAGAGTTTTCTCTCGAAAGAATATGTAAGAATACCACTTCATAAGGAAATACAGTTTTGCAGAGTAAAGACATATATGTACGTATTGGAAACTCTTTACGAGAAGAAATAACGCATAGTAAAAAAATTAGCTTGTATCTCCAAAACTACACGTTGTAACTCGAAAAGAATTGGTGTGGCATGTACATCTTAACATGTAGTCTCAAAAGAGAGCCGAAAGGAGAATTTTCTTTCGTCAAAACTTTTCAGAAAATCACGTTTTAAGGAAATCCCGCATCGTGCGAAATTATCTTATTTTTCCTAAACAACACGTTGTAACTCGAAAAGCTTTCGTGTTGCGTGTATGTCTAAGTGTGTAGCCTCAAAACAGAAGGCACAGGAGAGTTTTCTCTCGAAAGAATATTGTAGAATACCACGTTATAAGGAAATACAATTTTGCAGACTAAAGACATATACATACGTATTGGAAACACTTTACGAGAAGAAATAACGCATCTTACAAAATTAGCTTGTATCTCCAAAACTACACGTTGTAACTCGAAAAGAATTGGTGTGGCGTGTACGTCTTAACGTGTAGCCTCAAAAGAGAACCCAAAGTAGAATTTTCATTCGTCAAAATTTTTCAGAAAATCACGTTTTAAGGAAATCCCGCATCGTGCGATATTATCTTGTTTTTCCTAAACAACATGTTGTAAGTCGAAAAGCTTTCGTGTTGCGTGTATGTATAAGTGTGTAGCCTCAAAAGAGAAGGCACAGGAGAGTTTTCTCTCGAAAGAATATGTAAGAATACCACGTTATAACGAAATACAGTTTTGCAGAGTAAAGACAAATACGTACTTATTGGAAACACTTTATGAGAAGAAATAACGCATCGTACAAAATTAGCTTGTATCTCCAAAACTACACGTTGTAACTCGAAAAGAATTGTTGTGGCGTGTACGTCTTAACGTGTAGCATCAAAAGAGAACCCAAAGGAGAATTTTCTTTCGTTAAAATTTTTCAGAAAATCACGTTTTAATGTTCGAAACATCTTGTTTTTCCTAAACAACACGTTGTAACTCGAAAAGCTTTCGTGTTGCGTGTATGTCTAAGTGTGTAGCCTCAAAAGAGAAGGCAGAGGAGAGTTTTCTCTCGAAAGAATATGTAAGAATACCAGTTCATAAGGAAATACAGTTTTGCAGAATAAAGTCATATAAGTACGTTTTGGAAACTCTTTACGAGAAGAAATAACGCATCGTACAAAATTAGCTTGTATCTCCAAAACTACACGTTGTAACTCGAAAAGAATTGGTGTGGCATGTACGTCTTAACGTGTAGTCTCAAAAGAGAGACCAAAGGAGAATTTTCTTTCGTCAATATTTTTCAGAAAATCACGTTTTAAGGAAATCCCGCATCGTGCGAAATTATCTTGTTTTTCCTAAAAATCACGTTGTAACTCGAAAAGCTTTCGTGCTGTGTGTATGTCTAAGTGTGTAGCCTCAAAAGAGAAGGCACAGGAGAGTTTTCTCTCGAAAGAATATGTAAGAATACCACTTCATAAGGAAATACAGTTTTGCAGAGTAAAGACATATACGTACGTATTGGAAACTCTTTACGAGAAGAAATAACGCATAGTAAAAATATTAGCTTGTATCTCCAAAACTACACGTTGTAACTCGAAAAGAATTGGTGTGGCGTGTACATCTTAACATGTAGTCTCAAAAGAGAGCCGAAAGGAGAATTTTCTTTCGTCAAAACTTTTCAGAAAATCACGTTTTAAGGAAATCCCGCATCGTGCGAAATTATCTTATTTTTCCTAAACAACACTTTGTAACTCGAAAAGCTTTCATGTTGCCTGTATGTCTAAGTGTGTAGCCTCAAAACAGAAGGCACAGGAGAGTTTTCTCTCGAAAGAATATTGTAGAATACCACGTTATAAGGAAATACAATTTTGCAGAGTAAAGACATATACATATGTATTGGAAACACTTTACGAGAAGAAATAACGCATCTTACAAAATTAGCTTGTATCTCCAAAACTACACGTTGTAACTCGAAAAGAATTGGTGTGGCGTGTACGTCTTAACGTGTAGCCTCAAAAGAGAACCCAAAGTAGAATTTTCATTCGTCAAAATTTTTCAGAAAATCACGTTTTAAGGAAATCCCGCATCGTGCGATATTATCTTGTTTTTCCTAAACAACACGTTGTAAGTCGAAAAGCTTTCGTGTTGCGTGTATGTATAAGTGTGTAGCCTCAAAAGAGAAGGCACAGGAGAGTTTTCTCTCGAAAGAATATGTAAGAATACCACGTTATAACGAAATACAGTTTTGCAGAGTAAAGACAAATACGTACTTATTGGAAACACTTTATGAGAAGAAATAACGCATCGTACAAAATTAGCTTGTATCTCCAAAACTACACGTTGTAACTCGAAAAGAATTGTTGTGGCGTGTACGTCTTAACGTGTAGCATCAAAAGAGAACCCAAAGGAGAATTTTCTTTCGTTAAAATTTTTCAGAAAATCACGTTTTAATGTGCGAAACATCTTGTTTTTCCTAAACAACACGTTGTAACTCGAAAAGCTTTCGTGTTGCGTGTATGTCTAAGTGTGTGGCCTCAAAAGAGAAGGCAGAGGAGAGTTTTCTCTCGAAAGAATATGTAAGAATACCAGTTCATAAGGAAATACAGTTTTGCAGAATAAAGTCATATAAGTACGTTTTGGAAACTCTTTACGAGAAGAAATAACGCATCGTACAAAATTAGCTTGTATCTCCAAAACTACACGTTGTAACTCGAAAAGAATTGGTGTGGCATGTACGTCTTAACGTGTAGTCTCAAAAGAGAGACCAAAGGAGAATTTTCTTTCGTCAATATTTTTCAGAAAATCACGTTTAAGGAAATCCCGCATCGTGCGAAATTATCTTGTTTTTCCTAAACAACACGTTGTAACTCGAAAAACTTTCATGTTGCGTGTATGTCTAAGTGTGTAGCCTCAAAACAGAAGGCACAGGAGAGTTTTCTCTCAAAAGAATATTGTAGAATACCACGTTATAAGGAAATACAATTTTACAGATTAAAGTAAAATAAGTACGTATTGGAAACACTTTACGAGAAGAAATAACGCATCCGACAAAATTAGCTTGTATCTCCAAAACTACACGTTGTAACTCGAAAAGAATTGGTGTGGCGTGCATGTATTAACGTGTAGCCTCAAAAGAGAAACCAAAGTAGAATTTTCTTTCGTCAAAATTTTTCATAAAATCACGTTTTAAGGAAATCCCGCATCGTGCGAAATTATCTTGTTTTTCCTAAACAACACGTTGTATGTCCAAAAGCTTTCGTGTTGCGTGTATGTCTAAGTGTGTAGCCTCAAAACAGAAGGCACGGGAGAGTTTTCTCTCGAAAGAATATGTAAGAATACCACGTTATAAGGAAATACAGTTTTGCAGAGTAAAGACAAATACATACTTATTGGAAACACTTTATGAGAAGAAATAACGCATCTTAAAAAAATAGCTTGTATCTCCAAAACTACACGTTGTAAATCGAAAAGAATTGTTGTGGCGTGTACGTCTTAAAGTGTAGCATCAAAAGAGAACCCAAAGGAGAATTTTCTTTCGTCAAAATTTTTCAGAAAATCACGTTTTAAGGAAATCCTGCATCGTGCGAAATTATCTTGTTTTTCCTAAACAGCACGTTTTAACTCGAAAAGCTTTCGTGTTGCGTGTATGTCTAAGTGTGTAGCCTCAAAAGAGAAGGCACAGGAGAGTTTTCTCTCGAAAGAATATGTAAGAATACCACTTCATAAGGAAATACAGTTTTGCAGAATAAAGACATATAAGTATGTTTTGGAAACTCTTTACGAGTAGAAATAACGCATAGTACAAAATTAGCTTGTATCTCCAAAACTACACGTTGTAACTCGAAAAGAATTGGTGTGGCTTGTACGTCTTAACGTGTAGTCTCAAAAGAGAGACCAAAGGAGAATTTTCTTTTGTCAATATTTTTCAGAAAATCACGTTTTAAGGAAATCCCGCATCGTGCGAAATTATCTTGTTTTTCCTAAACAACACGTTGTAACTGGAAAAGCTTTCGTGTTGCGTGTATGTCTAAGTGTGTAGCCTCAAAACAGAAGGCACAGGAGAGTTTTCTCTCAAAAGAATATTGTAGAATACCACGTTATTAGGAAATACAATTTTGCAGAGTAAAGACAAATAAGTACGTATTGGAAACACTTTACGAGAAGAAATAACGCATCCTACAAAATTAGCTTGTATCTCCAAAACTACACGTTGTAACTCGAAAAGAATTGGTGTGGCGTGCATGTCTTAACGTGTAGCCTCAAAAGAGAACCCAAAGTAGAATTTCCTTTCGTCAAAATTTTTCAGAAAATCACGTTTTAAGGAAATCCCGCATCGTGCGAAATTATCTTGTATTTACTAAACAACACGTTGTAACTCGAAAAGCTTTCGTTTTGCCTGTATGTCTAAGTGTGTAGCCTCAAAAGAGAAGGCAGAGGAGAGTGTTCTCTCGAAAGAATATGTAAGAATACCACTTTATAACAAAATACAGTTTTGCTGAGTAAAGACATATACGTACTTATTGGAAACACTTTATGAGAAGAAATAACGCATCTTAAAAAATTAGCTTGTATCTCCAAAACTACACGTTGTAACTCGAAAAGAATTGTTGTGGCGTGTACGTCGTAACGTGTAGCATCAAAAGAGAACCCAAAGGAGAATTTTCTTTCGTCAAAATTTTTCAGAAAATCACGTTTTAAGGAAATCCCGCATCGTGAGAAATTATCTTGTTTTTCCTAAACAACACGTTTTAACTCGAAAAGCTTTCGTGTTGCGTGTATGTCTAAGTGTGTAGCCTCAAAAGAGAAGGCACAGGAGAGTTTTCTCTCGAAAGAATATGTAAGAATACCACTTCATAAGGAAATACAGTTTTGCAGAGTAAAGACATATAAGTATGTTTTGGAAACTCTTTACGAGAAGAAATAACGCATAGTACAAAATTAGCTTGTATCTCCAAAACTACACGTTGTACCTCGAAAAGAATTGGTGTGGCTTGTACGTCTTAACGTGTAGTCTCAAAAGAGAGACCAAAGGAGAATTTTCTTTCGTCAATATTTTTCAGAAAATCACGTTTTAAGGAAATCCCGCATCCTGCGAAATTATCTTGTTTTTCCTAAACAACACGTTGTAACACGAAAACCTTTCGTGTTGCGTGTATGTCTAAGTGTGTAGCCTCAAAACCGAAGGCACAGGAGAGTTTTCTCTCAAAAGAATATTGTAGAATACCACGTTATAAGGAAATACAATTTTGCAGATTAAAGACAAATATGTACGTATTGGAAACACTTTACGAGAAGAAATAACGCATCTTACAAAATTAGCTTGTATCTCCAAAACTACACGTTGTAACTCGAAAAGAATTGGTGTGGCGTGCATGTCTTAACGTGTAGCCTCAAAAGAGAACCCAAGTAGAATTTTCTTTCGTCAAAATTTTTCATAAAATCACGTTTTAAGGAAATCCCGCATCGTGCGAAATTATCTTGTTTTTCCTAAACAACACGTTGTAAGTCCAAAAGCTTTCGTGTTGCGTATATGTCTAAGTGTGTAGCCTCAAAAGAGAAGGCACAGGAGAGTTTTCTCTCGAAAGAATATGTAAGAATACCACGTTATAAGGAAATACAGTTTTGCAGAGTAAAGACAAATAAGTACTTATTGGAAACACTTTACGAGAAGAAATAACACATCGTGCAAAATTAGCTTGTATCTCCAAAACTACACGTTGTAACTCGAAAAGAATTGTTGTGGCCTGTACGTCTTAACGTGTAGCATCAAAAGAGAACCCAAAGGAGAATTTTCTTTCGTCAATATTTTTCAGAAAATCACGTTTTAAGGAAATCCCGCATCGTGCGAAATTATCTTGTTTTTCCTAAACATCACATTGTAACTAGAAAAGCTTTCGTGTTGTGTGTATGTCTAAGTGTGTAGCCTCAAAAGAGAAGGCACAGGAGAGTTTTCTCTCGAAAGAATATGTAAGAATACCACTTCATAAGGAAATACAGTTTTGCAGAGTAAAGACATATATGTACGTATTGGAAACTCTTTACGAGAAGAAATAACGCATAGTAAAAAAATTAGCTTGTATCTCCAAAACTACACGTTGTAACTCGAAAAGAATTGGTGTGGCGTGTACATCTTAACGTGTAGTCTCAAAAGAGAGCCGAAAGGAGAATTTTCTTTCGTCAAAACTTTTCAGAAAATCACGTTTTAAGGAAATCCCGCATCGTGCGAAATTATCTTATTTTTCCTAAACAACACGTTGTAACTCGAAAATCTTTCGTGTTGCGTGTATGTCTAAGTGTGTAGCCTCAAAACAGAAGGCACAGGAGAGTTTTCTCTCGAAAGAATATTGTAGAATACCACGTTATAAGGAAATACAATTTTGCAGAGTAAAGACATATACATATGTATTGGAAACACTTTACGAGAAGAAATAACGCATCTTACAAAATTAGCTTGTATCTCCAAAACTACACGTTGTAACTCGAAAAGAATTGGTGTGGCGTGTACGTCTTAACGTGTAGCCTCAAAAGAGAACCCAAAGTAGAATTTTCATTCGTCAAAATTTTTCAGAAAATCACGTTTTAAGGAAATCCCGCATCGTGCGATATTATCTTGTTTTTCCTAAACAACACGTTGTAAGTCGAAAAGCTTTCGTGTTGCGTGTATGTATAAGTGTGTAGCCTCAAAAGAGAAGGCACAGGAGAGTTTTCTCTCGAAAGAATATGTAAGAATACCACGTTATAACGAAATACAGTTTTGCAGAGTAAAGACAAATACGTACTTATTGGAAACACTTTATGAGAAGAAATAACGCATCGTACAAAATTAGCTTGTATCTCCAAAACTACACGTTGTAACTCGAAAAGAATTGTTGTGGCGTGTACGTCTTAACGTGTAGCATCAAAAGAGAACCCAAAGGAGAATTTTCTTTCGTTAAAATTTTTCAGAAAATCACGTTTTAATGTGCGAAACATCTTGTTTTTCCTAAACAACACGTTGTAACTCGAAAAGCTTTCGTGTTGCGTGTATGTCTAAGTGTGTGGCCTCAAAAGAGAAGGCAGAGGAGAGTTTTCTCTCGAAAGAATATGTAAGAATACCAGTTCATAAGGAAATACAGTTTTGCAGAATAAAGTCATATAAGTACGTTTTGGAAACTCTTTACGAGAAGAAATAACGCATCGTACAAAATTAGCTTGTATCTCCAAAACTACACGTTGTAACTCGAAAAGAATTGGTGTGGCATGTACGTCTTAACGTGTAGTCTCAAAAGAGAGACCAAAGGAGAATTTTCTTTCGTCAATATTTTTCAGAAAATCACGTTTAAGGAAATCCCGCATCGTGCGAAATTATCTTGTTTTTCCTAAACAACACGTTGTAACTCGAAAAACTTTCATGTTGCGTGTATGTCTAAGTGTGTAGCCTCAAAACAGAAGGCACAGGAGAGTTTTCTCTCAAAAGAATATTGTAGAATACCACGTTATAAGGAAATACAATTTTACAGATTAAAGTAAAATAAGTACGTATTGGAAACACTTTACGAGAAGAAATAACGCATCCGACAAAATTAGCTTGTATCTCCAAAACTACACGTTGTAACTCGAAAAGAATTGGTGTGGCGTGCATGTATTAACGTGTAGCCTCAAAAGAGAAACCAAAGTAGAATTTTCTTTCGTCAAAATTTTTCATAAAATCACGTTTTAAGGAAATCCCGCATCGTGCGAAATTATCTTGTTTTTCCTAAACAACACGTTGTATGTCCAAAAGCTTTCGTGTTGCGTGTATGTCTAAGTGTGTAGCCTCAAAACAGAAGGCACGGGAGAGTTTTCTCTCGAAAGAATATGTAAGAATACCACGTTATAAGGAAATACAGTTTTGCAGAGTAAAGACAAATACATACTTATTGGAAACACTTTATGAGAAGAAATAACGCATCTTAAAAAAATAGCTTGTATCTCCAAAACTCCACGTTGTAAATCGAAAAGAATTGTTGTGGCGTGTACGTCTTAAAGTGTAGCATCAAAAGAGAACCCAAAGGAGAATTTTCTTTCGTCAAAATTTTTCAGAAAATCACGTTTTAAGGAAATCCTGCATCGTGCGAAATTATCTTGTTTTTCCTAAACAGCACGTTATAACTCGAAAAGCTTTCGTGTTGCGTGTATGTCTAAGTGTGTAGCCTCAAAAGAGAAGGCACAGGAGAGTTTTCTCTCGAAAGAATATGTAAGAATACCACTTCATAAGGAAATACAGTTTTGCAGAATAAAGACATATAAGTATGTTTTGGAAACTCTTTACGAGTAGAAATAACGCATAGTACAAAATTAGCTTGTATCTCCAAAACTACACGTTGTAACTCGAAAAGAATTGGTGTGGCTTGTACGTCTTAACGTGTAGTCTCAAAAGAGAGACCAAAGGAGAATTTTCTTTTGTCAATATTTTTCAGAAAATCACGTTTTAAGGAAATCCCGCATCGTGCGAAATTATCTTGTTTTTCCTAAACAACACGTTGTAACTGGAAAAGCTTTCGTGTTGCGTGTATGTCTAAGTGTGTAGCCTCAAAACAGAAGGCACAGGAGAGTTTTCTCTCAAAAGAATATTGTAGAATACCACGTTATTAGGAAATACAATTTTGCAGAGTAAAGACAAATAAGTACGTATTGGAAACACTTTACGAGAAGAAATAACGCATCCTACAAAATTAGCTTGTATCTCCAAAACTACACGTTGTAACTCGAAAAGAATTGGTGTGGCGTGCATGTCTTAACGTGTAGCCTCAAAAGAGAACCCAAAGTAGAATTTCCTTTCGTCAAAATTTTTCAGAAAATCACGTTTTAAGGAAATCCCGCATCGTGCGAAATTATCTTGTATTTACTAAACAACACGTTGTAACTCGAAAAGCTTTCGTTTTGCCTGTATGTCTAAGTGTGTAGCCTCAAAAGAGAAGGCAGAGGAGAGTGTTCTCTCGAAAGAATATGTAAGAATACCACTTTATAACAAAATACAATTTTGCTGAGTAAAGACATATACGTACTTATTGGAAACACTTTATGAGAAGAAATAACGCATCTTAAAAAATTAGCTTGTATCTCCAAAACTACACGTTGTAACTCGAAAAGAATTGTTGTGGCGTGTACGTCGTAACATGTAGCATCAAAAGAGAACCCAAAGGAGAATTTTCTTTCGTCAAAATTTTTCAGAAAATCACGTTTTAAGGAAATCCCGCATCGTGAGAAATTATCTTGTTTTTCCTAAACAACACGTTTTAACTCGAAAAGCTTTCGTGTTGCGTGTATGTCTAAGTGTGTAGCCTCAAAAGAGAAGGCACAGGAGAGTTTTCTCTCGAAAGAATATGTAAGAATACCACTTCATAAGGAAATACAGTTTTGCAGAGTAAAGACATATAAGTATGTTTTGGAAACTCTTTACGAGAAGAAATAACGCATAGTACAAAATTAGCTTGTATCTCCAAAACTACACGTTGTACCTCGAAAAGAATTGGTGTGGCTTGTACGTCTTAACGTGTAGTCTCAAAAGAGAGACCAAAGGAGAATTTTCTTTCGTCAATATTTTTCAGAAAATCACGTTTTAAGGAAATCCCGCATCCTGCGAAATTATCTTGTTTTTCCTAAACAACACGTTGTAAGTCCAAAAGCTTTCGTGTTGCGTATATGTCTAAGTGTGTAGCCTCAAAAGAGAAGGCACAGGAGAGTTTTCTCTCGAAAGAATATGTAAGAATACCACGTTATAAGGAAATACAGTTTTGCAGAGTAAAGACAAATAAGTACTTATTGGAAACACTTTACGAGAAGAAATAACACATCGTGCAAAATTAGCTTGTATCTCCAAAACTACACGTTGTAACTCGAAAAGAATTGTTGTGGCCTGTACGTCTTAACGTGTAGCATCAAAAGAGAACCCAAAGGAGAATTTTCTTTCGTCAATATTTTTCAGAAAATCACGTTTTAAGGAAATCCCGCATCGTGCGAAATTATCTTGTTTTTCCTAAACATCACATTGTAACTAGAAAAGCTTTCGTGTTGTGTGTATGTCTAAGTGTGTAGCCTCAAAAGAGAAGGCACAGGAGAGTTTTCTCTCGAAAGAATATGTAAGAATACCACTTCATAAGGAAATACAGTTTTGCAGAGTAAAGACATATATGTACGTATTGGAAACTCTTTACGAGAAGAAATAACGCATAGTAAAAAAATTAGCTTGTATCTCCAAAACTACACGTTGTAACTCGAAAAGAATTGGTGTGGCGTGTACATCTTAACGTGTAGTCTCAAAAGAGAGCCGAAAGGAGAATTTTCTTTCGTCAAAACTTTTCAGAAAATCACGTTTTAAGGAAATCCCGCATCGTGCGAAATTATCTTATTTTTCCTAAACAACACGTTGTAACTCGAAAATCTTTCGTGTTGCGTGTATGTCTAAGTGTGTAGCCTCAAAACAGAAGGCACAGGAGAGTTTTCTCTCGAAAGAATATTGTAGAATACCACGTTATAAGGAAATACAATTTTGCAGAGTAAAGACATATACATATGTATTGGAAACACTTTACGAGAAGAAATAACGCATCTTACAAAATTAGCTTGTATCTCCAAAACTACTCGTTGTAACTCGAAAAGAATTGGTGTGGCGTGTACGTCTTAACGTGTAGCCTCAAAAGAGAACCCAAAGTAGAATTTTCATTCGTCAAAATTTTTCAGAAAATCACGTTTTAAGGAAATCCCGCATCGTGCGATATTATCTTGTTTTTCCTAAACAACACGTTGTAAGTCGAAAAGCTTTCGTGTTGCGTGTATATATAAGTGTGTAGCCTCAAAAGAGAAGGCACAGGAGAGTTTTCTCTCGAAAGAATATGTAAGAATACCACGTTATAACGAAATACAGTTTTGCAGAGTAAAGACAAATACGTACTTATTGGAAACACTTTATGAGAAGAAATAACGCATCGTACAAAATTAGCTTGTATCTCCAAAACTACACGTTGTAACTCGAAAAGAATTGTTGTGGCGTGTACGTCTTAACGTGTAGCATCAAAAGAGAACCCAAAGGAGAATTTTCTTTCGTTAAAATTTTTCAAAAATCACGTTTTAATGTGCGAAACATCTTGTTTTTCCTAAACAACACGTTGTAACTCGAAAAGCTTTCGTGTTGCGTGTATGTCTAAGTGTGTAGCCTCAAAAGAGAAGGCAGAGGAGAGTTTTCTCTCGAAAGAATATGTAAGAATACCACATTATAACGAAATACAGTTTTGCAGAGTAAAGACAAATAAGTACTTATTGGAAACACTTTATGAGAAGAAATAACGCATCGTACAAAATTAGCTTGTATCTCCAAAACTACATGTTGTAACTCGAAAAGAATTGTTGTGGCGTGTACGTCTTAACATGTAGCACCTAAAGAGAACCAAAAGGAGAATTTTTTTTCGTCAAAATTTTTCAGAAAATCACGTTTTAAGGAAATCCCGCATCGAGCGAAATTATCTTGTTTTTCCTAAACAACACGTTCTAAGTCGAAAAGCTTTCATGTTGCGTGTATGTCTAAGTGTGTAGCCTCAAAAGAGAAGGCACAGGAGAGTTTTCTCTCGAAAGTATATGTAAGAATACCAGTTCATAAGGAAATACAGTTTTGCAGAATAAAGTCATATAAGTACGTTTTGGAAACTCTTTACGAGAAGAAATAACGCATCGTACAAAATTAGCTTGTATCTCCAAAACTACACGTTGTAACTCGAAAAGAATTGGTGTGGCATGTACGTCTTAACATGTAGTCTCAAAAGAGAGACCAAAGGAGAATTTTCTTTCCTCAAAATTTTTCAGAAAATCACGTTTTAAGGAAATCCCGCATCGTGCGAAATTATCTTGTTTTTCCTAAACAACACGTTGTAACTCGAAAAACTTTCGTGTTGCGTGTATGTCTAAGTGTGTAGCCTCAAAACAGAAGGCACAGGAGAGTTTTCTCTCGAAAGAATATGTAAGAATACCACGTTATAAGGAAATACAATTTTGCAGAGTAAAGACAAATATGTACATATTGGAAACTCTTCACCAGAAGAAATAACGCATCGTACAAAATTAGCTTGTATCTCCAAACCTCACGTTGTAACTCGAAAAGAATTGGTGTGGCGTGTACGTCTTAATGTGTAGTCTCAAAAGAGTGCCCAAAGGAGAATTATCTTTCGTCAAATTTTTTCAGAAAATCACGTTTTAAGGAAATCCCCCATCGTGTGAAATTATCTTGTTTGTCCTAAACAACACCTTGTAACTCGAAAAGCTTTCGTGTTGCGTGTATGTCTAAGTGTGTAGCCTCAAAAGAGAAGGCACAGGAGAGTTTTCTCTCGAAAGAATATGTAAGAAAACCACGTTATAACGAAATACAGTTTTGCAGAGTAAAGACAAATATGTACTTATTGGAAACACTTTACAAGAAGAAATAATGCTTCGTACAAAATTAGCTTGTATCTCCAAAACTACACGTTGTAACTCGAAAAGAATTGTTGTGGCGTGTACGTCTTAACATGTAGCATCTAACGAGACCTAAAAGTAGAATTTTCTTTCGGCAAAATTTTTCAGAAAATCACGTTTTAAGGAAATCCCGCATCATGCGAAATTATCTTGTTTTTCCTAAACAAAACATTATAACTCGAAAAGCTTTCGTTTGCGAGTATGTCTAAGTGTGCAGCCTCAAAACAGAAGGCACAGGAGACTTTTCTCTCGAAAGAATATAGTAGAATACCATGTTATAAGGAAATACAATTTTGCAGAGTAAAGACAAATACGTACGTATTGGAAACACTTTAAGAGAAGAAATAACGCATCCTACAAAATTAGCTTGTATCTCCAAAACTACACGTTGTAACTCGAAAAGAATTGTTGTGGCTTGTTCTTCTTAACATGTAGCATCAAAAGAGAACCGGAAGGAGAATTTTCTTTCTTCAAAATTTTTCAGAAAATCACGTTTTAAGGAAATCCCGCATCGTGCCAAATTATCTTGTTTTTCCTTAAACAACACGTTGTAACTCGAAAAGCTTTCGTGATCCGTGTATGTCTAAGTGTGTAGCCTCAAAATAGAAAGCACAGGAGAGTTTTCTCTCGAAAGAATATGTAAGAATACCACTTCATAAGGAAATACAGTTTTGCAGAGTAAAGACAAATACGTACTTATTGGAAACTCTTTACGAGAAGAAATAACGCATAGTACAAAATTAGCTTGTATCTCCAAAACTACACGTTGTAACTCGAAAAGAATTGGTGCGGCGTGTACGTCTTAAGGTGTAGTCTCAAAAGAGAGACCAAAGGAGAATTTTCTTTCGTCAAAATTTTTCAGAAAATCACGTTTTAAGGAAATCCCGCATCATGCGAAATTATCTTGTTTTTCCTAAACAACACGTTGTAACTCGAAAAGCTTTCGTGTTGCGTGTATGTCTAAGTGTGTAGCCTCAAAACAGAAGGCTCAGGAGAGTTTTCTCTCGAAAGAATATTGTAGAATACCACGTTATAAGGAAAAACAATTTTGCAGAGTAAAGACAAATATGTACATATTGGAAACACTTTACAAGAAGAAATAACGCATCGTACAAAATTAGCTTGTATCTCCAAAACTACACGTTGTAACTCGAAAAGAATGGGTGTGGCGTGTATGTCTTAACGTGTAGTCTCAAAAGAGAGCCCAAAGGTGAATTTTCTTTCGTCAAATTTTTTCAGAAAATCACATTTTAAGGAAATCCCGCATCGTGCGAAATTTTGTTTTTCCTAAACAACACGTTGTAACTCGAAAAGCTTTCGTGTTGCGTGTATGTCTAAGTGTGTAGCCTCCAAACAGAAGGCACAGGAGAGTTTTCTGTCGAAAGAATATTGTAGAATAAAACGTTATAAGGAAATACAATTTTGCAGAGTAAAGACAAATACGTACGTATTGGAAACACTTTACCAGAAGAAATAATGCATCGTACAAAATTAGCTTGTATCTCCAAAACTACACGTTGTAACTCGAAAAGAATTGGTGTGGCGTGTACGTCTTAACGTGTAGCCTCAAAAGAGAACCCAAAGGTGAATTTTCGTTAGTCAAAATTTTTCAGAAAATCGCGTTTTGAGGAAATCCGCATCGTGCGAAATTATCTTGTTTTTCCTTAACAACACTTTGTAAGTCCAAAAGCTTTCGTGTTGCATGTTTGTCTAAGTGTGTAGCATCAAAAGAGAAGGCACAGGAGAGTTTTCTCTCGAAAGAATATGTAAGAATACCACGTTATAAGGAAATACAGTTTTGCAGAGTATAGACAAATACATACTTATTGGAAACACTTTAGGAGAAGAAATAACGCATCGTACAAAATTAGCTTGTATCTCCAACACTACACGTTGTAATTCGAAAAGAATTGTTGTGGCGTGTACGTCTTAACGTGTAGCATCAAAAGAGAACCCAAAGGAGAATTTCTTTCGTCAACATTTTTCAGAAAATCACGTTTTAAGGAAATCCCGCATCGTGCGAAATTATCTTGTTTTTCCTAAACAACACGTTGTAAGTCGAAAAGCTTTCGTGTTGCGTGTATGTCTAAGTGTGTAGCCTCAAAAGAGAAGGCAGAGGAGAGTGTTCTCTCGAAAGAATATGTAAGAATACCACTTTATAACGAAATACAGTTTTGCTGAGTAAAGACAAATACGTACTTATTGGAAACACTTTATGAGAAGAAATAACGCATCTTAAAAAATTAGCTTGTATCTCCAAAACTACACGTTGTAACTCGAAAAGAATTGTTGTGGCGTGTACGTCTTAAAGTGTAGCATCAAAAGAGAACCCAAAGGAGAATTTTCTTTCGTCAAAATTTTTCAGAAAATCACGTTTTAAGGAAATCCTGCATCGTGCGAAATTATCTTGTTTTTCCTAAACAGCACGTTTTAACTCGAAAAGCTTTCGTGTTGCGTGTATGTCTAAGTGTGTAGCCTCAAAAGAGAAGGCACAGGAGAGTTTTCTCTCGAAAGAATATGTAAGAATACCACTTCATAAGGAAATACAGTTTTGCAGAATAAAGACATATAAGTATGTTTTGGAAACTCTTTACGAGTAGAAATAACGCATAGTACAAAATTAGCTTGTATCTCCAAAACTACACGTTGTAACTCGAAAAGAATTGGTGTGGCTTGTACGTCTTAACGTGTAGTCTCAAAAGAGAGACCAAAGGAGAATTTTCTTTCGTCAATTTTTTTCAGAAAATCACGTTTTAAGGAAATCCCGCATCGTGCGAAATTATCTTCTTTTTCCTAAACAACACGTTGTAACTGGAAAAGCTTTCGTGTTGCGTGTATGTCTAAGTGTGTAGCCTCAAAACAGAAGGCACAGGAGAGTTTTCTCTCAAAAGAATATTGTAGAATACCACGTTATAAGGAAATACAATTTTGCAGAGTAAAGACAAATAAGTACGTATTGGAAACACTTTACGAGAAGAAATAACGCATCCTACAAAATTAGCTTGTATCTCCAAAACTACACGTTGTAACTCGAAAAGAATTGGTGTGGCGTGCATGTCTTAACGTGTAGCCTCAAAAGAGAACCCAAAGTAGAATTTCCTTTCGTCAAAATTTTTCAGAAAATCACCTTTTAAGGAAATCCCGCATAGTGCGAAATTATCTTGTATTTACTAAACAACACGTTGTAACTCGAAAAGCTTTCGTTTTGCCTGTATGTCTAAGTGTGTAGCCTCAAAAGAGAAGGCAGAGGAGAGTGTTCTCTCGAAAGAATATGTAAGAATACCATTTTATAACAAAATACAGTTTTGCTGAGTATAGACATATACGTACTTATTGGAAACACTTTATGAGAAGAAATAACGCATCTTAAAAAATTAGCTTGTATCTCCAAAACTACACATTGTAACTCGAAAAGAATTGTTGTGGCGTGTACGTCTTAAAGTGTAGCATCAAAAGAGAACCCAAAGGAGAATTTTCTTTCGTCAAAATTTTTCAGAAAATCACGTTTTAAGGAAATCCTGCATCGTGCGAAATTATCTTGTTTTTCCTAAACAGCACGTTTTAACTCGAAAAGCTTTCGTGTTGCGTGTATGTCTAAGTGTGTAGCCTCAAAAGAGAAGGCACAGGAGAGTTTTCTCTCGAAAGAATATGTAAGAATACCACTTCATAAGGAAATACAGTTTTGCAGAATAAAGACATATAAGTATGTTTTGGAAACTCTTTACGAGTAGAAATAACGCATAGTACAAAATTAGCTTGTATCTCCAAAACTACACGTTGTAACTCGAAAAGAATTGGTGTGGCTTGTACGTCTTAACGTGTAGTCTCAAAAGAGAGACCAAAGGAGAATTTTCTTTCGTCAATTTTTTTCAGAAAATCACGTTTTAAGGAAATCCCGCATCCTGCGAAATTATCTTGTTTTTCCTAAACAACACGTTGTAACACGAAAACTTTTCGTGTTGCGTGTATGTCTAAGTGTGTAGCCTCAAAACCGAAGGCACAGGAGAGTTTTCTCTCAAAAGAATATTGTAGAATACCACGTTATAAGGAAATACAATTTTGCAGATTAAAGACAAATATGTACGTATTGGAAACACTTTACGAGAAGAAATAACGCATCTTACAAAATTAGCTTGTATCTCCAAAACTACACGTTGTAACTCGAAAAGAATTGGTGTGGCGTGCATGTCTTAACGTGTAGCCTCAAAAGAGAACCCAAAGTAGAATTTTCTTTCGTCAAAATTTTTCATAAAATCACGTTTTAAGGAAATCCCGCATCGTGCGAAATTATCTTGTTTTTCCTAAACAACACGTTGTAAGTCCAAAAGCTTTCGTGTTGCGTGTATGTATAAGTGTGTAGCCTCAAAAGAGAAGGCACAGGAGAGTTTTCTCTTGAAAGAATACGTAAGAATACCACTTCATAAGGAAATACAGTTTTGCAGAGTAAAGACATATACTTAATTTTTGGAAACTTTTTACGAGAAGAAATAACGCATAATAAAACATTAGATTGTATCTCCAAAACTACACGTTGTAACTCGAAAGAATCGGTGTGGCGTGTACGTATTAACTTGTAGCATCAAAAGAGAACCCAAAGGAGAATTTTCTTTCGTCAAAATTTTTCAGAAAATGACGTTTTAAGGAAATCCCGCATCGTGCGAAATTATCTTGTTTTTCCTAAACAACACGTTGTAAGTCGAAAAGCTTTCGTGTTGCGTGTATGTCTAAGTGTGTAGCCTCAAAAGAGAAGGCAGAGGAGAGTGTTCTCTCGAAAGAATATGTAAGAATACCACTTTATAACGAAATACAGTTTTGCTGAGTAAAGACAAATACGTACTTATTGGAAACACTTTATGAGAAGAAATAACGCATCTTAAAAAAATAGCTTGTATCTCCAAAACTACACGTTGTAAATCGAAAAGAATTGTTGTGGCGTGTACGTCTTAAAGTGTAGCATCAAAAGAGAACCCAAAGGAGAATTTTCTTTCGTCAAAATTTTTCAGAAAATCACGTTTTAAGGAAATCCTGCATCGTGCGAAATTATCTTGTTTTTCCTAAACAGCACGTTTTAACTCGAAAAGCTTTCGTGTTGCGTGTATGTCTAAGTGTGTAGCCTCAAAAGAGAAGGCACAGGAGAGTTTTCTCTCGAAAGAATATGTAAGAATACCACTTCATAAGGAAATACAGTTTTGCAGAATAAAGACATATAACTATGTTTTGGAAACTCTTTACGAGTAGAAATAACGCATAGTACAAAATTAGCTTGTATCTCCAAAACTACACGTTGTAACTCGAAAAGAATTGGTGTGGCTTGTACGTCTTAACGTGTAGTCTCAAAAGAGAGACCAAAGGAGAATTTTCTTTCGTCAATATTTTTCAGAAAATCACGTTTTAAGGAAATCCCGCATCGTGCGAAATTATCTTGTTTTTCCTAAACAACACGTTGTAACTGGAAAAGCTTTCGTGTTGCGTGTATGTCTAAGTGTGTAGCCTCAAAACAGAAGGCACAGGAGAGTTTTCTCTCAAAAGAATATTGTAGAATACCACGTTATTAGGAAATACAATTTTGCAGAGTAAAGACAAATAAGTACGTATTGGAAACACTTTACGAGAAGAAATAACGCATCCTACAAAATTAGCTTGTATCTCCAAAACTACACATTATAACTCGAAAAGAATTGGTGTGGCGTTCATGTCTTAACGTGTAGCCTCAAAAGAGAACCCAAAGTAGAATTTCCTTTCGTCAAAATTTTTCAGAAAATCACCTTTTAAGGAAATCCCGCATCGTGCGAAATTATCTTGTATTTACTAAACAACACGTTGTAACTCGAAAAGCTTTCGTTTTGCCTGTATGTCTAAGTGTGTAGCCTCAAAAGAGAAGGCAGAGGAGAGTGTTCTCTCGAAAGAATATGTAAGAATACCACTTTATAACAAAATACAGTTTTGCTGAGTAAAGACATATACGTACTTATTGGAAACACTTTATGAGAAGAAATAACGCATCTTAAAAAATTAGCTTGTATCTCCAAAACTACACGTTGTAACTCGAAAAGAATTGTTGTGGCGTGTACGTCGTAACATGTAGCATCAAAAGAGAACCCAAAGGAGAATTTTCTTTCGTCAAAATTTTTCAGAAAATCACGTTTTAAGGAAATCCCGCATCGTGAGAAATTATCTTGTTTTTCCTAAACAACACGTTTTAACTCGAAAAGCTTTCGTGTTGCGTGTATGTCTAAGTGTGTAGCCTCAAAAGAGAAGGCACAGGAGAGTTTTCTCTCGAAAGAATATGTAAGAATACCACTTCATAAGGAAATACAGTTTTGCAGAGTAAAGACATATAAGTATGTTTTGGAAACTCTTTACGAGAAGAAATAACGCATAGTACAAAATTAGCTTGTATCTCCAAAACTACACGTTGTACCTCGAAAAGAATTGGTGTGGCTTGTACGTCTTAACGTGTAGTCTCAAAAGAGAGACCAAAGGAGAATTTTCTTTCGTCAATATTTTTCAGAAAATCACGTTTTAAGGAAATCCCGCATCCTGCGAAATTATCTTGTTTTTCCTAAACAACACGTTGTAACACGAAAACCTTTCGTGTTGCGTGTATGTCTAAGTGTGTAGCCTCAAAACCGAAGGCACAGGAGAGTTTTCTCTCAAAAGAATATTGTAGAATACCACGTTATAAGGAAATACAATTTTGCAGATTAAAGACAAATATGTACGTATTGGAAACACTTTACGAGAAGAAATAACGCATCTTACAAAATTAGCTTGTATCTCCAAAACTACACGTTGTAACTCGAAAAGAATTGGTGTGGCGTGCATGTCTTAACGTGTAGCCTCAAAAGAGAACCCAAGTAGAATTTTCTTTCGTCAAAATTTTTCATAAAATCACGTTTTAAGGAAATCCCGCATCGTGCGAAATTATCTTGTTTTTCCTAAACAACACGTTGTAAGTCCAAAAGCTTTCGTGTTGCGTATATGTCTAAGTGTGTAGCCTCAAAAGAGAAGGCACAGGAGAGTTTTCTCTCGAAAGAATATGTAAGAATACCACGTTATAAGGAAATACAGTTTTGCAGAGTAAAGACAAATAAGTACTTATTGGAAACACTTTACGAGAAGAAATAACACATCGTGCAAAATTAGCTTGTATCTCCAAAACTACACGTTGTAACTCGAAAAGAATTGTTGTGGCCTGTACGTCTTAACGTGTAGCATCAAAAGAGAACCCAAAGGAGAATTTTCTTTCGTCAAAATTTTTCAGAAAATCACGTTTTAAGGAAATCCCGCATCGTGCGAATTTATCTTGTTTTTCCTAAACAACACGTTGTAACTCGAAAAGCTTTCGTGTTGCCTGTATGTCTAAGTGTGTAGCCTCAAAAGAGCAGGCACAGGAGAGTTTTCTCTCGAAAGAATATGTAAGAATACCACTTCATAAGGAAATACAGTTTTGCAGAGTAAAGATGTATACGTACGTATAGGAAACACTTTACGAGAAGAAATAACGCATTGTACAAAATTAGCTTGTATCTCCAAAACTACACGTTGTAATTCGAAAGGAATTGGTGTGGCGTGAACGTCTAAACGTGTAGCCTCAAAAGAGAACCGAAAGGATAATTTTCTTTCGTCAAAATTTTTCAGAAAATCACGTTTTAAGGAAATCCCGCATCTTGCGAAATTATCTTGTTTTTCCTAAACAAAACGTTGTAAGTCGAAAAGCTTTCATTTTGCGTGTATGTCTAAGTGTGTAGCCTCAAAAGAGAAGGCACAGGAGAGTTTTCTCTCGAAAGAATATGTAAGAATACCACTTCATAAGGAAATACAGTTTTGCAGAGTCAAGACATATATGTACTTATTGGAAACTCTTTACGAGAAGAAATAACGCATAGTAAAAAAATTAGTTGTATCTCCAAAACTACACGTTGTAACTCGAAAAGAATTTGTGTGGCATGTACATCTTAACATGTAGTCTCAAAAGAGAGCCGAAAGGAGAATTTTCTTTCGTCAAAACTTTTCAGAAAATCACGTTTTAAGGAAATCCCGCATCGTGCGAAATTATCTTATTTTTCCTAAACAACACGTTGTAACTCGAAAAGCTTTCGTGTTGCGTGTATGTCTAAGTGTGTAGCCTCAAAACAGAAGGCACAGGAGAGTTTTCTCTCGAAAGAATATTGTAGAATACCACGTTATAAGGAAATACAATTTTGCAGACTAAAGACATATACATACGTATTGGAAACACTTTACGAGAAGAAATAACGCATCTTACAAAATTAGCTTGTATCTCCAAAACTACACGTTGTAACTCGAAAAGAATTGGTGTGGCGTGTACGTCTTAACGTGTAGCCTCAAAAGAGAACCCAAAGTAGAATTTTCATTCGTCAAAATTTTTCAGAAAATCACGTTTTAAGGAAATCCCGCATCGTGCGATATTATCTTGTTTTTCCTAAACAACATGTTGTAAGTCGAAAAGCTTTCGTGTTGCGTGTATGTATAAGTGTGTAGCCTCAAAAGAGAAGGCACAGGAGAGTTTTCTCTCGAAAGAATATGTAAGAATACCACGTTATAACGAAATACAGTTTTGCAGAGTAAAGACAAATACGTACTTATTGGAAACACTTTATGAGAAGAAATAACGCATCATACAAAATTAGCTTGTATCTCCAAAACTACACGTTGTAACTCGAAAAGAATTGTTGTGGCGTGTACGTCTTAACGTGTAGCATCAAAAGAGAACCCAAAGGAGAATTTTCTTTCGTTAAAATTTTTCAGAAAATCACGTTTTAATGTGCGAAACATCTTGTTTTTCCTAAACAACACGTTGTAACCCGAAAAGCTTTCGTGTTGCGTGTATGTCTAAGTGTGTAGCCTCAAAAGAGAAGGCAGAGGAGAGTTTTCTCTCGAAAGAATATGTAAGAATACCAGTTCATAAGGAAATACAGTTTTGCAGAATAAAGTCATATAAGTACGTTTTGGAAACTCTTTACGAGAAGAAATAACGCATCGTACAAAATTAGCTTGTATCTCCAAAACTACACGTTGTAACTCGAAAAGAATTGGTGTGGCATGTACGTCTTAACGTGTAGTCTCAAAAGAGAGACCAAAGGAGAATTTTCTTTCGTCAATATTTTTCAGAAAATCACGTTTAAGGAAATCCCGCATCGTGCGAAATTATCTTGTTTTTCCTAAACAACACGTTGTAACTCGAAAAACTTTCATGTTGCGTGTATGTCTAAGTGTGTAGCCTCAAAACAGAAGGCACAGGAGAGTTTTCTCTCAAAAGAATATTGTAGAATACCACGTTATAAGGAAATACAATTTTACAGATTAAAGTAAAATAAGTACGTATTGGAAACACTTTACGAGAAGAAATAACGCATCCTACAAAATTAGCTTGTATCTCCAAAACTACACGTTGTAACTCGAAAAGAATTGGTGTGGCGTGCATGTCTTAACGTGTAGCCTCAAAAGAGAAACCAAAGTAGAATTTTCTTTCGTCAAAATTTTTCATAAAATCACGTTTTAAGGAAATCCCGCATCGTGCGAAATTATCTTGTTTTTCCTAAACAACACGTTGTATGTCCAAAAGCTTTCGTGTTGCGTGTATGTCTAAGTGTGTAGCCTCAAAACAGAAGGCACGGGAGAGTTTTCTCTCGAAAGAATATGTAAGAATACCACGTTATAAGGAAATACAGTTTTGCAGAGTAAAGACAAATACATACTTATTGGAAACACTTTATGAGAAGAAATAACGCATCTTAAAAAAATAGCTTGTATCTCCAAAACTACACGTTGTAAATCGAAAAGAATTGTTGTGGCGTGTACGTCTTAAAGTGTAGCATCAAAAGAGAACCCAAAGGAGAATTTTCTTTCGTCAAAATTTTTCAGAAAATCACGTTTTAAGGAAATCCTGCATCGTGCGAAATTATCTTGTTTTTCCTAAACAGCACGTTTTAACTCGAAAAGCTTTCGTGTTGCGTGTATGTCTAAGTGTGTAGCCTCAAAAGAGAAGGCACAGGAGAGTTTTCTCTCGAAAGAATATGTAAGAATACCACGTTATAAGGAAATACAGTTTTGCAGAGTAAAGACAAATAAGTACTTATTGGAAACACTTTACGAGAAGAAATAACACATCGTGCAAAATTAGCTTGTATCTCCAAAACTACACGTTGTAACTCGAAAAGAATTGTTGTGGCGTGTACGTCTTAACGTGTAGCATCAAAAGAGAACCCAAAGGAGAATTTTCTTTCGTCAATATTTTTCAGAAAATCACGTTTTAAGGAAATCCCGCATCGTGCGAAATTATCTTGTTTTTCCTAAACAACACGTTGTAACTCGAAAAACTTTCGTGTTGCGTGTATGTCTAAGTGTGTAGCCTCAAAACAGAAGGCACAGGAGAGTTTTCTCTCGAAAGAATATGTAAGAATACCACGTTATAAGGAAATACAATTTTGCAGAGTAAAGACAAATATGTACATATTGGAAACTCTTTACCAGAAGAAATAACGCATCTTACAAAATTAGCTTGTATCTCCAAAACTACACGTTGTAACTCGAAAAGAATTGGTGTGGCGTGTACGTCTTAACGTGTAGCCTCAAAAGAGAACCCAAAGTAGAATTTTCATTCGTCAAAATTTTTCAGAAAATCACGTTTTAAGGAAATCCCGCATCGTGCGATATTATCTTGTTTTTCCTAAACAACATGTTGTAAGTCGAAAAGCTTTCGTGTTGCGTGTATGTATAAGTGTGTAGCCTCAAAAGAGAAGGCACAGGAGAGTTTTCTCTCGAAAGAATATGTAAGAATACCACGTTATAACGAAATACAGTTTTGCAGAGTAAAGACAAATACGTACTTATTGGAAACACTTTATGAGAAGAAATAACGCATCATACAAAATTAGCTTGTATCTCCAAAACTACACGTTGTAACTCGAAAAGAATTGTTGTGGCGTGTACGTCTTAACGTGTAGCATCAAAAGAGAACCCAAAGGAGAATTTTCTTTCGTTAAAATTTTTCAGAAAATCACGTTTTAATGTGCGAAACATCTTGTTTTTCCTAAACAACACGTTGTAACCCGAAAAGCTTTCGTGTTGCGTGTATGTCTAAGTGTGTAGCCTCAAAAGAGAAGGCAGAGGAGAGTTTTCTCTCGAAAGAATATGTAAGAATACCAGTTCATAAGGAAATACAGTTTTGCAGAATAAAGTCATATAAGTACGTTTTGGAAACTCTTTACGAGAAGAAATAACGCATCGTACAAAATTAGCTTGTATCTCCAAAACTACACGTTGTAACTCGAAAAGAATTGGTGTGGCATGTACGTCTTAACGTGTAGTCTCAAAAGAGAGACCAAAGGAGAATTTTCTTTCGTCAATATTTTTCAGAAAATCACGTTTAAGGAAATCCCGCATCGTGCGAAATTATCTTGTTTTTCCTAAACAACACGTTGTAACTCGAAAAACTTTCATGTTGCGTGTATGTCTAAGTGTGTAGCCTCAAAACAGAAGGCACAGGAGAGTTTTCTCTCAAAAGAATATTGTAGAATACCACGTTATAAGGAAATACAATTTTACAGATTAAAGTAAAATAAGTACGTATTGGAAACACTTTACGAGAAGAAATAACGCATCCTACAAAATTAGCTTGTATCTCCAAAACTACACGTTGTAACTCGAAAAGAATTGGTGTGGCGTGCATGTCTTAACGTGTAGCCTCAAAAGAGAAACCAAAGTAGAATTTTCTTTCGTCAAAATTTTTCATAAAATCACGTTTTAAGGAAATCCCGCATCGTGCGAAATTATCTTGTTTTTCCTAAACAACACGTTGTATGTCCAAAAGCTTTCGTGTTGCGTGTATGTCTAAGTGTGTAGCCTCAAAACAGAAGGCACGGGAGAGTTTTCTCTCGAAAGAATATGTAAGAATACCACGTTATAAGGAAATACAGTTTTGCAGAGTAAAGACAAATACATACTTATTGGAAACACTTTATGAGAAGAAATAACGCATCTTAAAAAAATAGCTTGTATCTCCAAAACTACACGTTGTAAATCGAAAAGAATTGTTGTGGCGTGTACGTCTTAAAGTGTAGCATCAAAAGAGAACCCAAAGGAGAATTTTCTTTCGTCAAAATTTTTCAGAAAATCACGTTTTAAGGAAATCCTGCATCGTGCGAAATTATCTTGTTTTTCCTAAACAGCACGTTTTAACTCGAAAAGCTTTCGTGTTGCGTGTATGTCTAAGTGTGTAGCCTCAAAAGAGAAGGCACAGGAGAGTTTTCTCTCGAAAGAATATGTAAGAATACCACGTTATAAGGAAATACAGTTTTGCAGAGTAAAGACAAATAAGTACTTATTGGAAACACTTTACGAGAAGAAATAACACATCGTGCAAAATTAGCTTGTATCTCCAAAACTACACGTTGTAACTCGAAAAGAATTGTTGTGGCGTGTACGTCTTAACGTGTAGCATCAAAAGAGAACCCAAAGGAGAATTTTCTTTCGTCAATATTTTTCAGAAAATCACGTTTTAAGGAAATCCCGCATCGTGCGAAATTATCTTGTTTTTCCTAAACAACACGTTGTAACTCGAAAAACTTTCGTGTTGCGTGTATGTCTAAGTGTGTAGCCTCAAAACAGAAGGCACAGGAGAGTTTTCTCTCGAAAGAATATGTAAGAATACCACGTTATAAGGAAATACAATTTTGCAGAGTAAAGACAAATATGTACATATTGGAAACTCTTTACCAGAAGAAATAACGCATCGTACAAAATTAGCTTGTATCTCCAAACCTCACGTGGTAACTCGAAAAGAATTGGTGTGGCGTGTACATCTTAACGTGTAGTCTCAAAAGAGTGCCCAAAGGAGAATTAACTTTTGTCAAATTTTTTCAGAAAATCACGTTTTAAGGAAATCCCCCATCGTGCGAAATTATCTTGTTTGTCCTAAACAACACCATGTAACTCGAAAAGCTTTCGTGTTGCGTGTATGTCTAAGTGTGTAGCCTCAAAAGAGAAGGCGCAGGAGTGTTTTCTCTCGAAAGAATATGTAAGAAAACCACGTTATAACGAAATACAGTTTTGCAGAGTAAAGACAAATATGTACTTATTGGAAACACTTTACGAGAAGAAATAATGCATCGTACAAAATTAGCTTGTATCTCCAAAACTACATGTTGTAACTCGAAAAGAATTGTTGTGGCGTGTACGTCTTAACATGTAGCATCTAAAGAGCACTAAAAGTAGAATTTTCTTTCGGCAAAATTTTTCGGAAAATCACGTTTTAAGGAAATCCCGCATCATGCGAAATTATCTTGTTTTTCCTAAACAAAACATTATAACTCGAAAAGTTTTCGTGTTGCGTGTATGTCTAAGTGTGTAGCCTCAAAACAGAAGGCACAGGAGACTTTTCTCTCGAAAGAATATAGTAGAATACCATGTTATAAGGAAATACAATTTTGCAGAGTAAAGACAAATACGTACGTATTGGAAACACTTTAAGAGAAGAAATAACGCATCCTACAAAATTAGCTTGTATCTCCAAAACTACACGTTGTAACTCGAAAAGAATTGTTGTGGCGTGTTCTTCTTAACATGTAGCATCAAAAGAGAACCGGAAGGAGAATTTTCTTTCTTCAAAATTTTTCAGAAAATCACGTTTTAAGGAAATCCCGCATCGTGCCAAATTATCTTGTTTTTCCTTAAACAACACGTTGTAACTCGAAAAGCTTTCGTGATCCGTGTATGTCTAAGTGTGTAGCCTCAAAATAGAAAGCACAGGAGAGTTTTCTCTCGAAAGAATATGTGAGAATACCACTTCATAAGGAAATACAGTTTTGCAGAGTAAAGACAAATACGTACTTATTGGAAACTCTTTACGAGAAGAAATAACGCATAGTACAAAATTAGCTTGTATCTCCAAAACTACACGTTGTAACTCGAAAAGAATTGGTGCGGCGTGTACGTCTTAAGGTGTAGTCTCAAAAGAGAGACCAAAGGAGAATTTTCTTTCGTCAAAATTTTTCAGAAAATCACGTTTTAAGGAAATCCCGCATCATGCGAAATTATCTTGTTTTTCCTAAACAACACGTTGTAACTCGAAAAGCTTTCGTGTTGCGTGTATGTCTAAGTGTGTAGCCTCAAAACAGAAGGCTCAGGAGAGTTTTCTCTCGAAAGAATATTGTAGAATACCACGTTATAAGGAAAAACAATTTTGCAGAGTAAAGACAAATATGTACATATTGGAAACACTTTACGAGAAGAAATAACGCATCGTACAAAATTAGCTTGTATCTCCAAAACTACACGTTGTAACTCGAAAAGAATGGGTGTGGCGTGTATGTCTTAACGTGTAGTCTCAAAAGAGAGCCCAAAGGTGAATTTTCTTTCGTCAAATTTTTTCAGAAAATCACATTTTAAGGAAATCCCGCATCGTGCGAAATTTTGTTTTTCCTAAACAACACGTTGTAACTCGAAAAGCTTTCGTGTTGCGTGTATGTCTAAGTGTGTAGCCTCCAAACAGAAGGCACAGGAGAGTTTTCTGTCGAAAGAATATTGTAGAATAAAACGTTATAAGGAAATACAATTTTGCAGAGTAAAGACAAATACGTACATATTGGAAACACTTTACCAGAAGAAATAATGCATCGTACAAAATTAGCTTGTATCTCCAAAACTACACGTTGTAACTCGAAAAGAATTGGTGTGGCGTGTACGTCTTAACGTGTAGCCTCAAAAGAGAACCCAAAGGTGAATTTTCGTTAGTCAAAATTTTTCAGAAAATCGCGTTTTGAGGAAATCCGCATCGTGCGAAATTATCTTGTTTTTCCTTAACAACACTTTGTAAGTCCAAAAGCTTTCGTGTTGCATGTTTGTCTAAGTGTGTAGCATGAAAAGAGAAGGCACAGGAGAGTTTTCTCTCGAAAGAATATGTAAGAATACCACGTTATAAGGAAATACAGTTTTGCAGAGTATAGACAAATACATACTTATTGGAAACACTTTAGGAGAAGAAATAACGCATCGTACAAAATTAGCTTGTATCTCCAACACTACACGTTGTAATTCGAAAAGAATTGTTGTGGCGTGTACGTCTTAACGTGTAGCATCAAAAGAGAACCCAAAGGAGAAATTCTTTCGTCAATATTTTTCAGAAAATCACGTTTTAAGGAAATCCCGCATCGTGCGAAATTATCTTGTTTTTCCTCAACATCACATTGTAACTAGAAAAGATTCGTGTTGTGTGTATGTCTAAGTGTGTAGCCTCAAAAGAGAAGGCACAGGAGAGTTTTCTCTCGAAAGAATTTGTAAGAATACCACTTCATAAGGAAATACAGTTTTGCAGAGTAAAGACATATACGTACGTATTGGAAACTCTTTACGAGAAGAAATAACGCATAGTAAAAAAATTAGCTTGTATCTCCAAAACTACACGTTGTAACGCGAAAAGAATTGGTGTGGCGTGTACATCTTAACGTGTAGTCTCAAAAGAGAGCCGAAAGGAGAATTTTCTTTCGTCAAAACTTTTCAGAAAATCACGTTTTAAGGAAATCCCGCATCGTGCAAAATTATCTTATTTTTCCTAAACAACACGTTGTAACTCGAAAAGCTTTCGTGTTGCGTGTATGTCTAAGTGTGTAGCCTCAAAACAGAAAGCACAGGAGAGTTTTCTCTCGAAAGAATATTGTAGAATACCACGTTATAAGGAAATACAATTTTGCAGAGTAAAGACATATACATACGTCTTGGAAACACTTTACAAGAAGAAATAACGCATCTTACAAAATTAGCTTGTATCTCCAAAACTACACGTTGTAACTCGAAAGAATTGGTGTGGCGTGTACGTCTTAACGTGTAGACTCAAAAGAGAACCCAAAGTAGAATTTTCATTCGTCAAAATTTTTCAGAAAATCACGTTTTAAGGAAATCCCGCATCGTGCGATTTTATCTTGTTTTTCCTAAACAACACGTTGTAACTCGAAAAGCTTTCGTGTTGCGTGTATGTCTAAGTGTGTAGCCTCAAAAGAGAAGGCACAGGAGAGTTTTCTCTCGAAAGAATATGTAAGAAAACCACGTTATAACGAAATACAGTTTTGCAGAGTAAAGACAAATAAGTACTTATTGGAAACACTTTACGAGAAGAAATAACGCATCGTAAAAAATTAGCTTGTATCTCCAAAACTACACGTTGTAACTCGAAAAGAATTGTTGTGGCGTGTACGTCTTAACGTGTAGCATCAAAAGAGAACCCAAAGGAGAATTTTCTTTCGTCAAAATTTTTCAGAAAATCACGTTTTAATGTGCGAAACATCTTGTTTTTCCTAAACAACACGTTGTAACTCGAAAAGCTTTCGTGTTGCGTGTATGTCTAAGTGTGTAGCCTCAAAAGAGAAGGCAGAGGAGAGTTTTCTCTCGAAAGAATATGTAAGAATACCAAATTATAACGAAATACAGTTTTGCAGAGTAAAGACAAATAAGTACTTATTGGAAACACTTTATGAGAAGAAATAACGCATCGTACAAAATTAGCTTGTATCTCCAAAACTACATGTTGTAACTCGAAAAGAATTGGTGTGGTGTGTACGTCTTAACATGTAGCATCTAAAGAGAACCAAAAGGAGAATTTTTTTTCGTCAAAATTTTTCAGAAAATCACGTTTTAAGGAAATCCCGCATCATGCGAAATTATCTTGTTTTTCCTAAACAACACGTTCTAAGACGAAAAGCTTTCATGTTGCGTGTATGTCTAAGTGTGTAGCCTCAAAAGAGAAGGCACAGGAGAGTTTTCTCTCGAAAGTATATGTAAGTATACCAGTTCATAAGGAAATACAGTTTTGCAGAATAAAGTCATATAAGTACGTTTTGGAAACTCTTTACGAGAAGAAATAATGCATCGTACAAAATTAGCTTGTATCTCCAAAACTACACGTTGTAACTCGAAAAGAATTGGTGTGGCATGTACGTCTTAACATGTAGTCTCAAAAGAGAGACCAAAGGAGAATTTTCTTTCGTCAAAATTTTTCAGAAAATCACGTTTTAAGGAAATCCCGCATCGTGCGAAATTATCTTGTTTTTCCTAAACAACACGTTGTAACTCGAAAAACTTTCGTGTTGCGTGTATGTCTAAGTGTGTAGCCTCAAAACAGAAGGCACAGGAGAGTTTTCTCTCGAAAGAATATGTAAGAATACCACGTTATAAGGAAATACAATTTTGCAGAGTAAAGACAAATATGTACATATTGGAAACTCTTTACCAGAAGAAATAACGCATCGTACAAAATTAGCTTGTATCTCCAAACCTCACGTGGTAACTCGAAAAGAATTGGTGTGGCGTGTACATCTTAACGTGTAGTCTCAAAAGAGTGCCCAAAGGAGAATTAACTTTTGTCAAATTTTTTCAGAAAATCACGTTTTAAGGAAATCCCCCATCGTGCGAAATTATCTTGTTTGTCCTAAACAACACCATGTAACTCGAAAAGCTTTCGTGTTGCGTGTATGTCTAAGTGTGTAGCCTCAAAAGAGAAGGCGCAGGAGTGTTTTCTCTCGAAAGAATATGTAAGAAAACCACGTTATAACGAAATACAGTTTTGCAGAGTAAAGACAAATATGTACTTATTGGAAACACTTTACGAGAAGAAATAATGCATCGTACAAAATTAGCTTGTATCTCCAAAACTACATGTTGTAACTCGAAAAGAATTGTTGTGGCGTGTACGTCTTAACATGTAGCATCTAAAGAGCACTAAAAGTAGAATTTTCTTTCGGCAAAATTTTTCGGAAAATCACGTTTTAAGGAAATCCCGCATCATGCGAAATTATCTTGTTTTTCCTAAACAAAACATTATAACTCGAAAAGTTTTCGTGTTGCGTGTATGTCTAAGTGTGTAGCCTCAAAACAGAAGGCACAGGAGACTTTTCTCTCGAAAGAATATAGTAGAATACCATGTTATAAGGAAATACAATTTTGCAGAGTAAAGACAAATACGTACGTATTGGAAACACTTTAAGAGAAGAAATAACGCATCCTACAAAATTAGCTTGTATCTCCAAAACTACACGTTGTAACTCGAAAAGAATTGTTGTGGCGTGTTCTTCTTAACATGTAGCATCAAAAGAGAACCGGAAGGAGAATTTTCTTTCTTCAAAATTTTTCAGAAAATCACGTTTTAAGGAAATCCCGCATCGTGCCAAATTATCTTGTTTTTCCTTAAACAACACGTTGTAACTCGAAAAGCTGTCGTGTTCCGTGTATGTCTAAGTGTGTAGCCTCAAAATAGAAAGCACAGGAGAGTTTTCTCTCGAAAGAATATGTAAGAATACCACTTCATAAGGAAATACAGTTTTGCAGAGTAAAGACAAATACGTACTTATTGGAAACTCTTTACGAGAAGAAATAACGTATAGTACAAAATTAGCTTGTATCTCCAAAACTACACGTTGTAACTCGAAAAGAATTGGTGTGGCGTGTACGTCTTAAGGTGTAGTCTCAAAAGAGAGACCAAAGGAGAATTTTCTTTCGTCAAAATTTTTCAGAAAATCACGTTTTAAGGAAATCCCGCATCATGCGAAATTATCTTGTTTTTCCTAAACAACACGTTGTAACTCGAAAAGCTTTCGTGTTGCGTGTATGTCTAAGTGTGTAGCCTCAAAACAGAAGGCTCAGGAGAGTTTTCTGTCGAAAGAATATTGTAGAATACCACGTTATAAGGAAAAACAATTTTGCAGAGTAAAGACAAATACGTACATATTGGAAACACTTTACAAGAAGAAATAACGCATCGTAAAAAATTAGCTTGTATCTCCAAAACTACACGTTGTAACTCGAAGAGAATGGGTGTGGCGTGTACGTCTTAACGTGTAGTCTCAAAAGAGAGCCCAAAGGTGAATTTTCTTTCGTCAAATTTTTTCAGAAAATCACATTTTAAGGAAATCCCGCATCGTGCGAAATTTTGTTTTTCCTAAACAACACGTTGTAACTCGAAAAGCTTTCGTGTTGCGTGTATGTCTAAGTGTGTAGCCTCCAAACAGAAGGCACAGGAGAGTTTTCTGTCGAAAGAATATTGTAGAATAAAACGTTATAAGGAAATACAATTTTGCAGAGTAAAGACAAATACGTACGTATTGGAAACAATTTATGAGAAAAATAATGCATTGTACAAAATTAGCTTGTATCTCCAATACTACACGTTGTAACTCGAAAGAATTGGTGTGGCGTGTACGTCTTAACGTGTAGCCTCAAAAGAGAACCCAAAGAAGAATTTTCGTTAGTCAAAATTTTTCAGAAAATCGCATTTTGAGGAAATCCGCATCGTGCGAAATTATCTTGTTTTTCCTAAACAACACTTTGTAAGTCCAAAAGCTTTCGTGTTGCGTGTATGTCTAAGTGTGTAGCCTCAAAAGAGAAGGCACAGGAGAGTTTTCTCTCGAAAGAATATGTAAAAATACCACATTATAAGGAAATACAGTTTTGCAGAGTAAAGACAAATAAGTACTTATTGGAAACACTTATGAGAAGAAATAACACATCGTACAAAATTAGCTTGTATCTCCAAAACTACACGTTGTAACTCGAAAAGAATTGTTGTGGCGTGTACGTCTTAACGTGTAGCATCAAAAGAGAACCCACAGGAGAATTTTCTTTCGTCAAAATTTTTCAGAAAATCACGTTTTAAGGAAATCCCGCATCGTGCGAATTATCTTGTTTTTCCTAAACAACACGTTGTAACTCGAAAAGCTTTCGTGTTGCCTGTATGTCTAAGTGTGTAGCCTCAAAAGAGAAGGCACAGGAGAGTTTTCTCTCAAAGAATATGTAAGAATACCACTTCATAAGGAAATACAGTTTTGCAGAGTAAAGATGTATACTACGTATAGGAAACACTTTACGAGAAGAAATAACGCATTGTACAAAATTAGCTTGTATCTCCAAAACTACACGTTGTAATTCGAAAGGAATTGGTGTGGCGTGAATGTCTAAACGTGTAGCCTCAAAAGAGAACCTTAAGGATAATTTTCTTTCGCCAAAATTTTTCAGAATATCACGTTTTAAGGAAATCCCGCATTGTGCGAAATTATCTTGTTTTTCCTAAACAACACGTTGTAAGTCGAAAAGCTTTCATGTTGCGTGTACGTCTAAGTGTGTAGCCTCAAAAGAGAAGGCACAGGAGAGTTTTCTCTCGAAAGAATATGTAAGAATACCACGTTATAACGAAATACAGTTTTGCAGAGTATAGACAAATACATACTTATTGGAAACACTTTAGGAGACGAAATAACACATCTTACACAATTAGTTTGTATCTCCAACACTACACGTTGTAACTCGAAAAGAATTGTTGTGGCGTGTACGTCTTAACGTGTAGTCTCAAAAGTGAACCGAAAGGAGAATTTTCTTTCGTCAAAATTTTTCAGAAAATCACGTTTTAAGGAAATCCCGCATCGTGTGAAATTATCTTGTTTTTCCAAAACATCACATTGTAACTAGAAAAGCTTTTGTGTTGTGTGTATGTCTAAGTGTGTAGCCTCAAAAGAGAAGGCACAGGAGAGTTTTCTCTCGAAACAATATGTAAGAATACCACTTCATAAGGAAATACAGTTTTGCAGAGTAAAGACATATACATACGTATTGGAAACTCTTTATGAGAAGAAATAACGCATAGTAAAAAAATTAGCTTGTATCTCCAAAACTACACGTTGTAACTCGAAAAGAATTGGTGTGGCATGTACATCTTAACGTGTAGTCTCAAAAGAGAGCCGAAAGAAGAATTTTCTTTCGTCAAAACTTTTCAGAAAATCACGTTTTAAGGAAATCCCGCATCGTGCGAAATTATCTTGTTTTTCCTCAACATCACATTGTAACTAGAAAAGCTTTCGTGTTGTGTGTATGTCTAAGTGTGTAGCCTCAAAAGAGAAGGCACAGGAGAGTTTTCTCTCGAAAGAATATGTAAGAATACCACTTCATAAGGAAATACAGTTTTGCAGAGTAAAGACATATACGTACGTATTGGAAACTCTTTACGAGAAGAAATAACGCATAGTAAAAAAATTAGCTTGTATCTCCAAAACTACACGTTGTAACTCGAAAAGAATGGGTGTGGCGTGTATGTCTTAACGTGTAGTCTCAAAAGAGAGCCCAAAGGTGAATTTTCTTTCGTCAAATTTTTTCAGAAAATCACATTTTAAGGAAATCCCGCATCGTGCGAAATTTTGTTTTTCCTAAACAAAACGTTGTAACTCGAAAAGCTTTCGTGTTGCGTGTATGTCTAAGTGTGTAGCCTCCAAACAGAAGGCACAGGAGAGTTTTCTGTCGAAAGAATATTGTAGAATAAAACGTTATAAGGAAATACAATTTTGCAGAGTAAAGACAAATACGTACATATTGGAAACACTTTACCAGAAGAAATAATGCATCGTACAAAATTAGCTTGTATCTCCAAAACTACACGTTGTAACTCGAAAAGAATTGGTGTGGCGTGTACGTCTTAACGTGTAGCCTCAAAAGAGAACCCAAAGGTGAATTTTCGTTAGTCAAAATTTTTCAGAAAATCGCGTTTTGAGGAAATCCGCATCGTGCGAAATTATCTTGTTTTTCCTTAACAACACTTTGTAAGTCCAAAAGCTTTCGTGTTGCATGTTTGTCTAAGTGTGTAGCATGAAAAGAGAAGGCACAGGAGAGTTTTCTCTCGAAAGAATATGTAAGAATACCACGTTATAAGGAAATACAGTTTTGCAGAGTATAGACAAATACATACTTATTGGAAACACTTTAGGAGAAGAAATAACGCATCGTACAAAATTAGCTTGTATCTCCAACACTACACGTTGTAATTCGAAAAGAATTGTTGTGGCGTGTACGTCTTAACGTGTAGCATCAAAAGAGAACCCAAAGGAGAAATTCTTTCGTCAATATTTTTCAGAAAATCACGTTTTAAGGAAATCCCGCATCGTGCGAAATTATCTTGTTTTTCCTCAACATCACATTGTAACTAGAAAAGATTCGTGTTGTGTGTATGTCTAAGTGTGTAGCCTCAAAAGAGAAGGCACAGGAGAGTTTTCTCTCGAAAGAATTTGTAAGAATACCACTTCATAAGGAAATACAGTTTTGCAGAGTAAAGACATATACGTACGTATTGGAAACTCTTTACGAGAAGAAATAACGCATAGTAAAAAAATTAGCTTGTATCTCCAAAACTACACGTTGTAACGCGAAAAGAATTGGTGTGGCGTGTACATCTTAACGTGTAGTCTCAAAAGAGAGCCGAAAGGAGAATTTTCTTTCGTCAAAACTTTTCAGAAAATCACGTTTTAAGGAAATCCCGCATCGTGCAAAATTATCTTATTTTTCCTAAACAACACGTTGTAACTCGAAAAGCTTTCGTGTTGCGTGTATGTCTAAGTGTGTAGCCACAAAACAGAAAGCACAGGAGAGTTTTCTCTCGAAAGAATATTGTAGAATACCACGTTATAAGGAAATACAATTTTGCAGAGTAAAGACATATACATACGTCTTGGAAACACTTTACAAGAAGAAATAACGCATCTTACAAAATTAGCTTGTATCTCCAAAACTACACGTTGTAACTCGAAAGAATTGGTGTGGCGTGTACGTCTTAACGTGTAGACTCAAAAGAGAACCCAAAGTAGAATTTTCATTCGTCAAAATTTTTCAGAAAATCACGTTTTAAGGAAATCCCGCATCGTGCGATTTTATCTTGTTTTTCCTAAACAACACGTTGTAACTCGAAAAGCTTTCGTGTTGCGTGTATGTCTAAGTGTGTAGCCTCAAAAGAGAAGGCACAGGAGAGTTTTCTCTCGAAAGAATATGTAAGAAAACCACGTTATAACGAAATACAGTTTTGCAGAGTAAAGACAAATAAGTACTTATTGGAAACACTTTACGAGAAGAAATAACGCATCGTAAAAAATTAGCTTGTATCTCCAAAACTACACGTTGTAACTCGAAAAGAATTGTTGTGGCGTGTACGTCTTAACGTGTAGCATCAAAAGAGAACCCAAAGGAGAATTTTCTTTCGTCAAAATTTTTCAGAAAATCACGTTTTAATGTGCGAAACATCTTGTTTTTCCTAAACAACACGTTGTAACTCGAAAAGCTTTCGTGTTGCGTGTATGTCTAAGTGTGTAGCCTCAAAAGAGAAGGCAGAGGAGAGTTTTCTCTCGAAAGAATATGTAAGAATACCAAATTATAACGAAATACAGTTTTGCAGAGTAAAGACAAATAAGTACTTATTGGAAACACTTTATGAGAAGAAATAACGCATCGTACAAAATTAGCTTGTATCTCCAAAACTACATGTTGTAACTCGAAAAGAATTGGTGTGGTGTGTACGTCTTAACATGTAGCATCTAAAGAGAACCAAAAGGAGAATTTTTTTTCGTCAAAATTTTTCAGAAAATCACGTTTTAAGGAAATCCCGCATCATGCGAAATTATCTTGTTTTTCCTAAACAACACGTTCTAAGACGAAAAGCTTTCATGTTGCGTGTATGTCTAAGTGTGTAGCCTCAAAAGAGAAGGCACAGGAGAGTTTTCTCTCGAAAGTATATGTAAGTATACCAGTTCATAAGGAAATACAGTTTTGCAGAATAAAGTCATATAAGTACGTTTTGGAAACTCTTTACGAGAAGAAATAATGCATCGTACAAAATTAGCTTGTATCTCCAAAACTACACGTTGTAACTCGAAAAGAATTGGTGTGGCATGTACGTCTTAACATGTAGTCTCAAAAGAGAGACCAAAGGAGAATTTTCTTTCGTCAAAATTTTTCAGAAAATCACGTTTTAAGGAAATCCCGCATCGTGCGAAATTATCTTGTTTTTCCTAAACAACACGTTGTAACTCGAAAAACTTTCGTGTTGCGTGTATGTCTAAGTGTGTAGCCTCAAAACAGAAGGCACAGGAGAGTTTTCTCTCGAAAGAATATGTAAGAATACCACGTTATAAGGAAATACAATTTTGCAGAGTAAAGACAAATATGTACATATTGGAAACTCTTTACCAGAAGAAATAACGCATCGTACAAAATTAGCTTGTATCTCCAAACCTCACGTGGTAACTCGAAAAGAATTGGTGTGGCGTGTACATCTTAACGTGTAGTCTCAAAAGAGTGCCCAAAGGAGAATTAACTTTTGTCAAATTTTTTCAGAAAATCACGTTTTAAGGAAATCCCCCATCGTGCGAAATTATCTTGTTTGTCCTAAACAACACCATGTAACTCGAAAAGCTTTCGTGTTGCGTGTATGTCTAAGTGTGTAGCCTCAAAAGAGAAGGCGCAGGAGTGTTTTCTCTCGAAAGAATATGTAAGAAAACCACGTTATAACGAAATACAGTTTTGCAGAGTAAAGACAAATATGTACTTATTGGAAACACTTTACGAGAAGAAATAATGCATCGTACAAAATTAGCTTGTATCTCCAAAACTACATGTTGTAACTCGAAAAGAATTGTTGTGGCGTGTACGTCTTAACATGTAGCATCTAAAGAGCACTAAAAGTAGAATTTTCTTTCGGCAAAATTTTTCGGAAAATCACGTTTTAAGGAAATCCCGCATCATGCGAAATTATCTTGTTTTTCCTAAACAAAACATTATAACTCGAAAAGTTTTCGTGTTGCGTGTATGTCTAAGTGTGAAGCCTCAAAACAGAAGGCACAGGAGACTTTTCTCTCGAAAGAATATAGTAGAATACCATGTTATAAGGAAATACAATTTTGCAGAGTAAAGACAAATACGTACGTATTGGAAACACTTTAAGAGAAGAAATAACGCATCCTACAAAATTAGCTTGTATCTCCAAAACTACACGTTGTAACTCGAAAAGAATTTTGTGGCGTGTTCTTCTTAACATGTAGCATCAAAAGAGAACCGGAAGGAGAATTTTCTTTCTTCAAAATTTTTCAGAAAATCACGTTTTAAGGAAATCCCGCATCGTGCCAAATTATCTTGTTTTTCCTTAAACAACACGTTGTAACTCGAAAAGCTGTCGTGTTCCGTGTATGTCTAAGTGTGTAGCCTCAAAATAGAAAGCACAGGAGAGTTTTCTCTCGAAAGAATATGTAAGAATACCACTTCATAAGGAAATACAGTTTTGCAGAGTAAAGACAAATACGTACTTATTGGAAACTCTTTACGAGAAGAAATAACGTATAGTACAAAATTAGCTTGTATCTCCAAAACTACACGTTGTAACTCGAAAAGAATTGGTGTGGCGTGTACGTCTTAAGGTGTAGTCTCAAAAGAGAGACCAAAGGAGAATTTTCTTTCGTCAAAATTTTTCAGAAAATCACGTTTTAAGGAAATCCCGCATCATGCGAAATTATCTTGTTTTTCCTAAACAACACGTTGTAACTCGAAAAGCTTTCGTGTTGCGTGTATGTCTAAGTGTGTAGCCTCAAAACAGAAGGCTCAGGAGAGTTTTCTGTCGAAAGAATATTGTAGAATACCACGTTATAAGGAAAAACAATTTTGCAGAGTAAAGACAAATACGTACATATTGGAAACACTTTACAAGAAGAAATAACGCATCGTAAAAAATTAGCTTGTATCTCCAAAACTACACGTTGTAACTCGAAGAGAATGGGTGTGGCGTGTACGTCTTAACGTGTAGTCTCAAAAGAGAGCCCAAAGGTGAATTTTCTTTCGTCAAATTTTTTCAGAAAATCACATTTTAAGGAAATCCCGCATCGTGCGAAATTTTGTTTTTCCTAAACAACACGTTGTAACTCGAAAAGCTTTCGTGTTGCGTGTATGTCTAAGTGTGTAGCCTCCAAACAGAAGGCACAGGAGAGTTTTCTGTCGAAAGAATATTGTAGAATAAAACGTTATAAGGAAATACAATTTTGCAGAGTAAAGACAAATACGTACGTATTGGAAACAATTTATGAGAAAAATAATGCATTGTACAAAATTAGCTTGTATCTCCAATACTACACGTTGTAACTCGAAAGAATTGGTGTGGCGTGTACGTCTTAACGTGTAGCCTCAAAAGAGAACCCAAAGGAGAATTTTCGTTAGTCAAAATTTTTCAGAAAATCGCATTTTGAGGAAATCCGCATCGTGCGAAATTATCTTGTTTTTCCTAAACAACACTTTGTAAGTCCAAAAGCTTTCGTGTTGCGTGTATGTCTAAGTGTGTAGCCTCAAAAGAGAAGGCACAGGAGAGTTTTCTCTCGAAAGAATATGTAAAAATACCACATTATAAGGAAATACAGTTTTGCAGAGTAAAGACAAATAAGTACTTATTGGAAACACTTATGAGAAGAAATAACACATCGTACAAAATTAGCTTGTATCTCCAAAACTACACGTTGTAACTCGAAAAGAATTGTTGTGGCGTGTACGTCTTAACGTGTAGCATCAAAAGAGAACCCACAGGAGAATTTTCTTTCGTCAAAATTTTTCAGAAAATCACGTTTTAAGGAAATCCCGCATCGTGCGAATTATCTTGTTTTTCCTAAACAACACGTTGTAACTCGAAAAGCTTTCGTGTTGCCTGTATGTCTAAGTGTGTAGCCTCAAAAGAGAAGGCACAGGAGAGTTTTCTCTCAAAGAATATGTAAGAATACCGCTTCATAAGGAAATACAGTTTTGCAGAGTAAAGATGTATACTACGTATAGGAAACACTTTACGAGAAGAAATAACGCATTGTACAAAATTAGCTTGTATCTCCAAAACTACACGTTGTAATTCGAAAGGAATTGGTGTGGCGTGAATGTCTAAACGTGTAGCCTCAAAAGAGAACCTTAAGGATAATTTTCTTTCGCCAAAATTTTTCAGAATATCACGTTTTAAGGAAATCCCGCATTGTGCGAAATTATCTTGTTTTTCCTAAACAACACGTTGTAAGTCGAAAAGCTTTCATGTTGCGTGTACGTCTAAGTGTGTAGCCTCAAAAGAGAAGGCACAGGAGAGTTTTCTCTCGAAAGAATATGTAAGAATACCACGTTATAACGAAATACAGTTTTGCAGAGTATAGACAAATACATACTTATTGGAAACACTTTAGGAGACGAAATAACACATCTTACACAATTAGTTTGTATCTCCAACACTACACGTTGTAACTCGAAAAGAATTGTTGTGGCGTGTACGTCTTAACGTGTAGTCTCAAAAGTGAACCGAAAGGAGAATTTTCTTTCGTCAAAATTTTTCAGAAAATCACGTTTTAAGGAAATCCCGCATCGTGCGAAATTATCTTGTTTTTCCAAAACATCACATTGTAACTAGAAAAGCTTTTGTGTTGTGTGTATGTCTAAGTGTGTAGCCTCAAAAGAGAAGGCACAGGAGAGTTTTCTCTCGAAACAATATGTAAGAATACCACTAAATAAGGAAATACAGTTTTGCAGAGTAAAGACATATACATACGTATTGGAAACTCTTTATGAGAAGAAATAACGCATAGTAAAAAAATTAGCTTGTATCTCCAAAACTACACGTTGTAACTCGAAAAGAATTGGTGTGGCATGTACATCTTAACGTGTAGTCTCAAAAGAGAGCCGAAAGAAGAATTTTCTTTCGTCAAAACTTTTCAGAAAATCACGTTTTAAGGAAATCCCGCATCGTGCGAAATTATCTTGTTTTTCCTCAACATCACATTGTAACTAGAAAAGCTTTCGTGTTGTGTGTATGTCTAAGTGTGTAGCCTCAAAAGAGAAGGCACAGGAGAGTTTTCTCTCGAAAGAATATGTAAGAATACCACTTCATAAGGAAATACAGTTTTGCAGAGTAAAGACATATACGTACATATTGGAAACTCTTTACGAGAAGAAATAACGCATAGTAAAAAAATTAGCTTGTATCTCCAAAACTACACGTTGTAACTCGAAAAGAATTGGTGTGGCGTGTACATCTTAACGTGTAGTCTCAAAACAGAGCCGAAAGGAGAATTTTCTTTCGTCAAAACTTTTCAGAAAATCACGTTTTAAGGAAATCCCGCATCGTGCAAAATTATCTTATTTTTCCTAAACAACACGTTGAAACTCGAAAAGCTTTCGTGTTGCGTGTATGTCTAAGTGTGTAGCCTCAAAACATAAGGCACAGGAGAGTTTTCTCTCGAAAGAATATTGTAGAATACCACGTTATAAGGAAATACAATTTTGCAGAGTAAAGACATATACATACGTATTGGAAACACTTTAAGAGAAGAAATAACGCATCTTACAAAATTAGCTTGTATCTCCAAAACTACACGTTGTAACTCGAAAAGAATTGGTGTGGCGTGTACGTCTTAACGTGTAGCCTCAAAAGAGAACCCAAAGTAGAATTTTCATTCGTCAAAATTTTTCAGGAAATCACGTTTTATGGAAATCCCGCATCGTGCGATTTTATCTAGTTTTTCCTAAACAACACGTTGTAAGTCGAAAAGTTTTCGTGTTGCGTGTATGTATAAGTGTGTAGCCTCAAAAGAGAAAGCACAGGAGAGTTTTCTCTCGAAAGAATATGTAAGAATACCACGTTATAACGAAATACAGTTTTGCAGAGTAAAGACAAATACGTACTTATTGGAAACACTTTATGAGAAGAAATAACGCATCGTACAAAATTAGCTTGTATCTCCAAAACTACATGTTGTAACTCGAAAAGAATTGTTGTGGCGTGTACGTCTTAACGTGTAGCATCAAAAGAGAACCCAAAGGAGAATTTTCTTTCGTCAAAATTTTTCAGAAAATCACGTTTTAATGTGCGAAACATCTTGTTTTTCCTAAACAACACGTTGTAACACGAAAAGCTTTCGTGTTGCGTGTATGTCTAAGTGTGTAGCATCAAAAGAGAAGGCAGAGGAGAGTTTTCTCTTGAAAGAATATGTAAGAATACCACATTATAACGAAATACAGTTTTGCAGAGTAAAGACAAATAAGTACTTATTGGAAACACTTTATGAGAAGAAATAACGCATCGTACAAAATTAGCTTGTATCTCCAAAACTACATGTTGTAACTCGAAAAGAATTGGTGTGGCGTGTACGTCTTAACATGTAGCATCTAAAGAGAACCAAAAGGAGAATTTTTTTTGTCAAAATTTTTCAAAAAATCACGTTTTAAGGAAATCCCGCATCATGCGAAATTATCTTGTTTTTCCTAAACAACACGTTCTAAGACGAAAAGCTTTCATGTTGCGTGTATGTCTAAGTGTGTAGCCTCAAAAGAGAAGGCACAGGAGAGTTTTCTCTCGAAAGTATATGTAAGAATACCAGTTCATAAGGAAATACAGTTTTGCAGAATAAAGTCATATAAGTACGTTTTGGAAACTCTTTACGAGAAGAAATAACGCATAGTACAAAATTAGCTTGTATCTCCAAAACTACACGTTGTAACTCGAAAAGAATTGGTGTGGCGTGTACGTCTTAAGGTGTAGTCTCAAAAGAGAGACCAAAGAAGAATTTTCTTTCGTCAAAATTTTTCAGAAAATCACGTTTTAAGGAAATCCCGCATCATGCGAAATTATCTTGTTTTTCCTAAACAACACGTTGTAACTCGAAAAACTTTCGTGTTGCGTGTATGTCTAAGTGTGTAGCCTCAAAACAGAAGGCACAGGAGAGTTTTCTCTCGAAAGAATATGTAAGAATACCACGTTATAAGGAAATACAATTTTGCAGAGAAAAGACAAATATGTACATATTGGAAACTCTTTACCACAAGAAATAACGCATCGTACAAAATTAGCTTGTATCTCCAAACCTCACGTGGTAACTCGAAAAGAATTGGTGTGGCGTGTACATCTTAACGTGTAGTCTCAAAAGAGTGCCCAAAGGAGAATTAACTTTTGTCAAATTTTTTCAGAAAATCACGTTTTAAGGAAATCCCCCATCGTGCGAAATTATCTTGTTTGTCCTAAATAACACCTTGTAACTCGAAAAGCTTTCGTGTTGCGTGTATGTCTAAGTGTGTAGCCTCAAAAGAGAAGGCACAGGAGAGTTTTCTCTCGAAAGAATATGTAAGAAAACCACGTTATAACGAAATACAGTTTTGCAGAGTAAAGACAAATATGTACTTATTGGAAACACTTTACGAGAAGAAATAATGCATCGTACAAAATTAGCTTGTATCTCCAAAACTACACGTTGTAACTCGAAAAGAATTGTTGTGGCGTGTACGTCTTAACATGTAGCATCTAAAGAGAACTAAAAGTAGAATTTTCTTTCGGCAAAATTTTTCAGAAAATCACGTTTTAAGGAAATCCCGCATCATGCGAAATTATCTTGTTTTTCCTAAACAAAACATTATAACTCGAAAAGTTTTCATGTTGCGTGTATGTCTAAGTGTGTAGCCTCAAAACAGAAGGCACAGGAGACTTTTCTCTTGAAAGAATATAGTAGAATACCATGTTAAAAGGAAATACAATTTTGCAGAGTAAAGACAAATACGTACGTATTGGAAACACTTTAAGAGAAGAAATAACGCATCCTAAAAAATTAGCTTGTATCTCCAAAACTACACGTTGTAACTCGAAAAGAATTGTTGTGGCGTGTTCTTCTTAACATGTAGCATCAAAAGAGAACCGGAAGGAGAATTTTCTTTCTTCAAAATTTTTCAGAAAATCACGTTTTAAGGAAATCCCGCATCGTGCGATTTTATCTTGTTTTTCCTAAACAACACGTTGTAAGTCGAAAAGCTTTCGTGTTGCGTGTATGTATAAGTGTGTAGCCTCAAAAGAGAAGGCACAGGAGAGTTTTCTCTCGAAGGAATATGTAAGAATACCACGTTATAACGAAATACAGTTTTGCAGAGTAAAGACAAATACGTACTTATTGGAAACACTTTATGAGAAGAAATAACGCATCGTACAAAATTAGCTTGTATCTCCAAAACTACACGTTGTAACTCGAAAAGAATTGTTGTGGCGTGTACGTCTTAACGTGTAGCATCAAAAGAGAACCCAAAGGAGAATTTTCTTTCGTTAAAATTTTTCAGAAAATCACGTTTTAATGTGCGAAACATCTTGTTTTTCCTAAACAACACGTTGTAACTCGAAAAGCTTTCGTGTTGCGTATATGTCTAAGTGTGTAGCCTCAAAAGAGAAGGCAGAGGAGAGTTTTCTCTCGAAAGAATATGTAAGAATACCACATTATAACGAAATACAGTTTTGCAGAGTAAAGACAAATAAGTACTTATTGGAAACACTTTATGAGAAGAAATAACGCATCGTACAAAATAAGCTTGTATCTCCAAAACTACATGTTGTAACTTGAAAAGAATTGGTGTGGCGTGTACGTCTTAACATGTAGCATCTAAAGAGAACCAAAAGGAGAATTTTTTTTCGTCAAAATTTTTCAAAAAATCACGTTTTAAGGAAATCCCGCATCATGCGAAATTATCTTGTTTTTCCTAAACAACACGTTCTAAGACGAAAAGCTTTCATGTTGCGTGTATGTCTAAGTGTGTAGCCTCAAAAGAGAAGGCACAGGAGAGTTTTCTCTCGAAAGTATATGTAAGAATACCAGTTCATAAGGAAATACAGTTTTGCAGAATAAAGTCATATAAGTACGTTTTGGAAACTCTTTACGAGAAGAAATAACGCATCGTACAAAATTAGCTTGTATCTCCAAAACTACACGTTGTAACTCGAAAAGAATTGGTGTGGCATGTACGTCTTAACATGTAGTCTCAAAAGAGAGACCAAAGGAGAATTTTCTTTCGTCAAAATTTTTCAGAAAATCACGTTTTAAGGAAATCCCGCATCGTGCGAAATTATCTTGTTTTTCCTAAACAACACGTTGTAACTCGAAAAACTTTCGTGTTGCGTGTATGTCTAAGTGTGTAGCCTCAAAACAGAAGGCACAGGAGAGTTTTCTCTCGAAAGAATATGTAAGAATACCACGTTATAAGGAAATACAATTTTGCAGAGTAAAGACAAATATGTACATATTGGAAACTCTTTACCAGAAGAAATAACGCATCGTACAAAATTAGCTTGTATCTCCAAACCTCACGTGGTAACTCGAAAAGAATTGGTGTGGCGTGTACATCTTAACGTGTAGTCTCAAAAGAGTGCCCAAAGGAGAATTAACTTTTGTCAAATTTTTTCAGAAAATCACGTTTTAAGGAAATCCCCCATCGTGCGAAATTATCTTGTTTGTCCTAAACAACACCTTGTAACTCGAAAAGCTTTGGTGTTGCGTGTATGTCTAAGTGTGTAGCCTCAAAAGAGAAGGCACAGGAGAGTTTTCTCTCGAAAGAATATGTAAGAAAACCACGTTATAACGAAATACAGTTTTGCAGAGTAAAGACAAATATGTACTTATTGGAAACACTTTATGAGAAGAAATAATGCATCGTACAAAATTAGCTTGTATCTCCAAAACTACACGTTGTAACTCGAAAAGAATTGTTGTGGCGTGTACGTCTTAACATGTAGCATCTAAAGAGAACTAAAAGTAGAATTTTCTTTCGGCAAAATTTTTCAGAAAATCACGTTTTAAGGAAATCCAGCATCATGCGAAATTATCTTGTTTTTCCTAAAGAAAACATTATAACTCGAAAAGTTTTCGTGTTGCGTGTATGTCTAAGTGTGTAGCCTCAAAACAGAAGGCACAGGAGACTTTTCTCTCGAAAGAATATAGTAGAATACCATGTTATAAGGAAATACAATTTTGCAGAGTAAAGACAAATACGTACGTATTGGAAACACTTTAAGAGAAGAAATAACGCATCCTAAAAAATTAGCTTGTATCTCCAAAACTACACGTTGTAACTCGAAAAGAATTGTTGTGGCGTGTTCTTCTTAACATGTAGCATCAAAAGAGAACCGGAAGGAGAATTTTCTTTCTTCAAAATTTTTCAGAAAATCACGTTTTAAGGAAATCCCGCATCGTGCCAAATTATCTTGTTTTTCCTTAAACAACATGTTGTAACTCGAAAAGCTGTCGTGTTCCGTGTATGTCTAAGTGTGTAGCCTCAAAATAGAAAGCACAGGAGAGTTTTCTCTCGAAAGAATATGTAAGAATACCACTTCATAAGGAAATACAGTTTTGCAGAGTAAAGACAAATACGTACTTAATGGAAACTCTTTACGAGAAGAAATAACGCATAGTACAAAATTAGCTTGTATCTCCAAAACTACACGTTGTAACTCGAAAAGACTTGGTGTGGCGTGTACGTCTTAAGGTGTAGTCTCAAAAGAGAGACCAAAGGAGAATTTTCTTTCGTCAAAATTTTTCAGAAAATCACGTTTTAAGGAAATCCCGCATCATGGTAAATTATCTTGTTTTTCCTAAACAACACGTTGTAACTCGAAAAGCTTTCGTGTTGCGTGTATGTCTAAGTGTGTAGCCTCAAAACAGAAGGCTCAGGAGAGTTTTCTGTCGAAAGAATATTGTAGAATACCACGTTATAAGGAAAAACAATTTTGCAGAGTAAAGACAAATACGTACATATTGGAAACACTTTACAAGAAGAAATAACGCATCGTAAAAAATTAGCTTGTATCTCCAAAACTACACGTTGTAACTCGAAGAGAATGGGTGTGTCGTGTACGTCTTAACGTGTAGTCTCAAAAGAGAGCCCAAAGGTGAATTTTCTTTCGTCAAATTTTTTCAGAAAATCACATTTTAAGGAAATCCCGCATCGTGCGAAATTTTGTTTTTCCTAAACAACACGTTTTAACTCGAAAAGCTTTCGTGTTGCGTGTATGTCTAAGTGTGTAGCCTCCAAACAGAAGGCACAGGAGAGTTTTCTGTCGAAAGAATATTGTAGAATAAAACGTTATAAGGAAATACAATTTTGCAGAGTAAAGACATATACGTACGTATTGGAAACACTTTATGAGAAGAAATAATGCATCGTACAAAATTAGCTTGTATCTCCAAAACTACACGTTGTAACTCGAAAAGAATTGGTGTGGCGTGTACGTCTTAACGTGTAGCCTCAAAAGAGAACCCAAAGGAGAATTTTCGTTAGTCAAAATTTTTCAGAAAATCGCGTTTTGAGGAAATCCGCATCGTGCGAAATTATCTTGTTTTTCCTAAACAACACGTTGTAAGTCCAAAAGCTTTCGTGTTGCGTGTATGTCTAAGTGTGTAGCCTCAAAAGAGAAGGCACAGGAGAGTTTTCTCTCGAAAGAATATGTAAAAATACCACATTATAAGGAAATACAGTTTTGCAGAGTAAAGACAAATAAGTACTTATTGGAAACACTTACGAGAAGAAATAACACATCGTACAAAATTAGCTTGTATCTCCAAAACTACACGTTGTAACTCGAAAAGAATTGTTGTGGCGTGTACGTCTTAACGTGTAGCATCAAAAGAGAACCCAAAGGAGAATTTTCTTTCGTCAAAATTTTTCAGAAAATCACGTTTTAAGGAAATCCCGCATCGTGCTAATTATCTTGTTTTTCCTAAACAACACGTTGTAACTTGAAAAGCTTTCGTGTTGCCTGTATGTCTAAGTGTGTAGCCTCAAAAGAGAAGGCACAGGAGAGTTTTCTCTCGAAAGAATATGTAAGAATACCACTTCATAAGGAAATACAGTTTTGCAGAGTAAAGGTGTATACGTACATATAGGAAACACTTTACGAGAAGAAATAACGCATTGTACAAAATTAGCTTGTATCTCCAAAACTACACGTTGTAATTCGAAAGGAATTGGTGTGGCGTGAACGTCTAAAGGTGTAGCCTCAAAAGAGAACCGAAAGGATAATTTTTTTCGCCAAAATTTTTCAGAATATCACGTTTTAAGGAAATGCCGCATCGTGCGAAATTATCTTGTTTTTCCTAAACAACACGTTGTAAGTCGAAAAGCTTTCATGTTGCGTGTACGTCTAAGTGTGTAGCCTCAAAAGAGAAGGCACAGGAGAGTTTTCTCTCGAAAGAATATGTAAGAATACCACGTTATAACGAAATACAGTTTTGCAGAGTATAGACAAATACATACTTATTGGAAACACTTTAGGAGAAGAAATAACACATCTTACAAAATTAGTTTGTATCTCCAACACTATACGTTGTAACTCGAAAAGAATTGTTGTGGCGTGTACGTCTTAACGTGTAGCATCAAAAGGGAACCCAAAGGAGAATTTTCTTTCGTCAATATTTTTCAGAAAATCACGTTTTAAGGAAATCCCGCATCGTGCGAAATTATCTTGTTTTTCCAAAACATCACATTGTAACTAGAAAAGCTTTTGTGTTGTGTGTATGTCTAAGTGTGTAGCCTCAAAAGAGAAGGCACAGGAGAGTTTTCTCTCGAAAGAATATGTAAGAATACCACTTCATAAGGAAATACAGTTTTGCAGAGTAAAGACATATACATACGTATTGGAAACTCTTTATGAGAAGAAATAACGCATAGTAAAAAAATTAGCTTGTATCTCCAAAACTACACGTTGTAACTCGAAAAGAATTGGTGTGGCGTGTACATCTTAACGTGTAGTCTCAAAAGAGAGCCTAAAGAAGAATTTACTTTCGTCAAAACTTTTCAGAAAATCACGTTTTAAGGAAATCCCGCATCGTGCGAAATTATTTTATTTTTCCTAAACAACACGTTGTATGTCCAAAAGCTTTCGTGTTGCGTGTATGTCTAAGTGTGTACCCTCAAAAGAAAAGGCACAGGAGAGTTTTCTCTCGAAAGAATATGTAAGAATACCACGTTATAAGGAAATACAGTTTTGCAGAGTAAAGACAAATAAGTACTTATTGGAAACACTTTACCAGAAGAAATAACACATCGTACAAAATTTGCTTGTATCTCCAAAACTACACGTTGTAACTCGAAAAGAATTGTTGTGGCGTGTATGTCTTAACGTGTAGCATCAAAAGAGAACCCAAAGGAGAATTTTCTTTCGTCAAAATTTTTCAGAAAATCACGTTTTAAGGAAATCCCGCAACGTGCGAATTTATCTTATTTTTCCTAAACAACACGTTGTAACTCGAAAAGCTTTCGTGTTGCCTGTATGTCTAAGTGTGTAGCCTCAAAAGAGAAGGCACAGGAGAGTTTTCTCTCGAAAGAATATGTAAGAATACCACTTCATAAGGAAATACAGTTTTGCAGAGTAAAGATGTATATGTACGTATAGGAAACACTTTACAAGAAGAAATAACGCATTGTACAAAATTAGCTTGTATCTCCAAAACTACACGTTGTAATTCGAAAGGAATTGGTGTGGCGTGAACGTCTAAACGTGTAGCCTCAAAAGAGAACCGAAAGGATAATTTTCTTTCGTCAAAATTTTTCAGAAAATCACGTTTTAAGGAAATCCCGCATCGTGCGAAATTATCTTGTTTTTCCTAAACAACACGTTGTAAGTCGAAAAGCTTTCATTTTGCGTGTATGTCTAAGTGTGTAGCCTCAAAAGAGAAGGCACAGGAGAGTTTTCTCTCGAAAGAATATGTAAAAATACCACGTTATAACGAAATGCAGTTTTGCAGAGTATAGACAAATACATACTTATTGGAAACACTTTAGGAGAAGAAATAACGCATCGTACAAAATTAGCTTGTATCTCCAAAACTACACGTTGTAACTCGAAAAGAATTGTTGTGGCGTGTACGTCTTAACGTGTAGCATCAAAAGAGCACCCAAAGGAGAATTTTCTTTCGTCAATATTTTTCAGAAAATCACGTTTTAAGGAAATCCCGCATCGTGCGAAATTATCTTGTTTTTCCTAAACATCACATTGTAACTAGAAAAGCTTTCGTGTTGTGTGTATGTCTAAGTGTGTAGCCTCAAAAGAGAAGGCACAGGAGAGTTTTCTTTCGAAAGAATATGTAAGAATACCACTTCATAAGGAAATACAGTTTTGCAGAGTAAAGACATATACGTACGTATTGGAAACTCTTTACGAGAAGAAATAACGCATAGTAAAAAAATTAGCTTGTATCTCCAAAAATACACGTTGTAACTCGAAAAGAATTGGTGTGGCGTGTACATCTTAACATGTAGTCTCAAAAGAGAGCCGAAAGGAGAATTTTCTTTCGTCAAAACTTTTCAGAAAATCACGTTTTAAGGAAATCCCGCATCGTGCGAAATTATCTTATTTTTCCTAAACAACACGTTGTAACTCGAAAAGCTTTCGTGTTGCGTGTATGTCTAAGTGTGTAGCCTCAAAACAGAAGGCACAGGAGAGTTTTCTCTCGAAAGAATATTGTAGAATACCACGTTATAAGGAAATACAATTTTGCAGAGTAAAGACATATACATACGTATTGGAAACACTTTACGAGAAGAAATAACGCATCTTACAAAATTAGCTTGTATCTCCAAAACTACACGTTGTAACTCGAAAAGAATGGGTGTGTCGTGTACGTCTTAACGTGTAGCCTCAAAAGAGAACCCAAAGTAGAATTTTCATTCGTCAAAATTTTTCAAAAAATCATGTTTTAAGGAAATCCCGCATCGTGAGATATTATCTTGTTTTTCCTAAACAACACGTAGTAAGTCGAAAAGCTTTCGTGTTGCGTGTATGTATAAGTGTGTAGCCTCAAAAGAGAAGGCACAGGAGAGTTTTCTCTCGAAAGAATATGTAAGAATACCACGTTATAACGAAATACAGTTTTGCAGAGTAAAGACAAATACATACTTATTGGAAACACTTTATGAGAAGAAATAACGCATCGTACAAAATTAGCTTGTATCTCCAAAACTACACGTTGTAACTCGAAAAGAATTGTTGTGGCGTGTACGTCTTAACGTGTAGCATCAAAAGAGAACCCAAAGGAGAATTTTCTTTCGTTAAAATTTTTCAGAAAATCACGTTTTAATGTGCGAAACATCTTGTTTTTCCTAAACAACACGTTGTAACTCGAAAAGCATTCGTGTTGCGTGTATGTCTAAGTGTGTAGCCTCAAAAGAGAAGGCAGAGGAGAGTTTTCTCTCGAAAGAATATGTAAGAATACCAGTTCATAAGGAAATACAGTTTTGCAGAATAAAGTCATATAAGTACGTTTTGGAAACTCTTTACGAGAAGAAATAACGCATCGTACAAAATTAGCTTGTATCTCCAAAACTACACGTTGTAACTCGAAAAGAATTTGTGTGGTATGTACGTCTTAACGTGTAGTCTCAAAAGAGAGACCAAAGGAGAATTTTCTTTCGTCAAAATTTTTCAGAAAATCACGTTTTAAGGAAATCCCGCATCGTGCGAAATTATCTTGTTTTTCCTAAACAACACGTTGTAACTCGAAAAACTTTCGTGTTGCGTGTATGTCTAAGTGTGTAGCCTCAAAACAGAAGGCACAGGAGAGTTTTCTCTCGAAAGAATATGTAAGAATACCACGTTATAAGGAAATACAATTTTGCAGAGTAAAGACAAATATGTACATATTGGAAACTCTTTACCAGAAGAAATAACGCATCGTACAAAATTAGCTTGTATCTCCAAACCTCACGTGGTAACTCGAAAAGAATTGGTGTGGCGTGTACATCTTAACGTGTAGTCTCAAAAGAGTGCCCAAAGGAGAATTAACTTTTGTCAAATTTTTTCAGAAAATCACGTTTTAAGGAAATCCCCCATCGTGCGAAATTATCTTGTTTGTCCTAAACAACACCTTGTAACTCGAAAAGCTTTGGTGTTGCGTGTATGTCTAAGTGTGTAGCCTCAAAAGAGAAGGCACAGGAGAGTTTTCTCTCGAAAGAATATGTAAGAAAACCACGTTATAACGAAATACAGTTTTGCAGAGTAAAGACAAATATGTACTTATTGGAAACACTTTACGAGAAGAAATAATGCATCGTACAAAATTAGCTTGTATCTCCAAAACTACACGTTGTAACTCGAAAAGAATTGTTGTGGCGTGTACGTCTTAACATGTAGCATCTAAAGAGAACTAAAAGTAGAATTTTCTTTCGGCAAAATTTTTCAGAAAATCACGTTTTAAGGAAATCCAGCATCATGCGAAATTATCTTGTTTTTCCTAAAGAAAACATTATAACTCGAAAAGTTTTCGTGTTGCGTGTATGTCTAAGTGTGTAGCCTCAAAACAGAAGGCACAGGAGACTTTTCTCTCGAAAGAATATAGTAGAATACCATGTTATAAGGAAATACAATTTTGCAGAGTAAAGACAAATACGTACGTATTGGAAACACTTTAAGAGAAGAAATAACGCATCCTAAAAAATTAGCTTGTATCTCCAAAACTACACGTTGTAACTCGAAAAGAATTGTTGTGGCGTGTTCTTCTTAACATGTAGCATCAAAAGAGAACCGGAAGGAGAATTTTCTTTCTTCAAAATTTTTCAGAAAATCACGTTTTAAGGAAATCCCGCATCGTGCCAAATTATCTTGTTTTTCCTTAAACAACATGTTGTAACTCGAAAAGCTGTCGTGTTCCGTGTATGTCTAAGTGTGTAGCCTCAAAATAGAAAGCACAGGAGAGTTTTCTCTCGAAAGAATATGTAAGAATACCACTTCATAAGGAAATACAGTTTTGCAGAGTAAAGACAAATACGTACTTAATGGAAACTCTTTACGAGAAGAAATAACGCATAGTACAAAATTAGCTTGTATCTCCAAAACTACACGTTGTAACTCGAAAAGACTTGGTGTGGCGTGTACGTCTTAAGGTGTAGTCTCAAAAGAGAGACCAAAGGAGAATTTTCTTTCGTCAAAATTTTTCAGAAAATCACGTTTTAAGGAAATCCCGCATCATGGTAAATTATCTTGTTTTTCCTAAACAACACGTTGTAACTCGAAAAGCTTTCGTGTTGCGTGTATGTCTAAGTGTGTAGCCTCAAAACAGAAGGCTCAGGAGAGTTTTCTGTCGAAAGAATATTGTAGAATACCACGTTATAAGGAAAAACAATTTTGCAGAGTAAAGACAAATACGTACATATTGGAAACACTTTACAAGAAGAAATAACGCATCGTAAAAAATTAGCTTGTATCTCCAAAACTACACGTTGTAACTCGAAGAGAATGGGTGTGTCGTGTACGTCTTAACGTGTAGTCTCAAAAGAGAGCCCAAAGGTGAATTTTCTTTCGTCAAATTTTTTCAGAAAATCACATTTTAAGGAAATCCCGCATCGTGCGAAATTTTGTTTTTCCTAAACAACACGTTTTAACTCGAAAAGCTTTCGTGTTGCGTGTATGTCTAAGTGTGTAGCCTCCAAACAGAAGGCACAGGAGAGTTTTCTGTCGAAAGAATATTGTAGAATAAAACGTTATAAGGAAATACAATTTTGCAGAGTAAAGACATATACGTACGTATTGGAAACACTTTATGAGAAGAAATAATGCATCGTACAAAATTAGCTTGTATCTCCAAAACTACACGTTGTAACTCGAAAAGAATTGGTGTGGCGTGTACGTCTTAACGTGTAGCCTCAAAAGAGAACCCAAAGGAGAATTTTCGTTAGTCAAAATTTTTCAGAAAATCGCGTTTTGAGGAAATCCGCATCGTGCGAAATTATCTTGTTTTTCCTAAACAACACGTTGTAAGTCCAAAAGCTTTCGTGTTGCGTGTATGTCTAAGTGTGTAGCCTCAAAAGAGAAGGCACAGGAGAGTTTTCTCTCGAAAGAATATGTAAAAATACCACATTATAAGGAAATACAGTTTTGCAGAGTAAAGACAAATAAGTACTTATTGGAAACACTTACGAGAAGAAATAACACATCGTACAAAATTAGCTTGTATCTCCAAAACTACACGTTGTAACTCGAAAAGAATTGTTGTGGCGTGTACGTCTTAACGTGTAGCATCAAAAGAGAACCCAAAGGAGAATTTTCTTTCGTCAAAATTTTTCAGAAAATCACGTTTTAAGGAAATCCCGCATCGTGCTAATTATCTTGTTTTTCCTAAACAACACGTTGTAACTTGAAAAGCTTTCGTGTTGCCTGTATGTCTAAGTGTGTAGCCTCAAAAGAGAAGGCACAGGAGAGTTTTCTCTCGAAAGAATATGTAAGAATACCACTTCATAAGGAAATACAGTTTTGCAGAGTAAAGGTGTATACGTACATATAGGAAACACTTTACGAGAAGAAATAACGCATTGTACAAAATTAGCTTGTATCTCCAAAACTACACGTTGTAATTCGAAAGGAATTGGTGTGGCGTGAACGTCTAAAGGTGTAGCCTCAAAAGAGAACCGAAAGGATAATTTTTTTCGCCAAAATTTTTCAGAATATCACGTTTTAAGGAAATGCCGCATCGTGCGAAATTATCTTGTTTTTCCTAAACAACACGTTGTAAGTCGAAAAGCTTTCATGTTGCGTGTACGTCTAAGTGTGTAGCCTCAAAAGAGAAGGCACAGGAGAGTTTTCTCTCGAAAGAATATGTAAGAATACCACGTTATAACGAAATACAGTTTTGCAGAGTATAGACAAATACATACTTATTGGAAACACTTTAGGAGAAGAAATAACACATCTTACAAAATTAGTTTGTATCTCCAACACTATACGTTGTAACTCGAAAAGAATTGTTGTGGCGTGTACGTCTTAACGTGTAGCATCAAAAGGGAACCCAAAGGAGAATTTTCTTTCGTCAATATTTTTCAGAAAATCACGTTTTAAGGAAATCCCGCATCGTGCGAAATTATCTTGTTTTTCCAAAACATCACATTGTAACTAGAAAAGCTTTTGTGTTGTGTGTATGTCTAAGTGTGTAGCCTCAAAAGAGAAGGCACAGGAGAGTTTTCTCTCGAAAGAATATGTAAGAATACCACTTCATAAGGAAATACAGTTTTGCAGAGTAAAGACATATACATACGTATTGGAAACTCTTTATGAGAAGAAATAACGCATAGTAAAAAAATTAGCTTGTATCTCCAAAACTACACGTTGTAACTCGAAAAGAATTGGTGTGGCGTGTACATCTTAACGTGTAGTCTCAAAAGAGAGCCTAAAGAAGAATTTTCTTTCGTCAAAACTTTTCAGAAAATCACGTTTTAAGGAAATCCCGCATCGTGCGAAATTATTTTATTTTTCCTAAACAACACGTTGTATGTCCAAAAGCTTTCGTGTTGCGTGTATGTCTAAGTGTGTACCCTCAAAAGAAAAGGCACAGGAGAGTTTTCTCTCGAAAGAATATGTAAGAATACCACGTTATAAGGAAATACAGTTTTGCAGAGTAAAGACAAATAAGTACTTATTGGAAACACTTTACCAGAAGAAATAACACATCGTACAAAATTTGCTTGTATCTCCAAAACTACACGTTGTAACTCGAAAAGAATTGTTGTGGCGTGTATGTCTTAACGTGTAGCATCAAAAGAGAACCCAAAGGAGAATTTTCTTTCGTCAAAATTTTTCAGAAAATCACGTTTTAAGGAAATCCCGCAACGTGCGAATTTATCTTATTTTTCCTAAACAACACGTTGTAACTCGAAAAGCTTTCGTGTTGCCTGTATGTCTAAGTGTGTAGCCTCAAAAGAGAAGGCACAGGAGAGTTTTCTCTCGAAAGAATATGTAAGAATACCACTTCATAAGGAAATACAGTTTTGCAGAGTAAAGATGTATATGTACGTATAGGAAACACTTTACAAGAAGAAATAACGCATTGTACAAAATTAGCTTGTATCTCCAAAACTACACGTTGTAATTCGAAAGGAATTGGTGTGGCGTGAACGTCTAAACGTGTAGCCTCAAAAGAGAACCGAAAGGATAATTTTCTTTCGTCAAAATTTTTCAGAAAATCACGTTTTAAGGAAATCCCGCATCGTGCGAAATTATCTTGTTTTTCCTAAACAACACGTTGTAAGTCGAAAAGCTTTCATTTTGCGTGTATGTCTAAGTGTGTAGCCTCAAAAGAGAAGGCACAGGAGAGTTTTCTCTCGAAAGAATATGTAAAAATACCACGTTATAACGAAATGCAGTTTTGCAGAGTATAGACAAATACATACTTATTGGAAACACTTTAGGAGAAGAAATAACGCATCGTACAAAATTAGCTTGTATCTCCAAAACTACACGTTGTAACTCGAAAAGAATTGTTGTGGCGTGTACGTCTTAACGTGTAGCATCAAAAGAGCACCCAAAGGAGAATTTTCTTTCGTCAATATTTTTCAGAAAATCACGTTTTAAGGAAATCCCGCATCGTGCGAAATTATCTTGTTTTTCCTAAACATCACATTGTAACTAGAAAAGCTTTCGTGTTGTGTGTATGTCTAAGTGTGTAGCCTCAAAAGAGAAGGCACAGGAGAGTTTTCTTTCGAAAGAATATGTAAGAATACCACTTCATAAGGAAATACAGTTTTGCAGAGTAAAGACATATACGTACGTATTGGAAACTCTTTACGAGAAGAAATAACGCATAGTAAAAAAATTAGCTTGTATCTCCAAAAATACACGTTGTAACTCGAAAAGAATTGGTGTGGCGTGTACATCTTAACATGTAGTCTCAAAAGAGAGCCGAAAGGAGAATTTTCTTTCGTCAAAACTTTTCAGAAAATCACGTTTTAAGGAAATCCCGCATCGTGCGAAATTATCTTATTTTTCCTAAACAACACGTTGTAACTCGAAAAGCTTTCGTGTTGCGTGTATGTCTAAGTGTGTAGCCTCAAAACAGAAGGCACAGGAGAGTTTTCTCTCGAAAGAATATTGTAGAATACCACGTTATAAGGAAATACAATTTTGCAGAGTAAAGACATATACATACGTATTGGAAACACTTTACGAGAAGAAATAACGCATCTTACAAAATTAGCTTGTATCTCCAAAACTACACGTTGTAACTCGAAAAGAATGGGTGTGTCGTGTACGTCTTAACGTGTAGCCTCAAAAGAGAAGCCAAAGTAGAATTTTCATTCGTCAAAATTTTTCAAAAAATCATGTTTTAAGGAAATCCCGCATCGTGAGATATTATCTTGTTTTTCCTAAACAACACGTAGTAAGTCGAAAAGCTTTCGTGTTGCGTGTATGTATAAGTGTGTAGCCTCAAAAGAGAAGGCACAGGAGAGTTTTCTCTCGAAAGAATATGTAAGAATACCACGTTATAACGAAATACAGTTTTGCAGAGTAAAGACAAATACATACTTATTGGAAACACTTTATGAGAAGAAATAACGCATCGTACAAAATTAGCTTGTATCTCCAAAACTACACGTTGTAACTCGAAAAGAATTGTTGTGGCGTGTACGTCTTAACGTGTAGCATCAAAAGAGAACCCAAAGGAGAATTTTCTTTCGTTAAAATTTTTCAGAAAATCACGTTTTAATGTGCGAAACATCTTGTTTTTCCTAAACAACACGTTGTAACTCGAAAAGCATTCGTGTTGCGTGTATGTCTAAGTGTGTAGCCTCAAAAGAGAAGGCAGAGGAGAGTTTTCTCTCGAAAGAATATGTAAGAATACCAGTTCATAAGGAAATACAGTTTTGCAGAATAAAGTCATATAAGTACGTTTTGGAAACTCTTTACGAGAAGAAATAACGCATCGTACAAAATTAGCTTGTATCTCCAAAACTACACGTTGTAACTCGAAAAGAATTTGTGTGGTATGTACGTCTTAACGTGTAGTCTCAAAAGAGAGACCAAAGGAGAATTTTCTTTCGTCAAAATTTTTCAGAAAATCACGTTTTAAGGAAATCCCGCATCGTGCGAAATTATCTTGTTTTTCCTAAACAACACGTTGTAACTCGAAAAACTTTCGTGTTGCGTGTATGTCTAAGTGTGTAGCCTCAAAACAGAAGGCACAGGAGAGTTTTCTCTCGAAAGAATATGTAAGAATACCACGTTATAAGGAAATACAATTTTGCAGAGTAAAGACAAATATGTACATATTGGAAACTCTTTACCAGAAGAAATAACGCATCGTACAAAATTAGCTTGTATCTCCAAACCTCACGTTGTAACTCGAAAAGAATTGGTTTGGCGTGTACGTCTTAACGTGTAGTCTCAATAGAGTGCCCAAAGGAGAATTATCTTTCGTCAAAATTTTTCAGAAAATCACGTTTTAAGGAAATCCCCCATCGTGTGAAATTATCTTTTTTTCCTAAACAACACCTTTTAACTCGAAAAGCTTTCGTGTTGCGTGTATGTCTAAGTGTGTAGCTTCAAAAGAGAAGGCACAGGAGAGTTTTCTCTCGAAAGAATATGTAAGAAAACCACGTTATAACGAAATACAGTTTTGCAGAGTAAAGACAAATACGTACTTATTGGAAACACTTTACGAGAAGAAATAATGCATCGTACAAAATTAGCTTGTATCTCCAAAACTACACGTTGTAACTCGAAAAGAATTGTTGTGGCGTGTACGTCTTAACATGTAGCATCTAAAGAGAACTAAAAGTAGAATTTTCTTTCGGCAAAATTTTTCAGAAAATCACGTTTTAAGGAAATCCCGCATCATGCGAAATTATCTTGTTTTTCCTAAACAAAACATTATAACTCGAAAAGCTTTCGTGTTGCGTGTATGTCTAAGTGTGTAGCCTCAAAACAGAAGGCACAGGAGACTTTTCTCTGGAAAGAATATAGTAGAATACCATGTTATAAGGAAATACAATTTTGCAGAGTAAAGACAAATACGTACGTATTGGAAACACTTTAAGAGAAGAAATAACGCATCCTACAAAATTAGCTTGTATCTCCAAAACTACACGTTGTAACTCGAAAAGAATTGTTGTGGCGTGTTCTTCTTAACATGTAGCATCAAAAGAGAACCGGAAGGAGAATTTTCTTTCTTCAAAATTTTTCAGAAAATCACGTTTTAAGGAAATCCCGCATCGTGCCAAATTATTTTGTTTTTCCTTAAACAACAAGTTGTAACTCGAAAAGCTTTCGTTTTCCGTGTATGTCTAAGTGTGTAGCCTCAAAATAGAAAGCACAGGAGAGTTTTCTCTCGAAAGAATATGTAAGAATACCACTTTATAAGGAAATACAATTTTGCAGAGTAAAGACAAATACGTACTTATTGGAAACTTTTTACGAGAAGAAATAACGCATAGTACAAAATTAGCTTGTATCTCCAAAACTACACGTTGTAACTCGAAAAGACTTGGTGTGGCGTGTACGTCTTAAGGTGTAGTCTCAAAAGAGAGCCCAAAGGAGAATTTTCTTTCGTCAAAATTTTTCAGAAAATCACGTTTTAAGGAAATCCCGCATCATGCGAAATTATCTTGTTTTTCCTAAACAACACGTTGTAACTCGAAAAGCTTTCGTGTTGCGTGTATGTCTAAGTGTGTAGCCTCAAAACAGAAGGCTCAGGAGAGTTTTCTCTCGAAAGAAAATTGTAGAATACCACGTTATAAGGAAAAACAATTTTGCAGAGTAAAGACAAATACGTACATATTGGAAACACTTTACGAGAAGAAATAACGCATCGTACAAAATTAGTTTGTATCTCCAAAACTACACGTTGTAACTCGAAAAGAATGGGTGTGGCGTGTACGTCTTAACGTGTAGCCTCAAAAGAGAACCCAAAGGAGAATTTTCGTTAGTAAAAATTTTTTCAGAAAATCGCGTTTTGTGGAAATCCGCATCGTGCGAAATTATCTTGTTTTTCCTAAACAACACTTTGTAAGTCCAAAAGCTTTCGTGTTGCATGTTTGTCTAAGTGTGTAGCCTCAAAAGAGAAGGCACAAGAGAGTTTTCTCTCGAAAGAATATGTAAGAATACCACGTTATAAGGAAATACAGTTTTGCAGAGTAAAGACAAATAAGTACTTATTGGAAACACTTTACAAGAAGAAATAACACATCGTACAAAATTAGCTTGTATCTCCAAAACTACATGTTGTAACTCGAAAAGAATTGTTGTGGCGTGTACGTCTTAACGTGTAGCATCAAAAGAGAACCAAAAGGAGAATTTTCTTTCCTCAAAATTTTTCAGAAAATCACGTTTTAAGGAAATCCCGCATCGTGCGAATTTATCTTGTTTTTCCTAAACAACACGTTGTAACTCGAAAAGCTTTCGTGTTGCCTGTATGTCTAAGTGTGTAGCCTCAAAAGAGAAGGCACAGGAGAGTTTTCTCTCGAAAGAATATGTAAGAATACCACTTCATAAGGAAATACAGTTTTGCAGAGTAATGATGTATACGTACGTATAGGAAACACTTTACGAGAAGAAATAACGCATTGTACAAAATTAGCTTGAATCTCCAAAACTACACGTTGTAATTCGAAAGGAATTGGTGTGGCGTGAAGGTCTAAACGTGTAGCCTCAAAAGAGAACCGAATGGATAATTTTCTTTCGTCAAAATTTTTCAGAAAATCACGTTTTAAGGAAATCCCGCTTCGTGCGAAATTATCTTGTTTTTCCTAAACAACACGTTGTAAGTCGAAAAGCTTTCATGTTGCGTGTATGTCTAAATGTGTAGCCTCAAAAGAGAATGCACAGGAGAGTTTTCTCTCGAAAAAATATGTAAGAATACCACGTTATAACGAAATACAGTTTTGCAGAGTATAGAAAAATACATACTTATTGGAAACACTTTAGGAGAAGAAATAACGCATCGTACAAAATTAGCTTGTATCTCCAACACTACACGTTGTAACTCGAAAAGAATTGTTGTGGCGTGTACGTCTTAACGTGTAGCATCAAAAGAGCACCCAAAGGAGAATTTTCTTTCGTCAATATTTTTCAGAAAATCACGTTTTAAGGAAATCCCGCATCGTGCGAAATTATCTTGTTTTTCCTAAACATCACATTGTAACTAGAAAAGCTATCGTGTTGTGTGTATGTCTAAGTGTGTAGCCTCAAAAGAGAAGGCACAGGAGAGTTTTCTCTCGAAAGAATATGTAAGAATACCACTTCATAAGGAAATACAGTTTTGCAGAGTAAAGACATATACGTAAGTATTGGAAACTCTTTACGAGAAGAAATAACGCATAGTAAAAAAATTAGCTTGTATCTCCAAAACTACACGTTGTAACTCGAAAAGAATTGGTGTGGCGTGTACATCTTAACGTGTAGTCTCAAAAGAGAGCCGAAAGGAGAATTTTCTTTCGTCAAAACTTTTCAGAAAATCACGTTTTAAGGAAATCCCGCATCGTGCGAAATTATCTTATTTTTCCTAAACAACACGTTGTAACTCGAAAAGCTTTCGTGTTGCGTGTATGTCTAAGTGTGTAGCCTCAAAACAGAAGGCACAGGAGAGTTTTCTCTCGAAAGAATATTGTAGAATACCACGTTATAAGGAAATACAATTTTGCAGAGTAAAGACATATACATACGTATTGGAAACACTTTACGAGAAGAAATAACGCATCTTAAAAAATTAGCTTGTATCTCCAAAACTACACGTTGTAACTCGAAAAGAATTGGTGTGGCGTGTACGTCTTAACGTGTAGCCTCAAAAGAGAACCTAAAGTAGAATTTTCATTAGTCAAAATTTTTCAGAAAATCACGTTTTAAGGAAATCCCGTGTCGTGCGATTTTATCTTGTTTTTCCTAAACAACACGTTGTAAGTCGAAAAGCTTTCGTGTTGCGTGTATGTATAAGTGTGTAGCCTCAAAAGAGAAGGCACAGGAGAGTTTTCTCTCGAAAGAATATGTAAGAATACCACGTTATAACGAAATACAGTTTTGCAGAGTAAAGACAAATACGTACTTATTGGATACACTTTATGAGAAGAAATATCGCATCATACAAAATTAGCTTGTATCTCCAAAACTACACGTTGTAACTCGAAAAGAATTGTTGTGGCGTGTAGGTCTTAACGTGTAGCATCAAAAGAGAACCCAAAGGAGAATTTTCTTTCGTCAAAATTTTTTAGAAAATCACGTTTTAAGGAAATCCCGCATCGTGCGAATTTATCTTGTTTTTCCTAAACAACACGTTGTAACTCGAAAAGCTTTCGTGTTGCCTGTATGTCTAAGTGTGTAGCCTCAAAAGAGAAGGCACAGGAGAGTTTTCTCTCGAAAGAATATGTAAGAATACCACTTCATAAGGAAATACAGTTTTGCAGAGTAAAGATGTATACGTACATATAGGAAACACTTTACGAGAAGAAATAACGCATTGTACAAAATTAGCTTGTATCTCCAAAACTACACGTTGTAATTCGAAAGGAATTGGTGTGGCGTGAAGGTCTAAACGTGTAGCCTCAAAAGAGAACCGAATGGATAATTTTCTTTCGTCAAAATTTTTCAGAAAATCACGTTTTAAGGAAATCCCGCATCGTGCGAAATTATCTTGTTTTTCCTAAACAACACGTTGTAACTCGAAAAACTTTCGTGTTGCGTGTATGTCTAAGTGTGTAGCCTCAAAACAGAAGGCACAGGAGAGTTTTCTCTCGAAAGAATATGTAAGAATACCACGTTATAAGGAAATACAATTTTGCAGAGTAAAGACAAATATGTACATATTGGAAACTCTTTACCAGAAGAAATAACGCATCGTACAAAATTAGCTTGTATCTCCAACCCTCACGTTGTAATTCGAAAAGAATTGGTGTGGCGTGTACGTCTTAATGTGTAGTCTCAAAAGAGTGCCCAAAGGAGAATTACCTTTCGCCAATTTTTTTCAGAAAATCACGTTTTAAGGAAATCCCCCATCGTGCGAAATTATCTTGTTTGTCCTAAACAACACCTTGTAACTCGAAAAGCTTTCGTGTTGCGTGTATGTCTAAGTGTGTAGCCTCAAAAGAGAAGGCACAGGAGAGTTTTCTCTCGAAAGAATATGTAAGAAAACCACGTTATAACGAAATACAATTTTGCAGAGTAAAGACAAATATGTACTTATTGGAAACACTTTACAAGAAGAAATAATGCATCGTACAAAATTAGCTTTTATCTCCAAAACTACACGTTGTAACTCGAAAAGAATTGTTGTGGCGTGTACGTCTTAACATGTAGCATCTAAAGAGAACTAAAAGTAGAATTTTCTTTCGGCAAAATTTTTCAGAAAATCACGTTTTAAGGAAATCCCGCATCATGCGAAATTATCTTGTTTTTCCTAAACAAAACATTATAACTCGAAAAGCTTTTGTGTTGCGAGTATGTCTAAGTGTGCAGCCTCAAAAGAGAAGGCACAGGAGACTTTTCTCTTGAAAGAATATAGTAGAATACCATGTTATAAGGAAATACAATTTTGCAGAGTAAAGACAAATACGTACGTATTGGAAACACTTTAAGAGAAGAAATAACGCATCCTACAAAATTAGCTTGTATCTCCAAAACTACACGTTGTAACTCGAAAAGAATTGTTGTGGCGTGTTCTTCTTAACATGTAGCATCAAAAGAGAACCGGAAGGAGAATTTTCTTTCTTCAAAATTTTTCAGAAAATCACGTTTTAAGGAAATCCCGCATCGTGCCAAATTATCTTGTTTTTCCTTAAACAACACGTTGTAACTCGAAAAGCTTTCGTGATCCGTGTATGTCTAAGTGTGTAGCCTCAAAATAGAAAGCACAGGAGAGTTTTCTCTCGAAAGAATATGTAAGAATACCACTTCATAAGGAAATACAGTTTTGCAGAGTAAAGACAAATACGAACTTATTGGAAACTCTTTACGAGAAGAAATAACGCATAGTACAAAATTAGCTTGTATCTCCAAAACTACACATTGTAACTCGAAAAGACTTGGTGTGGCGTGTACGTCTTAAGGTGTAGTCTCAAAAGAGAGCCCAAAGGAGAATTTTCTTTCGTCAAAATTTTTCAGAAAATCACGTTTTAAGGAAATCCCGCATCGTGCGAAATTATCTTGTTTTTCCTAAACAACACGTTGTAACTCGAAAAGCTTTCGTGTTGCGTGTATGTCTAAGTGTGTAGCCTCAAAACAGAAGGCTCACGAGAGTTTTCTCTCGAAAGAATATTGTAGAATACCACGTTATAAGGAAAAACAATTTTGCAGAGTAAAGACAAATACGTACATATTGGAAACACTTTACGAGAAGAAATAACGCATCGTACAAAATTAGCTTGTATCTCCAAAACTACACGTTGTAACTCGAAAAGAATGGATGTGGCGTGTATGTCTTAACGTGTAGTCTCAAAAGAGAGCCGAAAGGTGAATTTTCTTTCGTCAAATTTTTTCAGAAAATCACATTTTAAGGAAATCCCGCATCGTGCGAAATTTTGTTTTTCCTAAACAACACGTTGTAACTCGAAAAGCTTTCGTGTTGCGTGTATGTCTAAGTGTGTAGCCTCCAAACAGAAGGCACAGGAGAGTTTTCTGTCGAAAGAATATTGTAGAATAAAACGTTATAAGGAAATACAATTTTGCAGAGTAAAGACAAATACGTATGTATTGGAAACACTTTACCAGAAGAAATAATGCATCGTACAAAATTAGCTTGTATCTCCAAAACTACACGTTGTAACTCGAAAAGAATTGGTGTGGCGTGTACGTCTTAACGTGTAGCCTCAAAAGAGAACCCAAAGTTGAATTTTCGTTAGTCAAAATTTTTCAGAAAATCGCGTTTTGAGGAAATCCGCATCGTGCGAAATTATCTTGTTTTTCCTTAACAACACTTTGTAAGTCCAAAAGCTTTCGTGTTGCATGTTTGTCTAAGTGTGTAGCCTCAAAAGAGAAGGCACAGGAGAGTTTTCTCTCGAAAGAATATGTAAGAATACCACGTTATAAGGAAATACAGTTTTGCAGAGTAAAGACAAATATTTACTTATTGGAAACACTTTACGAGAAGAAATAACACATCGTACAAAATTCGCTTGTATCTCCAAAACTACACGTTGTAACTCGAAAAGAATTGTTGTGGCGTGTACGTCTTAACGTGTAGCATCAAAAGAGAACCCAAAGGAGAATTTTCTTTCGTCAAAAGTTTTCAGAAAATCACGTTTTAAGGAAATCCCGCATCGTGCGAATTTATCTTGTTTTTCCTAAACAACACGTTGTAACTCGAAAAGCTTTCGTGTTGCCTGTATGTCTAAGTGTGTAGCCTCAAAAGAGAAGGCACAGGAGAGTTTTCTCTCGAAAGAATATGTAAGAATACCACTTCATAAGGAAATACAGTTTTGCAGAGTAAAGATGTATACGTTTGTATAGGAAACACTTTACGAGAAGAAATAACGCATTGTACAAAATTAGCTTGTGTCTCCAAAACTACACGTTGTAATTCGAAAGCAATTGGTGTGGCGTGAACGTCTAAACGTGTAGCCTCAAAAGAGAACCGAAAGGATAATTTTCTTTCGTCAAAATTTTTCAGAAAATCACGTTTTAAGGAAATCCCGCATCGTGCGAAATTATCTTGTTTTTCCTAAACAACACGTTGTAAGTCGAAAAGCTTTCATGTTGCGTGTATGTCTAAGTGTGTAGCCTCAAAAGAGAAGGCACAGGAGAGTTTTCGCTCGAAAGAATATGTAAGAATACCACGTTATAACGAAATACAGTTTTGCAGAGTATAGACAAATACATACTTAATGGAAACACTTTAGGAGAAGAAATAACGCATCGTACAAAATTAGCTTGTATCTCCAACACTACACGTTGTAATTCGAAAAGAATTGTTGTGGCGTGTACGTCTTAACGTGTAGCATCAAAAGAGAACCCAAAGGAGAATTTTCTTTCGTCAACATTTTTCAGAAAATCACGTTTTAAGGAAATCCCGCATCGTGCGAAATTATCTTGTTTTTCCTCAACATCACATTGTAACTAGAAAAGCTTTCGTGTTGTGTGTATGTCTAAGTGTGTAGCCTCAAAAGAGAAGGCACAGGAGAGTTTTCTCTCGAAAGAATATGTAAGAATACCACTTCATAAGGAAATACAGTTTTGCAGAGTAAAGACATATACGTACGTATTGGAAACTCTTTACGAGAAGAAATAACGCATAGTAAAAAAATTAGCTTGTATCTCCAAAACTACACGTTGTAACTCGAAAAGAATTGGTGTGGCGTGTACATCTTAACGTGTAGTCTCAAAAGAGAGCCGAAAGGAAAATTTTCTTTCGTCAAAACTTTTCAGAAAATCACGTTTTAAGGAAATCCCGCATCGTGCAAAATTATCTTATTTTTCCTAAACAACACGTTGTAACTCGAAAAGCTTTCGTGTTGCGTGTATGTCTAAGTGTGTAGCCTCAAAACAGAAGGCACAGGAGAGTTTTCTCTTGAAAGAATATTGTAGAATACCACGTTATAAGGAAATACAATTTTGCAGAGTAAAGACATATACATACGTATTGGAAACACTTTACGAGAAGAAATAACGCATCTTACAAAATTAGCTTGTATCTCCAAAACTACACGTTGTAACTCGAAAAGAATTGGTGTGGCGTGTACGTCTTAACGTGTAGCCACAAAAGAGAACCCAAAGTAGAATTTTCATTAGTCAAAATTTTTCAGAAAATCACTTTTTAAGGAAATCCCGCATCGTGCGATTTTATCTTGTTTTTTCTAAACAACACGTTGTAAGTCGAAAAGCTTTCGTGTTGCGTGTATGTATAAGTGTGTAGCCTCAAAAGAGAAGGCACAGGAGAGTTTTCTCTCGAAAGAATATGTAAGAATACCACGTTATAACGAAATACAGTTTTGCAGAGTAAAGACAAATACGTACTTATTGGAAACACTTTATGAGAAGAAATAACGCATCGTACAAAATTAGCTTGTATCTCCAAAACTACACGTTGTAACTCGAAAAGAATTGTTGTGGCGTGTACGTCTTAACGTGTAGCATCAAAAGAGAACCCAAAGGAGAATTTTCTTTCGTCAAAATTTTTCAGAAAATCACGTTTTAATGTGCGAAACATCTTGTTTTTCCTAAACAACACGTTGTAAGTCGAAAAGCTTTCGTGTTGCGTGTATGTCTAAGTGTGTAGCCTCAAAAGAGAAGGCAGAGGAGAGTTTTCTCTCGAAAGAATATGTAAGAATACCACATTATAACGAAATACAGTTTTGCAGAGTAAAGACAAATAAGTACTTATTGGAAACACTTTATGAGAAGAAATAACGCATCGTACAAAATTAGCTTGTATCTCCAAAACTACATGTTGTAACTCGAAAAGAATTGGTGTGGCGTGTACGTCTTAACATGTAGCATCTAAAGAGAACCAAAAGGAGAATTTTTTTTCGTCAAAATTTTTCAGAAAATCACGTTTTAAGGAAATCCCGCATCATGCGAAATTATCTTGTTTTTCCTAAACAACACGTTCTAAGACGAAAAGCTTTCATGTTGCGTGTCTGTCTAAGTGTGTAGCCCAAAAGAGAAGGCACAGGAGAGTTTTCTCTCGAAAGTATATGTAAGAATACCAGTTCATAAGGAAATACAGTTTTGCAGAATAAAGTCATATAAGTACGTTTTGGAAACTCTTTATGAGAAGAAATAACGCATCGTACAAAATTAGCTTGTATCTCCAAAACTACACATTGTAACTCGAAAAGAATTGGTGTGGCATGTACGTCTTAACATGTAGTCTCAAAAGAGAGACCAAAGGAGAATTTTCTTTCGTCAAAATTTTTCAGAAAATCACGTTTTAAGGAAATCCCGCATCGTGCGAAATTATCTTGTTTTTCCTAAACAACACGTTGTAACTCGAAAAACTTTCGTGTTGCGTGTATGTCTAAGTGTGTAGCCTCAAAACAGAAGGCACAGGAGAGTTTTCTCTCGAAAGAATATGTAAGAATACCACGTTATAAGGAAATACAATTTTGCAGAGTAAAGACAAATATGTACATATTGGAAACTCTTTACCAGAAGAAATAACGCATCGTACAAAATTAGCTTGTATCTCCAAACCTCACGTGGTAACTCGAAAAGAATTGGTGTGGCGTGTACATCTTAACGTGTAGTCTCAAAAGAGTGCCCAAAGGAGAATTAACTTTTGTCAAATTTTTTCAGAAAATCACGTTTTAAGGAAATCCCCCATCGTGCGAAATTATCTTGTTTGTCCTAAACAACACCTTGTAACTCGAAAAGCTTTCGTGTTGCGTGTATGTCTAAGTGTGTAGCCTCAAAAGAGAAGGCACAGGAGAGTTTTCTCTCGAAAGAATATGTAAGAAAACCACGTTATAACGAAATACAGTTTTGCAGAGTAAAGACAAATATGTACTTATTGGAAACACTTTACGAGAAGAAATAATGCATCGTACAACATTAGCTTGTATCTCCAAAACTACACGTTGTAACTCGAAAAGAATTGTTGTGGCGTGTACGTCTTAACGTGTAGCATCAAAAGAGAACCCAAAGGAGAATTTTCTTTCGTCAAAATTTTTCAGAAAATCACGTTTTAAGGAAATCCCGCATCGTGCGAATTATCTTGTTTTTCCTAAACAACAGGTTGTAACTCGAAAAGCTTTCATGTTGCCTGTATGTCTAAGTGTGTAGCCTCAAAAGAGAAGGCACAGGAGAGTTTTCTCTCGAAAGAATATGTAAGAATACCACTTCATAAGGAAATACAGTCTTGCAGAGTAAAGATGTATACGTACGTATAGGAAACACTTTACGAGAAGAAATAACGCATTGTACAAAATTAGCTTGTATCTCCAAAACTACACGGTGTAATTCGAAAGGAATTGGTGTGGCGTGAACGTCTAAAGGTGTAGCCTCAAAAGAGAACCGAAAGGATAATTTTCTTTCGCCAAAATTTTTCAGAATATCACGTTTTAAGGAAATCCCGCATCGTGCGAAATTATCTTGTTTTTCCTAAACAACACGTTGTAAGTCGAAAAGCTTTCATGTTGCGTGTACGTCTAAGTGTGTAGCCTCAAAAGAGAAGGCACAGGAGAGTTTTCTCTCGAAAGAATATGTAAGAATACCACGTTATAACGAAATACAGTTTTGCAGAGTATAGACAAATACATACTTATTGGAAACACTTTAGGAGACGAAATAACACATCTTACAAAATTAGTTTGTATCTCCAACACTACACGTTGTAACTCGAAAAGAATTGTTGTGGCGTGTACGTCTTAACGTGTAGCATCAAAAGGGAACCCAAAGGAGAATTTTCTTTCGTCAATATTTTTCAGAAAATCACGTTTTAAGGAAATCCCGCATCGTGCGAAATTATCTTGTTTTTCCAAAACATCACATTATAACTAGAAAAGCTTTTGTGTTGTGTGTATGTCTAAGTGTGTAGCCTCAAAAGAGAAGGCACAGGAGAGTTTTCTCTCGAAAGAATATGTAAGAATACCACTTCATAAGGAAATACAGTTTTGCAGAGTAAAGACATATACATACGTATTGGAAACTCTTTATGAGAAGAAATAACGCATAGTAAAAAAATTAGCTTGTATCTCCAAAACTACACGTTGTAACTCGAAAAGAATTGGTGTGGCGTGTACATCTTAACGTGTAGTCTCAAAAGAGAGCCGAAAGAAGAATTTTCTTTCGTCAAAACTTTTCAGAAAATCACGTTTTATGGAAATCCCGCATCGCGCAAAATTATCTTATTTTTCCTAAACAACACGTTGTAACCCGAAAAGCTTTCGTGTTGCGTGTATGTCTAAGTGTGTAGCCTCAAAACAGAAGGCACAGTAGAGTGTTCTCTCGAAAGAATATTGTAGAATACCACGTTATAAGGAAATACAATTTTGCAGAGTAAAGACATATACATACGTATTGGAAACACTTTACGAGAAGAAATAATGCATCTTACAAAATTAGCTTGTATCTCCAAAACTACACGTTGTAACTCGAAAAGAATTGGTGTGGCGTGTACGTCTTAACATGTAGCATCTAAAGAGAACCAAAAGGAGAATTTTCTTTCGTCAAAATTTTTCAGAAAATCACGTTTTAAGGAAATCCCGCATCGTGCGAAATTATCTTGTTTTTCCTAAACAACACGTTGTAAGTCGAAAAGCTTTCATGTTGTGTGTATGTCTAAGTGTGTAGCCTCAAAAGAGAAGGCACAGGAGAGTTTTCTCTCGAAAGAATATGTAAGAATACCACTTCATAAGGAAATACAGTTTTGCAGAGTAATGACATTTACGTACGTATTGGAAACTCTTTACGAGAAGAAATAACACATACTACAAAATTAGCTTGTATCTCCAAAACTACACGTTGTAACTCGAAAAGAATTGCTGTGGCGTGTACGTCTTAACATGTAGCATCTAAAGAGAACCAAAAGGAGAATTTTCTTATGTCAAAATTTTTCAGAACATCACGTTTTAAGGAAATCCCGCATCGTGCGAAATTATCTTGTTTTTCCTAAACAACACGTTGTAAGTCGAAATGCTTTTATGTTGCGTGTATGTCTAAGTGTGTAGCCTCAAAACAGAAGGCACAGGAGAGTTTTCTGTCGAAAGAATATTGTAGAATACCACGTTAAAAGGAAATACAATTTTGCAGAGTAAAGACAAATACATACGTATTGGAAACACTTTACAAGAAGAAATAACGCATCGTACAAAATTAGCTTGTATCTCCAAAACTACACGTTGTAACTCGAAATGAATTGGTGTGGCGTGTACGTCTTAACGTGCAGCCTCAAAAGGGAGCCCAAAGGAGAATTTTCTTTCGTCAAAATTTTTCGGGAAATCACGTTTTGAGGATATTCCACATCGAGCAAAATTATCTTGTTTTTCCTATACAACACGTTGTAAGTCGAAAAGCTTTAGTGTTGCGTGTATGTCTAAGTGTGTAGCCTCAAAAGAGAAGGCACAGGAGAGTTTTCTCTCGAAAGAATATGTAAGAAAACCACGTTATAACGAAATACCGTTTTGCAGAATAAAGACAAATATGTACTTATTGGAAACACTTTACAAGAAGAAATAATGCATAGTACAAAATTAGCTTGTATCTCCAAAACTACACGTGGTAACTCGAAAAGAATTGTTGTGGCTTGTACGTCTTAACATGTAGCATCAAAAGAGAACCCAAAGGAGAATTTTCTTTCGTCAAAATTTTTCAGAAAATCACGTTTTAAGGAAATCCCGCATCATGCGAAATTATCTTGTTTTTCCTAAACAACACGTTGTAACTCGAAAAGCTTTCGTGTTGCGTGTATGTCTAAGTGTGTAGCCTCAAAAGAGAAGGCACAGGAGAGTTTTCTCTCGAAAGAATATGTAAGAATACCACTTCATAAGGAAATACAGTTTTGCAGAGTAAAGACATATATGTACCTTTTGGACACTCTTTATGAGAAGAAATAACGCTTAGTACAAAATTTGCCTGTATCTCCAAAACTACACGTTGTAACTCGAAAAGAATTGGTGTGGTGTGTACGTCTTAACGTGTAGTCTCAAAAGAGAGCCCAAAGGAGAATTTTCTTTCGTCAAAATTTTTCAGATAATCATGTTTTAAGGATATCCCGCATCATGCGAAATTTTCTTGTTTTTCCTAAACAACACGTTGTAAGTCGAAAAGCTTTCGTTTTGCGTGTATGTCTAAGTGTGTAGCCTCAAAAGAGAAGGCACAGGAGAGTTTTCTCTCGAAAGAATATGTAAGAATACCACTTCATAAGGAAATACAGTTTTGCAGAGTAAAGACATTTACGTACGTATTGGAATCTCTTTACTAGAAGAAATAACGCATACTAAAAAATTAGCTTGTATCTCCAAAACTACACGTTGTAACTCGAAAAGAATTGGTGTGGCGTGTACGTCTTAACGTGTAGTCTCAAAAGAGAGCTTAATGGAAAATTTTCTTTCGTCAAAATTTTTCAGAAAATCACGTTTTAAGGAAATCCCGCATCGTGCCAAATTATCTTGTTTTTCCTAAACAACACATTGTAACTCGAAAAGCTTTCGTGTTGCGTGTATGTCTAAGTGTGTAGCCTCAAAACAGAAGGCACAGGAGAGTTTTCTCTCGAAAGAATATTGTAGAATACCACGTTATAAGGAAATACAATTTTGCAGAGTAAAGACAAATAAGTACGTATTGGAAACACTTTACGAGAAGAAATAACGCATCGTACAAAATTAGCTTGTATCTCCAAAACTACACGTTGTAACTCGAAAAGAATTGTTGTGGCGTGTACGTCTTAACATGTAGCATCTAAAGAGAACCAAAAGTAGAATTTTCTTTCGGCAATTTTTTCAGAAAATCACGTTTTAAGGAAATCCCGCATCGTGCGAAATTATCTTGTTTTTCCTAAACAACACGTTGTATGTCGAAAAGCTTTCATGTTGCATGTATGTCTGAGTTTGTAGCCTCAGAAGAGAAGGCACATGAGAATTTTCTCTCGAAAGAATATGTAAGAATACCACTTCATAAGGAAATACAGTTTTGCAGTGTAAAGACATTTACGTAGGTATTGGAAACTCTTTACGAGAAGAAATAACGCATAGTACAAAATTAGCTTGTATCTCCAAAACTCCACGTTGTAACTCGAAAAGAATTGGTGTGGCGTGTACGTCTTAACGTGTAGTCTTAAATGAGTGCCAAAAGGAGAATTTTCTTTCGTCAAAATTTTTCAGAAAATCACGTTTTAAGGAAATCCCGCATCGTGCCAAATTATCTTGTTTTTCCTAAACAACACGTTGTAACTCGAAAAGCTTTCGTGTTGCGTGTATGTCTAAGTGTGTAGCCTCAGAAGAGAAGGCACAGAAGAGTTTTCTCTCGAAAGAATATGTAAGAATACCACTTCATAAGGAAATACAGTTTTGCAGTGTAAAGACATTTACGTAGGTATTGGAAACTCTTTACGAGAAGAAATAACGCATAGTACAAAATTAGCTTGTATCTCCAAAACTCCACGTTGTAACTCGAAAAGAATTGGTGTGGCGTGTACGTCTTAACGTGTAGTCTTAAATGAGTGCCCAAAGGAGAATTTTCTTTCGTCAAAATTTTTCAGAAAATCACGTTTTAAGGAAATCCCGCATCGTGCCAAATTATCTTGTTTTTCCTAAACAACACGTTGTAACTCGAAAAGCTTTCGTGTTGCGTGTATGTCTAAATGTGTAGCCTCAAAACAGAAGGCACAGGAGAGTTTTATCTCGAAAGAATATTGTAGAATACCACGTTATAAGGAAATACAATTTTGCAGAGTAAAGACAAATATGTTCGTATTGGAAACACTTTATGAGAAGAAATAATGCATCGTACAAAATTAGCTTGTATCTCCAAAACGACACGTTGTAACTCGAAAGAATTGTTGTGGCGTGTACGTCTTAACATGTAGCATCTAAAGAGAACCAAAAGGAGAATTTTCTTTCGTCAAAATTTTTCAAAAAATCACGTTTTAAGGAAATCCCGCATCGTGCGAAATTATCTTGTTTTTCCTAAACAACACGCTGTAAGTCGAAAAGCTTTCGTTTTGCGTGTATGTCTAAGTGTGTAGCCTCAAAAGAGAAGGCACAGGAGAGTTTTCTCTCGAAAGAATATGTAAGAATACAACTTCATAAGGAAATACAGTTTTGCAGAGTAAAGACATTTACGTACGTATTGGAATCTCTTTACTAGAAGAAATAACGCATACTACAAAATTAGCTTGTATCTCCAAAACTACACGTTGTAACTCGAAAAGAATTGGTGTGGCGTGTACGTCTTAACGTGTAGTCTCAAAAGAGAGCTTAATGGAGAATTTTCTTTCGTCAAAATTTTTCAGAAAATCACGTTTTAAGGAAATCCCGCATCGTGCCAAATTATCTTGTTTTTCCTAAACAACACATTGTAACTCGAAAAGCTTTCGTGTTGCGTGTATGTCTAAGTGTGTAGCCTCAAAACAGAAGGCACAGGAGAGTTTTCTCTCGAAAGAATATTGTAGAATACCACGTTATCAGGAAATACAATTTTGCAGAGTAAAGACAAATACGTACGTATTGGAAACACTTTACGAGAAGAAATAACGCATCGTACAAAATTAGCTTGTATCTCCAAAACTACACGTTGTAACTCGAAAAGAATTGTTGTGGCGTGTACGTCTTAACATGTAGCATCTAAAGAGAACCAAAAGTAGAATTTTCTTTCGGCAATTTTTTCAGAAAATCACGTTTTAAGGAAATCCCGCATCGTGCGAAATTATCTTGTTTTTCCTAAACAACACATTGTATGTCGAAAAGCTTTCATGTTGCATGTATGTCTGAGTTTGTAGCCTCAAAAGAGAAGGCACATGAGAGTTTTCTCTCGAAAGAATATGTAAGAATACCACTTCATAAGGAAATACAGTTTTGCAGTGTAAAGACATTTACGTAGGTATTGGAAACTCTTTACGAGAAGAAATAACGCATAGTACAAAATTAGCTTGTATCTCCAAAACTCCACGTTGTAACTCGAAAAGAATTGGTGTGGCGTGTACGTCTTAACGTGTAGTCTTAAATGAGTGCCCAAAGGAGAATTTTCTTTCGTCAAAATTTTTCAGAAAATCACGTTTTAAGGAAATCCCGCATCGTGCCAAATTATCTTGTTTTTCCTAAACAACACATTGTAACTCGAAAAGCTTTCGTGTTGCGTGTATGTCTAAGTGTGTAGCCTCAGAAGAGAAGGCACAGAAGAGTTTTCTCTCGAAAGAATATGTAAGAATACCACTTCATAAGGAAATACAGTTTTGCAGTGTAAAGACATTTACGTAGGTATTGGAAACTCTTTACGAGAAGAAATAACGCATAGTACAAAATTAGCTTGTATCTCCAAAACTCCACGTTGTAACTCGAAAAGAATTGGTGTGGCGTGTACGTCTTAACGTGTAGTCTTAAATGAGTGCCCAAAGGAGAATTTTCTTTCGTCAAAATTTTTCAGAAAATCACGTTTTAAGGAAATCCCGCATCGTGCCAAATCATCTTGTTTTTCCTAAACATCACGTTGTAACTCGAAAAGCTTTCGTGTTGCGTGTATGTCTAAGTGTGTAGCCTCAGAAGAGAAGGCACAGAAGAGTTTTCTCTCGAAAGAATATGTAAGAATACCACTTCATAAGGAAATACAGTTTTGCAGAGTAAAGACATATACGTACATATTGGAAACTCTATGAGAAGAAATAACGCATAGTACAAAATTAGCTTGTATCTCCAAACCTCACGTTGTAACTCGAAAAGAATTGGTGTGGCGTGTACGTCTTAACGTGTAGTCTCAAAGGAGTGCCGAAAGGAGAATTATCTTTCGTCAAAATTTTTCAGAAAATCACATTTAAAGGAAATCCCCCATCGTGCGAAATTATCTTGTTTTTGCTAGACAACACGTTGTAACTCGAAAAGCTTTCGTGTTGCTTTTATGTCTAAGTGTGTAGCCACAAAACAGAAGGCACAGGAGAGTTTTCTGTCTAAAGAATATTGTAGAATACCACGTTATAAGGAAATACAATTTTGCAGAGTCAAGACAAATACATATGTATTGGAAACACTTTACGAGAAGAAATAACGCATCGTACAAAATTAGCTTGTATCTCCAAAACTACACGTTGTAACTCGAAAGAATTGTTGTGGAATGTACGTCTTAACATGTAGCATCTAAAGAGAACCAAATGGAGAATTTTCTTTCGTCAAAATTTTTCAGAAAATCACGTTTTAAGGAAATCCCGCATCGTGCGAAATTATCTTGTTTTTCCTAAACAACACGTTGTAACTCGAAAAGCTTTCGTGTTGCGTGTATGTCTAAATGTGTAGCCTCAAAAGAGAAGGGACAGGAGAGTTTTCTCTCGAAAGAATATGTAAGAATACCACTTCATAATGAAATAGAGTTTTGCAGGGTAAAGAAATATACATACGTATTGGAAACTCTTTACCAGAAGAAATAACGCATAGTACAAAATTAGCTTGTATCTCCAAACCTCACGTTGTAACTCGAAAAGAATTGGTGTGGTGTGTACGTCTTAACGTGTAGTCTCAAAAGAGTGCCCAAAGGAGAATTATCTTTCGTCAAAATTTTTCAGAAAATCACATTTTAAGGAAATCCCCCATCGTGCGAAATTATCTTGTTTTTCCTAAACAACACCTTGTACTCGAAAAGCTTTCGTGTTGCGTGTATGTCTAAGTGTGTAGCCTCAAAAGAGAAGGCACAGGAGAGTTTTCTCTCGAAAGAATATATAAGAAAACCATGTTATAACGAAATACAGTTTTGCAGAGTAAAGACAAATACGTACTTATTGGAAACACTTTACGAGAAGAAATAATGCATCGTACAAAATTAGCTTGTATCTCCAAAACTACATGATGTAACTCGAAAAGAATTGTTGTGGCGTGTACGTCTTAACATGTAGCATCTAAAGAGAACTAAAAGTAGAATTTTCTTTCGGCAAAATTTTTCAGAAAATCGCGTTTTAAGGAAATCCCGCATCATGCGAAATTATCTTGTTTTTCCTAAACAAAACATTATAACTCGAAAAGCTTTCGTGTTGCGTGTATGTCTAAGTGTGTAGCCTCAAAACAGAAGGCACAGGAGACTTTTCTCTCGAAAGAATATAGTAGAATACCATGTTATAAGGAAATAAAATTTTGCAGAGTAAAGACAAATACGTACGTATTGGAAACACTTTAAGAGAAGAAATAACGCATCCTACAAAATTAGCTTGTATCTCCAAAACTACACGTTGTAACTCGAAAAGAATTGTTGTGGCGTGTTCTTCTTAACATGTAGCAACAAAAGAGAACCGGAAGGAGAATTTTCTTTCGATAAAATTTTTCGGAAAATCACGTTTTAAGGAAATCCCGCATCGTGCCAAATTATCTTGTTTTTCCTAAACAACACGTTGTAACTCGAAAAGATTTCATTTTCCGTGAATGTCTAAGTGTGTAGCCACAAAAGAGAAGGCACAGGAGAGTTTTCTCTCGAAAGAATATGTAAGAATGCCACTTCATAAGGAAATACAGTTTTGCAGAGTAAAGACAAATACTTTATTGGAAACTCTTTACGAGAAGAAATAACGCATAGTACAAAATTAGCTTGTATCTCCAAAACTACACGTTGTAACTCGAAAAGAATGGGTGTGGCGTGTACTTCTTAACGTGTAGTCTCAAAACAGAGCCCAATGGAGAATTTTCTTTCGTCAAAATTTTTCAGAAAATCACGTTTTAAGGAAATCCCGCATCGTGCGAAATTATCTTTTTTGTCCTAAACAAAACATTGTAACTAGAAAAGCTTTCGTGTTGCGTGTATGTGTAAGTGTATAGCCTCAAAACAGAAGGCACAGGAGACTTTTCTCTCGAAAGAATATTGTAGAATACCATGTTATAAGGAAATACAATTTTGCAGAGTAAAGACAAATACGTACGTATTGGAAACACTTTACGAGAAGAAATAATGCATCGTACAAAATTAGCTTGTATCTCCAAAACTACACGTTGTAACTCGAAAAGAATTGGTATGGCGTGTACGTCTTAACGTGTAGCCTCAAAAGAGAACCCAAAGGAGAATTTTCGTTCGTCAAAATTTTTCAGAACATCGCGTTTTGAGGAAATCCGCATCGTGCGAAATTATCTTGTTTTTCCTAAACAACACTTTGTAAGTCAAAAAGCTTTCGTGTTTCGTGTATGTCTAAGTGTGTAGCCTCAAAAGAGAAGGCACAGGAGAGTTTTCTCTCGAAAGAATATGTTAGAAAACCACGTTATAACGAAATACAGTTTTGCAGAGTAAAAACAAATACGTACTTATTGGAAACACTTTAAGAGAAGAAATAACGCATCTTACAAAATTAGCTTGTATCTCCAAAACTACACGTTGTAACTCAAAAAGAATTGTTGTGTCGTGTACGTGTTAACATGTAGCATCAAAAGAGAACCCAAAGGAGAATTTTCTTTCGTCAAAATTTTTCAGAAAATCTCGTTTTAAGGAAATCCTGCATCATGCGAAATTATCTTGTTTTTCCTAAACAACACGTTGTAACTCGAAAAGCTTTCGTGTTGCGTGTATGTCTAAGTCTGCAGCCTCAAAAGAGAAGGCACAGGAGAGTTTTCTCTTGAAAGAATATGTAAGAATACCACTTCATAAGGAAATACAGTTTTGCAGAGTAAAGACATATACATATGTATTGGAAACTCTTTACGAGAAGAAATAGCGCATAGTACAAAATTAGCTTGTATCTCCTAAACTACACGTTGTAACTCGAAAAGAATTGGTGTGGCGTGTATGTCTTAACGTGTAGTCTCAAAAGAGAGCCCAAAGGAGAATTTTTTTTTGGTCAAAATTTTTCAGAAAATCACGTTTTAAGGAAATCACGCATCATGCGGAATTATCTTGTTTTTCCAAAACAACACGTTGTAACTCGAAAAGCTTTCGTGTTGCGTGTATGTCTAAGTGTGTAGCCTCAAAACACAAGGCACAGGAGAGTTTTCTGTCGAAAGAATATTGTAGAATACCACGTTATAAGGAAATACAATTTTGCAGAGGAAAGACAAATACGTACGTATTGGAAACACTTTACGAGAACAAATAATGCATCATACAAAATTAGCTTGTATCTCCAAAACTACACGTTGTAACTCGAAAAGAATTGGTGTGGCGTGTACGTCTTAACATGTAGCATCAAAAGAGAACCCAAAGGAGAATTTTCTTTCGTCAAAATTTTTCAGAAAATCACGTTTTAAGGAAATCCCGCATCGTGCGAAATTATCTTGTTTTTCCTAAACAACACGTTGTAACTCGAAAAGCTTTCGTGTTGCGTGTATGTCTAAGTGTGTAGCCTCAAAAGAGAAGGCGCAGGAGAGTTTTCTCTCGAAAGAATATGTAAGAATACCACTTCATAAGGAAATACAGTTTTGCAGAGTAAAGACAAATACTTACTTATTGGAAACTCTTTACGAGAAGAAATAATGCATAGTACAAAATTAGCTTGTATCTCCAAAACTACACGTTGTAACTCGAAAAGAATTGGTGTGGCGAGTACATCTTAACGTGTAGTCTCAAAACAGAGCCCAATGGAGAATTTTCTTTCGTCAAAATTTTTCAGAAAATCACGTTTTAAGGAAATCCCGCATCGTGCGAAATTATCTTGTTTTTCCTAAACAAAACATTGTAACTCGAAAAGTTTTCGTGTTGCGTGTATGTCTAAGTGTGTAGCCTCAAAACAGAAGGCACAGGAGACTTTTCTCTCGAAAGAATATGTAAGAAAACCACGTTATAACGAAATACAATTTTGCAGAGTAAAAACAAATACGTACGTATTGGAAACACTTTAAGAGAAGAAATAACGAATCCTACAAAATTAGGTTGTATCTCCAAAACTACAAGTTGTAACTCGAAAAGAATTGTTGTGGCGTGTTCTTCTTAACATGTAGCATCAAAAGAGAACCGGAAGGAGAATTTTCTTTCTTCAAAATTTTTCAGAAAATCACGTTTTAAGGAAGTCCCGCATCGTGCCAAATTATCTTGTTTTTCCTAAACAATACGTTGTAACTCGAAAAGCTTTCGTGTTCCGTGTATGTCTAAGTGTGTAGCCTCAAAATAGAAAGCACAGGAGAGTTTTCTCTCGAAAGAATATGTAAGAATACCACTTCATAAGGAAATACAGTTTTGCAGAGTAAAGACAAATACATACTTATTGGAAACTCTTTAAGAGAAGAAATAACGCATAGTACAAAATTAGCTTGTATCTCCAAAACTACACGTTGTAACTCGAAAAGAATTGGTGTGGCGTGTACGTCTTAAGTTGTAGTCTCAAAGGAGAGCCCAAAGGAGAATTTTCTTTCGTCAAAATTTTTCAGAAAATCACGTTTTAAGGAAATCCCGCATCATGCGAAATTATCTTGTTTTTCCTAAACAACACGTTTTGACTCGAAAAGCTTTCGTGTTGCGTGTATGTCTAAATGTGTAGTCTCAAAACAGAAGGCACAGGAGAGTTTTCTGTCGAAAGAATATTGTAGAATACCACTTTATAACGAAATACAATTTTGCAGAGTAAAGACAAATACGTACGTATTGGAAACACTTTACGAGAAGAAATAACGCATTGTACAAAATTAGCTTGTATCTCCAAATCTACACGTTGTAACTCGAAAAGAATTGTTATGGCATGTACGTCTTAACATGTAGCATCTAAAGAGAACCCAAAGGAGAATTTTCTTTCGTCAAAATTTTTCAGAAAATCACGTTTTAAGGAAATCCCGCATCGTGCCAAATTATCTTGTATTTCCTAAACAACACGTTGTAACTCGAAAAGATTTCGTGTTCCGTGTATGTCTAAGTGTGTAGTCTCAAAATAGAAAGCACAGGAGAGTTTTCTCTCGAAAGAATATGTAAGAATACCACATCATAAGGAAATACAGTTTTGCAGAGTAAAGACAAATAAGTACTTATTGTAAACTCTTTACGAGAAGAAATAACGCATAGTAAAAAATTAGCTTGTATCTCCAAAACTACACGTTGTAACTCGAAAAGAATTGGTGTGGCGTGTACGTCTTAAGGTGTAGTCTCAAAAGAGAGCCCAAAGGAGAATTTTCTTTCGTCAAAATTTTTCAGAAAATCACGTTTTAAGGAAATCCCTCATCATGCGAAATTATCTTGTTTTTCCTAAACAACACGTTGTAACTCGAAAATCTTTCGTGTTGCGTGTATGTCTAAGTGTGTAGCCTCAAAACAGAAGGCTCAGGAGAGTTTTCTCTCGAAAGAATATTGTAGAATACCACGTTATAAGGAAAAACAATTTTGCAGAGTAAAGACAAATACGTACATATTGGAAACACTTTACGAGAAGAAATAACGCATCGTACAAAATTAGCTTGTATCTCCAAAACTCCACGTTGTAACTCGAAAAGAATTGGTGTGGCGTGTACGTCTTAACGTGTAGTCTTAAATGAGTGCCCAAAGGAGAATTTTCTTTCGTCAAATTTTTTCAGAAAATCACCTTTTAAGGAAATCCCGCATCATGCCAAATTATCTTGTTTTTCCTAAACAACACGTTGTAACTCGAAAAGCTTTCGTGTTGCGTGTATGTCTAAGTGTGTAGCCTCAAAAGAGAAGGCACAGAAGAGTTTTCTCTCGAAAGAATATGTAAGAATACCACTTCATAAGGAAATACAGTTTTGCAGAGTAAAGACATATACGTACATATTGGAAACTCTATGAGAAGAAATAACGCATAGTACAAAATTAGCTTGTATCTCAAAACCTCACGTTGTAACTCGAAAAGAATTGGTGTGGCGTGTACGTCTTAACGTGTAGTCTCAAAAGAGTGCCCAAAGGAGAATTATCTTTCGTCAAAATTTTTCAGAAAATCACATTTTAAGGAAATCCCCCATCGTGCGAAATTATCTTGTTTTTGCTAGACAACACGTTGTAACTCGAAAAGCTTTCGTGTTGCTTTTATGTCTAAGTGTGTAGCCACAAAACAGAAGGCACAGGAGAGTTTTCTGTCTAAAGAATATTGTAGAATACCACGTTATAAGGAAATACAATTTTGCAGAGTAAAGACAAATACATACGTATTGGAAACACTTTACGAGAAGAAATAACGCATCGTACAAAATTAGCTTGTATCTCCAAAACTACACGTTGTAACTCGAAAGAATTGTTGTGGAATGTACGTCTTAACATGTAGCATCTAAAGAGAACCAAATGGAGAATTTTCTTTCGTCAAAATTTTTCAGAAAATCACGTTTTAAGGAAATCCCGCATCGTGCGAAATTATCTTGTTTTTCCTAAACAACACGTTGTAACTCGAAAAGCTTTCGTGTTGCGTGTATGTCTAAATGTGTAGCCTCAAAAGAGAAGGGACAGGAGAGTTTTCTCTCGAAAGAATATGTAAGAATACCACTTAATAATGAAATAGAGTTTTGCAGTAAAGAAATATACATACGTATTGGAAACTCTTTACCAGAAGAAATAACGCATAGTACAAAATTAGCTTGTATCTCCAAACCTCACGTTGTAACTCGAAAAGAATTGGTGTGGCGTGTACGTCTTAATGTGTAGTCTCAAAAGAGTGCCCAAAGGAGAATTATCTTTCGTCAAAATTTTTCAGAAAATCACATTTTAAGGAAATCCCCCATCGTGCGAAATTATCTTGTTTTTCCTAAACAACACCTTGTACTCGAAAAGCTTTCGTGTTGCGTGTATGTCTAAGTGTGTAGCCTCAAAAGAGAAGGCACAGGAGAGTTTTCTCTCAAAAGAATATATAAGAAAACCACGTTATAACGAAATACAGTTTTGCAGAGTAAAGACAAATACGTACTTATTGGAAACACTTTACGAGAAGAAATAATGCATCCTAAAAAATTAGCTTGTATCTCCAAAACTACACGATGTAACTCGAAAAGAATTGTTGTGGCGTGTACGTCTTAACATGTAGCATCTAAAGAGAACTAAAAGTAGAATTTTCTTTCGGCAAAATTTTTCAGAAAATCACGTTTTAAGGAAATCCCGCATCATGCGAAATTATCTTGTTTTTCCTAAACAAAACATTATAACTCGAAAAGCTTTCGTGTTGCATGTATGTCTAAGTGTGTAGCCTCAAAACAGAAGGCACAGGAGACTTTTCTCTCGAAAGAATATAGTACAATACCATGTTATAAGGAAATACAATTTTGCAGAGTAAAGACAAATACGTACGTATTGGAAACACTTTAAGAGAAGAAATAACGCATCCTACAAAATTAGCTTGTATCTCCAAAACTACACGTTGTAACTCGAAAAGAATTGTTGTGGCGTGTACGTCTTAACATGTAGCATCAAAAGAGAACCCAAAGAAGAATTTTCGTTTGTCAAAATTTTTCAGAAAATCGCGTTTTGAGGAAATCCGCATCGTGCGAAATTATCTTGTTTTTCCTAAACAACACGTTGTAACTCGAAAATATTTCGTGTTCCGTGTATGTCTAAGTGTGTAGCCTCAAAATAGAAAGCACAGGAGAGTTTTCTCTCGAAAGAATATGTAAGAATACCACATCATAAGGAAATACAGTTTTGCAGAATAAAGACAAATACGTACTTATTGGAAACTCTTTACGAGAAGAAATAACGCATAGTAAAAAATTAGCTTGTATCTCCAAAACTACACGTTGTAACTCGAAAAGAATTGGTGTGGCGTGTACGTCTTAAGGTGTAGTCTCAAAAGAGAGCCCAAAGGAGAATTTTCTTTCGTCAAAATTTTTCAGAAAATCACGTTTTAAGGAAATCCCGCATCATGCGAAATTATCTTGTTTTTCCTAAACAACACGTTGTAACTCGAAAAGCTTTCGTGTTGCGTGTATGACTAAGTGTGTAGCCTCAAAACAGAAGGCTCAGGAGAGTTTACTCTCGAAAGAATATTGTAGAATACCACGTTATAAGGAAAAACAATTTTGCAGAGTAAAGACAAATACGTACATATTGGAAACACTTGACGAGAAGAAATAACGCATCGTACAAAATTAGCTTGTATCTCCAAAACTACACGTGGTAACTCGAAAAGAATAGTTGTGGCATGTTGGTCCTAACATGTAGCATCAAAAGAGAACGCAAAGGAGAATTTTCTTTCGTCAAAATTTTTCAGAAAATCACGTTTTAAGGAAATCCCGCATCGTGCGAAATTATCTTGTTTTTCCTAAACAACACGTTGTAACTCGAAAAGCTTTCCTGTTGCGTGTATGTCTAAGTGTGCAGCCTCAAAAGAGAAGGCACAGGAGAGTTTTCTCTTGAAAGAATATGTAAGAATAACACTTCATAAGGAAATACAGTTTTGCAGAGTAAAGACATATACGTAAGTATTGGAAACTCTTTACGAGAAGAAATAACGCATAGTAAAAACTTAGCTTGTATCTCCAAAACTACACGTTGTAACTCGAAAAGAATTGGTGTGGCATGTACGTCTTAACGTGTAGTCTCAAAAGAGAGCCCAAAGGAGAATTTTCTTTCGTCAAAATTTTTCAGAAAATCACGTTTTAAGGAAATCCCGCATCATGCGAAATTATCGTGTTTTTCCTAAACAACACGTAGTAATTCGAAAAACTTTCGTGTTGCGTGTATGTCTAAGTGTGTAGCCTCAAAACAGAAGGCACAGGAGAGTTTTCTCTCGAAAGAATATTGTAGAATACCACGTTATAAGGAAATACAATTTTGCAGAGTAAAGACAAATACGTACGTATTGGAAACACTTTACGAGAAGAAATAACGCATCCTACAAAATTAGCTTGTATATCCAAAACTACACGTTGTAACTCGAAATGAATAGTTGTGGCGTGTTGGTCCTAACATGTAGCATCAAAAGAGAACGCAAAGGAGAATTTTCTTTCGTCAAAATTTTTCAGAAAATCACGTTTTAACGAAATCCCGCATCATGCGAAATTATCTTGTTTTTCCTAAACAACACGATGTAACTCGAAAAGCTTTCGTGGTCCGTGTATGTCTAAGTGTGTAGCCTCAAAAGAGAAAGCACAGGAGAGTTTTCTCTCGAAAGAATATGTAAGAATACCACTTCATAAAGAAATACAGTTTTGCAGAGTAAAGACAAATACTTACTTATTGGAAACTCTTTACGAGAAGAAATAACGCATAGTACATAATTAGCTTGTATCTCCAAAACTACACATTGTAACTCGAAAAGAACTGGTGTGGCGTGTACGTCTTAACATGTAGTCTCAAAACAGAGACCAATGGAGAATTTTCTTTTGTAAAAATTTTTCAGAAAATCACGTTTTAAGGAAATCCCGCATCGTGTGAAATTATCTTGTTTTTCCTAAACAAAACATTGTAACTCGAAAAGCTTTCGAGTTGCGTGTATGTCTAAGTGTGTAGCCTCAAAACAGAAGGCACAGGAGACTTTTCTCTCGAAAGAATATTGTAGAATACCATGTTATAAGGAAATACAATTTTGCAGAGTAAAGACAAATACGTACGTATTGCAAACACTTTAAGAGAAGAAATAACGCATCGTACAAAATTAGCTTGTATCTCCAAAACTACACGTTGTAACACGAAAATAATTGGTGTGGCGTGTACGTCTTAACGTGTAGCCTCAAAAGAGAACCCAAAGGAGAATTTTCGTTCGTCAAAATTTTTCAGGAAATCGCGTTATGAGTAAATCCGCATCGTGCGAAATTATCTTGTTTTTCCTAAACAACACTTTGTAAGTCGAAAAGCTTTCGTGTTGCGTGTATGTCTAAGTGTGTAGCCTCAAAAGAGAAGGCACAGGAGAGTTTCCTCTCGAAAGAATATGTAAGAAAACCACGTTATAACGAAATACAGTTTTGCAGAGTAAAAACAAATACGTACTTATTGGAAACACTTTACGAGAAGAAATAACGAATAGTACAAAATTAGCTTGTATCTCCAAAACTACACGTTGTAACTCAAAAAGAATTGTTGTGTCGTGTACGTGTTAACATGTAGCATCAAAAGAGAACCCAAAGGAGAATTTTCTTTCGTCAAAATTTTTCAGAAAATCACGTTTTAAGGAAATCCTGCATCGTGCGAAATTATCTTGTTTTTCCTAAACAACACGTTGTAACTCGAAAAGCTTTCGTGTTGCGTGTATGTCTAAGTGTGTAGCCTCAAAAGAGAAGGCACAGGAGAGTTTTCTCTCGAAAGAATATGTAAGAATACCACTTCATAAGGAAATACAGTTTTGTAAAGACAAATACTTACTTATTGGAAACTCTTTACGAGAAGAAATAACGCATAGTACAAAATTAGCATGTATCTCCAAAACTACACGTTGTAACTCGAAAAGCATTGGTGTGGCGTGTACGTCTTAACGTGTAGTCTCAAAACAGAGCCCAATGGAGAATTTTCTTTCGTCAAAATTTTTCAGAAAATCACGTTTTAAGGAAATCCCGCATCGTGCGAAATTATCTTGTTTTTCCTAAACAAAACATTGTAACTCGAAAAGCTTTCGTGTTGCGTGTATGTCTAAGTGTGTAGCCTCAAAACAGAAGGCACAGGAGACTTTTCTCTCGAAAGAATATTGTAGAATACCATGTTATAAGTAAATACAATTTTGCAGAGTAAAGACAAATACGTACGTATTGGAAACACTTTACGAGAAGAAATAATGCATCGTACAAAATTAGCTTGTATCTCCAAAACTACACGTTGTAACTCGAAAAGAATTGGTGTGGCGTGTACGTCTTAAAGTGTAGCCTCAAAAGAGAACCCAAAGGAGAATTTTCTTTCGTCAAATTTTTTCAGAAAATCGCGTTTTGAGGAAATCCGCATCGTGCGAAATTATCTTGTTTTTCCTAAACAACACTTTGTAAGTCGAAAAGCTTTCGTGTTGCGTGTATGTCTAAGTGTGTAGCCTCAAAACAGAAGGCACAGGAGAGTTTTCTCTCCAAAGAATATGTAAGAAAACCACGTTATAACGAAATACAATTTTGCAGAGTAAAAACAAATACGTACGTATTGGAAACACTTTAAGAGAAAAAATAACGCATCCTACAAAATTAGCTTGTATCTCCAAAACTACACGTTGTAACTCGAAAAGAATTGTTGTGGCGTGGTCTTCTTAACATGTAGAATCAAAAGAGAACCGGAAGGAGAATTTTTTTTCTTCAAAATTTTTCAGAAAATCACGTTTTAAGGAAATCCCGCATCGTGCCAAAATATCTTGTTTTTCCTAAACAACACGTTGTAACTCGAAGAGCTTTCGTGTTCCGTGTATGTCTAAGTGTGTAGCCTCAAAATAGAAAGCACAGGAGAGTTTTCTCTCGAAAGAATATGTAAGAATACCACTTCATAAGGAAATACACTTTTGCAGAGTAAAGACAAATACGTACTTATTGTAAACTCTTTATGAGAAGAAATAACGCATAGTACAAAATTAACTTGTATCTCCAAAACTACACGTTGTAACTCGAAAAGAATTTGTGTGGCGTGTACGTCTTAAGGTGTAGTCTCAAAAGAGAGCCCAAAGGAGAATTTTCTTTCGTCAAAAGTTTTCAGAAAATCACGTTTTAAGGAAATCCCGCATCATGCGAAATTATCTTGTTTTTCCTAAACAACAAGTTTTACCTCGAAAAGCTTTCGTGTTGCATGTATTTCTAAATGTGTAGCCTCAAAACAGAAGGCACAGGACAGTTTTCTGTCGAAAGAATATTGTAGAATACCACGTTATAACGAAATACAATTTTCCAGAGTAAAGACAAATACATACGTATTGGAAACACTTTACAAGAAGAAATAACGCATAGTACAAAATTAGCTTGTATCTCCAAATCTACACGTTGTAACTCGAAAAGAATTGGTATGGCATGTACGTCTTAACATGTAGCATCTAAAGAGAACCAAAAGGAGAATTTTCTTTCGTCAAAATTTTTCAGAAAATCACGTTTTAAGGAAATCCCGCATCTTGCGAAATTATCTTGTTTTTCCTAAACGACACGTTGTAACTCGAAAAGCTTTCGTGTTGCGTGTATGTCTAAGTGTTTAGCATCAAAACAGAAGGCACAGGAGAGTTTTCTCTCGAAAGAATATGTAAGAATACCACTTCATAAGAAAATACATTTTTGCAGAGTAAAGACATATACGTACATATTGGAAAATCTACGAGAAGAAATTACGCATCGTACAAAATTAGCTTGTATCTCCAAAACTACACGTTGTAACTCAAAAAGAATTGGTGTGGCGTGTACGTCTTAACGTGCAGTCTCAAAAGAGTGCCCAAAGGAGAATTTTCTTTTGTCAAAATTTTTCAGAAAATCACGTTTTAAGGAAATCCCGCATCGTGCGAAATTATCTTGTTTTTCCTAAACAACACGTTTTAACGCGAAATGCTTTCGTGTTGCGTGTATGTCTAAGTGTGTAGCCTCAAAACAGAAGGCACAGGAGAGTTTTCTCTCGAAAGAATATTGTAGAATACCACGTTATAAGGAAATAGAATTTTGCAGAGTAAAGACAAATACGTACGTATTGGAAACACTTTACGAGAAGAAATAACGCATCGTACAAAATTAGCTTGTATCTCCAAAACTACACGTTGTAACTCGAAATGAATTGGTGTGGCGTGTACGTCTTAACGTGTAGCCTCAAAAGAGAACCCAAAGGAGAATTTTAGTTCGTCAAAATTTTTCAGGAAATCGCGTTATGAGGAAATCCGCATCGTGCGAAATTATCTTGTTTTTCCTAAACAACACTTTGTAAGTCGAAAAGCTTTCGTGTTGCGTGTATGTCTAAGTGTGTAGCCTCAAAAGAGAAGGCACAGGAGAGTTTCCTCTCGAAAGAATATGTAAGAAAACCACGTTATAACGAAATACAGTTTTGCAGAGTAAAAACAAATACGTACTTATTGGAAACACTTTACGAGAAGAAATAACACATAGTACAAAATTAGCTTGTATCTCCAAAACTACACGTTGTAACTCAAAAAGAATTGTTGTGTCCTGTACGTGTTAACATGTAGCATCAAAAGAGAACCCAAAGGAGAATTTTCTTTCGTCAAAATTTTTCAGAAAATCACGTTTTAAGGAAATCCTGCATCGTGCGAAATTATCTTGTTTTTCCTAAACAACACGTTGTAACTCGAAAAGCTTTCGTGTTGCGTGTATGTCTAAGTGTGTAGCCTCAAAAGAGAAGGCACAGGTGAGTTTTCTCTCGAAAGAATATGTAAGAATACCACTTCATAAGGAAATACAGTTTTGCAGAGTAAAGACAAATACTTACTTATTGGAAACTCTTTACGAGAAGAAATAACGCATAGTACAAAATTAGCTTGTATCTCCAAAACTACACGTTGTAACTCGAAAAGAATTGGTGTGGCATGTACGTCTTAACGTGTAGTCTCAAAACAGAGCCCAATGGAGAATTTTCTTTCGTCAAAATTTTTCAGAAAATCACGTTTTAAGGAAATCCCGCATCGTGCGAAATTATCTTGTTTTTCCTAAACAAAACATTGTAACTCGAAAAGCTTTCGTGTTGCGTGTATGTCTAAGTGTGTAGCCTCAAAACAGAAGGCACAGGAGACTTTTCTCTCGAAAGAATATTGTAGAATACCATGTTATAAGTAAATACAATTTTGCAGAGTAAAGACAAATACGTACGTATTGGAAACACTTTACGAGAAGAAATAATGCATCGTACAAAATTAGCTTGTATCTCCAAAACTACACGTTGTAACTCGAAAAGTATTGGTGTGGCGTGTACATCTTAAAGTGTAGCCTCAAAAGAGAACCCAAAGGAGAATTTTCGTTCGTCAAAATTTTTCAGAAAATCGCGTTTTGAGGAAATCCGCATCGTGCGAAATTATCTTGTTTTTCCTAAACAACACTTTGTAAGTCGAAAAGCTTTCGTGTTGCGTGTATGTCTAAGTGTGTAGCCTCAAAACAGAAGGCACAGGAGAGTTTTCTCTCCAAAGTATATGTAAGAAAACCACGTTATAACGAAATACAATTTTGCAGAGTAAAAACAAATACGTACGTATTGGAAACACTTTAAGAGAAGAAATAATGCATCCTACAAAATTAGCTTGTATCTCCAAAACTACAGGTTGTAACTCGAAAAGAATTGTTGTGGCGTGGTCTTCTTAACATGTAGCATCAAAAGAGAACCGGAAGGAGAATTTTTTTTCTTCAAAATTTTTCAGAAAATAACGTTTTAAGGAAATCCCGCATCGTGCCAAATTATCTTGTTTTTCCTAAACAACACGTTGTAACTCGAAAAGCTTTCGTGTTCCGTGTATGTCTAAGTGTGTAGCCTCAAAATAGAAAGCACAGGAGAGTTTTCTCTCGAAAGAATATGTAAGAATAACACTTCATAAAGAAATACAGTTTTGCAGAGTAAAGACAAGTACGTACTTATTGGAAACTCTTTATGAGAAGAAATAACGCATAGTAAAAAATTAGCTTGTATCTCCAAAACTACACGTTGTAACTCGAAAAGAATTGGTGTGGCGTGTACGTCTTAAGGTGTAGTCTCAAAAGAGAGCCCAAAGGAGAATTTTCTTTCGTCAAAAGTTTTCAGAAAATCACGTTTTAAGGAAATCCCGCATCAGGCGAAATTATCTTGTTTTTCCTAAACAACACGTTTTACCTCGAAAAGCTTTCGTGTTGCGAGTATGTCTAAGTGTGTAGCCTCAAAACAGAAGGCACAGGAGAGTTTTCTGTCGAAAGAATATTGTAGAATACCACGTTATAAGGAAATACAATTTTGCAGAGTAAAGACAAATACGTACGTATTGGAAACACTTTAAGAGAAGAAATAACACATCGTAAAAAATTAGCTTGTATCTCCAAATCTACACGATGTAACTCGAAAAGAATTGTTGTGGCGTGTACGTCTTAACATGTAGCATCTAAAGAGAGCCCAAAGGAGAATTTTCTTTCGTCAAAATTTTTCAGAAAATCACGTTTTAAGGAAATCCCGCATCGTGCGAAATTATCTTGTTTTTCCTAAACTACACGTTGTAACTCGAAAAGCTTTCGTGTTGCGTGTATGTCTAAGTGTGTAGCCTCAAAAGAGAAGGCACAGGAGAGTTTTCTCTCGAAAGAATATGTAAGAATACCACTTCATAAGGAAATACAGTTTTGCAGAGTAAAGACATATACGTACATATTGGAAACTCTACGAGAAGAAATAACACATAGTACAAAATGAGCTTGTATCTCCAAAACTACACGTTGTAACTCGAAAAGAATTGGTGTGGCGTGCATGTCTTAACCTGTAGCATCAAAAGAGAATCCAAAGGAGAATTTTCTTTCGTCAAATTTTTCAGAAAATCACGTTTCATGGAAATCCCGCATCGTGCGAAACTATCATGATTTTCCTAAACAACACGTTGTAACTCGAAAAGCTTTCGTGTTGCGTGTATGTCTAAGGGTGTAGCCTCAAAAGAGAAAGCACAGGAGAGTTTTCTATCGAAAGAATATGTAAGAATCCCACTTCATAAGGAAATACAGTTTTGCAGAGTAAAGACATATAAGTACATATTGGAAACTCTTTACAAGAAGAAATAACGCATGGTACAAAATTAGCTTGTATCTCCAAAACTACACGTTGTAACTCGAAAAGAATTGGCGTGGCGTGTACGTCTTAACTTGTAGTCTCAAAAGAGCGCCCAAAGGAGAATTTTCTTTCGTCAAAATTTTTCAGAAAATCACGTTTTAAGGAAATCCCGCATCATGCGAAATTATGTTGTTTTTCCTATACAACACGTTGTTACTCGAAAAGCTTTGGTGTTGCGTGTATTTCTAAGTATGCAGCCTCAAAACTGAAGGCACAGGAGAGTTTTCTCTCGAAAGAATATTGTAGAATACCACGTTATAAGGAAATACAATTTTGCAGAGTAAAGACAAATAAGTACGTATTGGAAACACTTTAGGAGAAGAAATAACGCATCATAAAAATTAGCTTGTATCTCCAAAACTACACGTTGTAACTCGAAAAGAATTGTTGTGGCGTGTACGTCTTAACATGTAGCATCAAAAGAGAACCCAAAGGAGAATTTTCTTTCATCAAAATTTTTCAGAAAATCACGTTTTAAGGAAATCCCGCATCGTGCGAAATTAGCTTGTTTTTCCTAAACAACACGTTTTAACTCGAAAAGCTTTCGTGTTGCGTGTATGTCTAAGTGTGTAGCCTCAAAAGAGAAAGCACAGGAGAGTTTTCTCTCGAAAGAATATGTAAGAATACCACTTCATAAGGAAATACAGTTTTGCAGAATAAAGACATATATGTACGTCTGGAAACTCTTTACGAGAAGAAATAACGCATAGTACAAAATTAGCTTGTATCTCCAAAACTACACGTTGTAACTCGAATAGAATTGGTGTGGCGTGTACCTCTTAACGTGTAATCTCAAAAGAGAGCCCAAAGGAGAATTTTCTTTCATCAAAATTTTCAGAAAATCACGTTTTAAGGAAATCCCGCATAGTGCGAAATTATCTTGTTTTTCCTAAACAACACGTTGTAAGTCGAAAAGCTTTCATGTTGCGTGTATGTCTAAGTGTGCAGCCTCAAAAGAGAAGGCACAGGGGAGTTTTCTCTCGAAAGAGTATTGTAGAATACCACTTCATAAGGAAATACAATTTTACAGAGTAAAGACATATACGTACGTATTGTTAACTCTTTAAGAGAAGAAATAACGCATAGTACAAAATTAGCTTGTATCTCCAAAACTACACGTTGTAACTCGAAAAGAATTGGTGTAGCGCGTACGTATTAACGTGTAGTCTCAAAAGAGAGCCCAAAGGAGAATTTTCTTTCCTCAAAATTTTTCAGAAAATCACGTTTTAAGGAAATCCCGCACCATGCGAAATTATCTTGTTTTTCCTAAACAACACGTTGTAACTCGAAAAGCTTTCGTGTTGCGAGTATGTCTAAGTGTGTTGCCTCAAAACAGAAGGCACAGGAGAGTTTTCTCTTGAAAAAATATTGTAGAATACCACGTTATAAGGAAATACAATTTTGCAGAGTAAAGACAAATACGTACATATTGGAAACACTTTAAGAGAATAAATAACGCATCGTACAAAATTAGCTTGTATCTCCAAAACTACACGTTGTAACTCGAAAAGAATTGTTGTGGCGTGGACGTCTTAACATGTAGCATCTAAAGAGAGCCCAAAGGAGAATTTTCTTTCGTCAAAATTTTTCAGAAAATCACGTTTTAAGGAAATCCCGCATCGTGCGAAATTATCTTGCTTTTCCTAAACTACACGTTGTAACTCGAAAAGCTTTCTTGTTGCGTGTATGTCTAAGTGTGTAGCCTCAAAAGAGAAGGCACAGGAGAGTTTTCTCTCGAAAGAATATGTAAGAATACCACTTCATAAGGAAATACAGTTTTGCAGAGTAAAGACATATACGTACGTTCTGGAAACTCTTTACGAGAAGAAATAACGCATAGTACAAAATTAGCTTGTATCTCCAAAACTACACGTTGTAACTCGAAAAGAATTGGTGTGACGTGTACGTCTTAACGTGTAGTCTCAAAATAGTGCCCAAAGGAGAATTTTCTTTCGTTAAAATTTTTCAGAAAATCACGTTTTAAAGAAATCCTGCATCGTGCAAAATTATCTTGTTTTTCCTAAACAACACGTTGTTACTCGAAAAGCTTTCGTGTTGTGTGTATGTCTAAGTGTGTAGCCTCAAAACAGAAGGCACAGGAGAGTTTTCTGTCGAAAGAATGTTGTAGAATTTCACGTTATAACGAAATACAATTTTGCAGAGTAAAGACAAATACGTACGTATTGGAAACACTTTAAGAGAAGAAATAACGCATCATACAAAATTAGCTTGTATCTCCAAATCTACACGTTGTAACTCGAAAAGAATTGGTGTGGCGTGTACGTCCTAACGTGTAGCCTCAAAAGAGAACCCAAAGGAGAATTTTCTTTCGTCAAAATTTTTCAGAAAATCGCGTTTTGAGGAAATCCCGAATCGTGCGAAATTATCTTGTTTTTTCCTAAACAACTCGTTGTATGTCGAAAAGCTTTTGTGTTGTGTGTATGTCTAAGTGTGTAGCCTTAAAAGAGAAGGCACAGGAGAGTTTTCTCTCAAAAGAATATGAAATAAAACCACGTTATAATGAAATAGAGTTTTGCAGAGTAAAGACAAATAAGTACTTATTGGAAACACTTTACGAGAAGAAATAACGCATAGTAAAAAATTAGCTTGTATCTCCAAAACTACACGTGTAACTCGAAAGAATTGGTGTGGCGCATACGTCTTAACGTGTAGTCTCAAAAGAGAGCCCAAAGGAGAATTTTCTTTCGTCAAAATTTTTAAGAAACTCACGTTTACAGAAATCCCGCACTGTGCGAAATTATCTTGTTTTTCCTAAACAACACGTTGTAACTCGAAAAGCTTTCGTGTTGCGAGTATGTCTAATGTGTAGCCTCAAAACAGAAGGCACAGGAGAGTTTTCTCTCGAAAGAATTTTGTAGAATACCATGTTATAAGGAAATACAATTTTGCAGAGTAAGGCAAATATGTATGTATTGGAAACACTTTACGAGAAGAAATAACGCATCATACAAAATTAGCTTGTATCTCCAAAACTACACGTTGTAACTCGAAAAGAATTGTTGTGGCGTGTACGTCTTAACCTGTAGCATCAAAAGAGAACCCAAAGGAGAATTTCCTTTTGTCAAAATTTTTCACAAAATCACATTTTAAGGAAATCCCGCATCGTGCGAAACTATCATGATTTTCCTAAACAACACGTTGTAACTCGAAAAGATTTAGTGTTGCGTGTATGTCTAAGTGTGTAGCCTCAAAAGAGAAAGCACAGGAGAGTTTTCTATCGAAAGAATATGTAAGAATCCCACTTCATAAGGAAATACAGTTTTGCAGAGTAAAGACATATACGTACATATTGGAAACTCTTTACAAGAAGAAATAACGCATAGTACAAAATTAGCTAGTATCTCCAAAACTACATGTTGTAACTAGAAAAGAATTGGCGTGGCGTGTACCTCTTAACGTGTAGTCTCAAAAGAGCGCCCAAAGGAGAATTTTCTTTCGTCAAAATTTTTCAGAAAATCACGTTTTAAGGAAATCCCGCATCATGCGAAATTATGTTGTTTTTCCTAAACAACACGTTGTAACTCGAAAAGCTTTGGGGTTGCGTGTATGTCTAAGTGTGCAGCCTCAAAACCGAAGGCACAGGAGAGTTTTCTCTCGAAAGAATATTGTAGAATACCACGTTATAAGGAAATACAATTTTGCAGAGTAAAGACAAATAAGTACGTATTGGAAACACTTTACGAGAAGAAATAACGCATCGTACAAAATTAGCTTGTATCTCCAAAACTACACGTTGTAACTCGAAAAGAATTGTTGTGGCGTGTACGTCTTAACATGTAGCATCAAAAGAGAACCCAAAGGAGAATTTTCTTTCGTCAAAATTATTCAGAAAATCACGTTTTAAGGAAATCCCGCATCCTGCGAAATTATCTTGTTTTTCCTAAACAACACTTTGTAACTCGAAAAGCTTTCGTGTTGCGTGTATGTCTAAGTGTGTAGCCTCAAAAGAGAAAGCACAGGAGAGTTTTCTCTCGAAAGAATATGTAAGAAGACCACTTCATAAGGAAATACAGTTTTGCAGAGTAAAGACATATACGTACGTTCTGGAAACTCTTTACGAGAAGAAATAACGCATAGTACTAAATTAGCTTGTATCTCCAAAACTACACGTTGTAACTCGAAAAGAATTGGCGTGGCGTGTACCTCTTAACGTGTAATCTCAAAAGAGAGCCCAAAGGTGAATTTTCTTTCGTCAAAATTTTTCAAAAAATCACGTTTTAAGGAAATCCCGGACAGTGCGAAATTATCTTGTTTTTCCTAAACAACACGTTGTAAGTCGAAAAGCTTTCATGTTGCGTGTATGTCAAAGTGTGCAGCCTCAAAAGAGAAGGCACAGGGGAGATTTCTCTCGAAAGAATATTGTAGAATACCACTTCATAAGGAAATACAATTTTGCAGAGTAAAGACATATACGTACGTATTGTTAACTCTATAAGAGAAGAAATAACGCATAGTACAAAATTAGCTTGTATCTCCTAAACTACACGTTGTAACTCGAAAAGAATTGGTGTAGCGCGTACGTATTAACGTGTAGTCTCAAAAGAGAGCCCAAAGGAGAATTTTCTTTCCTCAAAATTTTTCAGAAAATCACGTTTTAAGGAAATCCCGCACCATGCGAAATTATCTTGTTTTTCCTAAACAACACGTTGTAACTCGAAAAGCTCTCGTGTTGCGAGTATGTCTAAGTGTGTAGCCTCAAAACTGAAGGCACAGGAGAGTTTTCTGTCGAAAGAATATTGTAGAATACCACGTTATAAGGAAATACAATTTTGCAGAGTAAAGACAAATACGTACGTATTGGAAACACTTTAAGAGAAGAAATAACGCATCGTACAAAATTAGCTTGTATCTCCAAAACTAAACGTTGTAACTCGAAAAGAATTGTTGTGGCGTGTACGTCTTAACATGTAGCATCTAAAGAGAGCCCAAAGGAGAATTTTCTTTCCTCAAAATTTTTCAGAAAATCACGTTTTAAGGAAATCCCGCATCGTGCGAAATTATCTTGTTTTTCCTAAACGACACGTTGTAACTCGAAAAGCTTTCGTGTTGCGTGTATGTCTTAGTGTGTAGCCTCAAAAGAGAAGGCACAGGAGAGTTTTCTCTCAAAAGAATATGTAAGAATACCACTTCATAAGGAAATACAGTTTTGCAGAGTAAAGACATATACGTACATATTGGAAACTCAACGAGAATAAATAACACATAGTACAAAATTAGCTTGTATCTCCAAAACTACACGTTGTAACTCGAAAAGAATTGGTGTGGTGTGTACGTCTTAACGTGTAGTCTCAAAAGTGTGCCCAAAGAGAATTTTCGTTCGTCAAAATTTTTTTAGAAAATCACGTTTTAAGGAAATCCCGCATCGTGCGAAATTATCCTGTTTTTCCTAAACAACACGTTGTAACTCGAAAAGCTTTCGTGTTGCGTGCATGTCTAAGTGTGTAGCCTCAAAATAAAAGGCACAGGAGAGTTTTCTCTCTAAAGAATATTGTAGAATACCATGTTATAAGGAAATACAATTTTGCAGAGTAAAGACAAATACGTATGTATTGGAAACACTTTACGAGAAGAAATAACGCATCATACAAAATTAGCTTGTATCTCCAAAACTACACGTTGTAACTCGAAAAGAATTGTTGTGGCATGTACGTCTTAACCTGTAGCATCAAAAGACAACCCAAAGGAGAATTTCCTTTCGTCAAAATTTTTCACAAAATCACGTTTTAAGGAAATCCCGCATCGTGCGAAACTATCATGATTTTCCTAAACAACACGTTGTAACTCGAAAAGCTTTCGTGTTGCGTGTATGTCTAAGTGTGTAGCCTCTAAAGAGAAAGCACAGGAGAGTTTTCTCTCAAAAGAATATGTAAGAATACCACTTCATAAGGAAATACAGTTTTGCAGAGTAAAGACATATACTTACGTATTGGAAACTCTTTACAAGAAGAAATAACGCATAGTACAAAATTAGCTTGTATCTCCAAAACTACACGTTGTAACTCGAAAAGAATTGGCGTGGCGTGTACCTCTTAACGTGTTGTCTCAAAAGAGAGCCCAAAGGAGAATTTCCTTTCGTCAAAATTTTTCAGAAAATCACGTTTTAAGGAAATCCCGCATCATGCGAAATTATCTTGTTTTTCCTAATCAACACGTTGTAACTCGAAAAGCTTTCGTGTTGCCTGTATGTCTAAGTGTGCAGCCTCAAAACAGAAGGCACAGGAGAGTTTTCTCTCGAAAGAATATTGTAGAATACCACGTTATAAGGAAATACAATTTTGCAGAGTAAAGTCAAATACGTACGTATTGGAAACACTTTACGAGAAGAAATAACGCATCGTTCAAAACTAGCTATATCTCCAAAACTACACGTTGTAACTCGAAAAGAATTGTTGTGGCATGTACGTCTTAACATGTAGCATCAAAAGAGAACCCAAAGGATGAATTTTCTTTCGTCAAAATTTTTCAGAAAATCACGTTTTAAGGAAATCCTGCATCATGGGAAATTTTCTTGTTTTTCCTAAACAACACGTTGTAACTCGATAAGCTTTCGTGTTGCGTGTATGTCTAAGTGTGTAGCCTCAAAAGAGAAGGCACAGTAGAGTTTTCTCTTGAAAGAATATGTAAGAATACCACTTCATAAGGAAATACAGTTTTGCAGAGTAAAGACATATACGTACATATTGGAAACTCTATGAGAAGAAATAAGGCATAGTAAAAAATTAGCTTGTATCTCCAAAACTACACGTTGTAACTAGAAAAGAATTGGTGTGGCGTGTACGTCTTAACGTGTAGTCTCAAAAGAGTGCCCAAAGGAGAATTTTCTTTCTTCAAAATTTTTCAGAAAATCACGTTTTAAGGAAATCCCGCATCGTGCGAAATTATCTTGTTTTTCCTAAACAACACGTTGTAACTCGAAAAGCTTTCGTGTTGCGTGTAAGTCTAAGTGTGTAGAATCAAAACAGAAGGCACAGGAGAGTTTTCTCTCGAAAGAATATTGTAGAATACCACGTTATAAGGAAATACAATTTTGCAGAGTAAAGACAAATAAGTACGTATTGGAAACACTTTACGAGAAGAAATAACGCATCGTACAAAATTAGTTTGTATCTCCAAAACTACACGTTGTAACTCGAAAAGAATTGGTGTGGCGTGTCCGTCTTAACATGTAGCATCTAAAGAGAACCAAAAGGAGAATTTTCTTTCGTCAAAATTTTTCAGAAAATCACGTTTTAAGGAACTCCCGCATCGTGCGAAATTATCTTGTTTTTCCTAAACAACACGTTGTAACTCGAAAAGCTTTCGTGTTGCGAGTATGTCTAAGTGTGTAGCCTCAAAACAGAAGGCACAGGAGAGTTTTCTGTGGAAAGAATATTGTAGAATACCACGTTATAAGGCAATACAATTTTGCAGAGTAAAGACAAATACGTACATATTGGAAACACTTTAAGAGAAGAAATAATGCATCGTACAAAATTAGCTTGTATCTCCAAAACTACATGTTGTAACTCGAAAAGAATTGTTGTGGCGTGTCTGTCTTAACATGTAGCATCTAAAGAGAACCCAAAGGAGAATTTTCTTTCGTCAAAATTTTTCAGAAAATCACGTTTTAAGGAAATCCTGCATCGTGCGAAATTATCTTGTTTTTCCTAAACAACACGTTGTAACTCGAAAAGCTTTCGTGTTGCGTTTATGTCTAAGTGTGTAGCCTCAAAAGAGAAGGCACAGGAGAGTTTTCTCTCGAAAGAATATGTAAGAATACCACTTCATAAGGAAATACAGTTTTGCAGAGTAAAGACATATACGTACGTTCTGGAAACTCTTTATGAGAAGAAATAACGCATAGTACAAAATTAGCTTGTATCTCGAAAACTACACGTTGTAACTCGAAAAGAATTGGTGTGACGTGTACGTCTTAACGTGTAGTCTCAAAATAGTGCCCAAAGGAGAATTTTCTTTCGTTAAAATTTTTCAGAAAATCACGTTTTAAAGAAATCCTGCATCGTGCAAAATTATCTTGTTTTTCCTAAACAACACGTTGTTACTCGAAAAGCTTTCGGGTTGTGTGTATGTCTAAGTGTGTAGCCTCAAAACAGAAGGCACAGGAGAGTTTTCTGTCGAAAGAATGTTGTAGAATTTCACGTTATAACGAAATACAATTTTGCAGAGTAAAGACAAATACGTACGTATTGGAAACAATTTACGAGAAGAAATAACGCATCATACAAAATTAGCTTGTATCTCCAAATCTACACGTTGTAACTCGAAAGAATTGGTGTGGCGTGTACGTCCTAACGTGTAGCCTCAAAAGAGAACCCAAAGGAGAATTTTCTTTCGTCAAAATTTTTCAGAAAATCGCGTTTTGAGGAAATCCCGAATCGTGCGAAATTATCTTGTTTTTTCCTAAACAACACGTTGTATGTCGAAAAGCTTTTGTGTTGCGTGTATGTCTAAGTGTGTAGCCTTAAAAGAGAAGGCACAGGAGAGTTTTCTCTCAAAAGAATATGTAATAAAACCACGTTATAACGAAATAGAGTTTTCAGAGTAAAGACAAATAAGTACTTATTGGAAACACTTTACGAGAAGAAATAACGCATAGAAAAAATTAGCTTGTATCTCCAAAACTACACGTGTAACTCGAAAGAATTGGTGTGGCGCATACGTCTTAACGTGTAGTCTCAAAAGAGAGCCCAAAGGAGAATTTTCTTTCGTCAAAATTTTTTAGAAACTCACGTTTACGGAAATCCCGCACTGTGCGAAATTATCTTGTTTTTCCTAAACAACACATTGTAACTCGAAAAGCTTTCGTTTTGCAAGTATGTCTAATGTTTAGCCTCAAAACAGAAGGCACAGGAGAGTTTTCTGTCGAAAGAATATTGTAGAATACCACGTTATAAGGAAATACAATTTTGCAGAGTAAAGACAAATACGTACGTATTGGAAACACTTTAAGAGAAGAAATAACGCATCGTACAAAATTAGCTTGTATCTCCAAAACTACACGTTGTAACTCGAAAAGAATTGTTGTGGCGTGTACGTCTTAACATGTAGCATCTAAAGAGAGCCCAAAGGAGAATTTTCTTTCGTCAAAATTTTTCAGAAAATCACGTTTTAAGGAAATCCCGCATCATGCGAAATTATCTTGTTTTTCCTAAACTACACGTTGTAACTCGAAAAGCTTTCGTGTTGCGTGTATGTCTAAGTGGGTAGCCTCAAAAGAGAAGGCACAGGAGAGTTTTCTCTCGAAAGAATATGTAAGAATACCACTTCATAAGGAAATACAGTTTTGCAGAGTAAAGACATATACGTACATATTGGAAACTCTACGAGAAGAAATAACACATAGTACAAAATTAGCTTGTATCTCCAAAACTACACGTTGTAACTCGAAAAGAATTGGTGTGGTGTGTACGTCTTAACGTGTAGTCTCAAAAGAGTGCCCAAAGGAGAATTTTCTTTCGTCAAAATTTTTTTAGAAAATCACGTTTTAAGGAAATCCCGCATCTTGCGAAATTATCTTGTTTTTCCTAAACAACACGTTGTAACTCGAAAAGCTTTCGTGTTGCGTGCATGTCTAAGTGTGTAGCCTCAAAATAGAAGGCACAGGAGAGTTTTCTCTCGAAAGAATTTTGTAGAATACCATGTTATAAGGAAATACAATTTTGCAGAGTAAAGACAAATACGTATGTATTGGAAACACTTTACGAGAAGAAATAACGCATCATACAAAATTAGCTTGTATCACCAAAACTACACGTTGTAACTCGAAAAGAATTGTTGTGGCGTGTACGTCTTAACCTGTAGCATCAAAAGAGAACCCAACGGAGAATTTCCTTTTGTCAAAATTTTTCACAAAATCACGTTTTAAGGAAATCCCGCATCGTGCGAAACTATCATGATTTTCCTAAACAACACGTTGTAACTCGAAAAGCTTTAGTGTTGCGTGTATGTCTAAGTGTGTAGCCTCAAAAGAGAAAGCACAGGAGAGTTTTCTATCGAAAGAATATGTAAGAATCCCACTTCATAAGGAAATACAGTTTTGCAGAGTAAAGACATATACGTACATATTGGAAACTCTTTACAAGAAGAAATAACGCATAGTACAAAATTAGCTAGTATCTCCAAAACTACACGTTGTAACTAGAAAAGAATTGGCGTGGCGTGTACCTCTTAACGTGTAGTCTCAAAAGAGCGCCCAAAGGAGAATTTTCTTTCGTCAAAATTTTTCAGAAAATCACGTTTTAAGGAAATCCCGCATCATGCGAAATTATGTTGTTTTTCCTAAACAACACGTTGTAACTCGAAAAGCTTTGGGGTTGCGTGTATGTCTAAGTGTGCAGCCTCAAAACCGAAGGCACAGGAGAGTTTTCTCTCGAAAGAATATTGTAGAATACCACGTTATAAGGAAATACAATTTTGCAGAGTAAAGACAAATAAGTACGTATTGGAAACACTTTACGAGAAGAAATAACGCATCGTACAAAATTAGCTTGTATCTCCAAAACTACACGTTGTAACTCGAAAAGAATTGTTGTGGCGTGTACGTCTTAACATGTAGCATCAAAAGAGAACCCAAAGGAGAATTTTCTTTCGTCAAAATTTTTCAGAAAATCACGTTTTAAGGAAATCCCGCATCCTGCGAAATTATCTTGTTTTTCCTAAACAACACGTTGTAACTCGAAAAGCTTTCGTGTTGCGTGTATGTCTAAGTGTGTAGCCTCAAAAGAGAAAGCACAGGAGAGTTTTCTCTCGAAAGAATATGTAAGAAGACCACTTCATAAGGAAATACAGTTTTGCAGAGTAAAGACATATACGTACGTTCTGGAAACTCTTTACGAGAAGAAATAACGCATAGTACTAAATTAGCTTGTATCTCCAAAACTACACGTTGTAACTCGAAAAGAATTGGCGTGGCGTGTACCTCTTAACGTGTAATCTCAAAAGAGAGCCGAAAGGTGAATTTTCTTTCGTTAAAATTTTTCAGAAAATCACGTTTTAAGGATATCCCGGACAGTGCGAAATTATCTTGTTTTTCCTAAACAACACGTTGTAAGTCGAAAAGCTTTCATGTTGCGTGTATGTGAAATTGTGCAGCCTCAAAAGAGAAGGCACAGGGGAGTTTTCTCTCGAAAGAATATTGTAGAATACCACTTCATAAGGAAATACAATTTTGCAGAGTAAAGACATATACGTACGTATTGTTAACTCTTTAAGAGAAGTAATAACGCATAGTACAAAATTAGCTTGTATCTCCTAAACTACACGTTGTAACTCGAAAAGAATTGGTGTAGCGCGTACGTATTAACGTGTAGTCTCAAAAGAGAGCCCAAAGGAGAATTTTCTTTCCTCAAAATTTTTCAGAAAATCACGTTTTAAGGAAATCCCGCACCATGCGAAATTATCTTGTTTTTCCTAAACAACATGTTGTAACTCGAAAAGCTCTCGTGTTGCGAGTATGTCTAAGTGTGTAGCCTCAAAACAGAAGGCACAGGAGAGTTTTCTGTCGAAAGAATATTGTAGAATACCACGTTATAAGGAAATACAATTTTGCAGAGTAAAGACAAATACGTACGTATTGGAAACACTTTAAGAGAAGAAATAACGCATCGTACAAAATTAGCTTGTATATCCAAAACTAAACGTTGTAACTCGAAAAGAATTGTTGTGGCGTGTACGTCTTAACATGTAGCATCTAAAGAGAGCCCAAAGGAGAATTTTCTTTCGTCAAAATTTTTCAGAAAATCACGTTTTAAGGAAATCCCGCATCGTGCGAAATTATCTTGTTTTTCCTAAACTACACGTTGTAACTCGAAAAGCTTTCGTGTTGCGTGTATGTCTTAGTGTGTAGCCTCAAAAGAGAAGGCACAGGAGACTTTTCTCTCAAAAGAATATGTAAGAATACCACTTCATAAGGAAATACAGTTTTGCAGAGTAAAGACATATACGTACATATTGGAAACTCAACGAGAATAAATAACACATAGTACAAAATTAGCTTGTATCTCCAAAACTACATGTTGTAACTCGAAAAGAATTGGTGTGGTGTGTACGTCTTAACGTGTAGTCTCAAAAGTGTGCCCAAAGGAGAATTTTCGTTCGTCAAAATTTTTTTAGAAAATCACGTTTTAAGGAAATCCCGCATCGTGCGAAATTATCCTGTTTTTCCTAAACAACACGTTGTAACTCGAAAAGCTTTCGTGTTGCGTGCATGTCTAAGTGTGTAGCCTCAAAATAAAAGGCACAGGAGAGTTTTCTCTCTAAAGAATATTGTAGAATACCATGTTATAAGGAAATACAATTTTGCAGAGTAAAGACAAATACGTATGTATTGGAAACACTTTACGAGAAGAAATAACGCATCATACAAAATTAGCTTGTATCTCCAAAACTACACGTTGTAACTCGAAAAGAATTGTTGTGGCGTGTACGTCTTAACCTGTAGCATCAAAAGAGAACCCAAAGGAGAATTTCCTTTCGTCAAAATTTTTCACAAAATCACGTTTTAAGGAAATCCCGCATCGTGCGAAACTATCATGATTTTCCTAAACAACACGTTGTAACTCGAAAAGCTTTCGTGTTGCGTGTATGTCTAAGTGTGTAGCCTCTAAAGAGAAAGCACAGGAGAGTTTTCTCTCAAAAGAATATGTAAGAATACCACTTCATAAGGAAATACAGTTTTGCAGAGTAAAGACATATACTTACGTATTGGAAACTCTTTACAAGAAGAAATAACGCATAGTACAAAATTAGCTTGTATCTCCAAAACTACACGTTGTAACTCGAAAAGAATTGGCGTGGCGTGTACCTCTTAACGTGTTGTCTCAAAAGAGAGCCCAAAGGAGAATTTCCTTTCGTCAAAATTTTTCAGAAAATCACGTTTTAAGGAAATCCCGCATCATGCGAAATTATCTTGTTTTTCCTAAACAACACGTTGTAACTCGAAAAGCTTTCGTGTTGCCTGTATGTCTAAGTGTGCAGCCTCAAAACAGAAGGCACAGGAGAGTTTTCTCTCGAAAGAATATTGTAGAATACCACGTTATAAGGAAATACAATTTTGCAGAATAAAGTCAAATACGTACGTATTGGAAACACTTTACGAGAAGAAATAACGCATCGTACAAAACTAGCTATATCTCCAAAACTACACGTTGTAACTCGAAAAGAATTGTTGTGGCATGTACGTCTTAACATGTAGCATCAAAAGAGAACCCAAAGGAGAATTTTCTTTCGTCAAAATTTTTCAGAAAATCACGTTTTAAGGAAATCCCGCATCATGGGAAATTTTCTTGTTTTTCCTAAAAAACACGTTGTAACTCGATAAGCTTTCGTGTTGCGTGTATGTCTAAGTGTGTAGCCTCAAAAGAGAAGGCACAGGAGAGTTTTCTCTTGAAAGAATATGTAAGAATACCACTTCATAAGGAAATACAGTTTTGCAGAGTAAAGACATATACGTACATATTGGAAACTCTATGAGAAGAAATAAGGCATAGTAAAAAATTAGCTTGTATCTCCAAAACTACACGTTGTAACTCGAAAAGAATTGGTGTGGCGTGTACGTCTTAACGTGTAGTCTCAAAAGAGTGCCCAAAGGAGAATTTTCTTTCGTCAAAATTTTTCAGAAAATCACGTTTTAAGGAAATCCCGCATCGTGCGAAATTATCTTGTTTTTCCTAAACAACACGTTGTAACACGAAAAGCTTTCGTGTTGCGTGTATGTCTAAGTGGGTAGAATCAAAACAGAAGGCACAGGAGAGTTTTCTCTCGAAAGAATATGTAAGAATACCACGTTATAAGGAAATACAATTTTGCATTGTAAAGACAAATAAGTACATATTGGAAACACTTTACGAGAAGAAATAACGCATCGTACAAAATTAGCTTGTATCTCCAAAACTAGACGTTGTAACTCGAAAAGAATTGGTGTGGCGTGTACGTCTTAAAGTGTAGTCTCAAATGAGTGCCCAAAGGAGAATTTTATTTCTTCAAAATTTTTCAGAAAATCACGTTTTAAGGAAATCCCGCATCCTGCGAAATTATCTTGTTTTTCCTAAACAACACGTTGTAACTCGAAAAGCTTTCGTGTTGCGAGTATGTCTAAGTGTGTAGCCTCAAAACAGAAGGCACAGGAGAGTTTTCTGTCGAATGAATATTGTAGTATACCACGTTATAAGGAAATACAATTTTGCAGAGTAAAGACAAATACGTATGTATTGGAAACACTTTATGAGAAGAAATAACGCATCGTACAAAATTAGCTTGTATCTCCAAAACTACACATTGTAACTCGAAAAGAATTGTTGTGGCGTGTACGTCTCAACATGTAGCATCTAAAAAGAATCAAAACGAGAATTTTCTTACGTCAAAATTTTTCAGAAAATCACGTTTTAAGGAAATCCCGCATCGTGCGAAATTATCTTGTTTTTCCTAAACAACACGTTGTAACTCGAAAAGCTTTCGTGTTGCGTGTATGTCTAAGTGTGTAGCCTCAAAAGAGAAGGCACAGGAGACTTTTCTCTCAAAAGAATATGTAAGAATACCACTTCATAAGGAAATACAGTTTTGCAGAGTAAAGACATATACGTACATATTGGAAACTCTACAAGAAGAAATAACGCATAGTACAAAATTAGCTTGTATCTCCAAAACTACACGTTGTAACTCGAAAAGAATTGGTGTGGCATGTACGTCTTAACATATAGTCTCAAAAGAGTGCCCAAAGGAGAATTTACTTTCGTCAAAATTTTTCAGAAAATCACGTTTTAAGGAAATCCCACATCGTGCGAAATTATCTTGTTTTTCCTAAACAACACGTTGTAACTCGAAAAGCTTTCGTGTTGCGTGTATGTCTAAGTGTGTAGCCTCAAAACAGAAGGCACAGGAGAGTTTTCTGTCGAAAGAATACTGTAGAATACCACGTTATAAGGAAATACAATTTTGCAGAGTAAAGACAAATACGTACGTATTGGAAACACTTTACGAGAAGAAATAATGCATCATACAAAATTAGCTTGTATCTCCAAAACTACACGTTGTAACTCGAAAAGAATTGTTGTGGCATGTACGTCTTAACATGTAGCATCTAAAAAGAACCAAAAGGAGAATTTTCTTTCGTCAAAATTTTTCAGAAAATAACGTTTATGGAAATCCCGCATCCTGCGAAATTATCTTGTTTTTCCTAATCAACACGTTGTAACTCGAAAAGCTTTTTTGTTGCACGTATGTCTAAGTGTGTAGCCTCAAAACAGAAGGCACAGGAGAGTTTTCTGTCCAAAGAATATTGTAGAATACCACGTTATAAGGAAATACAATTTTGCAGAGTAAAGACAAATACGTACGTATTGGAAACACTTTAGGAGAAGAAATAACGCATCGTACAAAATTAGCTTGTATCTCCAAAACTACACGTTGTAACTTGAAAAGAATTGGTGTGGCTTGTACGTCTTAACGTGTAGTCTCAAAAGAGAGCCCAAAGGAGAATTTTCTTTCGTCAAATTTTTCAGAAAATCACGTTTTAAGGAAATCCCGCATCGTGCGACATTATCTTGTTTTTCCTAAACAACACGTTGTAACTCGAAAAGCTTTCGTGTTGCGTGTATGTCTAAGTGTGTAGCCTCAAAACAGAAGGCACAAGAGAGGTTTCTGTCGAAAGAATATTGTAGAATACCACGTTATAAGGAAATACAATTTTGCAGAGTAAAGACAAATACGTACTTATTGGAAACACTTTACGAGAAGAAATAATGCATCGTACAAAATTAGCTTGTATCTCTGAAACTACACGTTGTAACTCGAAAAGAATTGTTGTGGCGTGTACGTCTTAACATGTAGCATCTAAAGAGAACCCAAAGGAGAATTTTCTTTCGTCAAATTTTTTCAGAAAATCACGTTTTAACGAAATCCCGCATCGTGCGAAATTATCTTGTTTTTCCTAAACAACACGTTGTAACTCGAAAAGCTTTCGTGTTGCGTGTATGTCTAAGTGTGTAGCCTCAAAACAGAAGGCACAGGAGAGTTTTCTGTCGAAAGAATATTGTAGAATACCACGTTATAAGGAAATACAATTTTGCAGAGTAAAGACAAAAACGTACGTATTGGAAACACTTTACAAGAAGAAATAACGCATCATACAAAATTAGCTTGTATCTCCAAAACTACACGTTGTAACTCGAAAAGAATTGTTGTGGCGTGTACGTCTTAACATGTAGCATCAAAAGAGAACCCAAAGGAGAATTTTCTTTCGTCAAAATTTGTCAGAAAATCACGTTTTAAGGAAATCCCGCATCGTGCGAAATTATCTTGTTTTCCCTAAGCAACACGTTGTAACTCGAAAAGCTTTCGTGTTGCCTGTATGTCTAAGTGTGTAGCCTCAAAAGAGAAGGCACAGGAGAGTTTTCTCTCTAAAGATATGTAAGAATACCACTTCATAAGGAAATACAGTTTTGCAGAGTAAAGACATATATGTACATATTGGAAACTCTACGAGAAGAAATAACGCAAAGTACAAAATTAGTTTGTATCTCCAAAACTACAAGTTGTAACTCGAAAAGAATTGGTGTGGCGTGTACGTCTTAACGTGTAGTCTCAAAAGAGTGCCCAAAGGAGAATTTTCTTTCGTCAAAATATTTCAGAAAATAACGTTTTAAGGAAATCCCTCATCGTGCGAAATTATCTTGTTTTTCCTAAACAACACGTTGTAACTCGAAAAGCTTTCGTGTTGCGTGTATGTCTAAGTGTGTAGCCTCAAAACAGAAGGCACAGGAGAGTTTTCTCTCGAAAGAATATTGTAGAATACCACGTTATAAGGAAATACAATATTGCAGAGTAAAGACAAATACGTACATATTGGAAACACTTTATGAGAAGAAATAACACATCGTACAAAATTAGCTTGTATCTCCAAAACTACACGTTGTAACTTGAAAAGAATTGTTGTGGCGTGTACGTCTTAACATGTAGCATCAAAAGAGAACCCAAAGGAGAATTTTCTTTCGTCAAAACTTTTCAGAAAATCACGTTTTCTGAATGCAGGAAATCCTGCATCATGCGAAATTATCTTGTTTTTCCTAAACAACACGTTGTAACTCGAAAAGCTTTCGTGTTGCGTGTATGTCTAAGTGTGTAGCCTCAAAACAGAAGGCACAGGAGAGTTTTCTCTTGAAAGAATATGTAAGAATACCACTTCATAAGGAAATACAGTTTTGCAGAGTAAAGACATATACGTACATATTGGAAACTCTATGAGAAGAAATAACGCATAGTAAAAAATTAGCTTGTATCTCCAAAACTACACGTTGTAACTCGAAAAGAATTGATGTGGCGTGTACGTCTTAACGTGTAGTCTCAAAAGAGTGCCTAAAGGAGAATTTTCTTTCGTCAATTTTTTTCAGAAAATCACGTTTTAAGGAAATCCCGCATCGTGCGAAATTATCTTGTTTTTCCTAAACAACACGTTATAACTCGAAAAGCTTTCGTGTTGCGTGTATGTCTAAGTGTGTAGCCTCAAAACAGAAGGCACAGGAGAGTTTTCTCTCGAAAGAATATTGTAGAATACCACGTTATAAGGAAATACAATTTTGCAGAGTAAAGACAAATAAGTACGTATTGGAAACACTTTACGAGAAGAAATAACGCATCATACAAAATTAGTTTGTATCTCCAAAACTACACGTTGTAACTCGAAAAGAATTGGTGTGGCTTGTCCGACTTAACATGTAGCATCTAAAGAGAACCAAAAGGAGAATTTTCTTTCGTCAAAATTTTTCAGAAAATCACGTTTTAAGGAAATCCCGCATTGTGCGAAATTATCTTGTTTTTCCTAAACTATATGTTGTAACTCGAAAAGCTTTCGTGTTGCGTGTATGTCTAAGTGTGTAGCCTCAAAAGAGAAGGCACAGGAGAGTTTTCTCTCGAAAGAATATGTAAGAATACCACTTCATAAGGAAATACAGTTTTGCAGAGTAAAGACATATACGTACATATTGGAAACTCTATGAGAAGAAATAACGCATAGTACAAAATTAGCTTGTATCTCCAAAACTACACGTTGTAACTCGAAAAGAATTGGGTGTGGCGTGTACGTCTTAACGTGTAGTCTCAAAAGAGTGCCCAAAGGAGAATTTTCTTACGTCAAAATTTTTCAGAAAATCACGTTTTAAGGAAATCCCGCATCGTGCAAAATTATCTTGTTTTTCCTAAACAACACGTTGTAACTCGAAAAGCTTTCGTGTTGCGTGTATGTCTAAGTGTGTAGCCTCGAAACAGAAGGCACAGGAGAGTTTTCTGTCGAAAGAATATTGTAGAATACCACGTTATAAGGAAATACAATTTTGCAGAGTAAAGGCAAATACGTACATATTGGAAAAACTTACGAGAAGAAATAACACATCGTACAAAATTAGCTTGTATCTCCAAAACTACACGTTGTAACTCGAAAAGAATTGTTGTGGCGTGTACGTCTTAAAATGTAGCATCAAAAGAGAACCCAAAGGAGAATTTTCTTTCGTCAAAATTTTTCAGAAAATCACGTTTTCTGAATGCAGGAAATCCTGCATCATGCGAAATTATCTTGTTTTTCCTAAACAACACGTTGTAACTCGAAAAGCTTTCGTGTTGCGTGTATGTCTAAGTGTGTAGCCTCAAAAGAGAAGGCACAGGAGAGTTTTCTCTTGAAAGAATATGTAAGAATACCACTTCATAAGGAAATACAGTTTTGCAGAGTAAAGACATATACGTACATATTGGAAACTCTATGAGAAGAAATAACGCATAGTAAAAAATTAGCTTGTATCTCCAAAACTACACGTTGTAACTCGAAAAGAATTGATGTGGCGTGTACGTCTTAACGTGTAGTCTCAAAAGAGTGCCTAAAGGAGAATTTTCTTTCGTCAATTTTTTTCAGAAAATCACGTTTTAAGGAAATCCCGCATCGTGCGAAATTATCTTCTTTTTCCTAAACAACACGTTGTAACTCGAAAAGCTTTCGTGTTGCGTGTATGTCTAAGTGTGTAGCCTCAAAACAGAAGGCACAGGAGAGTTTTCTCTCGAAAGAATATTGTAGAATACCACGTTATAAGGAAATACAATTTTGCAGAGTAAAGACAAATAAGTACGTATTGGAAACACTTTACGAGAAGAAATAACGCATCGTACAAAATTAGTTTGTATCTCCAAAACTACAAGTTGTAACTCGAAAAGAATTGGTGTGGCTTGTCCGACTTAACATGTAGCATCTAAAGAGAACCAAAAGGAGAATTTTCTTTCGTAAAAATTTTTCAGAAAATCACGTTTTAAGGAAATCCCGCATCGTGCGAAATTATCTTGTTTTTCCTAAACTATATGTTGTAACTCGAAAAGCTTTCGTGTTGCGTGTATGTCTAAGTGTGTAGCCTCAAAAGAGAAGGCACAGGAGAGTTTTCTCTCGAAAGAATATGTAAGAATACCACTTCATAAGGAAATACAGTTTTGCAGAGTAAAGACATATACGTACATATTGGAAACTCTATGAGAAGAAATAACGCATAGTACAAAATTAGCTTGTATCTCCAAAACTACACGTTGTAACTCGAAAAGAATTGGTGTGGCGTGTACGTCTTAACGTGTAGTCTCAAAAGAGTGCCCAAAGGAGAATTTTCTTACGTCAAAATTTTTCAGAAAATCACGTTTTAAGGAAATCCCGCATCGTGCAAAATTATCTTGTTTTTCCTAAACAACACGTTGTAACTCGAAAAGCTTTCGTGTTGCGTGTATGTCTAAGTGTGTAGCCTCAAAACAGAAGGCACAGGAGAGTTTTCTGTCGAAAGAATATTGTAGAATACCACGTTATAAGGAAATACAATTTTGCAGAGTAAAGACAAATACGCATGTATTGGAAACACTTTATGAGAACAAATAACGCATCATACAAAATTTTCTTGTATCTCCAAAACTACACGTTGTAACTCGAAAAGAATTGGTGTGGCGTGTATGTCTTAACATGTAGTATCTAAAGAGAACCAAAGCGAGAATTTTCTTACGTCAAAATTTTTCAGAAAATCACGTTTTAAGGAAATATCGCATCGTGCGAAATTATCTTGTTTTTCCTAAACAACACGTTGTAACTCGAAAAGCTTTCGTGTTGCGTGTATGTCTAAGTGTGTAGCCTCAAAAGAGAAGGCACAGGAGACTTTTCTCTCGAAAGAATATGTAAGAATACCACTTCATAAGGAAATACAGTTTTGCAGAGTAAAGACATATAAGTACATATTGGAAACTCTACAAGAAGAAATAACGCATAGTACAAAATTAGCTTGTATCTCCAAAACTACACGTTGTAACTCGAAAAGAATTGGTGTGGCGTGTACGTCTTAACATGTAGTCTCAAAAGAGTGCCCAAAGGAGAATTTTCTTACGTCAAAATTTTTCAGAAAATCACGTTTTAAGGAAATCCCGCATCGTGCGAAATTATCTTGTTTTTCCTAAACAACACGTTGTAACTCGAAAAGCTTTCGTGTTGCGTTTATGTCTAAGTGTGTAGCCTCAAAACAGAAGGCACAGGAGAGTTTTCTGTCGAAAGAATATTGTAGAATACCACGTTATAAGGAAATACAATTTTGCAGAGTAAAGACAAATACGTACGTATTGGAAACACTTTACGAGAAGAAATAACGCATCATAAAAAATTAGCTTGTATCTCCAAAACTACACGTTGTAACTCGAAAAGAATTGTTGTGGCGTGTACGTCTTAACATGTAGCATCAAAAGAGAACCCAAAGGAGAATTTTCTTTCGTCAAAATTTTTCAGAAAATCACGTTTTAAGGAAATCCAGCATCGTGCGAAATTATCTTGTTTTCCTAAACAACATGTTGTAACTCGAAAAGCTTTCGTGTTGCGTGTATGTCTAAGTGTGTAGCCTCAAAAGAGAAGGCACAGGAGAGTTTTCCTTCGAAAGAATATGTAAGAATACCATTTCATAAGGAAATACAGTTTTGCAGAGCTAAGACCTATACGTATATATTGGAAACTCTACAAGAAGAAATAACGCATAGCACAAAATTAGCTTGTATCTCCAAAACTAGACGTTGTAACTCGAAAAGAATTGGTGTGGCGTGTACGTCTTAAAGTGTAGTCTCAAATGAGTGCCCAAAGGAGAATTTTCTTTCGTCAAAATTTTTCAGAAAATCACGTTTTAAGGAAATTCCGCATCGTGCGAAATTATCTTGTTTTTCCTAAACAACACGTTGTAACTCGAAAAGCTTTCGTGTTGCGTGTATGTCTAAGTGTGGAGCCTCAAAACAAAAGGTACAGGAGAGTTTTCTCTCGAATGAATATTGTAGTATACCACGTTATAAGGAAATACAATTTTGCAGAGTAAAGACAAATACGTATGTATTGGAAACACTTTATGAGAAGAAATAACGCATCGTACAAAATTAGCTTGTATCTCCAAAACTACACATTGTAACTCGAAAAGAATTGTTGTGGCGTGTACGTCTCAACATGTAGCATCTAAAAAGAATCAAAACGAGAATTTTCTTACGTCAAAATTTTTCAGAAAATCACGTTTTAAGGAAATCCCGCATCGTGCGAAATTATCTTGTTTTTCCTAAACAACACGTTGTAACTCGAAAAGCTTTCGTGTTGCGTGTATGTCTAAGTGTGTAGCCTCAAAAGAGAAGGCACAGGAGACTTTTCTCTCAAAAGAATATGTAAGAATACCACTTCATAAGGAAATACAGTTTTGCAGAGTAAAGACATATACGTACATATTGGAAACTCTACAAGAAGAAATAACGCATAGTACAAAATTAGCTTGTATCTCCAAAACTACACGTTGTAACTCGAAAAGAATTGGTGTGGCATGTACGTCTTAACATATAGTCTCAAAAGAGTGCCCAAAGGAGAATTTACTTTCGTCAAAATTTTTCAGAAAATCACGTTTTAAGGAAATCCCGCATCGTGCGAAATTATCTTGTTTTTCCTAAACAACACGTTGTAACTCGAAAAGCTTTCGTGTTGCGTGTATGTCTAAGTGTGTAGCCTCAAAACAGAAGGCACAGGAGAGTTTTCTGTCGAAAGAATACTGTAGAATACCACGTTATAAGGAAATACAATTTTGCAGAGTAAAGACAAATACGTACGTATTGGAAACACTTTACGAGAAGAAATAATGCATCATACAAAATTAGCTTGTATCTCCAAAACTACACGTTGTAACTCGAAAAGAATTGTTGTGGCATGTACGTCTTAACATGTAGCATCTAAAAAGAACCAAAAGGAGAATTTTCTTTCGTCAAAATTTTTCAGAAAATAACGTTTATGGAAATCCCGCATCCTGCGAAATTATCTTGTTTTTCCTAATCAACACGTTGTAACTCGAAAAGCTTTTTTGTTGCGCGTATGTCTAAGTGTGTAGCCTCAAAACAGAAGGCACAGGAGAGTTTTCTGTCCAAAGAATATTGTAGAATACCACGTTATAAGGAAATACAATTTTGCAGAGTAAAGACAAATACGTACGTATTGGAAACACTTTAGGAGAAGAAATAACGCATCGTACAAAATTAGCTTGTATCTCTAAAACTACACGTTGTAACTCGAAAAGAATTGTTGTGGCGTGTACGTCTTAACATGTAGCATCAAAAGAGAACCAAAAGGAGAATTTTCTTTCGTCAAAATTTTTCAGAAAATCACGTTTTAAGGAAATCCCGCATCGTGCGACATTATCTTGTTTTTCCTAAACAACACGTTGTAACTCGAAAAGCTTTCATGTTGCGTGTATGTCTAAGTGTGTAGCCTCAAAACAGAAGGCACAGGAGAGTTTTCTGTCGAAAGAATATTGTAGAATACCACGTTATAAGGAAATACAATTTTGCAGAGTAAAGACAAATACGTATGTATTGGAAACACTTTAGGAGAAGAAATAACGCATCATACAAAATTAGCTTGTATCTCCAAAACTACACGTTGTAACTCGAAAAGAATTGTTGTGGCGTGTACGTCTTAACATGTAGCATCTAGAGAGAACCAAAAGGAGAATTTTCTTTCGTCAATATTTTTCAGAAAATAACGTTTATGGAAATCCCGCATAGTGCGAAATTATCTTGTTTTTCCTAATCACCACGTTGTAACTCGAAAAGTTTCGTGTTGCGTGTATGTCTAAGTGTGTAGCCTCAAAACAGAAGGCACAGGAGAGTTTTCTGTCGAAAGAATATTGTAGAATACCTCGTTATAAGGAAATACAATTTTGCAGAGTAAAGACAAATACGTACGTATTGGAAACACTTTACGAGAAGAAATAACGCATCATAAAAAATTAGCTTGTATCTCCAAAACTACACGTTGTAACTCGAAAAGAATTGTTGTGGCATGTACGTCTTAACATGTAGCATCAAAAGAGAACCCAAAGGAGAATTTTCTTTCGTCAAAATTTTTCAGAAAATCACGTTTTAAGGAAATCCAGCATCGTGCGAAATTATCTTGTTTTCCTAAACAACATGTTGTAACTCGAAAAGCTTTCGTGTTGCGTGTATGTCTAAGTGTGTAGCCTCAAAAGAGAAGGCACAGGAGAGTTTTCCTTCGAAAGAATATGTAAGAATACCATTTCATAAGGAAATACAGTTTTGCAGAGCTAAGAACTATACGTATATATTGGAAACTCTACAAGAAGAAATAACGCATAGCACAAAATTAGCTTGTATCTCCAAAACTAGACGTTGTAACTCGAAAAGAATTGGTGTGGCGTGTACGTCTTAAAGTGTAGTCTCAAATGAGTGCCCAAAGGAGAATTTTCTTTCGTCAAAATTTTTCAGAAAATCACGTTTTAAGGAAATTCCGCATCGTGCGAAATTATCTTGTTTTTCCTAAACAACACGTTGTAACTCGAAAAGCTTTCGTGTTGCGTGTATGTCTAAGTGTGGAGCCTCAAAACAAAAGGTACAGGAGAGTTTTCTCTCGAATGAATATTGTAGTATACCACGTTATAAGGAAATACAATTTTGCAGAGTAAAGACAAATACGTATGTATTGGAAACACTTTATGAGAAGAAATAACGCATCGTACAAAATTAGCTTGTATCTCCAAAACTACACATTGTAACTCGAAAAGAATTGTTGTGGCGTGTACGTCTCAACATGTAGCATCTAAAAAGAATCAAAACGAGAATTTTCTTACGTCAAAATTTTTCAGAAAATCACGTTTTAAGGAAATCCCGCATCATGCGAAATTATCTTGTTTTTCCTAAACAACACGTTGTAACTCGAAAAGCTTTCGTGTTGCGTGTATGTCTAAGTGTGTAGCCTCAAAAGAGAAGGCACAGGAGACTTTTCTCTCAAAAGAATATGTAAGAATACCACTTCATAAGGAAATACAGTTTTGCAGAGTAAAGACATATACGTACATATTGGAAACTCTACAAGAAGAAATAACGCATAGTACAAAATTAGCTTGTATCTCCAAAACTACACGTTGTAACTCGAAAAGAATTGGTGTGGCATGTACGTCTTAACATATAGTCTCAAAAGAGTGCCCAAAGGAGAATTTACTTTCGTCAAAATTTTTCAGAAAATCACGTTTTAAGGAAATCCCGCATCGTGCGAAATTATCTTGTTTTTCCTAAACAACACGTTGTAACTCGAAAAGCTTTCGTGTTGCGTGTATGTCTAAGTGTGTAGCCTCAAAACAGAAGGCACAGGAGAGTTTTCTGTCGAAAGAATACTGTAGAATACCACGTTATAAGGAAATACAATTTTGCAGAGTAAAGACAAATACGTACGTATTGGAAACACTTTACGAGAAGAAATAATGCATCATACAAAATTAGCTTGTATCTCCAAAACTACACGTTGTAACTCGAAAAGAATTGTTGTGGAATGTACGTCTTAACATGTAGCATCTAAAAAGAACCAAAAGGAGAATTTTCTTTCGTCAAAATTTTTCAGAAAATAACGTTTATGGAAATCCCGCATCCTGCGAAATTATCTTGTTTTTCCTAATCAACACGTTGTAACTCGAAAAGCTTTTTTGTTGCGCGTATGTCTAAGTGTGTAGCCTCAAAACAGAAGGCACAGGAGAGTTTTCTGTCCAAAGAATATTGTAGAATACCACGTTATAAGGAAATACAATTTTGCAGAGTAAAGACAAATACGTACGTATTGGAAACACTTTAGGAGAAGAAATAACGCATCGTACAAAATTAGCTTGTATCTCTAAAACTACACGTTGTAACTCGAAAAGAATTGTTGTGGCGTGTACGTCTTAACATGTAGCATCAAAAGAGAACCAAAAGGAGAATTTTCTTTCGTCAAAATTTTTCAGAAAATCACGTTTTAAGGAAATCCTGCATCGTGCGACATTATCTTGTTTTTCCTAAACAACACGTTGTAACTCGAAAAGCTTTCGTGTTGCGTGTATGTCTAAGTGTGTAGCCTCAAAAGAGAAGGCACAGGAGAGTTTTCTCTCGAAAGAATATGTAAGAATACCACTTCATAAGGAAATACAGTTTTGTAAAGACAAATACTTACTTATTGGAAACTCTTTACGAGAAGAAATAACGCATAGTACAAAATTAGCATGTATCTCCAAAACTACACGTTGTAACTCGAAAAGCATTGGTGTGGCGTGTACGTCTTAACGTGTAGTCTCAAAACAGAGCCCAATGGAGAATTTTCTTTCGTCAAAATTTTTCAGAAAATCACGTTTTAAGGAAATCCCGCATCGTGCGAAATTATCTTGTTTTTCCTAAACAAAACATTGTAACTCGAAAAGCTTTCGTGTTGCGTGTATGTCTAAGTGTGTAGCCTCAAAACAGAAGGCACAGGAGACTTTTCTCTCGAAAGAATATTGTAGAATACCATGTTATAAGTAAATACAATTTTGCAGAGTAAAGACAAATACGTACGTATTGGAAACACTTTACGAGAAGAAATAATGCATCGTACAAAATTAGCTTGTATCTCCAAAACTACACGTTGTAACTCGAAAAGAATTGGTGTGGCGTGTACGTCTTAAAGTGTAGCCTCAAAAGAGAACCCAAAGGAGAATTTTCTTTCGTCAAATTTTTTCAGAAAATCGCGTTTTGAGGAAATCCGCATCGTGCGAAATTATCTTGTTTTTCCTAAACAACACTTTGTAAGTCGAAAAGCTTTCGTGTTGCGTGTATGTCTAAGTGTGTAGCCTCAAAACAGAAGGCACAGGAGAGTTTTCTCTCCAAAGAATATGTAAGAAAACCACGTTATAACGAAATACAATTTTGCAGAGTAAAAACAAATACGTACGTATTGGAAACACTTTAAGAGAAGAAATAACGCATCCTACAAAATTAGCTTGTATCTCCAAAACTACACGTTGTAACTCGAAAAGAATTGTTGTGGCGTGGTCTTCTTAACATGTAGAATCAAAAGAGAACCGGAAGGAGAATTTTTTTTCTTCAAAATTTTTCAGAAAATCACGTTTTAAGGAAATCCCGCATCGTGCCAAAATATCTTGTTTTTCCTAAACAACACGTTGTAACTCGAAGAGCTTTCGTGTTCCGTGTATGTCTAAGTGTGTAGCCTCAAAATAGAAAGCACAGGAGAGTTTTCTCTCGAAAGAATATGTAAGAATACCACTTCATAAGGAAATACACTTTTGCAGAGTAAAGACAAATACGTACTTATTGTAAACTCTTTATGAGAAGAAATAACGCATAGTACAAAATTAACTTGTATCTCCAAAACTACACGTTGTAACTCGAAAAGAATTGGTGTGGCGTGTACGTCTTAAGGTGTAGTCTCAAAAGAGAGCCCAAAGGAGAATTTTCTTTCGTCAAAAGTTTTCAGAAAATCACGTTTTAAGGAAATCCCGCATCATGCGAAATTATCTTGTTTTTCCTAAACAACACGTTTTACCTCGAAAAGCTTTCGTGTTGCATGTATTTCTAAATGTGTAGCCTCAAAACAGAAGGCACAGGACAGTTTTCTGTCGAAAGAATATTGTAGAATACCACGTTATAACGAAATACAATTTTCCAGAGTAAAGACAAATACATACGTATTGGAAACACTTTACGAGAAGAAATAACGCATAGTACAAAATTAGCTTGTATCTCCAAATCTACACGTTGTAACTCGAAAAGAATTGGTATGGCATGTACGTCTTAACATGTAGCATCTAAAGAGAACCAAAAGGAGAATTTTCTTTCGTCAAAATTTTTCAGAAAATCACGTTTTAAGGAAATCCCGCATCTTGCGAAATTATCTTGTTTTTCCTAAACTACACGTTGTAACTCGAAAAGCTTTCGTGTTGCGTGTATGTCTAAGTGTTTAGCATCAAAACAGAAGGCACAGGAGAGTTTTCTCTCGAAAGAATATGTAAGAATACCACTTCATAAGAAAATACATTTTTGCAGAGTAAAGACATATACGTACATATTGGAAAATCTACGAGAAGAAATTACGCATCGTACAAAATTAGCTTGTATCTCCAAAACTACACGTTGTAACTCAAAAAGAATTGGTGTGGCGTGTACGTCTTAACGTGCAGTCTCAAAAGAGTGCCCACAGGAGAATTTTCTTTTGTCAAAATTTTTCAGAAAATCACGTTTTAAGGAAATCCCGCATCGTGCGAAATTATCTTGTTTTTCCTAAACAACACGTTTTAACGCGAAATGCTTTCGTGTTGCGTGTATGTCTAAGTGTGTAGCCTCAAAACAGAAGGCACAGGAGAGTTTTCTCTCGAAAGAATATTGTAGAATACCACGTTATAAGGAAATAGAATTTTGCAGAGTAAAGACAAATACGTACGTATTGGAAACACTTTACGAGAAGAAATAACGCATCGTACAAAATTAGCTTGTATCTCCAAAACTACACGTTGTAACTCGAAAAGAATTGGTGTGGCGTGTACGTCTTAACGTGTAGCCTCAAAAGAGAACCCAAAGGAGAATTTTAGTTCGTCAAAATTTTTCAGGAAATCGCGTTATGAGGAAATCCGCATCGTGCGAAATTATCTTGTTTTTCCTAAACAACACTTTGTAAGTCGAAAAGCTTTCGTGTTGCGTGTATGTCTAAGTGTGTAGCCTCAAAAGAGAAGGCACAGGAGAGTTTCCTCTCGAAAGAATATGTAAGAAAACCACGTTATAACGAAATACAGTTTTGCAGAGTAAAAACAAATACGTACTTATTGGAAACACTTTACGAGAAGAAATAACACATAGTACAAAATTAGCTTGTATCTCCAAAACTACACGTTGTAACTCAAAAAGAATTGTTGTGTCCTGTACGTGTTAACATGTAGCATCAAAAGAGAACCCAAAGGAGAATTTTCTTTCGTCAAAATTTTTCAGAAAATCACGTTTTAAGGAAATCCTGCATCGTGCGAAATTATCTTGTTTTTCCTAAACAACACGTTGTAACTCGAAAAGCTTTCGTGTTGCGTGTATGTCTAAGTGTGTAGCCTCAAAAGAGAAGGCACAGGTGAGTTTTCTCTCGAAAGAATATGTAAGAATACCACTTCATAAGGAAATACAGTTTTGCAGAGTAAAGACAAATACTTACTTATTGGAAACTCTTTACGAGAAGAAATAACGCATAGTACAAAATTAGCTTGTATCTCCAAAACTACACGTTGTAACTCGAAAAGAATTGGTGTGGCATGTACGTCTTAACGTGTAGTCTCAAAACAGAGCCCAATGGAGAATTTTCTTTCGTCAAAATTTTTCAGAAAATCACGTTTTAAGGAAATCCCGCATCGTGCGAAATTATCTTGTTTTTCCTAAACAAAACATTGTAACTCGAAAAGCTTTCGTGTTGCGTGTATGTCTAAGTGTGTAGCCTCAAAACAGAAGGCACAGGAGACTTTTCTCTCGAAAGAATATTGTAGAATACCATGTTATAAGTAAATACAATTTTGCAGAGTAAAGACAAATACGTACGTATTGGAAACACTTTACGAGAAGAAATAATGCATCGTACAAAATTAGCTTGTATCTCCAAAACTACACGTTGTAACTCGAAAAGTATTGGTGTGGCGTGTACATCTTAAAGTGTAGCCTCAAAAGAGAACCCAAAGGAGAATTTTCGTTCGTCAAAATTTTTCAGAAAATCGCGTTTTGAGGAAATCCGCATCGTGCGAAATTATCTTGTTTTTCCTAAACAACACTTTGTAAGTCGAAAAGCTTTCGTGTTGCGTGTATGTCTAAGTGTGTAGCCTCAAAACAGAAGGCACAGGAGAGTTTTCTCTCCAAAGTATATGTAAGAAAACCACGTTATAACGAAATACAATTTTGCAGAGTAAAAACAAATACGTACGTATTGGAAACACTTTAAGAGAAGAAATAATGCATCCTACAAAATTAGCTTGTATCTCCAAAACTACAGGTTGTAACTCGAAAAGAATTGTTGTGGCGTGGTCTTCTTAACATGTAGCATCAAAAGAGAACCGGAAGGAGAATTTTTTTTCTTCAAAATTTTTCAGAAAATAACGTTTTAAGGAAATCCCGCATCGTGCCAAATTATCTTGTTTTTCCTAAACAACACGTTGTAACTCGAAAAGCTTTCGTGTTCCGTGTATGTCTAAGTGTGTAGCCTCAAAATAGAAAGCACAGGAGAGTTTTCTCTCGAAAGAATATGTAAGAATAACACTTCATAAAGAAATACAGTTTTGCAGAGTAAAGACAAGTACGTACTTATTGGAAACTCTTTATGAGAAGAAATAACGCATAGTAAAAAATTAGCTTGTATCTCCAAAACTACACGTTGTAACTCGAAAAGAATTGGTGTGGCGTGTACGTCTTAAGGTGTAGTCTCAAAAGAGAGCCCAAAGGAGAATTTTCTTTCGTCAAAAGTTTTCAGAAAATCACGTTTTAAGGAAATCCCGCATCAGGCGAAATTATCTTGTTTTTCCTAAACAACACGTTTTACCTCGAAAAGCTTTCGTGTTGCGAGTATGTCTAAGTGTGTAGCCTCAAAACAGAAGGCACAGGAGAGTTTTCTGTCGAAAGAATATTGTAGAATACCACGTTATAAGGAAATACAATTTTGCAGAGTAAAGACAAATACGTACGTATTGGAAACACTTTAAGAGAAGAAATAACACATCGTAAAAAATTAGCTTGTATCTCCAAATCTACACGTTGTAACTCGAAAAGAATTGTTGTGGCGTGTACGTCTTAACATGTAGCATCTAAAGAGAGCCCAAAGGAGAATTTTCTTTCGTCAAAATTTTTCAGAAAATCACGTTTTAAAGAAATCCCGCATCGTGCGAAATTATCTTGTTTTTCCTAAACTACACGTTGTAACTCGAAAAGCTTTCGTGTTGCGTGTATGTCTAAGTGTGTAGCCTCAAAAGAGAAGGCACAGGAGAGTTTTCTCTCGAAAGAATATGTAAGAATACCACTTCATAAGGAAATACAGTTTTGCAGAGTAAAGACATATACGTACATATTGGAAACTCTACGAGAAGAAATAACACATAGTACAAAATGAGCTTGTATCTCCAAAACTACACGTTGTAACTCGAAAATAATTGTTGTGGCGTGTACGTCTTAACCTGTAGCATCAAAAGAGAATCCAAAGGAGAATTTTCTTTCGTCAAATTTTTCAGAAAATCACGTTTCATGGAAATCCCGCATCGTGCGAAACTATCATGATTTTCCTAAACAACACGTTGTAACTCGAAAAGCTTTCGTGTTGCGTGTATGTCTAAGGGTGTAGCCTCAAAAGAGAAAGCACAGGAGAGTTTTCTATCGAAAGAATATGTAAGAATCCCACTTCATAAGGAAATACAGTTTTGCAGAGTAAAGACATATAAGTACATATTGGAAACTCTTTACAAGAAGAAATAACGCATGGTACAAAATTAGCTTGTATCTCCAAAACTACACGTTGTAACTCGAAAAGAATTGGCGTGGCGTGTACGTCTTAACTTGTAGTCTCAAAAGAGCGCCCAAAGGAGAATTTTCTTTCGTCAAAATTTTTCAGAAAATCACGTTTTAAGGAAATCCCGCATCATGCGAAATTATGTTGTTTTTCCTATACAACACGTTGTTACTCGAAAAGCTTTGGTGTTGCGTGTATTTCTAAGTATGCAGCCTCAAAACTGAAGGCACAGGAGAGTTTTCTCTCGAAAGAATATTGTAGAATACCACGTTATAAGGAAATAAAATTTTGCAGAGTAAAGACAAATAAGTACGTATTGGAAACACTTTAGGAGAAGAAATAACGCATCATAAAAATTAGCTTGTATCTCCAAAACTACACGTTGTAACTCGAAAAGAATTGTTGTGGCGTGTACGTCTTAACATGTAGCATCAAAAGAGAACCCAAAGGAGAATTTTCTTTCATCAAAATTTTTCAGAAAATCACGTTTTAAGGAAATCCCGCATCGTGCGAAATTATCTTGTTTTTCCTAAACAACACGTTTTAACTCGAAAAGCTTTCGTGTTGCGTGTATGTCTAAGTGTGTAGCCTCAAAAGAGAAAGCACAGGAGAGTTTTCTCTCGAAAGAATATGTAAGAATACCACTTCATAAGGAAATACAGTTTTGCAGAATAAAGACATATATGTACGTTCTGGAAACTCTTTACGAGAAGAAATAACGCATAGTACAAAATTAGCTTGTATCTCCAAAACTACACGTTGTAACTCGAAAAGAATTGGTGTGGCGTGTACCTCTTAACGTGTAATCTCAAAAGAGAGCCCAAAGGAGAATTTTCTTTCATCAAAATTTTCAGAAAATCACGTTTTAAGGAAATCCCGCATAGTGCGAAATTATCTTGTTTTTCCTAAACAACACGTTGTAAGTCGAAAAGCTTTCATGTTGCGTGTATGTCTAAGTGTGCAGCCTCAAAAGAGAAGGCACAGGGGAGTTTTCTCTCGAAAGAGTATTGTAGAATACCACTTCATAAGGAAATACAATTTTACAGAGTAAAGACATATACGTACGTATTGTTAACTCTTTAAGAGAAGAAATAACGCATAGTACAAAATTAGCTTGTATCTCCAAAACTACACGTTGTAACTCGAAAAGAATTGGTGTAGCGCGTACGTATTAACGTGTAGTCTCAAAAGAGAGCCCAAAGGAGAATTTTCTTTCCTCAAAATTTTTCAGAAAATCACGTTTTAAGGAAATCCCGCACCATGCGAAATTATCTTGTTTTTCCTAAACAACACGTTGTAACTCGAAAAGCTTTCGTGTTGCGAGTATGTCTAAGTGTGTTGCCTCAAAACAGAAGGCACAGGAGAGTTTTCTCTTGAAAGAATATTGTAGAATACCACGTTATAAGGAAATACAATTTTGCAGAGTAAAGTCAAATACGTACATATTGGAAACACTTTAAGAGAATAAATAACGCATCGTACAAAATTAGCTTGTATCTCCAAAACTACACGTTGTAACTCGAAAAGAATTGTTGTGGCGTGGACGTCTTAACATGTAGCATCTAAAGAGAGCCCAAAGGAGAATTTTCTTTCGTCAAAATTTTTCAGAAAATCACGTTTTAAGGAAATCCCGCATCGTGCGAAATTATCTTGCTTTTCCTAAACTACACGTTGTAACTCGAAAAGCTTTCTTGTTGCGTGTATGTCTAAGTGTGTAGCCTCAAAAGAGAAGGCACAGGAGAGTTTTCTCTCGAAAGAATATGTAAGAATACCACTTCATAAGGAAATACAGTTTTGCAGAGTAAAGACATATACGTACGTTCTGGAAACTCTTTACGAGAAGAAATAACGCATAGTACAAAATTAGCTTGTATCTCCAAAACTACACGTTGTAACTCGAAAAGAATTGGTGTGACGTGTACGTCTTAACGTGTAGTCTCAAAATAGTGCCCAAAGGAGAATTTTCTTTCGTTAAAATTTTTCAGAAAATCACGTTTTAAAGAAATCCTGCATCGTGCAAAATTATCTTGTTTTTCCTAAACAACACGTTGTTACTCGAAAAGCTTTCGTGTTGTGTGTATGTCTAAGTGTGTAGCCTCAAAACAGAAGGCACAGGAGAGTTTTCTGTCGAAAGAATGTTGTAGAATTTCACGTTATAACTAAATACAATTTTGCAGAGTAAAGACAAATACGTACGTATTGGAAACACTTTACGAGAAGAAATAACGCATCATACAAAATTAGCTTGTATCTCCAAATCTACACGTTGTAACTCGAAAAGAATTGGTGTGGCGTGTACGTCCTAACGTGTAGCCTCAAAAGAGAACCCAAAGGAGAATTTTCTTTCGTCAAAATTTTTCAGAAAATCGCGTTTTGAGGAAATCCCGAATCGTGCGAAATTATCTTGTTTTTTCCTAAACAACTCGTTGTATGTCGAAAAGCTTTTGTGTTGTGTGTATGTCTAAGTGTGTAGCCTTAAAAGAGAAGGCACAGGAGAGTTTTCTCTCAAAAGAATATGAAATAAAACCACGTTATAACGAAATAGAGTTTTGCAGAGTAAAGACAAATAAGTACTTATTGGAAACACTTTACGAGAAGAAATAACGCATAGTAAAAAATTAGCTTGTATCTCCAAAACTACACGTGTAACTCGAAAGAATTGGTGTGGCGCATACGTCTTAACGTGTAGTCTCAAAAGAGAGCCCAAAGGAGAATTTTCTTTCGTCAAAATTTTTTAGAAACTCACGTTTACAGAAATCCCGCACTGTGCGAAATTATCTTGTTTTTCCTAAACAACACGTTGTAACTCGAAAAGCTTTCGTGTTGCGAGTATGTCTAATGTGTAGCCTCAAAACAGAAGGCACAGGAGAGTTTTCTCTCGAAAGAATTTTGTAGAATACCATGTTATAAGGAAATACAATTTTGCAGAGTAAGGCAAATATGTATGTATTGGAAACACTTTACGAGAAGAAATAACGCATCATACAAAATTAGCTTGTATCTCCAAAACTACACGTTGTAACTCGAAAAGAATTGTTGTGGCGTGTACGTCTTAACCTGTAGCATCAAAAGAGAACCCAAAGGAGAATTTCCTTTTGTCAAAATTTTTCACAAAATCACATTTTAAGGAAATCCCGCATCGTGCGAAACTATCATGATTTTCCTAAACAACACGTTGTAACTCGAAAAGATTTAGTGTTGCGTGTATGTCTAAGTGTGTAGCCTCAAAAGAGAAAGCACAGGACAGTTTTCTATCGAAAGAATATGTAAGAATCCCACTTCATAAGGAAATACAGTTTTGCAGAGTAAAGACATATACGTACATATTGGAAACTCTTTACAAGAAGAAATAACGCATAGTACAAAATTAGCTAGTATCTCCAAAACTACATGTTGTAACTAGAAAAGAATTGGCGTGGCGTGTACCTCTTAACGTGTAGTCTCAAAAGAGCGCCCAAAGGAGAATTTTCTTTCGTCAAAATTTTTCAGAAAATCACGTTTTAAGGAAATCCCGCATCATGCGAAATTATGTTGTTTTTCCTAAACAACACGTTGTAACTCGAAAAGCTTTGGGGTTGCGTGTATGTCTAAGTGTGCAGCCTCAAAACCGAAGGCACAGGAGAGTTTTCTCTCGAAAGAATATTGTAGAATACCACGTTATAAGGAAATACAATTTTGCAGAGTAAAGACAAATAAGTACGTATTGGAAACACTTTACGAGAAGAAATAACGCATCGTACAAAATTAGCTTGTGTCTCCAAAACTACACGTTGTAACTCGAAAAAAATTGTTGTGGCGTGTACGTCTTAACATGTAGCATCAAAAGAGAACCCAAAGGAGAATTTTCTTTCGTCAAAATTATTCAGAAAATCACGTTTTAAGGAAATCCCGCATCCTGCGAAATTATCTTGTTTTTCCTAAACAACACTTTGTAACTCGAAAAGCTTTCGTGTTGCGTGTATGTCTAAGTGTGTAGCCTCAAAAGAGAAAGCACAGGAGAGTTTTCTCTCGAAAGAATATGTAAGAAGACCACTTCATAAGGAAATACAGTTTTGCAGAGTAAAGACATATACGTACGTTCTGGAAACTCTTTACGAGAAGAAATAACGCATAGTACTAAATTAGCTTGTATCTCCAAAACTACACGTTGTAACTCGAAAAGAATTGGCGTGGCGTGTACCTCTTAACGTGTAATCTCAAAAGAGAGCCCAAAGGTGAATTTTCTTTCGTCAAAATTTTTCAAAAAATCACGTTTTAAGGAAATCCCGGACAGTGCGAAATTATCTTGTTTTTCCTAAACAACACGTTGTAAGTCGAAAAGCTTTCATGTTGTGTGTATGTCAAAGTGTGCAGCCTCAAAAGAGAAGGCACAGGGGAGATTTCTCTCGAAAGAATATTGTAGAATACCTCTTCATAAGGAAATACAATTTTGCAGAGTAAAGACATATACGTACGTATTGTTAACTCTATAAGAGAAGAAATAACGCATAGTACAAAATTAGCTTGTATCTCCTAAACTACACGTTGTAACTCGAAAAGAATTGGTGTAGCGCGTACGTATTAACGTGTAGTCTCAAAAGAGAGCCCAAAGGAGAATTTTCTTTCCTCAAAATTTTTCAGAAAATCACGTTTTAAGGAAATCCCGCACCATGCGAAATTATCTTGTTTTTCCTAAACAACACGTTGTAACTCGAAAAGCTCTCGTGTTGCGAGTATGTCTAAGTGTGTAGCCTCAAAACAGAAGGCACAGGAGAGTTTTCTGTCGAAAGAATATTGTAGAATACCACGTTATAAGGAAATACAATTTTGCAGAGTAAAGACAAATACGTACGTATTGGAAACACTTTAAGAGAAGAAATAACGCATCGTACAAAATTAGCTTGTATCTCCAAAACTAAACGTTGTAACTCGAAAAGAATTGTTGTGGCGTGTACGTCTTAACATGTAGCATCTAAAGAGAGCCCAAAGGAGAATTTTCTTTCCTCAAAATTTTTCAGAAAATCACGTTTTAAGGAAATCCCGCACCATGCGAAAATATCTTGTTTTTCCTAAACAACACGTTGTAACTCGAAAAGCTCTCGTGTTGCGAGTATGTCTAAGTGTGTAGCCTCAAAACAGAAGGCACAGGAGAGTTTTCTGTCGAAAGAATATTGTAGAATACCACGTTATAAGGAAATACAATTTTGCAGAGTAAAGACAAATACGTACGTATTGGAAACACTTTAAGAGAAGAAATAACGCATCGTACAAAATTAGCTTGTATCTCCAAAACTAAACGTTGTAACTCGAAAAGAATTGTTGTGGCGTGTACGTCTTAACATGTAGCATCTAAAGAGAGCCCAAAGGAGAATTTTCTTTCCTCAAAATTTTTCAGAAAATCACGTTTTAAGGAAATCCCGCATCGTGCGAAATTATCTTGTTTTTCCTAAACGACACGTTGTAACTCGAAAAGCTTTCGTGTTGCGTGTATGTCTTAGTGTGTAGCCTCAAAAGAGAAGGCACAGGAGAGTTTTCTCTCAAAAGAATATGTAAGAATACCACTTCATAAGGAAATACAGTTTTGCAGAGTAAAGACATATACGTACATATTGGAAACTCAACGAGAATAAATAACACATAGTACAAAATTAGCTTGTATCTCCAAAACTACACGTTGTAACTCGAAAAGAATTGGTGTGGTGTGTACGTCTTAACGTGTAGTCTCAAAAGTGTGCCCAAAGAGAATTTTCGTTCGTCAAAATTTTTTTAGAAAATCACGTTTTAAGGAAATCCCGCATCGTGCGAAATTATCCTGTTTTTCCTAAACAACACGTTGTAACTCGAAAAGCTTTCGTGTTGCGTGCATGTCTAAGTGTGTAGCCTCAAAATAAAAGGCACAGGAGAGTTTTCTCTCTAAAGAATATTGTAGAATACCATGTTATAAGGAAATACAATTTTGCAGAGTAAAGACAAATACGTATGTATTGGAAACACTTTACGAGAAGAAATAACGCATCATACAAAATTAGCTTGTATCTCCAAAACTACACGTTGTAACTCGAAAAGAATTGTTGTGGCATGTACGTCTTAACCTGTAGCATCAAAAGACAACCCAAAGGAGAATTTCCTTTCGTCAAAATTTTTCACAAAATCACGTTTTAAGGAAATCCCGCATCGTGCGAAACTATCATGATTTTCCTAAACAACACGTTGTAACTCGAAAAGCTTTCGTGTTGCGTGTATGTCTAAGTGTGTAGCCTCTAAAGAGAAAGCACAGGAGAGTTTTCTCTCAAAAGAATATGTAAGAATACCACTTCATAAGGAAATACAGTTTTGCAGAGTAAAGACATATACTTACGTATTGGAAACTCTTTACAAGAAGAAATAACGCATAGTACAAAATTAGCTTGTATCTCCAAAACTACACGTTGTAACTCGAAAAGAATTGGCGTGGCGTGTACCTCTTAACGTGTTGTCTCAAAAGAGAGCCCAAAGGAGAATTTCCTTTCGTCAAAATTTTTCAGAAAATCACGTTTTAAGGAAATCCCGCATCATGCGAAATTATCTTGTTTTTCCTAATCAACACGTTGTAACTCGAAAAGCTGTCGTGTTGCCTGTATGTCTAAGTGTGCAGCCTCAAAACAGAAGGCACAGGAGAGTTTTCTCTCGAAAGAATATTGTAGAATACCACGTTATAAGGAAATACAATTTTGCAGAGTAAAGTCAAATACGTACGTATTGGAAACACTTTACGAGAAGAAATAACGCATCGTTCAAAACTAGCTATATCTCCAAAACTACACGTTGTAACTCGAAAAGAATTGTTGTGGCATGTACGTCTTAACATGTAGCATCAAAAGAGAACCCAAAGGATGAATTTTCTTTCGTCAAAATTTTTCAGAAAATCACGTTTTAAGGAAATCCTGCATCATGGGAAATTTTCTTGTTTTTCCTAAACAACACGTTGTAACTCGATAAGCTTTCGTGTTGCGTGTATGTCTAAGTGTGTAGCCTCAAAAGAGAAGGCACAGTAGAGTTTTCTCTTGAAAGAATATGTAAGAATACCACTTCATAAGGAAATACAGTTTTGCAGAGTAAAGACATATACGTACATATTGGAAACTCTATGAGAAGAAATAAGGCATAGTAAAAAATTAGCTTGTATCTCCAAAACTACACGTTGTAACTCGAAAAGAATTGGTGTGGCGTGTACGTCTTAACGTGTAGTCTCAAAAGAGTGCCCAAAGGAGAATTTTCTTTCGTCAAAATTTTTCAGAAAATCACGTTTTAAGGAAATCCCGCATCGTGCGAAATTATCTTGTTTTTCCTAAACAACACGTTGTAACTCGAAAAGCTTTCGTGTTGCGTGTAAGTCTAAGTGTGTAGAATCAAAACAGAAGGCACAGGAGAGTTTTCTCTCGAAAGAATATTGTAGAATACCACGTTATAAGGAAATACAATTTTGCAGAGTAAAGACAAATAAGTACGTATTGGAAACACTTTACGAGAAGAAATAACGCATCGTACAAAATTAGTTTGTATCTCCAAAACTACACGTTGTAACTCGAAAAGAATTGGTGTGGCGTGTCCGTCTTAACATGTAGCATCTAAAGAGAACCAAAAGGAGAATTTTCTTTCGTCAAAATTTTTCAGAAAATCACGTTTTAGGAACTCCCGCATCGTGCGAAATTATCTTGTTTTTCCTAAACAACACGTTGTAACTCGAAAAGCTTTCGTGTTGCGAGTATGTCTAAGTGTGTAGCCTCAAAACAGAAGGCACAGGAGAGTTTTCTGTGGAAAGAATATTGTAGAATACCACGTTATAAGGCAATACAATTTTGCAGAGTAAAGACAAATACGTACATATTGGAAACACTTTAAGAGAAGAAATAATGCATCGTACAAAATTAGCTTGTATCTCCAAAACTACATGTTGTAACTCGAAAAGAATTGTTGTGGCGTGTCTGTCTTAACATGTAGCATCTAAAGAGAACCCAAAGGAGAATTTTCTTTCGTCAAAATTTTTCAGAAAATCACGTTTTAAGGAAATCCTGCATCGTGCGAAATTATCTTGTTTTTCCTAAACAACACGTTGTAACTCGAAAAGCTTTCGTGTTGCGTTTATGTCTAAGTGTGTAGCCTCAAAAGAGAAGGCACAGGAGAGTTTTCTCTCGAAAGAATATGTAAGAATACCACTTCATAAGCAAATACAGTTTTGCAGAGTAAAGACATATACGTACGTTCTGGAAACTCTTTATGAGAAGAAATAACGCATAGTACAAAATTAGCTTGTATCTCGAAAACTACACGTTGTAACTCGAAAAGAATTGGTGTGACGTGTACGTCTTAACGTGTAGTCTCAAAATAGTGCCCAAAGGAGAATTTTCTTTCGTTAAAATTTTTCAGAAAATCACGTTTTAAAGAAATCCTGCATCGTGCAAAATTATCTTGTTTTTCCTAAACAACACGTTGTTACTCGAAAAGCTTTCGGGTTGTGTGTATGTCTAAGTGTGTAGCCTCAAAACAGAAGGCACAGGAGAGTTTTCTGTCGAAAGAATGTTGTAGAATTTCATGTTATAACGAAATACAATTTTGCAGAGTAAAGACAAATACGTACGTATTGGAAACAATTTACGAGAAGAAATAACGCATCATACAAAATTAGCTTGTATCTCCAAATCTACACGTTGTAACTCGAAAGAATTGGTGTGGCGTGTACGTCCTAACGTGTAGCCTCAAAAGAGAACCCAAAGGAGAATTTTCTTTCGTCAAAATTTTTCAGAAAATCGCGTTTTGAGGAAATCCCGAATCGTGCGAAATTATCTTGTTTTTTCCTAAACAACACGTTGTATGTCGAAAAGCTTTTGTGTTGCGTGTATGTCTAAGTGTGTAGCCTTAAAAGAGAAGGCACAGGAGAGTTTTCTCTCAAAAGAATATGTAATAAAACCACGTTATAACGAAATAGAGTTTTCAGAGTAAAGACAAATAAGTACTTATTGGAAACACTTTACGAGAAGAAATAACGCATAGAAAAAATTAGCTTGTATCTCCAAAACTACACGTGTAACTCGAAAGAATTGGTGTGGCGCATACGTCTTAACGTGTAGTCTCAAAAGAGAGCCCAAAGGAGAATTTTCTTTCGTCAAAATTTTTTAGAAACTCACGTTTACGGAAATCCCGCACTGTGCGAAATTATCTTGTTTTTCCTAAACAACACATTGTAACTCGAAAAGCTTTCGTTTTGCAAGTATGTCTAATGTTTAGCCTCAAAACAGAAGGCACAGGAGAGTTTTCTGTCGAAAGAATATTGTAGAATACCACGTTATAAGGAAATACAATTTTGCAGAGTAAAGACAAATACGTACGTATTGGAAACACTTTAAGAGAAGAAATAACGCATCGTACAAAATTAGCTTGTATCTCCAAAACTACACGTTGTAACTCGAAAAGAATTGTTGTGGCGTGTACGTCTTAACATGTAGCATCTAAAGAGAGCCCAAAGGAGAATTTTCTTTCGTCAAAATTTTTCAGAAAATCACGTTTTAAGGAAATCCCGCATCATGCGAAATTATCTTGTTTTTCCTAAACTACACGTTGTAACTCGAAAAGCTTTCGTGTTGCGTGTATGTCTAAGTGGGTAGCCTCAAAAGAGAAGGCACAGGAGAGTTTTCTCTCGAAAGAATATGTAAGAATACCACTTCATAAGGAAATACAGTTTTGCAGAGTAAAGACATATACGTACATATTGGAAACTCTACGAGAAGAAATAACACATAGTACAAAATTAGCTTGTATCTCCAAAACTACACGTTGTAACTCGAAAAGAATTGGTGTGGTGTGTACGTCTTAACGTGTAGTCTCAAAAGAGTGCCCAAAGGAGAATTTTCTTTCGTCAAAATTTTTTTAGAAAATCACGTTTTAAGGAAATCCCGCATCTTGCGAAATTATCTTGTTTTTCCTAAACAACACGTTGTAACTCGAAAAGCTTTCGTGTTGCGTGCATGTCTAAGTGTGTAGCCTCAAAATAGAAGGCACAGGAGAGTTTTCTCTCGAAAGAATTTTGTAGAATACCATGTTATAAGGAAATACAATTTTGCAGAGTAAAGACAAATACGTATGTATTGGAAACACTTTACGAGAAGAAATAACGCATCATACAAAATTAGCTTGTATCACCAAAACTACACGTTGTAACTCGAAAAGAATTGTTGTGGCGTGTACGTCTTAACCTGTAGCATCAAAAGAGAACCCAAAGGAGAATTTCCTTTTGTCAAAATTTTTCACAAAATCACGTTTTAAGGAAATCCCGCATCGTGCGAAACTATCATGATTTTCCTAAACAACACGTTGTAACTCGAAAAGCTTTAGTGTTGCGTGTATGTCTAAGTGTGTAGCCTCAAAAGAGAAAGCACAGGAGAGTTTTCTATCGAAAGAATATGTAAGAATCCCACTTCATAAGGAAATACAGTTTTGCAGAGTAAAGACATATACGTACATATTGGAAACTCTTTACAAGAAGAAATAACGCATAGTACAAAATTAGCTAGTATCTCCAAAACTACACGTTGTAACTAGAAAAGAATTGGCGTGGCGTGTACCTCTTAACGTGTAGTCTCAAAAGAGCGCCCAAAGGAGAATTTTCTTTCGTCAAAATTTTTCAGAAAATCACGTTTTAAGGAAATCCCGCATCATGCGAAATTATGTTGTTTTTCCTAAACAACACGTTGTAACTCGAAAAGCTTTGGGGTTGCGTGTATGTCTAAGTGTGCAGCCTCAAAACCGAAGGCACAGGAGAGTTTTCTCTCGAAAGAATATTGTAGAATACCACGTTATAAGGAAATACAATTTTGCAGAGTAAAGACAAATAAGTACGTATTGGAAACACTTTACGAGAAGAAATAACGCATCGTACAAAATTAGCTTGTATCTCCAAAACTACACGTTGTAACTCGAAAAGAATTGTTGTGGCGTGTACGTCTTAACATGTAGCATCAAAAGAGAACCCAAAGGAGAATTTTCTTTCGTCAAAATTTTTCAGAAAATCACGTTTTAAGGAAATCCCGCATCCTGCGAAATTATCTTGTTTTTCCTAAACAACACGTTGTAACTCGAAAAGCTTTCGTGTTGCGTGTATGTCTAAGTGTGTAGCCTCAAAAGAGAAAGCACAGGAGAGTTTTCTCTCGAAAGAATATGTAAGAAGACCACTTCATAAGGAAATACAGTTTTGCAGAGTAAAGACATATACGTACGTTCTGGAAACTCTTTACGAGAAGAAATAACGCATAGTACTAAATTAGCTTGTATCTCCAAAACTACACGTTGTAACTCGAAAAGAATTGGCGTGGCGTGTACCTCTTAACGTGTAATCTCAAAAGAGAGCCCAAAGGTGAATTTTCTTTCGTTAAAATTTTTCAGAAAATCACGTTTTAAGGATATCCCGGACAGTGCGAAATTATCTAGTTTTTCCTAAACAACACGTTGTAAGTCGAAAAGCTTTCATGTTGCGTGTATGTCAAATTGTGCAGCCTCAAAAGAGAAGGCACAGGGGAGTTTTCTCTCGAAAGAATATTGTAGAATACCACTTCATAAGGAAATACAATTTTGTAGAGTAAAGACATATACGTACGTATTGTTAACTCTTTAAGAGAAGTAATAACGCATAGTACAAAATTAGCTTGTATCTCCTAAACTACACGTTGTAACTCGAAAAGAATTGGTGTAGCGCGTACGTATTAACGTGTAGTCTCAAAAGAGAGCCCAAAGGAGAATTTTCTTTCCTCAAAATTTTTCAGAAAATCACGTTTTAAGGAAATCCCGCACCATGCGAAATTATCTTGTTTTTCCTAAACAACATGTTGTAACTCGAAAAGCTCTCGTGTTGCGAGTATGTCTAAGTGTGTAGCCTCAAAACAGAAGGCACAGGAGAGTTTTCTGTCGAAAGAATATTGTAGAATACCACGTTATAAGGAAATACAATTTTGCAGAGTAAAGACAAATACGTACGTATTGGAAACACTTTAAGAGAAGAAATAACGCATCGTACAAAATTAGCTTGTATATCCAAAACTAAACGTTGTAACTCGAAAAGAATTGTTGTGGCGTGTACGTCTTAACATGTAGCATCTAAAGAGAGCCCAAAGGAGAATTTTCTTTCGTCAAAATTTTTCAGAAAATCACGTTTTAAGGAAATCCCGCATCGTGCGAAATTATCTTGTTTTTCCTAAACTACACGTTGTAACTCGAAAAGCTTTCGTGTTGCGTGTATGTCTTAGTGTGTAGCCTCAAAAGAGAAGGCACAGGAGACTTTTCTCTCAAAAGAATATGTAAGAATACCACTTCATAAGGAAATACAGTTTTGCAGAGTAAAGACATATACGTACATATTGGAAACTCAACGAGAATAAATAACACATAGTACAAAATTAGCTTGTATCTCCAAAACTACATGTTGTAACTCGAAAAGAATTGGTGTGGTGTGTACGTCTTAACGTGTAGTCTCAAAAGTGTGCCCAAAGGAGAATTTTCGTTCGTCAAAATTTTTTTAGAAAATCACGTTTTAAGGAAATCCCGCATCGTGCGAAATTATCCTGTTTTTCCTAAACAACACGTTGTAACTCGAAAAGCTTTCGTGTTGCGTGCATGTCTAAGTGTGTAGCCACAAAATAAAAGGCACAGGAGAGTTTTCTCTCTAAAGAATATTGTAGAATACCATGTTATAAGGAAATACAATTTTGCAGAGTAAAGACAAATACGTATGTATTGGAAACACTTTACGAGAAGAAATAACGCATCATACAAAATTAGCTTGTATCTCCAAAACTACACGTTGTAACTCGAAAAGAATTGTTGTGGCGTGTACGTCTTAACCTGTAGCATCAAAAGAGAACCCAAAGGAGAATTTCCTTTCGTCAAAATTTTTCACAAAATCACGTTTTAAGGAAATCCCGCATCGTGCGAAACTATCATGATTTTCCTAAACAACACGTTGTAACTCGAAAAGCTTTCGTGTTGCGTGTATGTCTAAGTGTGTAGCCTCTAAAGAGAAAGCACAGGAGAGTTTTCTCTCAAAAGAATATGTAAGAATACCACTTCATAAGGAAATACAGTTTTGCAGAGTAAAGACATATACTTACGTATTGGAAACTCTTTACAAGAAGAAATAACGCATAGTACAAAATTAGCTTGTATCTCCAAAACTACACGTTGTAACTCGAAAAGAATTGGCGTGGCGTGTACCTCTTAACGTGTTGTCTCAAAAGAGAGCCCAAAGGAGAATTTCCTTTCGTCAAAATTTTTCAGAAAATCACGTTTTAAGGAAATCCCGCATCATGCGAAATTATCTTGTTTTTCCTAAACAACACGTTGTAACTCGAAAAGCTTTCGTGTTGCCTGTATGTCTAAGTGTGCAGCCTCAAAACAGAAGGCACAGGAGAGTTTTCTCTCGAAAGAATATTGTAGAATACCACGTTATAAGGAAATACAATTTTGCAGAATAAAGTCAAATACGTACGTATTGGAAACACTTTACGAGAAGAAATAACGCATCGTACAAAACTAGCTATATCTCCAAAACTACACGTTGTAACTCGAAAAGAATTGTTGTGGCATGTACGTCTTAACATGTAGCATCAAAAGAGAACCCAAAGGAGAATTTTCTTTCGTCAAAATTTTTCAGAAAATCACGTTTTAAGGAAATCCCGCATCATGGGAAATTTTCTTGTTTTTCCTAAACAACACGTTGTAACTCGATAAGCTTTCGTGTTGCGTGTATGTCTAAGTGTGTAGCCTCAAAAGAGAAGGCACAGTAGAGTTTTCTCTTGAAAGAATATGTAAGAATACCACTTCATAAGGAAATACAGTTTTGCAGAGTAAAGACATATACGTACATATTGGAAACTCTATGAGAAGAAATAAGGCATAGTAAAAAATTAGCTTGTATCTCCAAAACTACACGTTGTAACTCGAAAAGAATTGGTGTGGCGTGTACGTCTTAACGTGTAGTCTCAAAAGAGTGCCCAAAGGAGAATTTTCTTTCGTCAAAATTTTTCAGAAAATCACGTTTTAAGGAAATCCCGCATCGTGCGAAATTATCTTGTTTTTCCTAAACAACACGTTGTAACACGAAAAGCTTTCGTGTTGCGTGTATGTCTAAGTGGGTAGAATCAAAACAGAAGGCACAGGAGAGTTTTCTCTCGAAAGAATATGTAAGAATACCACCTTATAAGGAAATACAATTTTGCATTGTAAAGACAAATAAGTACATATTGGAAACACTTTACGAGAAGAAATAACGCATCGTACAAAATTAGCTTGTATCTCCAAAACTAGACGTTGTAACTCGAAAAGAATTGGTGTGGCGTGTACGTCTTAAAGTGTAGTCTCAAATGAGTGCCCAAAGGAGAATTTTATTTCTTCAAAATTTTTCAGAAAATCACGTTTTAAGGAAATCCCGCATCCTGCGAAATTATCTTGTTTTTCCTAAACAACACGTTGTAACTCGAAAAGCTTTCGTGTTGCGAGTATGTCTAAGTGTGTAGCCTCAAAACAGAAGGCACAGGAGAGTTTTCTGTCGAATGAATATTGTAGTATACCACGTTATAAGGAAATACAATTTTGCAGAGTAAAGACAAATACATATGTATTGGAAACACTTTATGAGAAGAAATAACGCATCGTACAAAATTAGCTTGTATCTCCAAAACTACACATTGTAACTCGAAAAGAATTGTTGTGGCGTGTACGTCTCAACATGTAGCATCTAAAAAGAATCAAAACGAGAATTTTCTTACGTCAAAATTTTTCAGAAAATCACGTTTTAAGGAAATCCCGCATCGTGCGAAATTATCTTGTTTTTCCTAAACAACACGTTGTAACTCGAAAAGCTTTCGTGTTGCGTGTATGTCTAAGTGTGTAGCCTCAAAAGAGAAGGCACAGGAGACTTTTCTCTCAAAAGAATATGTAAGAATACCACTTCATAAGGAAATACAGTTTTGCAGAGTAAAGACATATACGTACATATTGGAAACTCTACAAGAAGAAATAACGCATAGTACAAAATTAGCTTGTATCTCCAAAACTACACGTTGTAACTCGAAAAGAATTGGTGTGGCATGTACGTCTTAACATATAGTCTCAAAAGAGTGCCCAAAGGAGAATTTACTTTCGTCAAAATTTTTCAGAAAATCACGTTTTAAGGAAATCCCACATCGTGCGAAATTATCTTGTTTTTCCTAAACAACACGTTGTAACTCGAAAAGCTTTCGTGTTGCGTGTATGTCTAAGTGTGTAGCCTCAAAACAGAAGGCACAGGAGAGTTTTCTGTCGAAAGAATACTGTAGAATACCACGTTATAAGGAAATACAATTTTGCAGAGTAAAGACAAATACGTACGTATTGGAAACACTTTACGAGAAGAAATAATGCATCATACAAAATTAGCTTGTATCTCCAAAACTACACGTTGTAACTCGAAAAGAATTGTTGTGGCATGTACGTCTTAACATGTAGCATCTAAAAAGAACCAAAAGGAGAATTTTCTTTCGTCAAAATTTTTCAGAAAATAACGTTTATGGAAATCCCGCATCCTGCGAAATTATCTTGTTTTTCCTAATCAACACGTTGTAACTCGAAAAGCTTTTTTGTTGCGCGTATGTCTAAGTGTGTAGCCTCAAAACAGAAGGCACAGGAGAGTTTTCTGTCCAAAGAATATTGTAGAATACCACGTTATAAGGAAATACAATTTTGCAGAGTAAAGACAAATACGTACGTATTGGAAACACTTTAGGAGAAGAAATAACGCATCGTACAAAATTAGCTTGTATCTCCAAAACTACACGTTGTAACTTGAAAAGAATTGGTGTGGCGTGTACGTCTTAACGTGTAGTCTCAAAAGAGAGCCCAAAGGAGAATTTTCTTTCGTCAAATTTTTCAGAAAATTACGTTTTAAGGAAATCCCGCATCGTGCGACATTATCTTGTTTTTCCTAAACAACACGTTGTAACTCGAAAAGCTTTCGTGTTGCGTGTATGTCTAAGTGTGTAGCCTCAAAACAGAAGGCACAAGAGAGGTTTCTGTCGAAAGAATATTGTAGAATACCACGTTATAAGGAAATACAATTTTGCAGAGTAAAGACAAATACGTACTTATTGGAAACACTTTACGAGAAGAAATAATGCATCGTACAAAATTAGCTTGTATCTCTGAAACTACACGTTGTAACTCGAAAAGAATTGTTGTGGCGTGTACGTCTTAACATGTAGCATCTAAAGAGAACCCAAAGGAGAATTTTCTTTCGTCAAATTTTTTCAGAAAATCACGTTTTAACGAAATCCCGCATCGTGCGAAATTATCTTGTTTTTCCTAAACAACACGTTGTAACTCGAAAAGCTTTCGTGTTGCGTGTATGTCTAAGTGTGTAGCCTCAAAACAGAAGGCACAGGAGAGTTTTCTGTCGAAAGAATATTGTAGAATACCACGTTATAAGGAAATACAATTTTGCAGAGTAAAGACAAAAACGTACGTATTGGAAACACTTTACAAGAAGAAATAACGCATCATACAAAATTAGCTTGTATCTCCAAAACTACACGTTGTAACTCGAAAAGAATTGTTGTGGCGTGTACGTCTTAACATGTAGCATCAAAAGAGAACCCAAAGGAGAATTTTCTTTCGTCAAAATTTGTCAGAAAATCACGTTTTAAGGAAATCCCGCATCGTGCGAAATTATCTTGTTTTCCCTAAGCAACACGTTGTAACTCGAAAAGCTTTCGTGTTGCCTGTATGTCTAAGTGTGTAGCCTCAAAAGAGAAGGCACAGGAGAGTTTTCTCTCTAAAGATATGTAAGAATACCACTTCATAAGGAAATACAGTTTTGCAGAGTAAAGACATATATGTACATATTGGAAACTCTACGAGAAGAAATAACGCAAAGTACAAAATTAGTTTGTATCTCCAAAACTACAAGTTGTAACTCGAAAAGAATTGGTGTGGCGTGTACGTCTTAACGTGTAGTCTCAAAAGAGTGCCCAAAGGAGAATTTTCTTTCGTCAAAATATTTCAGAAAATAACGTTTTAAGGAAATCCCTCATCGTGCGAAATTATCTTGTTTTTCCTAAACAACACGTTGTAACTCGAAAAGCTTTCGTGTTGCGTGTATGTCTAAGTGTGTAGCCTCAAAACAGAAGGCACAGGAGAGTTTTCTCTCGAAAGAATATTGTAGAATACCACGTTATAAGGAAATACAATATTGCAGAGTAAAGACAAATACGTACATATTGGAAACACTTTATGAGAAGAAATAACACATCGTACAAAATTAGCTTGTATCTCCAAAACTACACGTTGTAACTTGAAAAGAATTGTTGTGGCATGTACGTCTTAACATGTAGCATCAAAAGAGAACCCAAAGGAGAATTTTCTTTCGTCAAAACTTTTCAGAAAATCACGTTTTCTGAATGCAGGAAATCCTGCATCATGCGAAATTATCTTGTTTTTCCTAAACAACACGTTGTAACTCGAAAAGCTTTCGTGTTGCGTGTATGTCTAAGTGTGTAGCCTCAAAAGAGAAGGCACAGGAGAGTTTTCTCTTGAAAGAATATGTAAGAATACCACTTCATAAGGAAATACAGTTTTGCAGAGTAAAGACATATACGTACATATTGGAAACTCTATGAGAAGAAATAACGCATAGTAAAAAATTAGCTTGTATCTCCAAAACTACACGTTGTAACTCGAAAAGAATTGATGTGGCGTGTACGTCTTAACGTGTAGTCTCAAAAGAGTGCCTAAAGGAGAATTTTCTTTCGTCAATTTTTTTCAGAAAATCACGTTTTAAGGAAATCCCGCATCGTGCGAAATTATCTTGTTTTTCCTAAACAACACGTTATAACTCGAAAAGCTTTCGTGTTGCGTGTATGTCTAAGTGTGTAGCCTCAAAACAGAAGGCACAGGAGAGTTTTCTCTCGAAAGAATATTGTAGAATACCACGTTATAAGGAAATACAATTTTGCAGAGTAAAGACAAATAAGTACGTATTGGAAACACTTTACGAGAAGAAATAACGCATCATACAAAATTAGTTTGTATCTCCAAAACTACACGTTGTAACTCGAAAAGAATTGGTGTGGCTTGTCCGACTTAACATGTAGCATCTAAAGAGAACCAAAAGGAGAATTTTCTTTCGTCAAAATTTTTCAGAAAATCACGTTTTAAGGAAATCCCGCATTGTGCGAAATTATCTTGTTTTTCCTAAACTATATGTTGTAACTCGAAAAGCTTTCGTGTTGCGTGTATGTCTAAGTGTGTAGCCTCAAAAGAGAAGGCACAGGAGAGTTTTCTCTCGAAAGAATATGTAAGAATACCACTTCATAAGGAAATACAGTTTTGCAGAGTAAAGACATATACGTACATATTGGAAACTCTATGAGAAGAAATAACGCATAGTACAAAATTAGCTTGTATCTCCAAAACTACACGTTGTAACTCGAAAAGAATTGGTGTGGCGTGTACGTCTTAACGTGTAGTCTCAAAAGAGTGCCCAAAGGAGAATTTTCTTACGTCAAAATTTTTCAGAAAATCACGTTTTAAGGAAATCCCGCATCGTGCAAAATTATCTTGTTTTTCCTAAACAACACGTTGTAACTCGAAAAGCTTTCGTGTTGCGTGTATGTCTAAGTGTGTAGCCTCGAAACAGAAGGCACAGGAGAGTTTTCTGTCGAAAGAATATTGTAGAATACCACGTTATAAGGAAATACAATTTTGCAGAGTAAAGGCAAATACGTACATATTGGAAAAACTTACGAGAAGAAATAACACATGGTACAAAATTAGCTTGTATCTCCAAAACTACACGTTGTAACTCGAAAAGAATTGTTGTGGCGTGTACGTCTTAAAATGTAGCATCAAAAGAGAACCCAAAGGAGAATTTTCTTTCGTCAAAATTTTTCAGAAAATCACGTTTTCTGAATGCAGGAAATCCTGCATCATGCGAAATTATCTTGTTTTTCCTAAACAACACGTTGTAACTCGAAAAGCTTTCGTGTTGCGTGTATGTCTAAGTGTGTAGCCTCAAAAGAGAAGGCACAGGAGAGTTTTCTCTTGAAAGAATATGTAAGAATACCACTTCATAAGGAAATACAGTTTTGCAGAGTAAAGACATATACGTACATATTGGAAACTCTATGAGAAGAAATAACGCATAGTAAAAAATTAGCTTGTATCTCCAAAACTACACGTTGTAACTCGAAAAGAATTGATGTGGCGTGTACGTCTTAACGTGTAGTCTCAAAAGAGTGCCTAAAGGAGAATTTTCTTTCGTCAAAATTTTTCAGAAAATCACGTTTTCTGAATGCAGGAAATCCTGCATCATGCGAAATTATCTTGTTTTTCCTAAACAACACGTTGTAACTCGAAAAGCTTTCGTGTTGCGTGTATGTCTAAGTGTGTAGCCTCAAAAGAGAAGGCACAGGAGAGTTTTCTCTTGAAAGAATATGTAAGAATACCACTTCATAAGGAAATACAGTTTTGCAGAGTAAAGACATATACGTACATATTGGAAACTCTATGAGAAGAAATAACGCATAGTAAAAAATTAGCTTGTATCTCCAAAACTACACGTTGTAACTCGAAAAGAATTGATTTGGCGTGTACGTCTTAACGTGTAGTCTCAAAAGAGTGCCTAAAGGAGAATTTTCTTTCGTCAATTTTTTTCAGAAAATCACGTTTTAAGGAAATCCCGCATCGTGCGAAATTATCTTCTTTTTCCTAAACAACACGTTGTAACTCGAAAAGCTTTCGTGTTGCGTGTATGTCTAAGTGTGTAGCCTCAAAACAGAAGGCACAGGAGAGTTTTCTCTCGAAAGAATATTGTAGAATACCACGTTATAAGGAAATACAATTTTGCAGAGTAAAGACAAATAAGTACGTATTGGAAACACTTTACGAGAAGAAATAACGCATCGTACAAAATTAGTTTGTATCTCCAAAACTACAAGTTGTAACTCGAAAAGAATTGGTGTGGCTTGTCCGACTTAACATGTAGCATCTAAAGAGAACCAAAAGGAGAATTTTCTTTCGTCAAAATTTTTCAGAAAATCACGTTTTAAGGAAATCCCGCATCGTGCGAAATTATCTTGTTTTTCCTAAACTATATGTTGTAACTCGAAAAGCTTTCGTGTTGCGTGTATGTCTAAGTGTGTAGCCTCAAAAGAGAAGGCACAGGAGAGTTTTCTCTCGAAAGAATATGTAAGAATACCACTTCATAAGGAAATACAGTTTTGCAGAGTAAAGACATATACGTACATATTGGAAACTCTATGAGAAGAAATAACGCATAGTACAAAATTAGCTTGTATCTCCAAAACTACACGTTGTAACTCGAAAAGAATTGGTGTGGCGTGTACGTCTTAACGTGTAGTCTCAAAAGAGTGCCCAAAGGAGAATTTTCTTACGTCAAAATTTTTCAGAAAATCACGTTTTAAGGAAATCCCGCATCGTGCAAAATTATCTTGTTTTTCCTAAACAACACGTTGTAACTCGAAAAGCTTTCGTGTTGCGTGTATGTCTAAGTGTGTAGCCTCAAAACAGAAGGCACAGGAGAGTTTTCTGTCGAAAGAATATTGTAGAATACCACGTTATAAGGAAATACAATTTTGCAGAGTAAAGACAAATACGCATGTATTGGAAACACTTTATGAGAACAAATAACGCATCATACAAAATTTTCTTGTATCTCCAAAACTACACGTTGTAACTCGAAAAGAATTGTTGTGGCGTGTATGTCTTAACATGTAGTATCTAAAGAGAACCAAAGCGAGAATTTTCTTACGTCAAAATTTTTCAGAAAATCACGTTTTAAGGAAATATCGCATCGTGCGAAATTATCTTGTTTTTCCTAAACAACACGTTGTAACTCGAAAAGCTTTTGTGTTGCGTGTATGTCTAAGTGTGTAGCCTCAAAAGAGAAGGCACAGGAGACTTTTCTCTCGAAAGAATATGTAAGAATACCACTTCATAAGGAAATACAGTTTTGCTGAGTAAAGACATATAAGTACATATTGGAAACTCTACAAGAAGAAATAACGCATAGTACAAAATTAGCTTGTATCTCCAAAACTACACGTTGTAACTCGAAAAGAATTGGTGTGGCGTGTACGTCTTAACATGTAGTCTCAAAAGAGTGCCCAAAGGAGAATTTTCTTACGTCAAAATTTTTCAGAAAATCACGTTTTAAGGAAATCCCGCATCGTGCGAAATTATCTTGTTTTTCCTAAACAACACGTTGTAACTCGAAAAGCTTTCGTGTTGCGTTTATGTCTAAGTGTGTAGCCTCAAAACAGAAGGCACAGGAGAGTTTTCTGTCGAAAGAATATTGTAGAATACCACGTTATAAGGAAATACAATTTTGCAGAGTAAAGACAAATACGTACGTATTGGAAACACTTTACGAGAAGAAATAACGCATCATAAAAAATTAGCTTGTATCTCCAAAACTACACGTTGTAACTCGAAAAGAATTGTTGTGGCGTGTACGTCTTAACATGTAGCATCAAAAGAGAACCCAAAGGAGAATTTTCTTTCGTCAAAATTTTTCAGAAAATCACGTTTTAAGGAAATCCAGCATCGTGCGAAATTATCTTGTTTTCCTAAACAACATGTTGTAACTCGAAAAGCTTTCGTGTTGCGTGTATGTCTAAGTGTGTAGCCTCAAAAGAGAAGGCACAGGAGAGTTTTCCTTCGAAAGAATATGTAAGAATACCATTTCATAAGGAAATACAGTTTTGCAGAGCTAAGACCTATACGTATATATTGGAAACTCTACAAGAAGAAATAACGCATAGCACAAAATTAGCTTGTATCTCCAAAACTAGACGTTGTAACTCGAAAAGAATTGGTGTGGCGTGTATGTCTTAAAGTGTAGTCTCAAATGAGTGCCCAAAGGAGAATTTTCTTTCGTCAAAATTTTTCAGAAAATCACGTTTTAAGGAAATTCCGCATCGTGCGAAATTATCTTGTTTTTCCTAAACAACACGTTGTAACTCGAAAAGCTTTCGTGTTGCGTGTATGTCTAAGTGTGGAGCCTCAAAACAAAAGGTACAGGAGAGTTTTCTCTCGAATGAATATTGTAGTATACCACGTTATAAGGAAATACAATTTTGCAGAGTAAAGACAAATACGTATGTATTGGAAACACTTTATGAGAAGAAATAACGCATCGTACAAAATTAGCTTGTATCTCCAAAACTACACATGGTAACTCGAAAAGAATTGTTGTGGCGTGTACGACTCAACATGTAGCATCTAAAAAGAATCAAAACGAGAATTTTCTTACATCAAAATTTTTCAGAAAATCACGTTTTAAGGAAATCCCGCATCGTGCGAAATTATCTTGTTTTTCCTAAACAACACGTTGTAACTCGAAAAGCTTTCGTGTTGCGTGTATGTCTAAGTGTGTAGCCTCAAAAGAGAAGGCACAGGAGACTTTTCTCTCAAAAGAATATGTAAGAATACCACTTCATAAGGAAATACAGTTTTGCAGAGTAAAGACATATACGTACATATTGGAAACTCTACAAGAAGAAATAACGCATAGTACAAAATTAGCTTGTATCTCCAAAACTACACGTTGTAACTCGAAAAGAATTGGTGTGGCATGTACGTCTTAACATATAGTCTCAAAAGAGTGCCCAAAGGAGAATTTACTTTCGTCAAAATTTTTCAGAAAATCACGTTTTAAGGAAATCCCGCATCGTGCGAAATTATCTTGTTTTTCCTAAACAACACGTTGTAACTCGAAAAGCTTTCGTGTTGCGTGTATGTCTAAGTGTGTAGCCTCAAAACAGAAGGCACAGGAGAGTTTTCTGTCGAAAGAACACTGTAGAATACCACGTTATAAGGAAATACAATTTTGCAGAGTAAAAACAAATACGTACGTATTGGAAACACTTTACGAGAAGAAATAATGCATCATACAAAATTAGCTTGTATCTCCAAAACTACACGTTGTAACTCGAAAAGAATTGTTGTGGCATGTACGTCTTAACATGTAGCATCTAAAAAGAACCAAAAGGAGAATTTTCTTTCGTCAAAATTTTTCAGAAAATAACGTTTATGGAAATCCCGCATCCTGCGAAATTATCTTGTTTTTCCTAATCAACACGTTGTAACTCGAAAAGCTTTTTTGTTGCGCGTATGTCTAAGTGTGTAGCCTCAAAACAGAAGGCACAGGAGAGTTTTCTGTCCAAAGAATATTGTAGAATACCACGTTATAAGGAAATACAATTTTGCAGAGTAAAGACAAATACGTACGTATTGGAAACACTTTAGGAGAAGAAATAACGCATCGTACAAAATTAGCTTGTATCTCTAAAACTACACGTTGTAACTCGAAAAGAATTGTTGTGGCGTGTACGTCTTAACATGTAGCATCAAAAGAGAACCAAAAGGAGAATTTTCTTTCTTCAAAATTTTTCAGAAAATCACGTTTTAAGGAAATCCCGCATCGTGCGACATTATCTTGTTTTTCCTAAACAACACGTTGTAACTCGAAAAGCTTTCATGTTGCGTGTATGTCTAAGTGTGTAGCCTCAAAACAGAAGGCACAGGAGAGTTTTCTGTCGAAAGAATATTGTAGAATACCACGTTATAAGGAAATACAATTTTGCAGAGTAAAGACAAATACGTATGTATTGGAAACACTTTACGAGAAGAAATAACGCATCATACAAAATTAGCTTGTATCTCCAAAACTACACGTTGTAACTCGAAAAGAATTGTTGTGGCGTGTACGTCTTAACATGTAGCATCTAGAGAGAACCAAAAGGAGAATTTTCTTTCGTCAATATTTTTCAGAAAATAACGTTTATGGAAATCCCGCATCGTGCGAAATTATCTTGTTTTTCCTAATCACCACGTTGTAACTCGAAAAGTTTCGTGTTGCGTGTATGTCTAAGTGTGTAGCCTCAAAACAGAAGGCACCGGAGAGTTTTCTGTCGAAAGAATATTGTAGAATACCTCGTTATAAGGAAATACAATTTTGCAGAGTAAAGACAAATACGTACGTATTGGAAACACTTTACGAGAAGAAATAACGCATCATAAAAAATTAGCTTGTATCTCCAAAACTACACGTTGTAACTCGAAAAGAATTGTTGTGGCGTGTACGTCTTAACATGTAGCATCAAAAGAGAACCCAAAGGAGAATTTTCTTTCGTCAAAATTTTTCAGAAAATCACGTTTTAAGGAAATCCAGCATCGTGCGAAATTATCTTGTTTTCCTAAACAACATGTTGTAACTCGAAAAGCTTTCGTGTTGCGTGTATGTCTAAGTGTGTAGCCTCAAAAGAGAAGGCACAGGAGAGTTTTCCTTCGAAAGAATATGTAAGAATACCATTTCATAAGGAAATACAGTTTTGCAGAGCTAAGAACTATACGTATATATTGGAAACTCTACAAGAAGAAATAACGCATAGCACAAAATTAGCTTGTATCTCCAAAACTAGACGTTGTAACTCGAAAAGAATTGGTGTGGCGTGTACGACTTAAAGTGTAGTCTCAAATGAGTATACCACGTTATAAGGAAATACAATTTTGCAGAGTAAAGACAAATACGTATGTATTGGAAACACTTTATGAGAAGAAATAACGCATCGTACAAAATTAGCTTGTATCTCCAAAACTACACATTGTAACTCGAAAAGAATTGTTGTGGCGTGTACGTCTCAACATGTAGCTCTAAAAAGAATCAAAACGAGAATTTTCTTTCGTCAAAAGTTTTCAGAAAATCACGTTTTAAGGAAATCCCGCATCATGCGAAATTATCTTGTTTTTCCTAAACAACACGTTGTAACTCGAAAAGCTTTCGTGTTGCGTGTATGTCTAAGTGTGTAGCCTCAAAAGAGAAGGCACAGGAGACTTTTCTCTCAAAAGAATATGTAAGAATACCACTTCATAAGGAAATACAGTTTTGCAGAGTAAAGACATATACGTACATATTGGAAACTCTTTATGAGAAGAAATAACGCATAGTAAATAATGAGCTTGTATCAACAAAACTACATGTTGTAACTCGAAAAGATTTGGTGTGGGGTGTACCTCTTAACGTGTAGTCTCAAAAGAGAGCCCAAAGGAGAATTTTCTTTCGTCAAAATTTTTCAGAAAATCACGTTTTAAGGAAATCCCGCATCATGCGATATTATCTTGTTTATCCTAAACAACACGTTGTAACTCGAAAAGCTTTCGTTTTGCGCGTTTGTCTAAGTGTGCAGCCTCAAAACAGAAGGCACAGGAGAGTTTTCTGTCGAAAGAATATTGTAGAATACCACGTTATAAGGAAATACAATTTTGCAGAGTAAAGACAAATACATACTTATTGGAAACACTTTACGAGAAGAAATAACGCATCCTACAAAATTAGCTTGTATCTCCAAAACTACACGTTGTAACTCGAAAAGAATTGTTGTGGCGTGTCCGACTTAACATGTAGCATCTAAAGAGAACCAAAAGGAGAATTTTCTTTCGTCAATATTTTTCAGAAAATAACGTTTATGGAAATCCCGCATCGTGCGAAATTATCTTGTTTTTCCTAATCAACACGTTGTAACTCGAAAAGCTTTCGTGTTGCGTGTATGTCTAAGTGTGTAGCCTCAAAACAGAAGACACAGGAGAGTTTTCTGTCGAAAGAATATGTAAGAATACCACGTTATAAGGAAATACAATTTTGCAGAGTAAAGACAAATACGTAGGTATTGGAAACACTTTACAAGAAGAAATAACGCATCGTACAAAATTAGCTTGTATCTCTAAAACTACACGTTGTAACTCGAAAAGAATTGGTGTGGCGTGTACGTCTTAACATGTAGCATCAAAAGAGAACCCAAAGGAGAATTTTCTTTCCTCAAAATTTTTCAGAAAATCACGTTTTAAGGAAATCCCGCATCGTGCGAAATTATCTTGTTTTTCCTAAACAACACGTTGTAACTCGAAAAGCTTTCGTGTTGCGTGTATGTCTAAGTGTGTAGCCTCAAAACAGAAGGCACAGGAGAGTTTTCTGTCGAAAGAATATTGTAGAATACCACGTTATAAGGAAATACAATTTTGCAGAGTAAAGACAAATACGTACGTATTGGAAACACTTTACAAGAAGAAATAACGCATCGTACAAAAGTAGCTTGTATCTCTGAAACTACACGTTGTAACTCGAAAAGAATTGTTGTGGCGTGTACGTCTTAACATGTAGCATCAAAAGAGAACCCAAAGGAGAATTTTCTTTCCTCAAAATTTTTCAGAAAATCACGTTTTAAGGAAATCCCGCATCGTGCGAAATTATCTTGTTTTTCCTAAACAACACGTTGTAACTCGAAAATCTTTCGTGTTGCGTGTATGTCTAAGTGTGTAGCCTAAAAACAGAAGGCACAGGAGAGTTTTCAGTCGAAAGAATATTGTAGAATACCACGTTATAAGGAAATACAATTTTGCAGAATAAAGACAAATATGTACGTATTGGAAACACTTTATGAGAAGAAATAACGCATCCTATAAAATTAGCTTGTATCTCCAAAACTACACGTTGTAACTCGAAAAGAATTGTTGTGGCGTGTATGTCTTAACATGTAGCATCTAAAGAGAACCAATAGGAGAATTTTCTTTGGCAAAATTTTTCAGAAAATCACGTTTTAAGGAAATCCCGCATCGTGCGAAATTATCTTGTTTTTCCTAAACAACACGTTGTAACTCGAAATGCTTTCGTGTTGCGTGTATGTATAAGTGTGTAGCCTCAAAACAGAAGGCACAAGAGAGTTTTCTGTCGAAAGAATATTGTAGAATACCACGTTATAAGGAAATACAATTTTGCAGAGTAAAGACAAATACGTACGTATTGGAACCACTTTACGAGAAGAAATAACGCATCGTACAAAATTAGCTTGTATCTCTGAAACTACACGTTGTAACTCGAAAAGAATTGTTGTGGCGTGTACGTCTTAACATGTAGCATCTAAAGAGAACCCAAAGGAGAATTTTCTTTCGTCAAATTTTTTCAGAAAATCTCGTTTTAAGGAAATCCCGCATCGTGCGAAATTATCTTGTTTTTCCTAAACAACACGTTGTAACTCGAAAAGTTTCGTGTTGCGTGTATGTCTAAGTGTGTAGCCTCAAAACAGAAGGCACAGGAGAGTTTTCTGTCGAAAGAATATTGTAGAATACCACGTTATAAGGAAATACAATTTTGCAGAGTAAAGACAAATAAGTACGTATTGGAAACACTTTACGAGAAGAAATAACGCATCGTAAAAAATTAGCTTGTATCTCTGAAACTACACGTTGTAACTCGAAAAGAATTGTTGTGGCGTGTACGTCTTAACATGTAGCATCAAAAGAGAACCCAAAGGAGAATTTTCTTTCCTCAAAATTTTTCAGAAAATCACGTTTTAAGGAAATCCCGCATCGTGCCAAATTATCTTGTTTTTCCTAAACAACAAGTTGTAACTCGAAAAGCTTTCATGTTGCGTGTATGTCTAAGTGTTTAGCCTAAAAACAGAAGGCACAGGAGAGTTTTCTGTCGAATGAATATTGTAGAATACCACGTTATAAGGAAATACAATTTTGCAGAATAAAGACAAATATATACGTATTGGAAACACTTTATGAGAAGAAATAACGCATCCTATAAAATTAGCTTGTATCTCCAAAACTACACGTTGTAACTCGAAAAGAATTGTTGTGGCGTGTATGTCTTAACATGTAGCATCTAAAGAGAACCAATAGGAGAATTTTCTTTGCAAAATTTTTCAGAAAATCACGTTTTAAGGAAATCCCGCATCGTGCGAAATTATCTTGTTTTTCATAAACAACACGTTGTAAGTCGAAAGGTTTCATGTTGCGTGTAAGTCTAAGTGTGTAGCCTCAAAAGAGAAGGCACAGGAGAGTTTTCTCTCGAAAGAATATGTAAGAATACCACTTCATAAGGAAATACAGTTTTGCAGAGTAAAGACATATATGTACGTATTGGAAACTCTTTACGAGAAGAAATAACGCATAGTAAAAAATTAGCTTGTATCTCCAAAACTACACGTTGTAACTCGAAAAGAATTGGTGTGGTGTGTACGTCTTAACGTGTAGTCTCAAAAGAGAGCCCAAAGGAGAATTTTCTTTCGTCAAAATTTTTCAGAAAATCACGTTTTAAGGAAATCCCGCATCGTGCGAAATTATCTTGTTTTTCCTAAACAACACGTAGTAAGTCGAAAAGCTTTCGTGTTGCCTGTATGTCTAAGTGTGTAGCCTCAAAACAGAAGGCACAGGAGAGTTTTCTGTCGAAAGAATATTGTAGAATACCACATTATATGGAAATACAATTTTGCAGAGTAAAGACAAATACGTACGTATTGGAAACACTTGAGTAGAAGAAATAACGCATCGTACAAAATTAGCTTGTATCTCCAAAACTACACGTTGTAATTCGAAAAGAATTGTTGTGGCGTGTCCGTCTTAACATGTAGCATCTAAAGAGAACCCAAAGGACAATTTTCTTTCGTCAAAAGTTTTCAGAAAATCACGTTTTAAGGAAATCCCGCATCGTGCGAAATTATCTTGTTTTTCCTAAACAACACGTTGTAACTCGAAAAGCTTTCGTGTTGCCTGTATGTCTAAGTGTTTAGCCTCAAAAGAGAAGGCACAGGAGAGTTTTCTCTCGAAAGAATATGTAAGAATACCACTTCATAAGGAAATACAGTTTTGCAGAATAAAGACATATACGTACGTATTGGAAACTCTTTAAGAGAAGAAATAAAGCATAGTACAAAATTGGCTTGTATCTCCAAAACTACATGTTGTAACTCGAAAAGATTTGGTGTGGGGAGTACCTCTTAACGTGTAGTCTCAAAGAGAGCCCAAAGGAGAATTTTCTTTCGTCAAAATTTTTCAGAAAATTACATTTTAAGGAAATCCCGCATCATGCGATATTATCTTGTTTTTCCTAAACAACACGTTGTAACTCGAAAAGATTTAGTGTTGCGCGTATGTCTAAGTGTGCAGCCTCAAAACAGAAGGCACAGGAGAGTTTTCTCTCAAAAGAATATTGTAGAATACCACGTTATAAGGAAATACAATTTTGCAGAATAAAGACAAATACATACGTATTGGAAACACTTTACGAGAAGAAATAACGCATCGTACAAAATTAGCTTGTATCTTTAAAACTACACGTTGTAACTCGAAAAGAATTGTCGTGGCGTGTCTGTCTTAACATGTAGCATCTAAAGAGAACCAAAAGGAGAATTTTCTTTCGTCAAAATTTTTCAGAAAATAACGTTTTAAGGAAATCCCGCATCTTGTGAAATTATCTTGTTTTTCCTAAACAACACCATGTAACTCGAAAAGCTTTCGTGTTGCGTGTATGTCTATGTGTGTAGCCTCAAAAGAGAAAGCACAGGAGAGTTTTCTCTCGAAAGAATATGTAAGAATACCACTTCATAAGGAAATACAGTTTTGCAGAATAAAGACAAATACGTACTTATTGGAAACTCTTTACGAAAAGAAATAACGCATAGTAGAAAATTAGCTTGTATCTCCAAAACTACACGTTGTAACTCGAAAAGAATTGGTGTGGAGTGTACGTCTTAACGTGTAGTCTCAAAAGAGAGCCCAAAGGAGAATTTTCTTTCGTCAAAATTTTTCAGAAAATAACGTTTTAAGGAAATCCCGCATCGTGCGAAATTATCTTGTTTTTCCTAAACAACACGTTGTAACTCGAAAAGCTTTCGTGTTGCGTGTATGTCTAAGTGTGTAGCCTCAAAACAGAAGGCACAGGAGAGTTTACTCTCGAAAGAATATTGTAGAATACCACGTTATAAGGAAATACAATTTTGCAGAGTAAAGACAAATACGTACCTATTGGAAACATTTAAGGAGATGAAATAACGCATCGTATAAAATTAGCTTGTAGCTCCAAAACTACACGTTGTAACTCGAAAAGAATTGTTGTGGCGTGTCCGTCTTAACATGTAGCATCTAAAGAGAACCCAAAGGAAAATTTTCTTTCGTCAAAAGTTTTCAGAATATCACGTTTTAAGGAAATCCCTCATCGTGCGAAATTATCTTGTTTTTCCTAAACAACACTTTGTAACTCGAAAAGCTTTCGTGTTGCCTGTATGTCTAAGTGTATAGCCTCAAAAGAGAAGGCACAGGAGAGTTTTCTCTCGAAAGAATATGTAAGAATACCACTTCATAAGGAAATACAGTTTTGCAGAGTAAAGACATATATGTACATATTGGAAACTCTTTACGAGAAGAAATAACGCATAGTAAATAATGAGCTTGTATCAACAAAACTATATGTTGTAACTCGAAAAGATTTGGTGTGGGGTGTACCTCTTAACGTGTAGTCTCAAAAGAGAGCCCAAAGGAGAATTTTCTTTCGTCAAAATTTTTCAGAAAATCACGTTTTAAGGAAATCCCGCATCATGCGATATTATCTTGTTTATCCTAAACAACACGTTGTAACTCGAAAAGCTTTCGTTTTGCGCGTTTGTCTAAGTGTGCAGCCTCAAAACAGAAGGCACAGGAGAGTTTTCTGTCGAAAGAATATTGTAGAATACCACGTTATAAGGAAATACAATTTTGCAGAGTAAAGACAAATACATACTTATTGGAAACACTTTACGAGAAGAAATAACGCATCCTACAAAATTAGCTTGTATCTCCAAAACTACACGTTGTAACTCGAAAAGAATTGTTGTGGCGTGTCCGACTTAACATGTAGCATCTAAAGAGAACCAAAAGGAGAATTTTCTTTCGTCAATATATTTCAGAAAATAACGTTTATGGAAATCCCGCATCGTGCGAAATTATCTTGTTTTTCCTAATCAACACGTTGTAACTCGAAAAGCTTTCGTGTTGCGTGTATGTCTAAGTGTGTAGCCTCAAAACAGAAGGCACAGGAGAGTTTTCTGTCGAAAGAATATGTAAGAATACCACGTTATAAGGAAATACAATTTTGCAGAGTAAAGACAAATACGTACGTATTGGAAACACTTTACAAGAAGAAATAACGCATCGTACAAAATTAGCTTGTATCTCTAAAACTACACGTTGTAACTCGAAAAGAATTGGTGTGGCGTGTACGTCTTAACATGTAGCATCAAAAGAGAACCCAAAGGAGAATTTTCTTTCCTCAAAATTTTTCAGAAAATCACGTTTTAAGGAAATCCCGCATCGTGCGAAATTATCTTGTTTTTCCTAAACAACACGTTGTAACTCGAAAAGCTTTCATGTTGCGTGTATGTCTAAGTGTGTAGCCTCAAAACAGAAGGCACAGGAGAGTTTTCTGTCGAAAGAATATGTAAGAATACCACGTTATAAGGAAATACAATTTTGCAGAGTAAAGACAAATACGTACGTATTGGAAACACTTTACAAGAAGAAATAACGCATCGTACAAAAGTAGCTTGTATCTCTAAAACTACACGTTGTAACTCGAAAAGAATTGGTGTGGCGTGTACGTCTTAACATGTAGCATCAAAAGAGAACCCAAAGGAGAATTTTCTTTCCTCAAAATTTTTCAGAAAATCACGTTTTAAGGAAATCCCGCATCGTGCGAAATTATCTTGTTTTTCCTAAACAACACGTTGTAACTCGAAAATCTTTCGTGTTGCGTGTATGTCTAAGTGTGTAGCCTAAAAACAGAAGGCACAGGAGAGTTTTCAGTCGAAAGAATATTGTAGAATACCACGTTATAAGGAAATACAATTTTGCAGAATAAAGACAAATATGTACGTATTGGAAACACTTTATGAGAAGAAATAACGTATCCTATAAAATTAGCTTGTATCTCCAAAACTACACGTTGTAACTCGAAAAGAATTGTTGTGGCGTGTATGTCTTAACATGTAGCATCTAAAGAGAACCAATAGGAGAATTTTCTTTGGCAAAATATTTCAGAAAATCACGTTTTAAGGAAATCCCGCATCGTGCGAAATTATCTTGTTTTTCCTAAACAACACGTTGTAACTCGAAATGCTTTCGTGTTGCGTGTATGTATAAGTGTGTAGCCTCAAAACAGAAGGCACAAGAGAGTTTTCTGTCGAAAGAATATTGTAGAATACCACGTTATAAGGAAATACAATTTTGCAGAGTAAAGACAAATAGGTACGTATTGGAACCACTTTACGAGAAGAAATAACGCATCGTACAAAATTAGCTTGTATCTCTGAAACTACACGTTGTAACTCGAAAAGAATTGTTGTGGCGTGTACGTCTTAACATGTAGCATCTAAAGAGAACCCAAAGGAGAATTTTCTTTCGTCAAATTTTTTCAGAAAATCACGTTTTAACGAAATCCCGCATCGTGCGAAATTATCTTGTTTTTCCTAAACAACACGTTGTAACTCGAAAAGTTTCGTGTTGCGTGTATGTCTAAGTGTGTAGCCTCAAAACAGAAGGCACAGGAGAGTTTTCTGTCGAAAGAATATTGTAGAATACCACGTTATAAGGAAATACAATTTTGCAGAGTAAAGACAAATACGTACGTATTGGAAACACTTTACGAGAAGAAATAACGCATCGTACAAAATTAGCTTGTATCTCTGAAACTACACGTTGTAACTCGAAAAGAATTGGTGTGGCGTGTACGTCTTAACATGTAGCATCAAAAGAGAACCCAAAGGAGAATTTTCTTTCCTCAAAATTTTTCAGAAAATCACGTTTTAAGGAAATCCCGCATCGTGCGAAATTATCTTGTTTTTCCTAAACAACACGTTGTAACTCGAAAAGCTTTCATGTTGCGTGTATGTCTAAGTGTTTAGCCTAAAAACAGAAGGCACAGGAGAGTTTTCTGTCGAATGAATATTGTAGAATACCACGTTATAAGGAAATACAATTTTGCAGAATAAAGACAAATATATACGTATTGGAAACACTTTATGAGAAGAAATAACGCATCCTATAAAATTAGCTTGTATCTCCAAAACTACACGTTGTAACTCGAAAAGAATTGTTGTGGCGTGTATGTCTTAACATGTAGCATCTAAAGAAAACCAATAGGAGAATTTTCTTTGCAAAATTTTTCAGAAAATCACGTTTTAAGGAAATCCCGCATCGTGCGAAATTATCTTGTTTTTCATAAAAAACACGTTGTAAGTCGAAAGGTTTCATGTTGCGTGTAAGTCTAAGTGTGTAGCCTCAAAAGAGAAGGCACAGGAGAGTTTTCTCTCGAAAGAATATGTAAGAATACCACTTCATAAGGAAATACAGTTTTGCAGAGTAAAGACATATATGTACGTATTGGAAACTCTTTACGAGAAGAAATAACGCATAGTAAAAAATTAGCTTGTATCTCCAAAACTACACGTTGTAACTCGAAAAGAATTGGTGTGGTGTGTACGTCTTAACGTGTAGTCTCAAAAGAGAGCCCAAAGGAGAATTTTCTTTCGTCAAAATTTTTCAGAAAATCACGTTTTAAGGAAATCCCGCATCGTGCGAAATTATCTTGTTTTTCCTAAACAACACGTAGTAAGTCGAAAAGCTTTCGTGTTGCCTGTATGTCTAAGTGTGTAGCCTCAAAACAGAAGGCACAGGAGAGTTTTCTGTCGAAAGAATATTGTAGAATACCACATTATATGGAAATACAATTTTGCAGAGTAAAGACAAATACGTACGTATTGGAAACACTTGAGTAGAAGAAATAACGCATCGTACAAAATTAGCTTGTATCTCCAAAACTACACGTTGTAGTTCGAAAAGAATTGTTGTGGCGTGTCCGTCTTAACATGTAGCATCTAAAGAGAACCCAAAGGACAATTTTCTTTCGTCAAAAGTTTTCAGAAAATCACGTTTTAAGGAAATCCCGCATCGTGCGAAATTATCTTGTTTTTCCTAAACAACACGTTGTAACTCGAAAAGCTTTCGTGTTGCCTGTATGTCTAAGTGTTTAGCCTCAAAAGAGAAGGCACAGGAGAGTTTTCTCTCGAAAGAATATGTAAGAATACCACTTCATAAGGAAATACAGTTTTGCAGAATAAAGACATATACGTACGTATTGGAAACTCTTTAAGAGAAGAAATAACGCATAGTACAAAATTGGCTTGTATCTCCAAAACTACATGTTGTAACTCGAAAAGATTTGGTGTGGGGAGTACCTCTTAACGTGTAGTCTCAAAGAGAGCCCAAAGGAGAATTTTCTTTCATCAAAATTTTTCAGAAAATTACATTTTAAGGAAATCCCGCATCATGCGATATTATCTTGTTTTTCCTAAACAACACGTTGTAACTCGAAAAGATTTAGTGTTGCGCGTATGTCTAAGTGTGCAGCCTCAAAACAGAAGGCACAGGAGAGTTTTCTCTCAAAAGAATATTGTAGAATACCACGTTATAAGGAAATACAATTTTGCAGAATAAAGACAAATACATACGTATTGGAAACACTTTACGAGAAGAAATAACGCATCGTACAAAATTAGCTTGTATCTCCAAAACTACACGTTGTAACTCGAAAAGAATTGTCGTGGCGTGTCTGTCTTAACATGTAGCATCTAAAGAGAACCAAAAGGAGAATTTTCTTTCGTCAAAATTTTTCAGAAAATAACGTTTTAAGGAAATCCCGCATCTTGTGAAATTATCTTGTTTTTCCTAAACAACACCATGTAACTCGAAAAGCTTTCGTGTTGCGTGTATGTCTATGTGTGTAGCCTCAAAAGAGAAAGCACAGGAGAGTTTTCCCTCGAAAGAATATGTAAGAATACCACTTCATAAGGAAATACAGTTTTGCAGAATAAAGACAAATACGTACTTATTGGAAACTCTTTACGAAAAGAAATAACGCATAGTAGAAAATTAGCTTGTATCTCCAAAACTACACGTTGTAACTCGAAAAGAATTGGTGTGGAGTGTACGTCTTAACGTGTAGTCTCAAAAGAGAGCCCAAAGGAGAATTTTCTTTCGTCAAAATTTTTCAGAAAATAACGTTTTAAGGAAATCCCGCATCGTGCGAAATTATCTTGTTTTTCCTAAACAACACGTTGTAACTCGAAAAGCTTTCGTGTTGCGTGTATGTCTAAGTGTGTAGCCTCAAAACAGAAGGCACAGGAGAGTTTACTCTCGAAAGAATATTGTAGAATACCACGTTATAAGGAAATACAATTTTGCAGAGTAAAGACAAATACGTACCTATTGGAAACATTTAAGGAGATGAAATAACGCATCGTATAAAATTAGCTTGTAGCTCCAAAACTACACGTTGTAACTCGAAAAGAATTGTTGTGGCGTGTCCGTCTTAACATGTAGCATCTAAAGAGAACCCAAAGGAAAATTTTCTTTCGTCAAAAGTTTTCAGAATATCACGTTTTAAGGAAATCCCTCATCGTGCGAAATTATCTTGTTTTTCCTAAACAACACTTTGTAACTCGAAAAGCTTTCGTGTTGCCTGTATGTCTAAGTGTATAGCCTCAAAAGAGAAGGCACAGGAGAGTTTTCTCTCGAAAGAATATGTAAGAATACCACTTCATAAGGAAATACAGTTTTGCAGAGTAAAGACATATACGTACATATTGGAAACTCTTTACGAGAAGAAATAACGCATAGTAAATAATGAGCTTGTATCAACAAAACTACATGTTGTAACTCGAAAAGATTTGGTGTGGGGTGTACCTCTTAACGTGTAGTCTCAAAAGAGAGCCCAAAGGAGAATTTTCTTTCGTCAAAATTTTTCAGAAAATCACGTTTTAAGGAAATCCCGCATCATGCGATATTATCTTGTTTATCCTAAACAACACGTTGTAACTCGAAAAGCTTTCGTTTTGCGCGTTTGTCTAAGTGTGCAGCCTCAAAACAGAAGGCACAGGAGAGTTTTCTGTCGAAAGAATATTGTAGAATACCACGTTATAAGGAAATACAATTTTGCAGAGTAAAGACAAATACATACTTATTGGAAACACTTTACGAGAAGAAATAATGCATCCTACAAAATTAGCTTGTATCTCCAAAACTACACGTTGTAACTCGAAAAGAATTGTTGTGGCGTGTCCGACTTAACATGTAGCATCTAAAGAGAACCAAAAGGAGAATTTTCTTTCGTCAATATATTTCAGAAAATAACGTTTATGGAAATCCCGCATCGTGCGAAATTATCTTGTTTTTCCTAATCAACACGTTGTAACTCGAAAAGCTTTCGTGTTGCGTGTATGTCTAAGTGTGTAGCCTCAAAACAGAAGGCACAGGAGAGTTTTCTGTCGAAAGAATATGTAAGAATACCACGTTATAAGGAAATACAATTTTGCAGAGTAAAGACAAATACGTACGTATTGGAAACACTTTACAAGAAGAAATAACGCATCGTACAAATTTAGCTTGTATCTCTAAAACTACACGTTGTAACTCGAAAAGAATTGGTGTGGCGTGTACGTCTTAACATGTAGCATCAAAAGAGAACCCAAAGGAGAATTTTCTTTCCTCAAAATTTTTCAGAAAATCACGTTTTAAGGAAATCCCGCATCGTGCGAAATTATCTTGTTTTTCCTAAACAACACGTTGTAACTCGAAAAGCTTTCGTGTTGCGTGTATGTCTAAGTGTGTAGCCTCAAAACAGAAGGCACAGGAGAGTTTTCTGTCGAAAGAATATTGTAGAATACCACGTTATAAGGAAATACAATTTTGCAGAGTAAAGACAAATACGTACGTATTGGAAACACTTTACAAGAAGAAATAACGCATCGTACAAAAGTAGCTTGTATCTCTAAAACTACACGTTGTAACTCGAAAAGAATTGTTGTGGCGTGTACGTCTTAACATGTAGCATCAAAAGAGAACCCAAAGGAGAATATTCTTTCCTCAAAATTTTTCAGAAAATCACGTTTTAAGGAAATCCCGCATCGTGCGAAATTATCTTGTTTTTCCTAAACAACACGTTGTAACTCGAAAATCTTTCGTGTTGCGTGTATGTCTAAGTGTGTAGCCTCAAAACAGAAGGCACAGGAGAGTTTTCTCTTGAAAGAATATGTAAGAATACCACTTCATAAGGAAATACAGTTTTGCAGAGTAAAGACATATACGTACATATTGGAAACTCTATGAGAAGAAATAACGCATAGTAAAAAATTAGCTTGTATCTCCAAAACTACACGTTGTAACTCGAAAAGAATTGATGTGGCGTGTACGTCTTAACGTGTAGTCTCAAAAGAGTGCCTAAAGGAGAATTTTCTTTCGTCAATTTTTTTCAGAAAATCACGTTTTAAGGAAATCCCGCATCGTGCGAAATTATCTTGTTTTTCCTAAACAACACGTTGTAACTCGAAAAGCTTTCGTGTTGCGTGTATGTCTAAGTGTGTAGCCTCAAAACAGAAGGCACAGGAGAGTTTTCTCTAGAAAGAATATTATAGAATACCACGTTATAAGGAAATACAATTTTGCAGAGTAAAGACAAATAAGTACGTATTGGAAACACTTTACGAGAAGAAATAACGCATCGTACAAAATTAGTTTGTATCTCCAAAACTACACGTTGTAACTCGAAAAGAATTGGTGTGGCTTGTCCGACTTAACATGTAGCATCTAAAGAGAACAAAAAGGAGAATATTCTTTCGTCAAAAATTTTCAGAAAATCACGTTTTAAGGAAATCCCGCATCGTGCGAAATTATCTTGTTTTTCCTAAACAACACGTTGTAACTCGAAAAGCTTTCGTGTTGCGTGTATGTCTAAGTGTGTAGCCTCAAAAGAGAAGGCACAGGAGAGTTTTCTCTCGAAAGAATATGTAAGAATACCACTTCATAAGGAAATACAGTTTTGCAGAGTAAAGACATATACGTACATATTGGAAACTCTATGAGAAGAAATAACGCATAGTACAAAATTAGCTTGTATCTCCAAAAATACACGTTGTAACTCGAAAAGAATTGGTGTGGCGTGTACGTCTTAACGTGTAGTCTCAAAAGAGTGCCCAAAGGAGAATTTTCTTACGTCAAAATTTTTCAGAAAATCACGTTTTAAGGAAATCCCGCATCGTGCAAAATTATCTTGTTTTTCCTAAACAACACGTTGTAACTCGAAAAGCTTTCGTGTTGCGTGTATGTCTAAGTGTGTAGCCTCAAAACAGAAGGCACAGGAGAGTTTTCTGTCGAAAGAATATTTTAGAATACCACGTTATAAGGAAATACAATTTTGCAGAGTAAAGACAAATACGCATGTATTGGAAACACTTTATGAGAACAAATAACGCATCATACAAAATTTTCTTGTATCTCCAAAACTACACGTTGTAACTCGAAAAGAATTGTTGTGGCGTGTATGTCTTAACATGTAGTATCTAAAGAGAACCAAAGCGAGAATTTTCTTACGTCAAAATTTTTCAGAAAATCCCGTTTTAAGGAAATATCGCATCGTGCGAAATTATCTTGTTTTTCCTAAACAACACGTTGTAACTCGAAAAGCTTTCGTGTTGCGTGTATGTCTAAGTGTGTAGCCTCAAAAGAGAAGGCACAGGAGACTTTTCTCTCGAAAGAATATGTAAGAATACCACTTCATAAGGAAATACAGTTTTGCAGAGTAAAGACATATACGTACATATTGGAAACTCTACAAGAAGAAATAACGCATAGTACAAAATTAGCTTGTATCTCCAAAACTACACGTTGTAACTCGAAAAGAATTGGTGTGGCGTGTACGTCTTAACATGTAGTCTCAAAAGAGTGCCCAAAGGAGAATTTTCTTACGTCAAAATTTTTCAGAAAATCACGTTTTAAGGAAATCCCGCATCGTGCGAAATTATCTTGTTTTTCCTAAACAACACGTTGTAACTCGAAAAGCTTTCGTGTTGCGTGTATGTCTAAGTGTGTAGCCTCAAAACAGAAGGCACAGGAGAGTTTTCTGTCGAAAGAATATTGTAGAATACCACGTTATAAGGAAATACAATTTTGCAGAGTAAAGACAAATACGTACGTATTGGAAACACTTTACGAGAAGAAATAACGCATCATAAAAAATTAGCTTGTATCTCCAAAACTACACGTTGTAACTCGAAAAGAATTGTTGTGGCGTGTACGTCTTAACATGTAGCATCAAAAGAGAACCCAAAGGAGAATTTTCTTTCGTCAAAATTTTTCAGAAAATCACGTTTTAAGGAAATCCAGCATCATGCGAAATTATCTTGTTTTCCTAAACAACATGTTGTAACTCGAAAAGCTTTCGTGTTGCGTGTATGTCTAAGTGTGTAGCCTCAAAAGAGAAGGCACAGGAGAGTTTTCCTTCGAAAGAATATGTAAGAATACCATTTCATAAGGAAATACAGTTTTGCAGAGCTAAGACCTATACGTATATATTGGAAACTCTACAAGAAGAAATAACGCATAGCACAAAATTAGCTTGTATCTCCAAAACTAGACGTTGTAACTCGAAAAGAATTGGTGTGGCGTGTACGTCTTAAAGTGTAGTCTCAAATGAGTGCCCAAAGGAGAATTTTCTTTCGTCAAAATTTTTCAGAAAATCACGTTTTAAGGAAATTCCGCATCGTGCGAAATTATCTTGTTTTTCCTAAACAACACGTTGTAACTCGAAAAGCTTTCGTGTTGCGTGTATGTCTAAGTGTGGAGCCTCAAAACAAAAGGTACAGGAGAGTTTTCTCTCGAATGAATATTGTAGTATACCACGTTATAAGGAAATACAATTTTGCAGAGTAAAGACAAATACGTATGTATTGGAAACACTTTATGAGAAGAAATAACGCATCGTACAAAATTAGATTGTATCTCCAAAACTACACATTGTAACTCGAAAAGAATTGTTGTGGCGTGTACGTCTCAACATGTAGCATCTAAAAAGAATCAAAACGAGAATTTTCTTACGTCAAAATTTTTCAGAAAATCACGTTTTAAGGAAATCCCGCATTATGCGAAATTATCTTGTTTTTCCTAAACAACACGTTGTAACTCGAAAAGCTTTCGTGTTGCGTGTATGTCTAAGTGTGTAGCCTCAAAAGAGAAGGCACAGGAGACTTTTCTCTCAAAAGAATATGTAAGAATACCACTTCATAAGGAAATACAGTTTTGCAGAGTAAAGACATATACGTACATATTGGAAACTCTACAAGAAGAAATAACGCATAGTACAAAATTAGCTTGTATCTCCAAAACTACACGTTGTAACTCGAAAAGAATTGGTGTGGCATGTACGTCTTAACATATAGTCTCAAAAGAGTGCCCAAAGGAGAATTTACTTTCGTCAAAATTTTTCAGAAAATCACGTTTTAAGGAAATCCCGCATCGTGCGAAATTATCTTGTTTTTCCTAAACAACACGTTGTAACTCGAAAAGCTTTCGTGTTGCGTGTATGTCTAAGTGTGTAGCCTCAAAACAGAAGGCACAGGAGAGTTTTCTGTCGAAAGAATACTGTAGAATACCACGTTATAAGGAAATACAATTTTGCAGAGTAAAGACAAATACGTACATATTGGAAACACTTTACGAGAAGAAATAATGCATCATACAAAATTAGCTTGTATCTCCAAAACTACACGTTGTAACTCGAAAAGAATTGTTGTGGCATGTATGTCTTAACATGTAGCATCTAAAAAGAACCAAAAGGAGAATTTTCTTTCGTCAAAATTTTTCAGAAAATAACGTTTATGGAAATCCCGCATCCTGCGAAATTATCTTGTTTTTCCTAATCAACACGTTGTAACTCGAAAAGCTTTTTTGTTGCGCGTATGTCTAAGTGTGTAGCCTCAAAACAGAAGGCACAGGAGAGTTTTCTGTCCAAAGAATATTGTAGAATACCACGTTATAAGGAAATACAATTTTGCAGAGTAAAGACAAATACGTACGTATTGGAAACACTTTAGGAGAAGAAATAACGCATCATACAAAATTAGCTTGTATCTCTAAAACTACACGTTGTAACTCGAAAAGAATTGTTGTGGCGTGTACGTCTTAACATGTAGCATCAAAAGAGAACCAAAAGGAGAATTTTCTTTCGTCAAAATTTTTCAGAAAATCACGTTTTAAGGAAATCCCGCATCGTGCGACATTATCTTGTTTTTCCTAAACAACACGTTGTAACTCGAAAAGCTTTCATGTTGCGTGTATGTCTAAGTGTGTAGCCTCAAAACAGAAGGCACAGGAGAGTTTTCTGTCGAAAGAATATTGTAGAATACCACGTTATAAGGAAATACAATTTTGCAGAGTAAAGACAAATACGTATGTATTGGAAACACTTTACGAGAAGAAATAACGCATCATACAAAATTAGCTTGTATCTCCAAAACTACACGTTGTAACTCGAAAAGAATTGTTGTGGCGTGTACGTCTTAACATGTAGCATCTAGAGAGAACCAAAAGGAGAATTTTCTTTCGTCAATATTTTTCAGAAAATAACGTTTATGGAAATCCCGCATCGTGCGAAATTATCTTGTTTTTCCTAATCACCACGTTGTAACTCGAAAAGTTTCGTGTTGCGTGTATGTATAAGTGTGTAGCCTCAAAACAGAAGGCACAGGAGAGTTTTCTGTCGAAAGAATATTGTAGAATACCACGTTATAAGGAAATACAATTTTGCAGAGTAAAGACAAATACGTACATATTGGAAACACTTTACGAGAAGAAATAACGCATCGTACAAAATTAGCTTGTATCTCTGAAACTACACGTTGTAACTCGAAAAGAATTGTTGTGGCGTGTACGTCTTAACATGTAGCATCAAAAGAGAACCCAAAGGAGAATTTTCTTTCCTCAAAATTTTTCAGAAAATCACGTTTTAAGGAAATCCCGCATCGTGCGAAATTATCTTGTTTTTCATAAACAACACGTTGTAAGTCGAAAGGTTTCATGTTGCGTGTAAGTCTAAGTGTGTAGCCTCAAAAGAGAAGGCACAGGAGAGTTTTCTCTCGAAAGAATATGTAAGAATACCACTTCATAAGGAAATACAGTTTTGCAGAGTAAAGACATATATGTACGTATTGGAAACTCTTTACGAGAAGAAATAACGCATAGTAAAAAATTAGCTTGTATCTCTAAAACTACACGTTGTAACTCGAAAAGAATTGGTGTGGTGTGTACGTCTTAACGTGTAGTCTCAAAAGAGAGCCCAAAGGAGAATTTTCTTTCGTCAAAATTTTTCAGAAAATCACGTTTTAAGGAAATCCCGCATCGTGCGAAATTATCTTGTTTTTCCTAAACAACACGTAGTAAGTCGAAAAGCTTTCGTGTTGCCTGTATGTCTAAGTGTGTAGCCTCAAAACAGAAGGCACAGGAGAGTTTTCTGTCGAAAGAATATTGTAGAATACCACATTATATGGAAATACAATTTTGCAGAGTAAAGACAAATACGTACGTATTGGAAACACTTGAGTAGAAGAAATAACGCATCGTACAAAATTAGCTTCTATCTCCAAAACTACACGTTGTAATTCGAAAAGAATTGTTGTGGCGTGTCCGTCTTAACATGTAGCATCTAAAGAGAACCCAAAGGACAATTTTCTTTCGTCAAAAGTTTTCAGAAAATCACGTTTTAAGGAAATCCCGCATCGTGCGAAATTATCTTGTTTTTCCTAAACAACACGTTGTAACTCGAAAAGCTTTCGTGTTGCCTGTATGTCTAAGTGTTTAGCCTCAAAAGAGAAGGCACAGGAGAGTTTTCTCTCGAAAGAATATGTAAGAATACCACTTCATAAGGAAATACTGTTTTGCAGAATAAAGACATATACGTACGTATTGGAAACTCTTTAAGAGAAGAAATAACGCATAGTACAAAATTGGCTTGTATCTCCAAAACTACATGTTGTAACTCGAAAAGATTTGGTGTGGGGAGTACCTCTTAACGTGTAGTCTCAAAGAGAGCCCAAAGGAGAATTTTCTTTCGTCAAAATTTTTCAGAAAATTACGTTTTAAGGAAATCCCGCATCATGCGATATTATCTTGTTTTTCCTATACAACACGTTGTAACTCGAAAAGATTTAGTGTTGCGCGTATGTCTAAGTGTGCAGCCTCAAAACAGAAGGCACAGGAGAGTTTTCTCTCAAAAGAATATTGTAGAATACCACGTTATAAGGAAATACAATTTTGCAGAATAAAGACAAATACATACGTATTGGAAACACTTTACGAGAAGAAATAACGCATCGTAAAAAATTAGCTTGTATCTCCAAAACTACACGTTGTAACTCGAAAAGAATTGTCGTGGCGTGTCTGTCTTAACATGTAGCATCTAAAGAGAACCAAAAGGAGAATTTTCTTTCGTCAAAATTTTTCAGAAAATAACGTTTTAAGGAATTCCCGCATCTTGTGAAATTATCTTGTTTTTTCTAAACAACACCATGTAACTCGAAAAGCTTTCGTGTTGCGTGTATGTCTATGTGTGTAGCCTCAAAAGAGAAAGCACAGGAGAGTTTTCTCTCGAAAGAATATGTAAGAATACCACTTCATAAGGAAATACAGTTTTGCAGAATAAAGACAAATACGTACTTATTGGAAACTCTTTATGAAAAGAAATAACGCATAGTAGAAAATTAGCTTGTATCTCCAAAACTACACGTTGTAACTCGAAAAGAATTGGTGTGGAGTGTACGTCTTAACGTGTAGCATCAAAAGAGAACCCAAAGGAGAATTTTCTTTCCTCAAAATTTTTCAGAAAATCACGTTTTAAGGAAATCCCGCATCGTGCGAAATTATCTTGTTTTTCCTAAACAACACGTTGTAACTCGAAAAGCTTTCGTGTTGCGTGTATGTCTAAGTGTGTAGTCTCAAAACAGAAGGCACAGGAGAGTTTTCTGTCGAAAGAATATTGTAGAATACCACGTTATAAGGAAATCCAATTTTGCAGAGTAAAGACAAATACGTACTTATTGGAAACACTTTACAAGAAGAAATAATGCATCGTACAAAAGTAGCTTGTATCTCTAAAACTACACGTTGTAACTCGAAAAGAATTGTTGTGGCGTGTACTTCTTAAAATGTAGCATCAAAAGAGAACCCAAAGGAGAATTTTCTTTCCTCAAAATTTTTCAGAAAATCACGTTTTAAGGAAATCCCGCATCATGCGAAATTATCTTGTTTTTCCTAAACAACACGTTGTAACTCGAAAAGCTATCGTGTTGCGTGTATGTCTAAGTGTTTAGCCTAAAAACAGAAGGCACAGGAGAGTTTTCTGTCGAAAGAATATTGTAGAATACCACGTTATAAGGAAATACAATTTTGCAGAATAAAGACAAATATGTACGTATTGGAAACACTTTATGAGAAGAAATAACGCATCCTATAAAATTAGCTTGTATCTCCAAAACTACACGTTGTAACTCGAAAAGAATTGTTGTGGCGTGTATGTCTTAACATGTAGCATCTAAAGAGAACCAATAGGAGAATTTTCTTTGGCAATATTTTTCAGAAAATCACGTTTTAAGGAAATCCCGCATCGTGCGAAATTATCTTGTTTTTCCTAAACAACACGTTGTAAGTCGAAAGGTTTCATGTTGCGTGTATGTCTAAGTGTGTAGACTCAAAAGAGAAGGCACAGGAGAGTTTTCTCTCGAAAGAATATGTAAGAATACCACTTCATAAGGAAATACAGTTTTGCAGAGTAAAGACATATATGTACGTATTGGAAACTCTTAAGAGAAGAAATAACGCATAGTAAAAAATTAGCTTGTATCTCCAAAACTACACGTTGTAACTCGAAAAGAATTGGTGTGGTGTGTACGTCTTAACGTGTAGTCTCAAAAGAGAGCCCAAAGGAGAATTTTCTTTCGTCAAAATTTTTCAGAAAATCACGTTTTAAGGAAATCCCGCATCGTGCGAAATTATCTTGTTTTTCCTAAAGAACACGTAGTAAGTCGAAAAGCTTTCGTGTTGCGTGTAGGTCTAAGTGTGTAGCCTCAAAACAGAAGGCACAGGAGAGTTTTCTGTCGAAAGAATATTGTAGAATACCACATTATATGGAAATACAATTTTGCAGAGTAAAGACAAATACTTACGTATTGGAAACACTTGAGTAGAAGAAATAACGCATCGTAAAAAATTAGCTTGTATCTCCAAAACTACACGTTGTAATTCGAAAAGAATTGTTGTGGCCTGTCCGTCTTAACATGTAGCATCTAAAGAGAACCCAAAGGAGAATTTTCTTTCGTCAAAAGTTTTCAGAAAATCACGTTTTAAGGAAATCCCGCATCGTGCGAAATTATCTTGTTTTTCCTAAACAACACGTTGTAACTCGAATAGCTTTCGTGTTGCCTGTATGTCTAAGTGTTTAGCCTCAAAAGAGAAGGCACAGGAGAGTTTTCTCTCGAAAGAATATGTAAGAATACCACTTCATAAGGAAATACTGTTTTGCAGAATAAAGACATATACGTACGTATTGGAAACTCTTTAAGAGAAGAAATAACGCATAGTACAAAATTGGCTTGTATCTCCAAAACTACATGTTGTAACTCGAAAAGATTTGGTGTGGGGAGTACCTCTTAACGTGTAGTCTCAAAGAGAGCCCAAAGGAGAATTTTCTTTCGTCAAAATTTTTCAGAAAATTACGTTTTAAGGAAATCCCGCATCATGCGATATTATCTTGTTTTTGCTATACAACACGTTGTAACTCGAAAAGATTTAGTGTTGCGCGTATGTCTAAGTGTGCAGCCTCAAAACAGAAGGCACAGGAGAGTTTTCTGTCGAAAGAATATTGTAGAATACCACGTTATAAGGAAATACAATTTTGCAGAGTAAAGACAAATACGTACGTATTGGAAACACTTTACGAGAAGAAATAACGCATCATAAAAAATTAGCTTGTATCTCCAAAACTACACGTTGTAACTCGAAAAGAATTGTTGTGGCGTGTACGTCTTAACATGTAGCATCAAAAGAGAACCCAAAGGAGAATTTTCTTTCGTCAAAATTTTTCAGAAAATCACGTTTTAAGGAAATCCAGCATCATGCGAAATTATCTTGTTTTCCTAAACAACATGTTGTAACTCGAAAAGCTTTCGTGTTGCGTGTATGTCTAAGTGTGTAGCCTCAAAAGAGAAGGCACAGGAGAGTTTTCCTTCGAAAGAATATGTAAGAATACCATTTCATAAGGAAATACAGTTTTGCAGAGCTAAGACCTATACGTATATATTGGAAACTCTACAAGAAGAAATAACGCATAGCACAAAATTAGCTTGTATCTCCAAAACTAGACGTTGTAACTCGAAAAGAATTGGTGTGGCGTGTACGTCTTAAAGTGTAGTCTCAAATGAGTGCCCAAAGGAGAATTTTCTTTCGTCAAAATTTTTCAGAAAATCACGTTTTAAGGAAATTCCGCATCGTGCGAAATTATCTTGTTTTTCCTAAACAACACGTTGTAACTCGAAAAGCTTTCGTGTTGCGTGTATGTCTAAGTGTGGAGCCTCAAAACAAAAGGTACAGGAGAGTTTTCTCTCGAATGAATATTGTAGTATACCACGTTATAAGGAAATACAATTTTGCAGAGTAAAGACAAATATGTATGTATTGGAAACACTTTATGAGAAGAAATAACGCATCGTACAAAATTAGATTGTATCTCCAAAACTACACATTGTAACTCGAAAAGAATTGTTGTGGCGTGTACGTCTCAACATGTAGCATCTAAAAAGAATCAAAACGAGAATTTTCTTACGTCAAAATTTTTCAGAAAATCACGTTTTAAGGAAATCCCGCATTATGCGAAATTATCTTCTTTTTCCTAAACAACACGTTGTAACTCGAAAAGCTTTCGTGTTGCGTGTATGTCTAAGTGTGTAGCCTCAAAAGAGAAGGCACAGGAGACTTTTCTCTCAAAAGAATATGTAAGAATACCACTTCATAAGGAAATACAGTTTTGCAGAGTAAAGACATATACGTACATATTGGAAACTCTACAAGAAGAAATAACGCATAGTACAAAATTAGCTTGTATCTCCAAAACTACACGTTGTAACTCGAAAAGAATTGGTGTGGCATGTACGTCTTAACATATAGTCTCAAAAGAGTGCCCAAAGGAGAATTTACTTTCGTCAAAATTTTTCAGAAAATCACGTTTTAAGGAAATCCCGCATCGTGCGAAATTATCTTGTTTTTCCTAAACAACACGTTGTAACTCGAAAAGCTTTCGTGTTGCGTGTATGTCTAAGTGTGTAGCCTCAAAACAGAAGGCACAGGAGAGTTTTCTGTCGAAAGAATACTGTAGAATACCACGTTATAAGGAAATACAATTTTGCAGAGTAAAGACAAATACGTACATATTGGAAACACTTTACGAGAAGAAATAATGCATCATACAAAATTAGCTTGTATCTCCAAAACTACACGTTGTAACTCGAAAAGAATTGTTGTGGCATGTACGTCTTAACATGTAGCATCTAAAAAGAACCAAAAGGAGAATTTTCTTTCGTCAAAATTTTTCAGAAAATAACGTTTATGGAAATCCCGCATCCTGCGAAATTATCTTGTTTTTCCTAATCAACACGTTGTAACTCGAAAAGCTTTTTTGTTGCGCGTATGTCTAAGTGTGTAGCCTCAAAACAGAAGGCACAGGAGAGTTTTCTGTCCAAAGAATATTGTAGAATACCACGTTATAAGGAAATACAATTTTGCAGAGTAAAGACAAATACGTACGTATTGGAAACACTTTAGGAGAAGAAATAACGCATCGTACAAAATTAGCTTGTATCTCTAAAACTACACGTTGTAACTCGAAAAGAATTGTTGTGGCGTGTACGTCTTAACATGTAGCATCAAAAGAGAACCAAAAGGAGAATTTTCTTTCGTCAAAATTTTTCAGAAAATCACGTTTTAAGGAAATCCCGCATCGTGCGACATTATCTTGTTTTTCCTAAACAACACGTTGTAACTCGAAAAGCTTTCATGTTGCGTGTATGTCTAAGTGTGTAGCCTCAAAACAGAAGGCACAGGAGAGTTTTCTGTCGAAAGAATATTGTAGAATACCACGTTATAAGGAAATACAATTTTGCAGAGTAAAGACAAATACGTATGTATTGGAAACACTTTACGAGAAGAAATAACGCATCATACAAAATTAGCTTGTATCTCCAAAACTACACGTTGTAACTCGAAAAGAATTGTTGTGGCGTGTACGTCTTAACATGTAGCATCTAGAGAGAACCAAAAGGAGAATTTTCTTTCGTCAATATTTTTCAGAAAATAACGTTTATGGAAATCCCGCATCGTGCGAAATTATCTTGTTTTTCCTAATCACCACGTTGTAACTCGAAAAGTTTCGTGTTGCGTGTATGTATAAGTGTGTAGCCTCAAAACAGAAGGCACAGGAGAGTTTTCTGTCGAAAGAATATTGTAGAATACCACGTTATAAGGAAATACAATTTTGCAGAGTAAAGACAAATACGTACATATTGGAAACACTTTACGAGAAGAAATAACGCATCGTACAAAATTAGCTTGTATCTCTGAAACTACACGTTGTAACTCGAAAAGAATTGTTGTGGCGTGTACGTCTTAACATGTAGCATCAAAAGAGAACCCAAAGGAGAATTTTCTTTCCTCAAAATTTTTCAGAAAATCACGTTTTAAGGAAATCCCGCATCGTGCGAAATTATCTTGTTTTTCATAAACAACACGTTGTAAGTCGAAAGGTTTCATGTTGCGTGTAAGTCTAAGTGTGTAGCCTCAAAAGAGAAGGCACAGGAGAGTTTTCTCTCGAAAGAATATGTAAGAATACCACTTCATAAGGAAATACAGTTTTGCAGAGTAAAGACATATATGTACGTATTGGAAACTCTTTACGAGAAGAAATAACGCATAGTAAAAAATTAGCTTGTATCTCTAAAACTACACGTTGTAACTCGAAAAGAATTGGTGTGGTGTGTACGTCTTAACGTGTAGTCTCAAAAGAGAGCCCAAAGGAGAATTTTCTTTCGTCAAAATTTTTCAGAAAATCACGTTTTAAGGAAATCCCGCATCGTGCGAAATTATCTTGTTTTCCTAAACAACACGTAGTAAGTCGAAAAGCTTTCGTGTTGCCTGTATGTCTAAGTGTGTAGCCTCAAAACAGAAGGCACAGGAGAGTTTTCTGTCGAAAGAATATTGTAGAATACCACATTATATGGAAATACAATTTTGCAGAGTAAAGACAAATACGTACGTATTGGAAACACTTGAGTAGAAGAAATAACGCATCGTACAAAATTAGCTTCTATCTCCAAAACTACACGTTGTAATTCGAAAAGAATTGTTGTGGCGTGTCCGTCTTAACATGTAGCATCTAAAGAGAACCCAAAGGACAATTTTCTTTCGTCAAAAGTTTTCAGAAAATCACGTTTTAAGGAAATCCCGCATCGTGCGAAATTATCTTGTTTTTCCTAAACAACACGTTGTAACTCGAAAAGCTTTCGTGTTGCCTGTATGTCTAAGTGTTTAGCCTCAAAAGAGAAGGCACAGGAGAGTTTTCTCTCGAAAGAATATGTAAGAATACCACTTCATAAGGAAATACTGTTTTGCAGAATAAAGACATATACGTACGTATTGGAAACTCTTTAAGAGAAGAAATAACGCATAGTACAAAATTGGCTTGTATCTCCAAAACTACATGTTGTAACTCGAAAAGATTTGGTGTGGGGAGTACCTCTTAACGTGTAGTCTCAAAGAGAGCCCAAAGGAGAATTTTCTTTCGTCAAAATTTTTCAGAAAATTACGTTTTAAGGAAATCCCGCATCATGCGATATTATCTTGTTTTTCCTATACAACACGTTGTAACTCGAAAAGATTTAGTGTTGCGCGTATGTCTAAGTGTGCAGCCTCAAAACAGAAGGCACAGGAGAGTTTTCTCTCAAAAGAATATTGTAGAATACCACGTTATAAGGAAATACAATTTTGCAGAATAAAGACAAATACATACGTATTGGAAACACTTTACGAGAAGAAATAACGCATCGTACAAAATTAGCTTGTATCTCCAAAACTACACGTTGTAACTCGAAAAGAATTGTCGTGGCGTGTCTGTCTTAACATGTAGCATCTAAAGAGAACCAAAAGGAGAATTTTCTTTCGTCAAAATTTTTCAGAAAATAACGTTTTAAGGAATTCCCGCATCTTGTGAAATTATCTTGTTTTTTCTAAACAACACCATGTAACTCGAAAAGCTTTCGTGTTGCGTGTATGTCTATGTGTGTAGCCTCAAAAGAGAAAGCACAGGAGAGTTTTCTCTCGAAAGAATATGTAAGAATACCACTTCATAAGGAAATACAGTTTTGCAGAATAAAGACAAATACGTACTTATTGGAAACTCTTTATGAAAAGAAATAACGCATAGTAGAAAATTAGCTTGTATCTCCAAAACTACACGTTGTAACTCGAAAAGAATTGGTGTGGAGTGTACGTCTTAACGTGTAGCATCAAAAGAGAACCCAAAGGAGAATTTTCTTTCCTCAAAATTTTTCAGAAAATCACGTTTTAAGGAAATCCCGCATCGTGCGAAATTATCTTGTTTTTCCTAAACAACACGTTGTAACTCGAAAAGCTTTCGTGTTGCGTGTATGTCTAAGTGTGTAGTCTCAAAACAGAAGGCACAGGAGAGTTTTCTGTCGAAAGAATATTGTAGAATACCACGTTATAAGGAAATCCAATTTTGCAGAGTAAAGACAAATACGTACGTATTGGAAACACTTTACAAGAAGAAATAATGCATCGTACAAAAGTAGCTTGTATCTCTAAAACTACACGTTGTAACTCGAAAAGAATTGTTGTGGCGTGTACTTCTTAAAATGTAGCATCAAAAGAGAACCCAAAGGAGAATTTTCTTTCCTCAAAATTTTTCAGAAAATCACGTTTTAAGGAAATCCCGCATCATGCGAAATTATCTTGTTTTTCCTAAACAACACGTTGTAACTCGAAAAGCTATCGTGTTGCGTGTATGTCTAAGTGTTTAGCCTAAAAACAGAAGGCACAGGAGAGTTTTCTGTCGAAAGAATATTGTAGAATACCACGTTATAAGGAAATACAATTTTGCAGAATAAAGACAAATATGTACGTATTGGAAACACTTTATGAGAAGAAATAACGCATCCTATAAAATTAGCTTGTATCTCCAAAACTACACGTTGTAACTCGAAAAGAATTGTTGTGGCGTGTATGTCTTAACATGTAGCATCTAAAGAGAACCAATAGGAGAATTTTCTTTGGCAATATTTTTCAGAAAATCACGTTTTAAGGAAATCCCGCATCGTGCGAAATTATCTTGTTTTTCCTAAACAACACGTTGTAAGTCGAAAGGTTTCATGTTGCGTGTATGTCTAAGTGTGTAGACTCAAAAGAGAAGGCACAGGAGAGTTTTCTCTCGAAAGAATATGTAAGAATACCACTTCATAAGGAAATACAGTTTTGCAGAGTAAAGACATATATGTACGTATTGGAAACTCTTAAGAGAAGAAATAACGCATAGTAAAAAATTAGCTTGTATCTCCAAAACTACACGTTGTAACTCGAAAAGAATTGGTGTGGTGTGTACGTCTTAACGTGTAGTCTCAAAAGAGAGCCCAAAGGAGAATTTTCTTTCGTCAAAATTTTTCAGAAAATCACGTTTTAAGGAAATCCCGCATCGTGCGAAATTATCTTGTTTTTCCTAAAGAACACGTAGTAAGTCGAAAAGCTTTCGTGTTGCGTGTAGGTCTAAGTGTGTAGCCTCAAAACAGAAGGCACAGGAGAGTTTTCTGTCGAAAGAATATTGTAGAATACCACATTATATGGAAATACAATTTTGCAGAGTAAAGACAAATACTTACGTATTGGAAACACTTGAGTAGAAGAAATAACGCATCGTACAAAATTAGCTTGTATCTCCAAAACTACACGTTGTAATTCGAAAAGAATTGTTGTGGCCTGTCCGTCTTAACATGTAGCATCTAAAGAGAACCCAAAGGAGAATTTTCTTTCGTCAAAAGTTTTCAGAAAATCACGTTTTAAGGAAATCCCGCATCGTGCGAAATTATCTTGTTTTTCCTAAACAACACGTTGTAACTCGAATAGCTTTCGTGTTGCCTGTATGTCTAAGTGTTTAGCCTCAAAAGAGAAGGCACAGGAGAGTTTTCTCTCGAAAGAATATGTAAGAATACCACTTCATAAGGAAATACAGTTTTGCAGAGTAAAGACATATACGTACGTATTGGAAACTCTTTAAGAGAAGAAATAACGCATAGTACAAAATTGGCTTGTATCTCCAAAACTACATGTTGTAACTCGAAAAGATTTGGTGTGGGGAGTACCTCTTAACGTGTAGTCTCAAAGAGAGCCCAAAGGAGAATTTTCTTTCGTCAAAATTTTTCAGAAAATTACATTTTAAGGAAATCCCGCATCATGCGATATTATCTTGTTTTTCCTAAACAACACGTTGTAACTCGAAAAGATTTAGTGTTGCGCGTATGTCTAAGTGTGCAGCCTCAAAACAGAAGGCACAGGAGAGTTTTCTCTCAAAAGAATATTGTAGAATACCACGTTATAAGGAAATACAATTGTGCAGAATAAAGACAAATACATACGTATTGGAAACACTTTACGAGAAGAAATAACGCATCGTACAAAATTAGCTTGTATCTCCAAAACTACACGTTGTAACTCGAAAAGAATTGTCGTGGCGTGTCTGTCTTAACATGTAGCATCTAAAGAGAACCAAAAGGAGAATTTTCTTTCGTCAAAATTTTTCAGAAAATAACGTTTTAAGGAAATCCCGCATCTTGTGAAATTATCTTGTTTTTCCTAAACAACACCATGTAACTCGAAAAGCTTTCGTGTTGCGTGTATGTCTATGTGTGTAGCCTCAAAAGAGAAAGCACAGGAGAGTTTTCTCTCGAAAGAATATGTAAGAATGCCACTTCATAAGGAAATACAGTTTTGCAGAATAAAGACAAATACGTACTTATTGGAAACTCTTTACGAAAAGAAATAACGCATAGTAGAAAATTAGCTTGTATCTCCAAAACTACACGTTGTAACTCGAAAAGAATTGGTGTGGAGTGTACGTCTTAACGTGTAGTCTCAAAAGAGAGCCCAAAGGAGAATTTTCTTTCGTCAAAATTTTTCAGAAAATAACGTTTTAAGGAAATCCCGCATCGTGCGAAATTATCTTGTTTTTCCTAAACAACACGTTGTAACTCGAAAAGCTTTCGTGTTGCGTGTATGTCTAAGTGTGTAGCCTCAAAACAGAAGGCACAGGAGAGTTTACTCTCGAAAGAATATTGTAGAATACCACGTTATAAGGAAATACAATTTTGCAGAGTAAAGACAAATACGTACCTATTGGAAACATTTAAGGAGATGAAATAACGCATCATATAAAATTAGCTTGTAGCTCCAAAACTACACGTTGTAACTCGAAAAGAATTGTTGTGGCGTGTCCGTCTTAACATGTAGCATCTAAAGAGAACCCAAAGGAAAATTTTCTTTCGTCAAAAGTTTTCAGAATATCACGTTTTAAGGAAATCCCTCATCGTGCGAAATTATCTTGTTTTTCCTAAACAACACTTTGTAACTCGAAAAGCTTTCGTGTTGCCTGTATGTCTAAGTGTATAGCCTCAAAAGAGAAGGCACAGGAGAGTTTTCTCTCGAAAGAATATGTAAGAATACCACTTCATAAGGAAATACAGTTTTGCAGAGTAAAGACATATACGTACATATTGGAAACTCTTTACGAGAAGAAATAACGCATAGTAAATAATGAGCTTGTATCAACAAAACTACATGTTGTAACTCGAAAAGATTTGGTGTGGGGTGTACCTCTTAACGTGTAGTCTCAAAAGAGAGCCCAAAGGAGAATTTTCTTTCGTAAAATTTTTCAGAAAATCACGTTTTAAGGAAATCCTGCATCATGCGATATTATCTTGTTTATCCTAAAACAACACGTTGTAACTCGAAAAGCTTTCGTGTTGCGCGTTTGTCTAAGTGTGCAGCCTCAAAACAGAAGGCACAGGAGAGTTTTCTGTCGAAAGAATATTGTAGAATACCACGTTATAAGGAAATACAATTTTGCAGAGTAAAGACAAATACATACTTATTGGAAACACTTTACGAGAAGAAATAACGCATCCTAAAAAATTAGCTTGTATCTCCAAAACTACACGTTGTAACTCGAAAAGAATTGTTGTGGCGTGTCCGACTTAACATGTAGCATCTAAAGAGAACCAAAAGGAGAATTTTCTTTCGTCAATATTTTTCAGAAAATAACGTTTATGGAAATCCCACATCGTGCGAAATTATCTTGTTTTTCCTAATCAACACGTTGTAACTCGAAAAGCTTTCGTGTTGCGTGTATGTCTAAGTGTGTAGCCTCAAAACAGAAGGCACAGGAGAGTTTTCTGTCGAAAGAATATGTAAGAATACCACGTTATAAATAAATACAATTTTGCAGAGTAAAGACAAATACGTACTTATTGGAAACACTTTACAAGAAGAAATAACGCATCGTACAAATTTAGCTTGTATCTCTAAAACTACACGTTGTAACTCGAAAAGAATTGGTGTGGCGTGTACGTCTTAACATGTAGCATCAAAAGAGAACCCAAAGGAGAATTTTCTTTCCTCAAAATTTTTCAGAAAATCACGTTTTAAGGAAATCCCGCATCGTGCGAAATTATCTTGTTTTTCCTAAACAACACGTTGTAACTCGAAAAGCTTTCGTGTTGCGTGTATGTCTAAGTGTGTAGCCTCAAAACAGAAGGCACAGGAGAGTTTTCTGTCGAAAGAATATTGTAGAATACCACGTTATAAGGAAATACAATTTTGCAGAGTAAAGACAAATACGTATGTATTGGAAACACTTTACAAGAAGAAATAACGCATCGTACAAAAGTAGCTTGTATCTCTAAAACTACACGTTGTAACTCGAAAAGAATTGTTGTGGCGTGTACGTCTTAACATGTAGCATCAAAAGAGAACCCAAAGGAGAATTTTCTTTCCTCAAAATTTTTCAGAAAATCACGTTTTAAGGAAATCCCGCATCGTGCGAAATTATCTTGTTTTTCCTAAACAACACGTTGTAACTCGAAAAGCTATCGTGTTGCGTGTATGTCTAAGTGTGTTGCCTCAAAACAGAAGGCACAGGAGAGTTTTCTGTCGAAAGAATATTGTAGAATACCACGTTATAAGGAAATACAATTTTGCAGAATAAAGACAAATATGTACGTATTGGAAACACTTTATGAGAAGAAATAACGCATCCTATAAAATTAGCTTGTATCTCCAAAACTACACGTTGTAACTCGAAAAGAATTGTTGTGGCGTGTATGTCTTAACATGTAGCATCTAAAGAGAACCAATAGGAGAATTTTCTTTGGCAAAATTTTTCAGAAAATCACGTTTTAAGGAAATCCCGCATCGTGTGAAATTATCTTGTTTTTCCTAAACAACACGTTGTAAGTCGAAAGGTTTCATGTTGCGTGTATGTCTAAGTGTGTAGCCTCAAAAGAGAAGGCACAGGAGATTTTTCTCTCGAAAGAATATGTAAGAATACCACTTCATAAGGAAATACAGTTTTGCAGAGTAAAGACATATATGTACGTATTGGAAACTCTTTATGAGAAGAAATAACGCATAGTAAAAAATTAGCTTGTATCTCCAAAACTACACGTTGTAACTCGAAAAGAATTGGTGTGGTGTGTACGTCTTAACGTGTAGTCTCAAAAGATAGCCCAAAAGAGAATTTTCTTTCGTCAAAATTTTTCAGAAAATCACGTTTTAAGGAAATCCCGCATCGTGCGAAATTATATTGTTTTTCCTAAACAACACGTTGTAACTCGAAAAGCTTTCGTGTTGCGTGTATGTCTAAGTGTGTAGCCTAAAAACAGAAGGCACAGGAGAGTTTTCTGTCGAAAGAATATTGTAGAATACCACGTTATAAGGAAATACAATTTTGCAGAATAAAGACAAATATGTACCTATTGGAAACACTTTATGAGAAGAAATAACGCATCCTATAAAATTAGCTTGTATCTCCAAAACTACACGTTGTAACTCGAAAAGAATTGTTGTGGCGTGTATGTCTTAACATGTAGCATCTAAAGAGAACCAATAGGAGAATTTTCTTTGGCAAAATTTTTAAGAAAATCACGTTTTAAGGAAATCCCGCATCGTGCGAAATTATCTTGTTTTTCCTAAACAACACGTAGTAAGTCGAAAAGCTTTCGTGTTGCGTGTATGTCTAAGTGTGTAGCCTCAAAACAGAAGGCACAGGAGAGTTTTCTGTCGAAAGAATATTGTAGAATACCACATTATATGGAAATACAATTTTGCAGAGTAAAGACAAATACGTACGTATTGGAAACACTTTACAAGATGAAATAATGCATCGTACAAAATTAGCTTGTATCTCTAAAACTACACGTTGTAACTCGAAAAGAATTGTTGTGGCGTGTACGTCTTAACATGTAGCATCAAAAGAGAACCAAAAAGAGAATTTTCTTTCCTCAAAATTTTTCAGAAAATCACGTTTTAAGGAAATCCCGCATCGTGCGAAATTATCTTGTTTTCCTAAACAACACGTTGTAACTCGAAAAGCTTTCGTGTTGCGTGTATGTCTAAGTGTGTAGCCTCAAAACAGGAGGCACAGGAGAGTTTTCTGTCGAAAGAATATTGTAGAATACCACGTTATAAGGAAATACAATTTTGCATAGTAAAGACAAATATGTACGTATTGGAAACACTTTACAAGAAGAAATAACGCATCGTACAAAATTAGCTTGTATCTCTAAAACTACACGTTGTAACTCGAAAAGAATTGTTGTGGCGTGTACGTCTTAACATGTAGCATCAAAAGAGAACCCAAAAGAGAATTTTCTTTCCTCAAAATTTTTCAGAAAATCACGTTTTAAGGAAATCCCGCATCGTGCGAAATTATCTTGTTTTTCCTAAACAACACGTTGTAACTCGAAAAGCTTTCGTGTTGCGTGTATGTCTAAGTGTGTAGCCTAAAAACAGAAGGCACAGGAGAGTTTTCTGTTTTAGAATATTGTAGAATACCACGTTATAAGGAAATACAATTTGGCAGAATAAAGACAAATATGTACGTATTGGAAACACATTATGAGAAGAAATAACGCATCCTATAAAATTAGCTTGTATCTCCAAAACTACACGTTGTAACTCGAAAAGAATTGTTGTGGCGTGTATGTCTTAACATGTAGCATCTAAAGAGAACCAATAGGAGAATTTTCTTTGGCAAAATTTTTCAGAAAATCACGTTTGAAGGAAATCCCGCATCGTGCGAAATTATCTTGTTTTTCCTAAACAACACGTAGTAAGTCGAAAAGCTTTCGTGTTGCGTGTATGTCTAAGTGTGTAGCCTCAAAACAGAAGGCACAGGAGAGTTTTCTGTCGAAAGAATATTGTAGAATACCACATTATATGGATATACAATTTTGCAGAGTAAAGACAAATACGTACGTATTGGAAACACTTGAGTAGAAGAAATAATGCATCATACAAAATTAGCTTGTATCTCCAAAACTACACGTTGTAATTCGAAAAGAATTGTTGTGGCGTGTCTGTCTTAACATGTAGCATCAAAAGAGAAGCCAAAGGAGAATTTTCTTTCGTCAAAATTTTTCAGAAAATCACGTTTTAAGGAAATCCCGCATCGTGCGAAATTATCTTGTTTTTCCTAAACAACACGTTGTAACTCGAAAAGCTTTCGTGTTGCGTGTATGTCTAAGTGTGTAGCCTAAAAACAGAAGGCACAGGAGAGTTTTCTCTCGAAAGAATATGTAAGAATACCACTTCATAAGGAAATACAGTTTTGCAGAGTAAAGACATATACGTACGTATTGGAAACTCTTTAAGAGAAGAAATAACGCATAGTACAAAATTGGCTTGTATCTCCAAAACTACATGTTGTAACTCGAAAAGATTTGGTGTGGGGAGTACCTCTTAACGTGTAGTCTCAAAAGAGAGCCCAAAGGAGAATTTTCTTTCGTCAAAATTTTTCAGAAAATTACTTTTTAAGGAAATCCCGCATCGTGCGAAATTATCTTGTTTTTCCTAAACAACACGTTGTAACTCGAAAAGCTTTCGTGTTGCGTGTATGTCTAAGAGTGTAGTCTCAAAACAGAAGGCACAGGAGAGTTTTCTGTCGAAAGAATATTGTAGAATACCACGTTATAAGGAAATACAATTTTGCAGAGTAAAGACAAATACGTACGTATTGGAAACACTTTACAAGAAGAAATAACGCATCGTACAAAATTAGCTTGTATCTCTAAAACTACACGTTGTAACTCGAAAAGAATTGTTGTGGCGTGTACGTCTTAACATGTCGCATCAAAAGAGAACCCAAAGGAGAATTTTCTTTCCTCAAAATTTTTCAGAAAATCACGTTTTAAGGAAATCCCGCATCGTGCGAAATTATCTTGTTTTTCCTAAACAACACGTTGTAACTCGAAAATCTTTCGTGTTGCGTGTATGTCTAAGTGTGTAGCCTCAAAACAGGAGGCACAGGAGAGTTTTCTGTCGAAAGAATATTGTAGAATACCACGTTATAAGGAAATACAATTTTGCAGAATAAAGACAAATACGTACGTATTGGAAACACTTTACAAGAAGAAATAACGCATCATACAAAATTAGCTTGTATCTCTAAAACTACACGTTGTAACTCGAAAAGAATTGTTGTGGGGTGTACGTCTTAACATGTAGCATCAAAAGAGAACCCAAAAGAGAATTTTCTTTCCTCAAAATTTTTCAGAAAATCACGTTTTAAGGAAATCCCGCATCGTGCGAAATTATCTTGTTTTCCTAAACAACACGTTGTAACTCGAAAAGCTTTCGTGTTGCGTGTATGTCTAAGTGTGTAGCCTCAAAACAGGAGGCACAGGAGAGTTTTCTGTCGAAAGAATATTGTAGAATACCACGTTATAAGGAAATACAATTTTGCATAGTAAAGACAAATACGTACGTATTGGAAACACTTTACAAGAAGAAATAACGCATCGTACAATATTAGCTTGTATCTCTAAAACTACACGTTGTAACTCGAAAAGAATTGTTGTGGCGTGTACGTCTTAACATGTAGCATCAAAAGAGAACCCAAAAGAGAATTTTCTTTCCTCAAAATTTTTCAGAAAATCACGTTTTAAGGAAATCCCGCATCGTGCGAAATTATCTTGTTTTTCCTAAACAACACGTTGTAACTCGAAAAGCTTTCGTGTTGCGTGTATGTCTAAGTGTGTAGCCTAAAAACAGAAGGCACAGGAGAGTTTTCTGTTTTAGAATATTGTAGAATACCACGTTATAAGGAAATACAATTTGGCAGAATAAAGACAAATATGTACGTATTGGAAACACATTATGAGAAGAAATAACGCATTCTATAAAATTAGCTTGTATCTCCAAAACTACACGTTGTAACTCGAAAAGAATTGTTGTGGCGTGTATGTCTTAACATGTAGCATCTAAAGAGAACCAATAGGAGAATTTTCTTTGGCAAAATTTTTCAGAAAATCACGTTTTGAGGAAATCCCGCATCGTGCGAAATTATCTTGTTTTTCCTAAACAACACGTTGTAAGTCGAAAGGTTTCATGTTGCGTGTATGTCTAAGTGTGTAGCCTCAAAAGAGAAGGCACAGGAGAGTTTTCTCTCGAAAGAATATGTAAGAATACCACTTCATAAGGAAATACAGTTTTGCAGAGTAAAGACATATATGTACGTATTGGAAACTCTTTACAAGAAGAAATAACGCATAGTAAAAAATTAGCTTGTATCTCCAAAACTACACGTTGTAACTCGAAAAGAATTGGTGTGGTGTGTACGTCTTATCGTGTAGTCTCAAAAGAGAGCCCAAAGGAGAATTATCTTTCGTCAAAATTTTTCAGAAAATCACGTTTTAAGGAAATCCCGCATCGTGCGAAATTATCTTGTTTTTCCTAAACAACACGTAGTAAGTCGAAAAGCTTTCGTGTTGCGTGTATGTCTAAGTGTGTAGCCTCAAAACAGAAGGCACAGGAGAGTTTTCTGTCGAAAGAATATTGTAGAATACCACATTATATGGAAATACAATTTTGCAGAGTAAAGACAAATACGTACGTATTGGAAACACTTGAGTAGAAGAAATAACGCATCGTACAAAATTAGCTAGTATCTCCAAAACTACACGTTGTAATTCGAAAAGAATTGTTGTGGCGTGTCCGTCTTAACATGTAGCATCTAAAGAGAACGCAAAGGAGAATTTTCTTTCGTCAAATGTTTTCAGAAAATCACGTTTTAAAGAAATCCCGCATCATGCGAAATTATCTTGTTTTTCCTAAACAACACGTTGTAACTCGAAAAGCTTTCATGTTGCCTGTATGTCTAAATGTTTAGCCTCAAAAGAGAAGGCACAGGAGAGTTTTCTCTCGAAAGAATATGTAAGAATACCACTTCCTAAGGAAATACAGTTTTGCAGAGTAAAGACATATACGTATGTATTGGAAACTCTTTAAGAGAAGAAATAACGCATAGTACAAAATTGGCTTGTATCTCCAAAACTACATGTTGTAACTCGAAAAGATTTGGTGTGGGGAGTACCTCTTAACGTGTAGTCTCAAAGAGAGCCCAAAGGAGAATTTTCTTTCGTCAAAATTTTTCCGAAAATTACGTTTTAAGGAAATCCCGCATCATGCGATATTATCTTGTTTTTCCTAAACAACACGTTGTAACTCGAAAAGATTTAGTGTTGCGCGTATGTCTAAGTGTGCAGCCTCAAAGCAGAAGGCACAGGAGAGTTTTCTCTCAAAAGAATATTGTAGAATACCACGTTATAAGGAAATACAATTTTGCAGAATAAAGACAAATACATACGTATTGGAAACACTTTACGAGAAGAAATAATGCATCGTACAAAATTAGCTTGTATCTCCAAAACTACACGTTGTAACTCGAAAAGAATTGTCGTGGCGTGTCTGTCTTAACATGTAGCATCTAAAGAGAACCAAAAGGAGAATTTTCTATCATCAACATTTTTCAGAAAATAATGTTTTAAGCAAATCCCGCATCTTGTGAAATTATCTTGTTTTTCCTAAACAACACCATGTAACTCGAAAAGCTTTCGTGTTGCGTGTATGTCTATGTGTGTAGCCTCAAAAGAGAAAGCACAGGAGAGTTTTCTCTCGAAAGAATATGTAAGAATACCACTTCATAAGGAAATACAGTTTTGCAGAATAAAGACAAATACGTACTTATTGGAAACTCTTTACGAAAAGAAATAACGCATAGTAGAAAATTAGCTTGTATCTCCAAAACTACACGTTGTAACTCGAAAAGAATTGGTGTGGAGTGTACGTCTTAACGTGTAATCTCAAAAGAGAGCCCAAAGGAGAATTTTCTTTCGTCAAAATTTTTCAGAAAATAACGTTTTAAGGAAATCCCGCATCGTGCGAAATTATCTTGTTTTTCCTAAACAACACGTTGTAACTCGAAAAGCTTTCGTGTTGCGTTTATGTCTAAGTGTGTAGCCTCAAAACAGAAGGCACAGGAGAGTTTACTCTCGAAAGAATATTGTAGAATACCACGTTATAAGGAAATACAATTTTGCAGAGTAAAGACAAATACGTACCTATTGGAAACATTTAAGGAGATGAAATAACGCATAGTACAAAATTAGCTTGTAGCTCCAAAACTACACGTTGTAACTCGAAAAGAATTGTTGTGGCGTGTCCGTCTTAACATGTAGCATCTAAAGAGAACCCAAAGGAAAATTTTCTTTCGTCAAAATTTTTCAGAAAATCACGTTTTAAGGAAATCCCGCATCGTGCGAAATTATCTTGTTTTTCCTAAACAACACGTTGTAACTCGAAAAGCTTTCATGTTGCGTGTATGTCTAAGTGTGTAGACTCAAAAGAGAAGGCACAGGAGAGTTTTCTCTCTAAAGAATATGTAAGAAAACCACGTTTTAACGAAATACAGTTTTGCAGAGTAAAGACAAATATGTACTTTTTGGAAACACTTTACGAGAAGAAACAACGCATCATACAAAATTAGCTTGTATCTCCAAAAGTACAGGTTGTAACTGGAAAAGAATTGGTGTGGCGTGTACGTCTTAACATGTAGCATCAAAAGAGAACCCAAAGGAGAATTTTCTTTCGTCAAAATTTTTCAGAAAATCACGTTTTAAGGAAATCCCGCATCGTGCGTAATTATCTTGTTTTTCCTAAACAACACGTTGTAACTCGAAAAGCTTTCGTGTTGCGTGTATGTCTAAGTGTGTAGCCTCAAAACAGAAGGCACAGGAGAGTTTACTCTCGAAAGAATATTGTAGAATACCACGTTATAAGGAAATACAATTTTGCAGAGTAAAGACAAATACGTACGTATTGGAAACACTTGAGAAGAAATAATGCATCGTACAAAATTAGCTTGTATCTCCAAAACTACACGTTGTAACTCGAAAAGAATTGTTGTGGCGTGTCCGTCTTAACATGTAGCATCTAAAGAGAACGCAAAGGAGAATTTTCTTTCGTCAAAAGTTTTCAGAAAATCACGTTTTAAGGAAATCCCTCATCGTGCGAAATTATCTTGTTTTTCCTAAACAACACGTTGTAACTCGAAAAGCTTTCGTGTTGCCTGTATGTCTAAGTGTATAGCCTCAAAAGAGAAGGCACAGGAGAGTTTTCTCTCGAAAGAATATGTAAGAATACCACTTCATAAGGAAATACAGTTTTGCAGAGTAAAGACATATACGTACGTATTGGAAACTCTTTACGAGAAGAAATAACGCATAGTACAAAATTAGCTTGTATCTCCAAAACTACATGTTGTAACTCGAAATGATTTGGTGTGGGGTGTACCTCTTAACGTGTAGTCTCAAAAGAGAGCCCAAAGGAGAATTTTCTTTCGTCAAAATTTTTCAGAAAATCACGTTTTAAGGAAATCCCGCATCGTGCAATATTATCTTGTTTTTCCTAAACAACACGTTGTAACTCGAAAATCTTTCGTGTTGCGCGTATGTCTAAGTGTGCAGCCTCAAAACAGAGGGCACAGGAGAGTTTTCTGTCGAAAGAATATTGTAGAATACCACGTTATGAGGAAATACAATTTTGCAGAGTAAAGACAAATACATACTTATTGGAAACACTTTACGAGAAGAAATAACGCATTGTACAAAATTAGCTTGTATCTCCAAAACTACACGTTGTAACTCGAAAAGAATTGTTGTGGCGTGTCCGACTTAACATGTAGCATCTAAAGAGAACCAAAAGGAGAATTTTCTTTCGGCAAAATTTTTCAGAAAATCACGTTTTAAGGAAATCCCGCATCGTGTGAAATTATCTTGTTTTTCCTAAACAACACGTTGTAACTCGAAAAGCTTTCGTGTTGCGTGTATGTCTAAGTGTGCAGCCTCAAAACAGAAGGCACAGGAGAGCTTTCTCTCGAAAGAATATTGTAGAATACCACGTTATAAGGAAATACAATTTTGCCGAGTAAAGACAAATATGTACGTATTGGAAACACTTTACGAGAAGAAATAAAGCATCGTACAAAATTAGCTTGTATCTCCAAAACTACACGTTGTAACTCGAAAAGAATTGTTGTGGCGTGTCCGGCTTAACATGTAGCATCTAAAGAGAACCCAGAGGAGAATTTTCTTTCGGCAAAATTTTTCAGAAAATCACGTTTTAAGGAAATCCCGCATCGTGTGAAATTATCTTGTTTTTCCTAAACAACACGTTGTAAGTCGAAAAGCTTTCATGTTGCGTGTATGTCTAAGTGTGTAGCCACAAAAGAGAAAGCACAGGAGAGTTTTCTCTCGAAAGAATATGTAAGAATACCACTTCATAAGGAAATACAGTTTTGCAGAGTAAAGACATATATGTACGTATTGGAAACTCTTTACGAGAAAAAATAACGCATAGTACAAAATTAGCTTGTATCTCCAAAACTACACGTTGTAACTCGAAAAGAACTGGTTTGGTGTGTACGTCTTAACGTGTAGTCTCAAAAGAGAGCCCAAAGGAGAATTTTCTTTCGTGAAAATTTTTCAGAACATCGCGTTTTGAGGAAATCCCGCATCTTGCGAAATTATCTTGTTTTTCCTAAACAACACGTTGTAAGTCGAAAAGCTTTCGTGTTGCGTGTATGTCTAAGTGTGTAGCCTCAAAAGAGAAGGCACAGGAGAGTTTTTTCTCAAAAGAATATGTAAGAAAACCACGTTATAACGAAATACAGTTTTGCAGAGTAAAGACAAATACATACTTTTTGGAAACACTTAACGAAAAGAAATAACGCATCTTACAAAATTAGCTTGTATCTCCAAAACTACACGTTGTAACTCGAAAAGAATTGTTGTGGTGTGTCCGTCTTAACATGTAGCATCTAAAGAGATCCAAAAGGAGAATTTTCTTTCGTCAAAATTTTTCAGAAAATCACGTTTTAAGGAAATCCCGCATCGTGCGAAATTATTTTGTTTTTCCTAAACAACACGTTGTAACTCGAAAAGCTTTCATGTTGCGTGTATGTCTAAGTGTGTAGCCTCAAAACAGAAGGCATAGGAGAGTTTTCTCTCAAAAGAATATCTAAGAAAACCACGTTATAACGAAATACAGTTTTGCAGAGTAAAGACAAATACATACTTATTGGAAACACTTTATGAGAAGAAATAACGCATCCTACAAAATTAGCTTGTATCTCCAAAACTACACGTTGTAACTCGAAAAGAATTGTTGTGGCGTGCACGTCTTAACATGTAGCATCAAAAGAGAACCCAAAGGAGAATTTTCTTTCGTCAAAATTTTTCAGAAAATCACGTTTTAAGGAAATTCCGCATCGTGCAAAATTATCTTGTTTTTCCTAAACAACACGTTGTAACTCGAAAAGCTTTCGTGTTGCGTGTATGTCTAAGTGTGTAGCCTCAAAAGAGAAGGCACAGGAGAGTTTTCTGTCGAAAGAATATGTAAGAATACCACTCATAAGGAAATACAATTTTGCAGAGTAAAGACATATAGGTACCTATTGGAAACTCTTTACGAGAAGAAATAACGCATAGTACAAAATTAGCTTGTATCTCCAAAACTACATGTTGTAACTCGAAAAGATTTGGTGTGGGGTGTACCTCTTAACGTGTAGTCTGAAAAGAGAGCCCAAAGGAGAATTTTCTTTCCTCAAAATTTTTCAGAAAATGACGTTTTAAGGAAATCCCGCATCATGCGATATTATCTTGTTTTTCCTAAACAACACGTTGTAACTCGAAAAGCTTTCATGTTGCGCGTATGTCTAAGTGTGCAGCCTCAAAACAGAAGGCACAAGAGAGTTTTCTCTCAAAAGAATATTGTAGAATACCACGTTATAAGGAAATACAATTTTGCAGAGTAAAGACAAGTACATACGTATTGGAAACACTTTATGAGAAGAAATAACGCATCGTACAAAATTAGCTTGTATCTCCAAAACTACACGTTGTAACTCGAAAAGAATTGTTGTGGCGTGTACGACTTAACATGTAGCATCTAAAGAGAACCAAAAGGAGAATTTTCTTTCGGCAAAATTTTTCAGAAAATCACGTTTTAAGGAAATCCCGCATCGTGCGAAATTATCTTGTTTTTCCTAAACAACACGTTGTAACTCGAAAAGCTTTCGTGTTGCGTGTATGTCTAAGTGTTTAGCCTCAAAAGAGAAGGCACAGGAGAGTTTTCGCTCGAAAGAATATATAAGAATTCCACTTCATAAGGAAATACAGTTTTGCAGAGTAAAGACATATACATACGTATTGGAAACTCTTTAAGAGAAGAAATAACGCATAGTACAAAATTAGCTTGTATCTCCAAAACTACACGTTGTAACTCGAAAAGAATTGGTGTGGCATGTACGTCTTAACGTGTAGTCTCAAAAGAGAGCCCAAAGGAGAATTTTCTTTCGTCAAATTTTTGCAGAAAATCACGTTTTAAGGAAATCCCGCATCGTGCGAAATTCTCTTGTTTTTCCTAAACAACACGTTGTAACTCAAAAAGCTTTCGTGTTGCGTGTATGTCTAAGTGTGTTGCCTCAAAACAGAAGGCACAGGAGAGTTTTCTGTCGAAAGAATATTGTAGAATACCACGTTATAAGGAATAAAATTTTGCAGAGTAAAGACAAATATGTACGTATTGGAAACACTTTACGAGAAGAAATAACGCATCGTACAAAATTAGCTTGTATCTCCAAAACTACACATTGTAACTCGAAAAGAATTGGCGTGGCGTGTACCTCTTAACATGTAGTCTCTAAAGAGAGCGCAAAGGAGAATTTTCTTTCGTCAAAATTTTTCAGAAAATCAAGTTTTAAGGAAATCCCGTATCATGCGAAATTATCTTGTTTTTCCTAAACAACACGTTGTAAGTCGAAAAGCTTTCATGTTGCGTGTATGTCTAAGTGTGTAGCCACAAAAGAGAAAGCACAGGAGTGTTTTCTCTCGAAAGAATATGTAAGAATACCACTTCATAAGGAAATACAGTTTTGCAGAGTAAAGACATATATGTACGTATTGGAAACTCTTTACGAGAAGAAATAACGCATAGTACAAAATTAGCTTGTATCTCCAAAACTACACGTTGTAACTCGAAAAGAACTGGTGTGGTGTGTACGTCTTAACGTGTAGTCTCAAAAGAGAGCCCAAAGGAGAATTTTCTTTCGTCAAAATTTTTCAGAAATTCGCGTTTTGAGGAAATCCCGCATCTTGCGAAATTATCTTGTTTTTCCTAAACAACACGTTGTAAGTCGAAAGGCTTTCGTGTTGCGTGTATGTCTAAGTGTGTAGCCTCAAAAGAGAAGGCACAGGAGAGTTTTTTCTCAAAAGAATATGTAAGAAAACCACGTTATAACGAAATACATTTTTGCAGAGTAAAGACAAATACATACTTTTTGGAAACACTTAACGAAAAGAAATAACGCATCTTACAAAATTAGCTTGTATCTCCAAAACTACACGTTGTAACTCGAAAAGAATTGTTGTGGTGTGTCCTTCTTAACATGTAGCATCTAAAGAGATCCAAAAGGAGAATTTTCTTTCGTCAAAATTTTTCAGAAAATCACGTTTTAAGGAAATCCCGCATCGTGCGAAATTATTTTGTTTTTCCTAAACAACACGTTGTAACTCGAAAAGCTTTCATGTTGCGTGTATGTCTAAGTGTGTAGCCTCAAAACAGAAGGCATAGGAGAGTTTTCTCTCAAAAGAATATCTAAGAAAACCACGTTATAACGAAATACAGTTTTGCAGAGTAAAGACAAATACATACTTATTGGAAACACTTTATGAGAAGAAATAACGCATCCTACAAAATTAGCTTGTATCTCCAAAACTACACGTTGTAACTCGAAAAGAATTGTTGTGGCGTGCACGTCTTAACATGTAGCATCAAAAGAGAACCCAAAGGAGAATTTTTTTTGGTCAAAATTTTTCAGAAAATCACGTTTTAAGGAAATTCCGCATCGTGCAAAATTATCTTGTTTTTCCTAAACAACACGTTTTAACTCGAAAAGCTTTCGTGTTGCGTGTATGTCTAAGTGTGTAGCCTCAAAAGAGAAGGCACAGGAGAGTTTTCTCTCGAAAGAATATGTAAGAATACCACTCATAAGGAAATACAATTTTGCAGAGTAAAGACATATAGGTACCTATTGGAAACTCTTTACGAGAAGAAATAACGCATAGTACAAAATTAGCTTGTATCTCCAAAACTACATGTTGTAACTCGAAAAGATTTGGTGTGGGGTGTACCTCTTAACGTGTAGTCTGAAAAGAGAGCCCAAAGGAGAATTTTCTTTCGTCAAATTTTTTCAGAAAATGACGTTTTAAGGAAATCCCGCATCATGCGATATTATCTTGTTTTTCCTAAACAACACGTTGTAACTCGAAAAGCTTTCGTGTTGCGCGTATGTCTAAGTGTGCAGCCTCAAAACAGAAGGCACAAGAGAGTTTTCTCTCAAAAGAATATTGTAGAATACCACGTTATAAGGAAATACAATTTTGCAGAGTAAAGACAAATACATACGTATTGGAAACACTTTATGAGAAGAAATAACGCATCGTACAAAATTAGCTTGTATCTCCAAAACTACACGTTGTAACTCGAAAAGAATTGTTGTGGCGTGTACGACTTAACATGTAGCATCTAAAGAGAACAAAAGGAGAATTTTCTTTCGGCAAAATTTTTCAGAAAATCACGTTTTAAGGAAATCCCGCATCGTGCGAAATTATCTTGTTTTTCCTAAACAACACGTTGTAACTCGAAAAGCTTTCGTGTTGCGTGTATGTCTAAGTGTTTAGCCTCAAAAGAGAAGGCACAGGAGAGTTTTCGCTCGAAAGAATATATAAGAATTCCACTTCATAAGGAAATACAGTTTTGCAGAGTAAAGACATATACATACGTATTGGAAACTCTTTAAGAGAAGAAATAACGCATAGTACAAAATTAGCTTGTATCTCCAAAACTACACGTTGTAACTCGAAAAGAATTGGTGTGGCATGTACGTCTTAACGTGTAGTCTCAAAAGAGAGCCCAAAGGAGAATTTTCTTTCGTCAAATTTTTGCAGAAAATCACGTTTTAAGGAAATCCCGCATCGTGCGAAATTATCTTGTTTTTCCTAAACAACACGTTGTAACTCAAAAAGCTTTCGTGTTGCGTGTATGTCTAAGTGTGTTGCCTCAAAACAGAAGGCACAGGAGAGTTTTCTGTCGAAAGAATATTGTAGAATACCACGTTATAAGGAATAAAATTTTGCAGAGTAAAGACAAATATGTACGTATTGGAAACACTTTACGAGAAGAAATAACGCATCGTACAAAATTAGCTTGTATCTCCAAAACTACACATTGTAACTCGAAAAGAATTGGCGTGGCATGTACCTCTTAACATGTAGTCTCTAAAGAGAGCGCAAAGGAGAATTTTCTTTCGTCAAATTTTTCAGAAAATCAAGTTTTAAGGAAATCCCGTATCATGCGAAATTATCTTGTTTTTCCTAAACAACACGTTGTAACTCGAAAAGCTTTCGTGTTGCGTGTATGTCTAAGTGTGCAGCCTCAAAACAGAAGGCACAGGAGAGTTTTCTCTCGAAAGAATATTGTAGAATACCACGTTATAAGGAAATACAATTTTGCCGAGTAAAGACAAATATGTACGTATTGGAATCACTTTACGAGAAGAAATAAAGCATCATACAAAATTAGCTTGTATCTCCAAAACTACACGTTGTAACTCGAAAAGAATTGTTGTGGCGTGTCCGGCTTAACATGTAGCATCTAAAGAGAACCCAGAGGAGAATTTTCTTTCGGCAAAATTTTTCAGAAAATCACGTTTTAAGGAAATCCCGCATCGTGTGAAATTATCTTGTTTTTCCTAAACAACATGTTGTAAGTCGAAAAGTTTTCATGCTGCGTGTATGTCTAAGTGTGTAGCCACAAAAGAGAAAGCACAGGAGAGTTTTCTCTCGAAAGAATATGTAAGAATACCACTTCATAAGGAAATACAGTTTTGCAGAGTAAAGACATATATGTACGTATTGGAAACTCTTTACGAGAAGAAATAACGCATAGTACAAAATTAGCTTGTATCTCCAAAACTACACGTTGTAACTCGAAAAGAACTGGTGTGGTGTGTACGTCTTAACGTGTAGTCTCAAAAGAGAGCCCAAAGGAGAATTTTCTTTCGTCAAAATTTTTCAGAAAATCGCGTTTTGAGGAAATCCCGCATCTTGCGAAATTATCTTGTTTTTCCTAAACAACACGTTGTAAGTCGAAAAGCTTTCGTGTTGCGTGTATGTCTAAGTGTGTAGCCTCAAAAGAAGAGGCACAGGAGAGTTTTTTCTCAAAAGAATATGTAAGAAAACCACGTTATAACGAAATACAGTTTTGCAGAGTAAAGACAAATACATACTTATTGGAAACACTTAACGAAAAGAAATAACGCATCTTACAAAATTAGCTTGTATCTCCAAAACTACACTTTGTAACTCGAAAAGAATTGTTGTGGTGTGTCCGTCTTAACATGTAGCATCTAAAGAGAACCAAAAGGAGAATTTTCTTTCGTCAAAATTTTTCAGAAAATCACGTTTTAAGGAAATCCCGCGTCGTGCGAAATTATCTTGTTTTTCCTAAACAACACGTTGTAACTCGAAAAGCTTTCATGTTGCGTGTATGTCTAAGTGTGTAGCCTCAAAACAGAATGCACAGGAGATTTTTCTGTCGAAAGAACATTGTAGAATACCACGTTATAAGGAAATATAATTTTGCAGAGTAAAGACAAATACGTACGTATTGGAAACACTTTACGAGAAGAAATAACGCATCGTACAAAATTAGCTTGTATCTCCAAATCTACACGTTGTAACTGGAAAAGAATTGGTGTGGCGTGTACGTCTTAGCATGTAGCCTCAAAGAGAACCCAAAGGAGAATTTTCTATCGTCAAAATTTTTCAGAAAATCGCGTTTTGAGGAAATCCCGCATCGTGCGAAATTATCTTGTTTTTCCTAAACAGCACGTTGTAAGTCGAAAAGCTTTTGTGTTGCGTGTATGTCTAAGTGTGTAGCCTCAAAAGAGAAGGCATAGGAGAGTTTTCTCTCAAAAGAATATCTAAGAAAACCACGTTATAACGAAATACAGTTTTGCAGAGTAAAGACAAATACATACTTATTGGAAACACTTTATGAGAAGAAATAACGCATCTTACAAAATTAGCTTGTATCTCCAAAACTACACGTTGTAACTCGAAAAGAATTGTTGTGGCGTGTACGTTTAACATGTAGCATCGAAAGAGAACCGAAAGGAGAATTTTCTTTCGTCAAAATTTTTCAGAAAATCACGTTTTAAGGAAATCCCGCATCGTGCAAAATTATCTTGTTTTTCCTAAACAACACGTTGTAACTCGAAAAGCTTTCGTGTTGCGTGTATGTCTAAGTGTGTAGCCTCAAAAGAGAAGGCACAGGAGAGTTTTCTCTCGAAAGAATATGTAAGAATACCACTTCATAAGGAAATACAATTTTGCAGAGTAAAGACATATAGGTACCTATTGGAAACTCTTTACGAGAAGAAATAACGCATAGCACAAAATTAGCTTGTATCTCCAAAACTACACGTTGTAACTCGAAAAGAATTGGTGTGGCGTGTACGTATTAACGTGTAGTCTCAAAAGAGAGCCCAAAGGAGAATTTTCTTTCGTCAAAATTTTCAGAAAATCACGTTTAAAGAAATCCCGCATCGTGCGAAATTATCTTGTTTTTCCTAAACAACACGTTGTAACTCGGAAAGCTTTCGTGTTGCGTGTATGTCTAAGTGTGTAGCCTCAAATCAGAAGGCACAGGAGAGTTTTCTCTCGAAAGAATATTGTAGAATACCACGTTATAAGGAAATACAATTTTGCAGAGTAAAGACAAATACGTACGTATTGGAAACACTTGAGGAGTAGAAATAATGCATCGTACAAAATTAGCTTGTATCTCCAAAACTACACGTTGTAACTCGAAAACAATTGTTGTGGCGTGTCCGTCTTAACATGTAGCATCTAAAGAGAACCCAAAGGAGAATTTTCTTTCGTCAAAAGTATTCAGAAAATCACGTTTTATGGAAATCCCGCATCGTGCGAAATTATCTTGTTTTTCCTAAACAACACATTGTAACTCGAAAAGCTTTCGTGTTGCGTGTATGTCTAAGTGTGTTGCCTCAAAACCGAAGCCACAGGAGAGTTTTCTGTCAAAAGAATATTGTAGAATACCACGTTATAAGGAAATACAATTTTGCAGAGTAAAGACAAATACGTACGTATTGGAAACACTTTACGAGAAGAAATAACGCATAGTACAAAATTAGCTTGTATCTTCAAAACTACACGTTGTAACTCGAAAAGAATTGGCGTGGCGTGTACCTCTTAACGTGTAGTCTCAAAAGAGAGCCCAAAGGAGAATTTCCTTTCGTCAAAATTTTTCAGAAAATCAAGTTTTAAGGAAATCCCGTATCATGCGAAATTATCTTGTTTTTCCTAAATAACACGTTGTAACTCGAAAAGCTTTCGTGTTGCGCGTATGTCTAAGTGTGCAGCCTCAAAACAGAAGGCACAGGAGAGTTTTCTCTCGAAAGAATATTGTAGAATACCACGATATATGGAAATACAATTTTACAGTGTAAAGACAAATATGTTCGTATTGGAAACACTTTACGAGAAGAAATAACGCATCGTAAAAAATTAGCTTGTATCTCCAAAACTACACGTTGTAACTCGAAAAGAAGTGTTGTGGCGTGCCCGTCTTAACATGTAGCATCTAAAGAGAACCCAAAGGAGAATTTTCTTTCGACAAAATTTTTCAGAAAATCACGTTTTAAGGAAATCCCGCATCGTGCGAAATTATCTTGTTTTTCCTAAACAACACGTTGTAAGTCGAAAAGCTTTCATGTTGCGTGTATGTCTAAGTGTTTAGCCACAAAAGAGAAAGCACAGGAGAGTTTTCTCTCGAAAGAATATGTTAGAATACCACTTCATAAGGAAATACAGTTTTGCAGAGTAAAGACATATACGTACGTATTTGAAACTCTTTACGAGAAGAAATAACGCATAGTACAAAATTAGCTTGTATCTCCAAAACTACACGTTGTAACTCGAAAAGAATTGGTGTGGCGTGTACGTCTTAACGTGTAGTCTCAAAAGAGAGCCCAAAGGAGAATTTTCTTTCGTTAAAAATTTTCAGAAAATCACGTTTTAAGGAAATCCCCCATCGTGCGAAATTATCTTGTTTTTCCTAAACAACAACTTGTAACTCGAAAAGCTTTAGTGTTGCGTGTATGTATAAATGTGTAGCCTCAAAACAGAAGGCACAGGAGAATTTTCTCTCAAAAGAATATTGTTGAATACCACGTTATAAGGAAATACACTTTTGCAGAGTAAAGACAAATACATACGTATTGGAAATACTTTACGAGAAGAAATAACGCATCATACAAAATTAGCTTGTATCTCCAAAACTACACGTTGTAACTCGAAATGAATTGTTGTGGCGTGTCTGTCTTAACATGTAGCATCTAAAGAGAACCAAAAGGAGAATTTTCTTTCGTCAAAATTTTTCAGAAAATAACGTTTTAAGGAAATCCCGCATCTTGCGAAATTATCTTGTTTTTCCTAAACAACACCCTGTAACTCGAAAAGCTTTCGTGTTGCGTGTATGTCTAAGTGTGTATCCTCAAAAGAGAAAGCAAAGGAGAGTTTTCACTCGAAAGAATATGTAAGAATACCACTTCATAAGGAAATACAGTTTTGCAGAGTAAAGAAAAATAAGTACTTATTGGTAACTCTTTATGAGAAGAAATAACGCATAGTACAAAATTAGCTTGTATCTCCAAAACTACACGTTGTAACTCGAAAAGAATTGGTGTGGCGTGTACGTCTTAACGTGTAGTCTCAAAAGAGAGGCCAAAGGAGAATTTTCTTTCGTCAAAATTTTCAGAAAATCACGTTTTAAGGAAATCCCGCATCGTGCGAAATTATCTTGTTTTTCCTAAACAACACGTTGTAACTCAGAAAGCTTTCGTGTTGCGTGTATGTCTAAGTGTGTAGCCTCAAATCAGAAGGCACAGGAGAGTTTTCTCTCGAAAGAATATTGTAGAATACCACGTTATAAGGAAATACAATTTTGCAGAGTAAAGACAAATACGTACGTATTGGAAACACTTGAGGAGTAGAAATAATGCATCGTACAAAATTAGCTTGTATCTCCAAAACTACACGTTGTAACTCGAAAACAATTGTTGTGGCGTGTCCGTCTTAACATGTAGCGTCTAAAGAGAACCCAAAGGAGAATTTTCTTTCGTCAAAAGTATTCAGAAAATCACGTTTTAAGGAAATCCTGCATCGTGCGAAATTATCTTGTTTTTCCTAAACAACACGTTGTAACTCGAAAAGCTTTCGTGTTGCCTGTATGTCTAAGTGTATAGCCTCAAAAGAGAAGGCACAGGAGAGTTTTCTTTCGAAAGAATATGTAAGAATACCACTTCATAAGGCAATACAGTTTTGCAGAGTAAAGACATATACGTACGTATTGGAAACTCTTTACGAGAAGAAATAACGCATAGTACAAAATTAGCTTGTATCTCCAAAACTACATGTTGTAACTCGAAAAGATTTGCTGTGGGGTGTACCTCTTAACGTGTAGTCTCAAAAGAGAGCCCAAAGGAGAATTTTCTTTCGTCAAAATTTTTCAGAAAATCACGTTTTAAGGAAATCCCGCATCCTGCGATATTATCTTGTTTTCCTAAACAACATGTTGTAACTTGAAAAGCTTTCGTGTTGCGCGTATGTCTAAGTGTGCAGCCTCAAAACAGAAGGCACAGGAGAGTTTTGTCTCGAAAGAATATTGTAGAATACCACGTTATAAAGAAATACAATTTTGCAGAGTAAATACAAATACGTACTTATTGGAAACACTTTATGAGAAGAAATAATGCATCGTACAAAATTAGCTTGTATCTCCAAAACTACACGTTGTAACTCGAAAAGAATTGTTGTGGCGTGTACGTCTTAACATGTAGCATCTAAAGAGAACCAAAAGGAGAATTTTCTTTCGTCAAAATTTTTCAGAAAATCACGTTTTAAAGAAATCCCGCATCGTGCGAAATTATCTTGTTTTTCCTAAACTACACGTTGTAACTCGAAAAGCTTTCTTGTTGCGTGTATGTCTAAGTGTGTAGCCTCAAAACAGAAGGCACAGGAGAGTTTTCTCTCGAAAGAATATGTAAGAATACCACTTCATAAGGAAATACAGTTTTGCAGAGTAAAGACATATAGGTACATATTGGAAACTCTACAAGAAGAAATAACCCATAGTACAAAATTAGCTTGTATCTCCAAAATTACACGTTATAACTCGAAAAGAAGTGGCGTGGCGTGTACCTCTTAACGTGTAGTCTCAAAAGAGTACCCAAAGGAGAATTTTCTTTCGTCAAAATTTTTCAGAATATCAAGTTTTAATGAAATCCCGCATCATGCGAAATTATCTTGTTTTTCCTAAACAACACGTTGTAACTCGAAAAGCTTTCGTGTTGCTTGTATGTCTAAGTGTGCAGCCTCAAAACAGAAAGCACAGGAGAGTTTTCTCTCTAAAGAATATTGTAGAATACCACGTTATAAGGAAATACAATTTTGCAGAGTAAAGACAAATACTTACGTATTGGAAAAACTTTACGAGAAGAAATAACGCATCGTACAAAATTAGCTTGTATCTACAAAACTACACGTTGTAACTCGAAAAGAATTGTTGTGGCGTGTACGTCGTAACATGTAGCATCAAAAGAGAACCCAAAGGAGAATTTTCTTTCGTCAAAATTTTTCAGAAAATCACGTTTTAAGGAAATCCCGCATCATTCGACATTATCTTGTTTTTCCTAAACAACACGTTGTAACTCGAAAAGCTTTCGTGTTGCGTGTATGTCTAAGTGTATAGCCTCAAAAGAGAATTCACAGGAGAGTTTTCTCTCGAAAGAATATGTAAGAATACCACTTCATAAGGAAATATAGTTTTGCAGAGTAAAGACATATACGTACGTATCGGAAACTCTTTACGAGAAGAAATAACGCATAGTACAAAATTAGCTTGTATCTCCAAAACTACACGTTGTAACTCGAAAAGAATTGGCGTGGTGTGTACCTCTTAACGTGTAGTCTCAAAAGAGAGCCCAAAGGAGAATTTTCTATGGTCAAAATTTTTCAGAAAATCAAGTTTTAAGGAAATCACGCATCATGCGAAATTATCTTGTTTTTCCTAAACAACACGTTGTAACTCGAAAAGCTTTTGTGTTGCGTCTATGTCTAAGTGTGTAGCCTCAAAACAAAAGGCACAAGAGAGTTTTCGCTCGAAAGAATATTGTAGAATACCACGTTATAAGGAAATAAAATTTGCAGAGTAAAGACAAATACATACGTATTGGAAACACTTTACGAGAAGAAATAACGCATCGTACAAAATTAGCTTGTGTGTCCAAAACTACACGTTGTAACTCGAAAAGAATTGTTGTGGCGTGTCCGTCTTAACATGTAGCATCTAAAGAGAACCAAAAGGAGAATTTTCTTTCGTCAAAATTTTTCAGAAAATCACGTTTTAAAGAAATCCCGCATCTTGCGAAATTATCTTGTTTTTCCTAAACAACACGTTGTAAGTCGAAAAGCTTTCATGTTGCGTGTATGTCTTAGTGTGTAGCCTCAAAAGAGAAGGCACAGGAGAGTTTTCTCTCGAAAGAATATGTAAGAATACCACTTCATAAGGAAATACAGTTTTGCAGAGTAAAGACATATACGTACATATTGGAAACTCTTTACAAGAAGAAATAACGCATAGTACAAAATTAGCTTGTATCTCCAAAACTACACATTGTAACTCGAAAAGAATTGGTGTGGCGTGTACGTCTTAACGTGTAGTCTCAAAAGAGAGCCAAAAGGAGAATTTTCTTTCGTCAATATTTTTCAGAAAATCACGTTTTAAGGAAATCCCGCATCGTGCGAAATTATCTTGTTTTTCCTAAACAACATGTTGTAACTCGAAAAGCTTTCGTGTTGCGTGTATGTCTAAGTGTGTAGCCTCAAAACAAATGGCACAGGAGAGTTTTCTCTCGAAAGAATATTGTAGAATACCACGTTATAAGGAAATACAATTTTGCAGAGTAAAGACAAATACGTACTTATTGGAAACACTTTACGAGAAGAAATAACGCATCGTACAAAATTAGCTTGTATCTCCAAAACTACACGTTGTAACTCGAAAAGAATTGTTGTGGCGTGTCCGTCTTAACATGTAGCATCTAAAGAGAACCAAAAGGAGAATTTTCTTTCGTCAAAATTTTTCAGAAAATCACGTTTTAAAGAAATCCCGCATCGTGCGAAATTATCTTGTTTTTCCTAAACTACACGTTGTAACTCGAAAAGCTTTCGTGTTGCGTGTATGTCTAAGTGTGTAGCCTCAAAACAGAAGGCACAGGAGAGTTTTCTCTCAAAAGAATATTGTAGAATACCACGTTATAAGGAAATACAATTTTGCAGAGTAAAGACAAATACTTACATATTGGAAACACTTTAAGAGAAGAAATAACGCATCTTACAAAATTAGCCTGTATCTCCAAAACTATACGTTGTTACTCGAAAAGAATTATTGTGGCGTGTCCGTCTTAACATGTAGCATCTAAAGAGAACCAAAAGGAGAATTTTCTTTCGTCAAAATTTTTCAGAAAATCACGTTTTAAGGAAATCCCGCATCGGGCGAAATTATCTTGTTTTTCCTAAACAACACGTTGTAGGTCGAAAAGCTTTCATGTTGCGTGTATGTCTAAGTGTGTAGCCTCAAAAGAGAAGGCACAGGAGAGTTTTCTCTCAAAAGAATATGTACGAATACCACTTCATAAGGAAATACAGTTTTGCAGAGTAAAGGCATATACGTACGTATTGGAAACTCTTTACGAGAAGAAATAACACATCGTACAAAATTAGCTTGTATCTCCAAAACTACACGTTGTAACTCGAAAAGAATTGGTGTGGCGTGTACGTCTTAACATGTAGCATCTAAAGAGAACCAAAAGGAGAATTTTCTTTCGTCAAAATTTTTCAGAAAATCACGTTTTAAGGAAATCCCGCATCATGCGAAATTATCTTGTTTTTCCTAAACAACACGTTGTAACTCGTAAAGCTTTCCTGTTGCGTGTATGTCTAAGTGTGTAGCCTCAAAACAAAAGGCACAGGAGAGTTTTCTCTCAAAAGAATATGTAAGAAAACCACGTTATAACGAAATACAATTTTGCAGAGTAAAGACAAATACATACGTATTGGAAACACTTTAAGAGAAAAAATAAAGCATCGTACAAAATTAGCTTGTATCTCCTAAACTACACGTTGTAACTCGAAAAGAATTGTTGTGGCGTGTACGTCTTAACATGTAGCATCTAAAGAGAACCAAAAGGAGAATTTTCTTTTGTCAAAATTTTTCAGAAAATCACGTTTTAAGGAAATCCCACATCGTGCGAAATTATCTTGTTTTTCCTAAACAACACGTTGTAACTCGAAAGCTTTCGTGTTGCGTGTATGTCTAAGTGTGTAGCCTCAAAAGAGAAGGAACAGGAGAGTTTTCTCTCGAAAGGAAAGGTAAGATTACCACTTCATAAGGAAATACAGTTTTGCAGAGTAAAGACATATACGTACATATTGGAAACTCTACGAGAAGAAATAACGCATAGTACAAAATTAGCTTGTATCTCCAAAACTACACGTTGTAACTCGAAAAGAATTGGTGTGGCGTGTACGTCTTAACGTGTAGTCTCAAAAGTGAACCGAAAGGAGAATTTTCTTTCGTCAAAATTTTTCAGAAAATCACGTTTTAAGGAAATCCCGCATCGTGCGAAATTATCTTGTTTTTCCTAAACAACACGTTGTAACTCGAAAAGCTTTCGTGTTGCTTGTATGTCTAAGTGTGCAGCCTCAAAACAGAAAGCACAGGAGAGTTTTCTCTCTAAAGAATATTGTAGAATACCACGTTATAAGGAAATACAATTTTGCAAGGTAAAGACAAATACTTACGTATTGGAAACACTTTACGAGAAGAAATAACGCATCTTACAAAATTAGCTTGTATCTCCAAAACTACACGTTGTAACTCGAAAAGAATTGTTGTGGCGTGTCCGTCTTAACATGTAGCATCTAAAGAGAACCAAAAGGAGAATTTTCTTTCGTCAAAATTTTTCAGAAAATCAAGTTTTAAGGAAATCCCGCATCGTGCGAAATTATCTTGTTTTTCCTAAACAAAACGTTGTAAGTCGAAAAGCTTTCATGTTGTGTGTATGTCTAAGTGTGTAGCCTCAGAAGAGAAGGCACAGGAGAGTTTTCTCTCGAAAGAATATGTAAGAATACCACTTCATCAGTAAATACAGTTTTGCAGAGTAAAGACATATACGTACATATTGGAAACTCTATGAGAAGAAATAACCCATAGTACAAAATTAGCTTGTATCTCCAAAACTACACGTTGTAACTCGAAAAGAATTGGTGTGGCGTGTACGTCTTAACGTGTAGTCTCAAAAGAGTGCCCAAAGAGAATTTTCTTTCGTCAAAATTTTTCAGAAAATCGCGTTTTGAGGAAATCCCGCATCGTGCGAAATTATCTTGTTTTTCCTAAACAACACGTTGTAAGTCGAAAAGCTTTCGTGTTTCGTGTATGTCTAAGTGTGTAGCCTCAAAAGAGAAGGCACAGGAGAGTTTTCTCTCAAAAGAATATGTAAGAAAACCACGTTATAACGAAATACAGTTTTGCAGAGTAAAGACAAATACGTACTTATTGGAAACACTTTAGGAGAAGAAATAACGCATCGTACAAAATTAGCTTGTATCTCCAAAACTACACGTTGTAACTCGAAAAGAATTGTTGTGGCGTGTACGTCGTAACATGTAGCATCAAAAGAGAACCCAAAGGAGAATTTCCTTTCGTCAAAATTTTTCAGAAAATCACGTTTTAAGGAAATCCCGCATCATTCGACATTATCTTGTTTTTCCTAAACAACACGTTGTAACTCGAAAAGCTTTCGTGTTGCGTGTATGTCTAAGTGTATAGCCTCAAAAGAGAAGGCACAGGAGAGTTTTCTCTCGAAAGAATATGTAAGAATACCACTTCATAAGGAAATATAGTTTTGCAGAGTAAAGACATATACGTACGTATCGGAAACTCTTTACGAGAAGAAATAACGCATAGTACAAAATTAGCTTGTATCTCCAAAACTACACGTTGTAACTCGAAAAGAATTGGCGTGGTGTGTACCTCTTAACGTGTAGTCTCAAAAGAGAGCCCAAAGGAGAATTTTCTTTTCTCAAAATTTTTCAGAAAATCATGTTTTAAGGAAATCACGCATCATGCGAAATTATCTTGTTTTTCCTAAACAACACGTTGTAACTCGAAAAGCTTTTGTGTTGCGTGTATGTCTAAGTGTGTAGCCTCAAAACAAAAGGCACAAGAGAGTTTTCGCTCGAAAGAATATTGTAGAATACCACGTTATAAGGAAATAAAATTTGCAGAGTAAAGACAAATACATACGTATTGGAAACACTTTACGAGAAGAAATAACGCATCTTACAAAATTAGCTTGTGTGTCCAAAACTACACGTTGTAACTCGAAAAGAATTGTTGTGGCGTGTCCGTCTTAACATGTAGCATCTAAAGAGAACCAAAAGGAGAATTTTCTTTCGTCAAAATTTTTCAGAAAATCACGTTTTAAAGAAATCCCGCATCTTGCGAAATTATCTTGTTTTTCCTAAACAACACGTTGTAAGTCGAAAAGCTTTCATGTTGCGTGTATGTCTTTGTGTGTAGCCTCAAAAGAGAAGGCACAGGAGAGTTTTCTCTCGAAAGAATATGTAAGAATACCACTTCATAAGGAAATACAGTTTTGCAGAGTAAAGACATATACGTACATATTGGAAACTCTTTACAAGAAGAAATAACGCATAGTACAAAATTAGCTTGTATCTCCAAAACTACACATTGTAACTCGAAAAGAATTGGTGTGGCGTGTACGTCTTAACGTGTAGTCTCAAAAGAGAGCCCAAAGGAGAATTTTCTTTCGTCAATATTTTTCAGAAAATCACGTTTTAAGGAAATCCCGCATCGTGCGAAATTATCTTGTTTTTCCTAAACAACATGTTGTAACTGGAAAAGCTTTCGTGTTGCGTGTATGTCTAAGTGTGTAGCCTCAAAACAAATGGCACAGGAGAGTTTTCTCTCGAAAGAATATTGTAGAATACCACGTTATAAGGAAATACAATTTTGCAGAGTAAAGACAAATACGTACTTATTGGAAACACTTTACGAGAAGAAATAACGCATCGTACAAAATTAGCTTGTATCTCCAAAACTACACGTTGTAACTCGAAAAGAATTGTTGTGGCGTGTCCGTCTTAACATGTAGCATCTAAAGAGAACCAAAAGGAGAATTTTCTTTCGTCAAAATTTTTCAAAAAATCACGTTTTAAAGAAATCCCGCATCGTGCGAAATTATCTTGTTTTTCCTAAACTACACGTTGTAACTCGAAAAGCTTTCGTGTTGCGTGTATGTCTAAGTGTGTAGCCTCAAAAGAGAAGGAACAGGAGAGTTTTCTCTCGAAAGGAAAGGTAAGATTACCACTTCATAAGGAAATACAGTTTTGCAGAGTAAAGACATATACGTACATATTGGAAACTCTACGAGAAGAAATAACGCATAGTACAAAATTAGCTTGTATCTCCAAAACTACACGTTGTAACTCGAAAAGAATTGGTGTGGCGTGTACGTCTTAACGTGTAGTCTCAAAAGTGAACCGAAAGGAGAATTTTCTTTCGTCAAAATTTTTCAGAAAATCACGTTTTAAGGAAATCCCGCATCGTGCGAAATTATCTTGTTTTTCCTAAACAACACGTTGTAACTCGAAAAGCTTTCGTGTTGCTTGTATGTCTAAGTGTGCAGCCTCAAAACAGAAAGCACAGGAGAGTTTTCTCTCTAAAGAATATTGTAGAATACCACGTTATAAGGAAATACAATTTTGCAGAGTAAAGACAAATACTTACGTATTGGAAACACTTTACAAGAAGAAATAACGCATCTTACAAAATTAGCTTGTATCTCCAAAACTACACGTTGTAACTCGAAAAGAATTGTTGTGGCGTGTCCGTCTTAACATGTAGCATCTAAAGAGAACCAAAAGGAGAATTTTCTTTCGTCAAAATTTTTCAGAAAATCAAGTTTTAAGGAAATCCCGCATCGTGCGAAATTATCTTGTTTTTCCTAAACAAAACGTTGTAAGTCGAAAAGCTTTCATGTTGTGTGTATGTCTAAGTGTGTAGCCTCAGAAGAGAAGGCACAGGAGAGTTTTCTCTCGAAAGAATATGTAAGAATACCACTTCATCAGGAAATACAGTTTTGCAGAGTAAAGACATATACGTACATATTGGAAACTCTATGAGAAGAAATAACGCATAGTACAAAATTAGCTTGTATCTCCAAAACTACACGTTGTAACTCGAAAAGAATTGGTGTGGCGTGTACGTCTTAACGTGTAGTCTCAAAAGAGTGCCCAAAGAGAATTTTCTTTCGTCAAAATTTTTCAGAAAATCGCGTTTTGAGGAAATCCCGCATCGTGCGAAATTATCTTGTTTTTCCTAAACAACACGTTGTAAGTCGAAAAGCTTTCGTGTTCGTGTATGTCTAAGTGTGTAGCCTCAAAAGAGAAGGCACAGGAGAGTTTTCTCTCAAAAGAATATGTAAGAAAACCACGTTATAACGAAATACAGTTTTGCAGAGTAAAGACAAATACGTACTTATTGGAAACACTTTAGGAGAAGAAATAACGCATCGTACAAAATTAGCTTGTATCTCCAAAACTACACGTTGTAACTCGAAAAGAATT